>NW_027362761.1:293488066-294688066 GCF_046119375.1 Phyllobates terribilis | reverse complement strand
AGGTCAGTCAGTGCGAAAAATTGGGAAAACTTTGAAAGTGTCCCCAAGTGCAGTTGCAAAAACCATCAAGTGCTACAAAGAAACTGGCTCACATGAGGACCGCCCCGGGAAAGGAAGACCAAGAGTCACCTCTGCTTCTGAGGATAAGTTTATCCGAGTCACCAGCCTCAGAAATTGCAGGTTAACAGCAGCTCAGATTAGAGACCAGGTAAATACCACACAGAGTTCTAGCAGCAGACACATCTCTTCAACAACTGTTAAGAGGAGACTTTGTGCAGCAGGCCTTCATGGTAAAATAGCTGCTAGGAAACCACTGCTAAGGACAGGCAACAAGCAGAAGAGACTTGTTTGGGCTAAAGAACACAAGGAATGGACATTAGACTAGTGGAAATCTGTGCTTTGGTCTGATGAATCCAAATTTGAAAGCATGGAGAAGGAGGTGTGATGGCGTGGGGGTGCTTTGCTGGTGACACTGTTGGGGATTTATTCAAAATTGAAGGCATACTGAACCAGCATGACTACCACAGCATCTTGCTGCAGCATGCTATTCCATCCGGTTTCCGTTTAGTTGGACCATCATTTATTTTTCAACAGGACAATGACCCCAAACACACCTCCAGGCTGTGTAAGGGCTATTTGACCAAGAGGGAGAGTGATGGGGTGCTACGCCAGATGACCTGACCTCCACAGTCACCAGACCTGAACCCAATATAGATGGTTTGGGGTGAGCTGGACCGCAGAGTGAAGGCAAAAGGGCCAACAAGTGCTAAGCATCTCTGGGAACTCCTTCAAGATGGTTGGAAGACCATTTCCGGTGACTACCTCTTGAAGCTCATCAAGAGAATGCCAAGAGTGTGCAAAGCAGTCATCAAAGCAAAAGGTGGCTACTTTGAAGAACCTAGAATATAAGACATATTTTCAGTTGTTTCACACTTTTTTGTTAAGTATATAATTCCACATGTGTTAATTCATAGTTTTGATGCCTTCAGTGTGAATGTACAATTTTCATAGTCATGAAAATACAGACAAATCTTTAAATGAGAAGGTGTGTCCAAACTTTTGGTCTGTACTGTATAATATATATATAATATACTGTGTGTATGTATATATATATATATATATATATATATATATATATACACTGTGTTCCAAATTATTATGCAAATAATATTTTCTCAGATTTTCCCAAATTACCTATATGAATTGCAGTCATTGTAATTTTCCAGTCAAATAACTATTAGAGTACAACTGAAAGGTTTTTGTACAAACTGCCTATGATAACAGTATATTTTTAAAAAATAAAAAACTCAAACTGCACTCAAAATGCATGTTCCAAATTATTATGCACAGCAGAGTTTTCAACCTTTTCATTTTAATAAAGAACAAAAAAATGGTCATTTTTGAAATTGTAAGCATTAGCAGGTTATTACAAACTGAAATCAAACCGTTTTCAACTCAAAACTTTATTCTAGGTGATGTTACATTTGCACATAGGACCGCTTGTTCGAAAGGAGCTTCTGAACTCTCTCGTCCATTGAATTTGTCAGGTTTTGGATGGTTTCTGCTTCAATTGTTTTGCATGAGGACAGAATACCCTCCCAGAGCTGTTGCTTAGATGTGAACTGCCTCCCGCCATCATAGACACTCCTTTTGATGATGCTCCAGAGGTTCTCAATGGGGTTGAGGTCAGGGGAGCATGGGTGCCACACCATAAATTTGTCCCATTTTATGCCCATAGCAGCCAGAGATGCAGATGTGTTATGTGCAGCATGAGACGGGGCATTATCATGCATGAAAATGATCTTGCTGCGGAATGCACGGTTCTTCTTCTTGAACCATGGAAGGAAGTGCTGTTTGAGAAACTCAACATACATTATGGATTTCATCTTTACCCCTTCAGGGATCCTAAAAGGGCTGACAATCTCTCTCCCCATGATTCCAGCCCAAAACATTACTCCACCTCCTCCTTGTTAGCGCCGTAGCCGTGTTTGCATGGGGTGTCCATCAACCAGCCATCCTCCACTCCATCCATCTGGACCATCGAGATCATTTCATGCATGATAATGCCCCGTCTCATGCTGCACATAACACATCTGCATCTCTGGCTGCTGTGGGCATAAAAGGGGACAAACTTATGGTGTGGCACCCATGCTCCCCTGACCTCAACCCCATTGAGAACCTCTGGAGCATCAACAAAAGGAGTGTCTATGATGGCGGGAGGCAGTTCACATCTAAGCAACAGCTCTGGGAGGGTATTCTGTCCTCATGCAAAACAATTGAAGCAGAAACCATCCAAAACCTGACAAATTCAATGGATGAGAGAGTTCAGAAGCTCCTTTCGAACAAGCGGTCCTATGTGCAAATGTATCATCACCTAGAATAAAGTTTTGAGTTGAAAACTGTTTGATTTCAGTTTGTAATAACCTGCTAATGCTTACAATTTCAAAAATGACCATTTTTTGGTTCTTTATTAAAATGAAAAGGTTGAAAACTCTGCTGTGCATAATAATTTGGAACATGCATTTTGAGTGCAGTTTGAGTTTTTAATTTTTTTAAAAATATACTGTTATCATAGGCAGTTTGTACAAAAACCTTTCAGTTGTACTCTAATAGTTATTTGACTGGAAAATTACAATGACTGCAATTCATATAGGTAATATCGGAAAATATGAGAAAATATTATTTGCATAATAATTTGGAACACAGTGTATATATATAATGTCTTCTTCTGAAACTGGCAGCTGACTTTAGCATGCAAGCAACGGGAGCGACTGAAGTTATTGCCATGCGCCCCCAGTCACGTGCACGCCAACGTCAGCTGCTTGCCTCTGATTGGCCGGCAGCGTGTATTGCTGTGCACGGACCCAATGGGTCTCTGTGCCGCAGTACACTTCAGCTGAATGTGCATCTGAGGACACATATACATTTGAAGTTTGTGCTGGCGTAAGCGGCCCCCCACTCGCACAGGGGTGGTTGCACATGTCGTTACGCCCCTGCTCAGTTGTATCACTTGACCTGAGTATCAGAATGACACAATGTTTTCTGTGTGGATCGGAAGTGACTTTCTCTCTGAATTCCTATGGGAGGCTATAGTGGGTCTACATACCGGTCTACACAGAGGATGCTTTGTGATGCGAGTAATTAGAGTGCCGATCAAGTGGTATGGCTGAGTACTGGAACAGGAGCTCTGAAATTAGGAATAAAGCACTGGGTAAGAGAATTAGGGGCACTACTATTTACAGGATGTCTTTTTCTATTGGTCCAGAAGATAAAAAAAAATGACCTAAAGCATTCTTTGTACTGCACTCAGGAATATGTTAGATCGATGCTAGACACGAGTAGTAAATTGATATGTTGCAGCCACATCCTTATGAAGAGACCGATGCATCTTATATTGCAGCTGTAAGAAATGTTACTAATATTCTTACCATAAAGCGTAATCTTTTGCTAGCGGACTAGCAGACACACAAGAGGCTCATTTTGATGTATTTTCTTCATTAACTTGCATGTATAAAGGTAAACTTGTCAGGATCACAGAGGTCCCTGGTGTTGACAATGGCACAATTCAGTCCCTGAAGTGGTTTCAGTGAGATAATGACAAAACAAGAAGAAAACGAGCTATTGTAAAATTAATTGCTCCAGGAATCACTTGGAAGCTATAAAATGTCACTGAGTGCTTGATATAATTCTCTGTCTAACCTGACCAGTCCACGTCCACCGAGCTGATGTTCGGTCATTTAGGATCATTACACCTAAAGCATAATTTACTTCAAAGTAGAATTAATAATATCACTCAGAAATGTGCAAAAAGTCAAAAGTTTTGAGAAAATATGAAAAATACATGAAAGGTATTTCAGATAAAGTCATCACTGGGAGACATTGTGTTCTTTGTGCTCTAGATTTTCTGATAATAAGACCTTTAAATGAAATTGCAGTTAGACTGTCTGAGCCTAAATGACTGATGTAATAGAGAATTATAGCTTACAGAGAAGAACATAACAAGGTTACAAGCAATGTCAGAGATCGTAGCTGTCTGAATTTTTGGCAAGACATTGCGCTCTAAGTATTTTTGCCAAATTACCTAATTTTAGAAGGAAAGTATTACCTACAAGGAATGCAAACTAATTCCTCGGTGATTGATTTTGCTACTCAATGACAATTCCTTACAGTGTTCCTCTTCTCCAGACATTCTTGAATGAAAATAAAGTATATGTGACGCGCTCCCTGGGCCGCGTGGGGAACCCGGAACCGGGCCCTTTTGTGGGATGCTGGGGGTTGTAGTCACCGTGGCGGCGACCCGGTCCCGTGGCTCAGGGTGGTCAAACCAGTGGCAGTCTATTTGTAAGGTTTTATGGTTTAATGTCCGACTACGCCACCCGTGGATTCCGGTCAGGGTGTACCGCCGCTGCATGGCAGTCCGCTGAGGCCGGTGTGGTGTGTGCAGCTAAAAATGGGATAACTCCCCACGGGAAGAGTATGGCCTCAGGGCAGGGAATGTGGTTGATGGGAGTGGTGGTGCACGAGCGTCCTAGCACTAGTAGTGCTGGTGCGGCGATGAAGCACTGAGACGTGGGGTTGCAGTTCAAGTTCTTTACTCACAGTTCTTTATATTCCCAGTCACTCCGCCGACAATGACTGCCCAAGCCGTGCTGCGTCCACCAGGTGCGGGGCTCGGTCAACCGCCAGGCAATTCCAGAATGTGGCACAGGTCTCCCTTCTATTCCTTTCTCTGGCCGGGCCCCACCAGTGACACTACGTCTGTCCAGCTCCCGCGGGCCTTCTCTTGGGAGCGCTTCGTGCTCACCTCCCTGACCCTATGTGGTGTGCCTTTCTAGTAGGTGTAGTGAGGGGTCGCACCAAGAGATGGCCACGACCTCCGGTTTTTGGCTGAGGATTAGTCGCCTCCACCAACTTGGGATCCGGTACCCTGTTCTGCCAACCCGTCACCCGTAATCTCCTGGGTCCTTAGGGTTCCTTCTACCTTCGTGTCTCTGGGCCTCTCTCCACTTTGGGTACTTCTCTTTCTTTGCTGTTCCTTTCTGTTCCTTTCTGTTTCTGTTCCTTCCTTCTGGCTCCGGCCTTCACCCTAGGCCTGCCTCGTGGAGCTGGGCCCAGACTGAGCCACAGCTCCCTGTCAGCCCTCTCTGGCTGAACTCCTTCTCTCACTTAACTCTCCCCTGAACTCAGTGTTCTAAGATGGTGCCCACCTTATATACCTCCCTCTAGTGTATGAGCCCAGGTGACTTGCAACCAATGGGCTCCTACCTATGCCCAGAAACCGTCCCCTCCTGCTCCTACATCACTGGGTTTTCCTCCCCCCTCCCCACTCCAGCCAGGGACAGGTTCTGTCGTGCCTGCATTACTGTCTAATGGGAGCACCGTTGAGCTGTCCCCCGGAAATGGGGGGCATGCAGCCTACCGAGCCCTGGTCCACACTCCATTCTTACCCGGGAGTGGAATATCACACCTCTGGCAGAGGTGCAATACCCCTGTAGCGGCCGAACCCTCGGGGCGCTACATATGCCATTCAAAAATACCCCAAATTTCTAGACAAGACGCTAAACTATTTTTTTTACATAGGCATACTATGCTGACTTATCCGATAATTCATCCACTTTAGACCCCCATTAAAGTTGGCTAAACTGACTCGTATATGTGGGGTTCCCCACCTTTTCCCAACAAGTGATGTCAGGAGAGAAAGGGATCAGGCTTGTTGAATTACAACCCCCAATCCATGTGTTTCCATGGAAAATAAGTCGCTGCCAGAGGTGTCTGACAGCAGCCTACCAATTGTCTCTCTAAGGCCACGGCCCCACTATCAGTATTCGGTCAGTATTTTTTCTCAGGAGTGGACGCCAAACCCAGGTGAGGAACAATCAGAGAAAAGGTATAATAGAAACAAGTCACCAATTCTGCATTTATCACCCACTCCTGGTTTTGGCTCCCACTCCTGAGAAAAAATACTGACCAAATACTGACCAAATACTGATAGTGGGGCTGTGCCCTAAGACTTGGTAGCTGCTGAGTGAAGCATGAGGTTGTCAGATGTCATGAAGCAGTGTCTCTCCACAAGAGATGAATGCTAGAGGCCAAATGATGTAGATGACATGAAGCACTGAGCCTAGAGATTGGTTGCAGCGCTGTTGATGTGACATCACTGCTGAGCCTGTAGAACAGCAAAGGAGGCACAGCCCTTGTCCTTGGAAGGGTGAGTGACTGCTGACACATGGCCTAGATGATTTAGTCAGGAAAGCTGATAGGAGAAGACCCCTTTAATGTTTTTGCCATCCATACCATGGATCCTGAGTTTCAGCCTTGTTACTGATAAGATTCAAAAGTGTCCTAATATTAATTAAATACTTAGAGCTATCCAATGAGCACAGAGGTCGCCTCCCGTAGGCCATTGTTATCAAATATCAGCGTTTTGTCATTCTGGAAGCCAGGACGGTGAGTATAGATGTTCTCCTCTGTCTCAGCAGCTCAGATGCCTGCTGTAGATGCTTCTCCGCTATGGCTGCAGAAGATAGAGGTTCCTTTCTCCCCCTTCACGGTTATACTGTAAGTCTGGCTGTCATCCCTGGGCTCCTTGTAATTTCTTTATTTTTAAAACTGACAAATTTGAAATTTTATTTGTGTAGAAACATTTTTTACTTTATTTTTTAGTCCCCTTATAGGACCTGAATCTGCTGTCGTCTGATTGCTGAGACTATATGCTGTAGTACCATAGTATATATAACATAATATAATATAATATAAGCAATCAGATGAAATTCATAGGAGACTGTGGCTTCTCCTATATACCACAATACCTTAGTATTGCAGTATATATAGGAACAATCACACTCTCCTATGAATTTTAGCTTGTGGCTGATCTCCTCAGGAGTACCAAGATGGTAGCACCCTGGCCGCTATAGTAACCCCTCAGTGCCCATCATTATGTCTCCATTTAAACACCAATGTCATAGATTGACAACAGTATGTAAATCGATAACGGCAGCGATCAGAGCAAAGTCATTTTGTGTTTAGGGGTTAAGTTAATCCAGACTATGACCCCAAACATGTGTATATTATTTAGAGGGAGTCGGAAATGAGATTCATACCATTGGAACAATGGGAAGCAGGACTTAATACTGGCTGAGTAATTAAAGGCGTCCATGGTTTACTCTGAAATGGTGCAGGGGTTCAGAGAAAGCATAGTTTGTAAAGTCTGCTGGCCACTATGACTAGTCCAAGGCACGTCCCCGGTGGCCTCTCCCCTCCCTGCTTCCCTAGACTCAGTTTTCTTCCTATACATGCATATAGTGAGAGACCTGTCAGTGTAGGAGAACGGGGTGGTGATCAGCTATGAGGGACCTGCCTTGGACTAGTCAGCTGAGAGGCATAGACCCTGGCTGGTATTCTTCTCTGAAGCCAGCTGGGCACTGTGCATTTCTGCCTGTGGTTTGGGCAGCATGAATCTCCCATCTTCAACCCAGCCGAGGTGATGTGACCATCATCAATCTGTAGAGCAAGGTGCCCACCTATTTTAATCAGATTAGAACCATTGCTGGACATCACAGGTTCTGTTGTAACTTAGATTATGTTGGCACTAACTTCTCAAAATGTTCTACAAAAATCTAAGGTGTTATGTGAAAGCATCATCAAAGTGAACGTGCCATATTGAAAATGGTACTGATCTGCAGGCAGGATATTATAGAGCAGGATAAGCTGATCAGAATGATCTCTATACACTGTACATGCAGAGATAGCTGTCAATCACTAGTAGGACCGCCCACTGGACTCATCCATACAAACACCAGGGATTACAGTGATTAATATAAGTTATACTGAATCTTTTCATGCAAACCTATATATCATTCTGCTCACCTTCTCCTCTGCATACTCTGCTGACCCCAGATCAGACTGTATGTACAATGTGACAGGTCCCTTTAAAATTGCAGATAAAAAGTAAAAACAGTAACACAAATGGAGCCAGTACTTCATCAGTGTTTGTTTTGTCTTCTTCATTTAGTTTATTACTCCAATTACACATACTAGGCTGAATTTACTGGAATAATGTAGATTTTTCACTTTCACTACATAACTATCTCAGATTTACACAATTAAAATAGAAAAACGAAGCCATGTATACAGAAGCACAGCAGAAAATCCATGCGCTATCACCATTTTCCACTCGCCAAGCATTGTGTTTATACTTTATATTTTACGTTCAGTTGCTTGGGACCTGAGCCAGAAGTAAATGTTGGCAAGTACGGAGGAGGTCTAGTAGATGTATGCGCTCTTGTGTATTCATTTAATTATAGAACGCATAGCAAACACAGTGTTGCATCGGAAAATGAATTTCAAGCTTGTAGTAACTGTAGGTTTCTCATTTTCTTTGTTCTTAAAATTGGAAAATAATGAATGTACAGGATCCGGGTTAACGTTACAAATGGATATGGCCTCATAAAGCACTGATGTACATGTATAGAATGTGAAATGAATACTGGAGAACTAGAGCAACATAAACAGGCCTGATGTAATTGCCTTTAAATAATCTGCTGTTTCCCATGATGGTTTTGCTTTTTGATATCTAAAACTTGTAGATCTGCCTTTATGGTAATTTGATATTTCTTCTTTTGGAAAAAAAAACTCCATTAAATTATATAGAGCTCTGTTTAACCACTTAATGCATTTTTGTAATACAATATATACACCAGAGCATAGGCAGTAGGCTCATCATTTCCACCTGCAAAGCAGGTGGAATTCTGCATTATGATGAGCTATAGGACTGCAGAGGGCTCATATATTGTTCCCTTCTGCTCAGTTACGTAGATAATTTGTCTCTATTCACATGATACATGCATGGAAAGCAATGAGGGTATCATATCCATACTGCCAGATATATAGATGAATATGCTGAGAAAGAAGACCAGTTAACAGGTCAAAAGTGTCATGTTTTGTCCCTTATTTTATTCCTGATGCTCCGCTGAGTATTATTGGTTTTATCATAAAATCTGCCATACTGTTTCAGAGATATGAACCTTTTAGTGCAGTTTGTTATGTTTTTTTACCAAGGCAGCGTGGCTCATGGGATTCTCTGGGGCGAGTCTTTAGACTCCTCTGCAGAATTACCCTAAAGACTTGTATCTCTGGAACTATATGGCAGATTAAAAAACAAACAAGCTGGAATACTCAGGAAAGCAGCGATGTGATGCTAGACACTATTCACGGGCAAGCTGTGAGGCTTGGGTAGTCAAGGGGTCCAATGTCAGATACCAAGATGGCTCATCATATGCAAAGGGGTAAGACAAAAGGTAAACCCTGTCCATTTGCCCATATTACATACGATGCGATATGGACTTCCATTCTCTAGTACTAAATTTACCCTGAAGTGCCCATTAACTCTTCATGGCTGTCTTTTTCAAAATCTGTTGCTTACTGGAGATGTCACTAGCAGAACCTGGAGCCACTTTCTAAAAAGTGTTGTATTTGGTGAGATGACCCCTTTAATAAATAAAGTGTCTGTGTAGTCAAAGACTAGAGATCAGAGACTGAGTAATCTATTATACCATTAGAGCGTATATAAGCAATATTCCCTTTCATACTTAGCAATAAATCATTTTGTACATTTTTTACTAAGAAGTATCCTTAATATTTTTGGGTTATTGCTCTGCCACAGAGCTGCAGTAAGCCCAAGCTGGCACTACGGGGCATCACAACACTGGGGGTTTCTCTCATGTTTCTACAAAAGAGTTTGTTGATTGTCAACTGAGATAGGAGATGACAATTGGTGCTATTAATATTCTATGGAGGGAGGGGGGAGCTAAAGGCCGGCACTGCACCGCTGCAAGTTCTCCTACAGGACAGTTACAGTTCTCCATAGAACTTTATCAGCACCAGTTGTCATCTCTTATCTCAATAATTTGAAAATGTGTCTTCACTGAATACAGATTTTACCTGTGAATTGAGAATTTTGAGAATGAATGATCGGTTCAGAAGGAGAGAGAAGTGAATTTCTCTAATAACATATATTACAAAGTGTAATATTTTCACGTGTACTATTGATCTATGAAGCAAACATTAAAATGACTGTTACTCTTTAAGTTACAGAATGCCAGGGACTTGGCCCTTAACCAGTCTGGAAATTAGGCAGTGGGGCAATTAACCAGCCCTGTCTGATCTCAGTCCTTTGCTTTTGGACTGGGTGGTGAGAAGTGCAAAACTCCAGAGGAGCTACACGGTTATTGGCGGAACAGGGAGCTGCCAAAACTGTGATAGAGGGCCATTCTGTCTTTGCTTTACAGCACTAGGGCAAGCATTTGGTTTTTCCTGATAATTGTCATATTATTTAATTTACTTACATAGCACTATTATTTTTCACAGCACTCTACTGACATTATCGGCACTGTCCCCATTGAGGCTCACAATGCAAGTTCCCTATCAGTATGTCTTTGGAGTATGGGAGGAAATCAGAGAACCCAGAGGAAACCCTTGCCGATGTTGTACTTAGTGGGACTTAAACCCAGGACAGTAGCACTACAAATAAACAGTGCTAACCACTGAGCCACCGTGCTGCCCAAATGAGAATAGAGCCAAAGATGTTTGTTCAGTGGAAACCTATTGGATTATTCCATAGTCAGTGATGGCTCCTGGAACAACAGTAATTACAGTTAACAGAAAAACATGCTTGTTATCTAATTGACAAATAATCACATTTTTTTAACATGGAAAATGATATTTTATTTAAAGAGAAATATCCTCTTTTCTTCTCCTTTCGTCTTCTTCATACAGCTTTCCTAAGCAGGAGGTCACCTTCAGGTTCAGGAATTATTACCTGCCAGTGGCACGCGTAAAGGTGTCTGCCAGCCAAGTAATAAGTAGAATTTGGAATGTCACCACAATATTTTATTTATTGTCTGAACCATACATTTTACATGGCGGCTTGATCTATAAGAATCCTGGGATAAGGATGCAGGGCTCTCACCTCTACTGGATTCTATGTCTAGGAGGCGAATTGGAAGATTTTCTTTGGAAATAGTTAATTATTATGCATTTTATGACTGTTCTTAGAAACTTTCTACCACTTTACATTAATTTTGGCCACATTAGAATTAGCTAAACTGGCACATCCAATATGAGACCTTTACATTGTGAAGTATCTTATTGAATGACACATGGACACATACATTGGCTGACTAGCTTAATTTACTGCTCCAATGGGTTCCAACTTTTATACATACAGCCTGTGAAATAAGTATTGAGCATGTCACCAGTATTCTAAGTCAATATATTTCTAAAGGTGCTATTAACATGTAATTCTCACAGATATTAGTAACAACCCATCTAATCCACACAGGCAAAGAAATCAAACCATAGATGTCCATAAATGAAGTTATGTGTAATAATGAGAAAAGGTATTGAACATTCTTATTGAAATGTAATTAACACTTCATACAAAAGCCTTTGTTGGTGATGACAATCTTCAAGTCCTGAAGGTTCTGTGGGCTCCTTCTATGAACTCTGAGCTTTAGTTCCTTCCATAAATTCTCTATTGGATTCAGGTCAGGTGATTGGCTGGGCCATTGTAGCAGCTTTATTTTCTTTCTCCTGAAACCAATTGAGAGTTTCCAGGCTGTGTGCTTGGGATCATTGTCTTGCTGAAATGTCCACCCTCTTTTGATCTTTATCATCCTGGTAGATGGCAGAATGTCTTGGTACATTTGTCCATTCATTCTTCTTGCAATTATATGAACTTTGTCAGTGCTGTATGCAGACAAACAGCCCCACACCATGAAGTTCCCACCTCCAAACTTCACTCTTGGTATGGTGTTTTTGGGGTGATATGTGGTGCCTTTTGGCTTGCAAACATGGTATCTATTATGGCATCTAAAGAGTTAAATTTTGGGCTCATCTAACCAGACTATATTTTCCCAGTATTTCACAGATTTGTCAAAATGTTGTTGAGCAAACTTTGAATGTGCTTGAACATGCTTTTTGTTCAGCAATGGAGTCTTGCGTGGTGAGCGTGCATACAGGCCATGGAGGTTGAGTGCATTACTTATTGTTTTCTTTGAAACAATTGTACCTGCTGATTCTCGGTTATTCTCCACAGGTGGCCCTTGGTTCTTGGATAACTCTTCTAATAATTCTTTTCACTCCTCTGTCTGAAATCTTAGAAATTCTTCTGTAACCAATGCCATTAGTATGTTTTGCAACAATAAGGATATGAAGGTCTTGAGACAGCTCACTGGTTTTACCCATCATGAGTTGTTTCTTGTGTGGCACCTTGGAAATGAGACACCTTTTTGGGGGCCATCAGTTAATCCAGCTGATATTATTTTTCACTAAGTGGCAGGATTGCTTTCTTATTACTGATAGATTTCAGCTGGTGTCATAACTTTCCATGGCTTTTTGCACCGCTCTTTCTTCATGTGTCCAATAATTTTTCCCTGTGTCATTTCTCATTATTACACATACCTTAATTTATGGACATCTATGGTTTGATTTCTTTGCCTGTGTGGATTGGATGGGTTGTTACCGACATCTGGTGATAATTTCATGTCAATAGCCCCTTTAGAAATATATTGGCTTAGAAAATTGGCGACGTGTTCAATACTTATTTCACCTGCTGTAATTGTGTTCTGTTATTTCTACTGAAATAAAAATTATAAGCATGCATCAATCTTCTACATTAGCTTTGAAAACATTCTTTTTATTTCCAGAGTAAATAGGATGTCAACCCAACTAAAAGCATTGCTTATAGGCTTTTAGTATAAATGTAGGCCATATAAACCAGTCTATCCATATTCTGTGATACAATATATGTTGCACCAAAGTTTTATTGCAACCATTTAGACCACCCTTCCTCTGAAATAATCTCTTTATTCTACGGACATAAATGTGCGTTAATGGGATATTGAAGTTGATAGCTGATGGTCCAACAATCATAATGGGGACAGCCTTTATGATCTACAATTACCATGGATCAGCTAATACCCCTGGCAGTCAGGTGATTTAAAGGGAGTCAGTCAGCAGTTTTTTGCTTTTTAATCTGAGAGCAGCATAATGTAGACGCAGAGACCCTGAAGGCTCCGTCACACTTAGCGATGCTTCAACGATCCCGACAATGATACGACCTGTCAGGGATCGTTGCTGCGTCACTATGTGGTCGCTGGTGAGCTGTCAAACAGGCAGGCTCACCAACGATCAGGGGAGCAGCGACATCGTGGAAAGAATCTTTCCACGATGTCCTGCTCCTGGTTATGAGCCTGCTGAAGCAGGAGCAGGCTGGTGACCATGATAAACATCGGGTTACTAGGGGCACACGCGTACCTAGTAACCCATTGTTTATCATGGTTACCACTCTGCTACGGTGAGCGGGAGGTTACCACTCACCGTAGCAGAGTGGTAACCATGATAAACAACGGGTTACTAGGTGCGCGTGTGCCCCTAGTAACCCGATGTTTATCATGGTCACCAGCCTGATCGCTGCTCCCGCTGGTCACACACAGCGATGTGTGCTGACCAGCGGGAGGGCAACGACCAAAAAATGGTCCAGGACACTTTGCAGCGATCAGCGACCTCACAGCAGGGGCCTGATCGCTGCAAAGTGTCACACATAGCGACATCGCTGGTGAGGTCGCTGTTGCGTCACCAAAACCGTGACACAGCAGCGATCTCGCTAGCGATCCCGCTATGTGAGACGGGGGCTTGACTCCAGGGATGTGTCACTTGCTCAGCAGTTTGCTGTAGTTTCAATACAATCTATGTTTTATCAGCAGGAGGTTATCACTGCTGGACTAGGTGGCATGTCCCTGCAGTCCAGGTAATCAGCTTAGCCTCGCCCACACTAATGATTGCCACATTGTCCTGTAGTGTTAAAGCGTAATTAAACTTTATTTTTTTTCTTTTTAAATAAATTTGTCCCACATGGAAGGCTATGAAATTTTGCAAATCTGTTCACTAAGGGATTTTTATTCATTCCTTTAAAAAATGCATGTTATTGGCTTTCAAATCATTGCTTCCCCCCCAGTCTATTACACTGGCATATAACATGACTGAGTGCTAGCTGATGTTTTATCAGACAGCACTCGGCCAATGTTATACTATGGGGCAGTTCAGAGCTGCTTTTTTTTCTTTCTCATGTCTAGTCGGCATGAAAAAACAATCACAACGTGCTGTGAGTGCATCCAATGATCAGATAATGCGCACCCATACAAGTCTGGGGGTGCGTGTGAAACATCTGACTGCACTCAGATGTCATCCAAGTGCAGTCTGACATCCACGGACACAGAAAATGGAGACGATAGAGAAATTAAGTTCTCCGTCTGCTTCTCACCTGTGATGTGATTCTCTCATGCGAGAGAATCGGATCACAGTAAGATGACGCTCGGATCAAACTCTGACAGCGTTTGATCCTAGTGACATTAGCATAATCGGTCTGATTATCTCACATGAGAGAACCTATGGCCTTGTGACCCTGGCCTAAAGGAGATCGTTCTGATAAGCACAACACACACAGGAGGACAC
Source organism: Phyllobates terribilis (assembly GCF_046119375.1). Classification (NCBI taxonomy): domain Eukaryota; kingdom Metazoa; phylum Chordata; class Amphibia; order Anura; family Dendrobatidae; genus Phyllobates; species Phyllobates terribilis. The sequence goes on along the minus strand of NW_027362761.1, from coordinate 294,673,555 downwards.
AGGTGCTGACCCTTTCACTGTCATCATCTGTACTCCAAATGAGTATGGTGTTGTATCAATGCATCTGAAGGCAGGAAAATAAACTGGGAAAAATCAAGGATATGGAAGTCACTTACATGCAATTTTTTCACAGAAATTAAGACAAATCCCCTAATAAAGTGATTAGCAAAATTTCATAACTTTCCATGCAAAATTATTTAAAAGAAATTAAAGTTTACTTTCTCTTGAAATGGCATATATTGAAATAAAACTTTCTACTTTGGTTAATAGAAAAGTAAAAACTGGGAATAAGCAGCATCCTTATTTTGTAGGATATGTGGACGGATATGTTTCTTTCAGATATCTATTTGCTTACATGGTATTCTTGTGTAGCAAGTCCTAGGCATCGTAAACTCCTAAAGACTTGGATGAGAAAGCTGTGAGATATACAGTGGGTACGGTAAGTATTCAGACCCCTTTACATTTTTCACTCTTTTCAAAAGGAAAAACTGAAATATCACATGGTCATAAGTATTCAGACCCTTTGCTTCAGGCACTCATATTTAAGTCACATTCTGTCCATTTCCTTGTGATCATCCTTGAGATGGTTCTACTCCTTCATTGGAGTCCAGCTGTGTTTAATTAAACTGATAGGACTTGATTTGGAAAGGCACACACCTGTCTATATAAGACCTCACAGCTCACAGTGCATGTCAGACCAAATGAGAATCATGAGCTCAAAGGAACTGCCCAAGGAGCTCAGAGACAGAATTGTGGCAAGGCACAGATCTGGCAAAGGTTACAAAAGAATTTCTGCAGTACACAAGGTTCCTAAGAGCACAGTGGCCTCCATAATCCTTAAATGGAAGAAGTTTGGGACCACCAGAAGTCTTCCTAGACCTGGCCATCCAGCCAAACTGAGCAATTGTGAGAGAAGAGCCTTGGTGAGAGAGGTAAAGAAGAACCCCAAGATCTCTTGGGCTGCGCTCCAGAGATGCAGTAGGGAGATGGGAGAAAGTTCCATAAAGTCAACTATCACTGCAGCCCTTATGGCAGAGTGGCCCGACGGAAGCCTCTCCTCAGTGCAAGACATATGAAAGCCCACATAGAGTTTGCTCAAAAACACATGAAGGACTCCCAGACTATGAGAAATAAGATTCTCTAGTCTGATGAGCCGAAGATAGAACTTTTGGGTGATAATTCTAAGCGTTATGTGTGGAGAAAACCAGGCACTGCTCATCACCTGCCCAATACAATCCCAACAGTGAAACATGGTGGTGGTAGCATCATGCTATGGGGGTGTTTTTCAGCTGCAGGAACAGGACGACTGGTTGCAATTGAAGGAAACATGAATACGGCCAAGTACAGAGATATCCTGGATAAAAACCTCTTCCAGAGTGCTCTGGACTTCATATTTGGCCGAAGGTTCACCTTCCAACAAGACAATGATCCTAAGCACACAGCTAAAATAACAAAGGAGTGGCTTCAGAACAACTCTGTGACCATTCTTGACTGGCCCAGCCAGAGCCCTGACCTAAACCCAATTGAGCATCTCTGGAGAGACCTTAAAATGGCTGTCCACCAACGTTCACCATCCAACCTGACGGAACTGAAGAGGATCTGCAAGGAAGAATGGCAGAGGATCCCCAAATCCAGGTGTGAAAAACTTTTTAGAATTTACCAAATGGCTGCAATGAAACAAAGAGTGAAAAATTTAAAGGGGTCTGAATACTTTCCGTACCCACTGTACACTGGCTAGGGTAACAATGTTGTGAACTTCTGCCTTTCAGGCTCCATATCTCACCATCCACTACTGCTTCGAACGTGTCCCTACCATCATTTTATAGACAATCATCTTGGCTATCTCATACATAAGTTTGACTTACAACTATTTATCATATGATTAGTTATGCAGATTCTTGTCATGTCACTGCATTGTTACTGTTTTGTTCCTGGTGGTGGAAACATCTTTTTCTTCCTATATACTACAAACCTTTTCTTACATTCCCCAATAGCTCTGAGTGTCATTAGGTTGACTTCCAAGCTAAAGGTCACTGGTTCTAATTGAGGAGCAGCAATGAAGAAGATTTCCCAAGAAAAGGGAAACCGCATCATCCAGCTCATCAATAGCTGTCTCTCGGCCAAGAAAATTACAAGAATATGAAATAAAGTCCGTCCATCCATTCAAAAGCCAAGAGGTGGACGTCCAGGCAAAATATCGGAGTCAACAAATTGGCTCATCACAAGGTCTATCAGTTCTGGGGTGACAAACAGAGCAGTGGAGTTGGCTCATATATTCTTCGTAATAGTGAGATCACAGACATCCATGCAAGCAATGTGCGACGCACATTACACAATTCTGAAATGGTGGCCTGAAAAAAGGTGAAGAAGCTTTGACTTCAATATAGTCATAAGAAACGTCAGCTGGAGTTTGAAAAAAAGTATGAAAAGTAGACATTAGAAGATTGGAAATGGGTGATTTGGAGCGATGAGACGAAAGCCAATAGACTAGGTTCTGATGAGTGCAAATGGCTCTGGAAGAAACGAGGGAAAAACGGGCTAATGGATGGAGAAATTGAAGGAACTATCAAGTTCGGTGGAGGAAGACTGATGATATGGGTTGTTTCACAGCCAAAAGCGTTGGATACTTGACCAGGATCGATGGTGGTCTCAATGCTGAGCTATGTGTGAGTATCCTACAAGACGACTTACTTCATACACTCGAGTACTATAGGCATGAAAAGGATGATATAGTGTTCTAGCAGGGCAACGACCCAAAGCATATGTCTAAATTGGTGAAGAAATGGTTTAATGACAATGAGGTGAAAGTGCAGAATTGGCCCCCATAGTCCCCAGACCTCAACCCAATTGAACACTTGTGGATAGAGTTGAAGAAAAAACTGTATACAGACCCAAGTGAGGCGACCAGTATGCAACAACTTTGAGAACGTGTAGAAGACTTGGGATCAGATTTCGGTAGAGCCATGCTTGAATCTGCTGGAGAGCATGCCCAGAAGTATTCAGGCGGTGTTGAAAGCCAAAGATGGATTTACAAAATAATAACAAAATAATAGAAATTAAATTTTAGATGTTTAGGAACTAAACAGTAACAATGCAGTGACATCACAAGAATCTGCATAACTAATATTATGCTAAATAGCTGCAAGTCAAATTTATGTATGAGGCAGGTAAGATGATTGTCTATGAAATGATGGCAGTCTCACTTTTGAAGCAGTAGTGGATGATGAGATATGGAGACTGAAAGTCTAAAGTTCACAACATTGTTAACCTTTCTCTCTTCAGTGTACATTGTATACAGTATGTAGCGGTACCATTAACACTTCCTATTATATTTTCGGCATTAACAACCTATTCATTGTGATGGCACAAACTATTATCAGTGGTTTTGCACAGGAATTCTTGTTAATCTGCTGCAATTCTCTTACTGTAACTATTGTGATACACAAACAATGCAGCGACATCCAAGAAATCTAAAATCTGATAAAGGGGCTTTGTGGATGAAACAGTAAATTACAATGATTTCATCAATTGGTTGATGGAGATATTTCAATTCTTTATTGTAGTAATTGCAATTAATTTAGGCTAGCATGTTCTATTTAAAGCTACATGCATACATTTCTTCACTTCACACATTCCAGGTTTAATTGCTGTCTCCATTGACACAGAGGTTAACCAAATTGTTCTCATGAATTATTCATGGCTTGCACTGATTATTATGGCATAATTTTTTCCACTAAAATACAGACCAACTGGAGCTGAAATATATGCTCTTAGCAGTTTCTGACAGACTCATTTGGAAATTTTCCTACATGTTTTCCGGATTTTTTGCTCTAATAATCACAATCTTATGGTGAATCACATATTTCTGGATGATCCATACATCAGATGATGTATTGCTGTAGAAAGCTATTTAGGATATCAATTTGAAGAGTCATTTGAGAGTAACATGTAGATGTCCGATTGACATATATAATGTGATCTCATCCTGTAAGTTACCGTAGATTTCATGCAAATGTGTTGTATTAATAGAGATGGGAATTGTCTGGAAATCCACAACAGGAAGAAATAAAGAAGAGGAAAGAAAGGATACAACTTTCTCTGAAATAAAATTAAATCTGTATAGGCAGATTTACAAAATTCTCATTAATTCTCATTAAATATAACTGAGATGATTTTTTTTAATTATTATCCCCACGGGATTTATGCCTTTTTGGGGTTTATAAGCTAATGAATAACGCACAAACGTATTTTGTTTTTAAAGGGACATTTAGGGACACTTTTATACAATATTTAGCAAAGGGGTTACTAAACAATTCAACCTCCTTAAAGGGGTTATCAACCACTATTTCCTCCCTGCCTTGTTCCTGAAAAAAAAAAAAAAAAAATTTAGACTAGCCTTACTGTTCTGAAGCATGGCCACTTTCCTGTCCTCTGCTCTGCCATTTGGAGATTTCTGTGACCTTCCATACAGGAAATAATAGCCTTTCTTCTGGCCTTGGCAATGCACAGGACGTCATAACTGATGTCACATACTTTCCTAGCAGAATGCCTGAGAAGAAGCTATGCTCCCTTAGCGAATGCTCAGTAAAATTGTTCTACTGCACCAACAAATCATTCTATTACATATAGTTCAAACTGGAAAGGTGGTCAGGAGCTGGGCCAAGCGAAGCTAGTCCAGGTCAATAGGCACTAAGGAAATTGACTTGACAAAACTTCCACACTTAATCAAATGGGAGCAAAAATGGAGAGATATTTTTTAAAGTATCAATTTTGATGATCTCAATTTTGAACCCCTTAAAAGGTAATCAGTCACCAAGTTATTGTGAACTAATCTGAGAGCAGCATAATATAAACAGAGACCCTGATTCAGTGGCGTAGCTAGAGTTCAGTTGGCCCCAGTTCAAAATTTGGACCTGGTCTCCCCTGCATATTAGTCAGACTTATGGGCCCTTGTAGAGTTTTAAACCCTTTAAAGACATATGTGTTCACTCTCCCCTCTTCATTATGTAGTAATGTACCCCATCTTGAGCCCCTTCCAGGTATATATCTCCCCCATCCTGGGCCCCTTTCTGGTATATATGTTCCCCGTCCTCCTGGTATATATGCACCCTATCCTGGGCTACTTTCTGGTATATATGTAATGTCCCCCATGCTGGGCCCCTTCCAGGTATATATGTCCCCAATCCTGGGCCCCTTCCTGTTATACAGTACAGACCAAAAGTTTGGACACACCTTCTCATTTAAAGATTTTTCTGTATTTTCATAACTATGAAAATTGTACATTCACACTGAAGGCATCAAAACTATGAATTAACACATGTGGAATTATATACTTAACAAAAAAGTGTGAAACAACTGAAAATATGTCTTATATTCTAGGTTCTTCAAAGTAGCCACCTTTTGCTTTGATGACTGCTTTGCACACTCTTGGCATTCTCTTGATGAGCTTCAAGAGGTAGTCACCGAAAATAGTTTTCACTTCACAGGTGTGCCCTGTCAGGTTTCATAAGTGGGATTGGGACCATCAGTTGTGTTGTGCAGAAGTCTGGTGAATAGATAGTTAGAATTTGTATTATGGTAAGAAAAAAGCAGCTAAGTAAAGAAAAACGAGTGGCCATCATTACTTTAAGAAATGAAGGTCCGTCAGTCCGAAAAATTGGAAAAACTTTGAAAGTGTCCCCAAGTGCAGTTGCAAAAACCATCAAGCGCTACAAAGAAACTGACTCACACGAGGACCGCCCCAGGAAAGGAGACCAAGAGGCATCTCTGCTTCTGAGGATAAGTTTATCCGAGTCACCAGCCTCAGAAATCGCAGGTTAACAGCAGCTCAGATTAGAGACCAGGTCAATGCCACACAGAGTTCTAGCAGCAGACACATCTCTTCAACAACTATTAAGAGGAGACTTTGTGCAGCAGGCCTTCATGGTGAAATAGCTGCTAGGAAACCACTGCTAAGGACAGGCAACAAGCAGAAAAGACTTGTTTGGGCTAAAGAACACAAGGAATGGACATTAGACCAGTGGAAATCTGTGCTTTGGTCTGATGAGTCCAAATTTGAGATCTTTGGTTCCAACCACCGTGTCTTTGTGTGACGCAGAAAAGGTTAACGGATGGACTCTACATGCCTGGTTCCCACCGTGAAGCATGGAGGAGGAGGTGTGATGGTGTGGGGGTAATTTGCTGGTGACACTGTTGGGGATTTATTCAAAATTGAAGGCATACTGAACCAGCATGGCTACCACAGCATCTTGCAGCGGCATGCTGTTCCATCCGGTTTGCGTTTAGTTGCACCATCATTTATTTTTCAACAGGACAATGGTCTCTAATCTGAGCTGCTGTTAACCTGCGATTTCTGAGGCTGGTTACTCGGATAAACTTATCCTCAGAAACAGAGGTGGCTCTTGGTCTTCCTTTCCTGGGGCGGTCCTCATGTGAGCCAGTTTCTTTGTAGCGCTTGATGGTTTTTGCAACTGCACTTGGGGACACTTTCAAAGTTTTCCCAATTTTTCGCACTGTAATGTAATGTAAAGTAATGATGGCCACTCGTTTTTCTTTACTTAGCTGCTTTTTTCTTGCCATAGTACAAATTCTAACAGTCTATTCAGTAGAACTATCAGCTGTGTATCTGTGGCACCCCAGGGGTCTGGTTTTCCACAGTAATGTAATGTTATGTCTGAGAGCAGGTGGGAGGTCCTTTGGTCAGGGATCCTGTGCATGCCACACCTCCTGCCCAGTCTTGGGAGGGGAAGAACTTCCCCTGTATAAACCCGGGGCTGAGGCAGGGAGAGTCAGACAAGGAGAGTGGAGACAAGAAGCAGCATAGGAAACAGCAGAGTTACAAGGAGTCAGGGGCTGGCAGCTGCAGAGCTCGCCCTGACTAAGAAGATTCTTTACCGGACCCGGAGTCCGAGGCTGTGGGGACTAACTCCTACCCAGCAGCAGAATCCGTCAGGCAGGGGATTTCAGGTCCTCTGGCCCAGAAGCCCGAAGGCACGGTCACACGCGTGGGACCAGCACCGCCATCGTGGAGCGGAAGCCATTAGAAGGCCCCGAGTCACCGGCCATACGGGTGAGCACCACACGGTACACTCAGGGACGTGGGCTACTTACATCAGCTTCTAGCAAGGTAGCCAGAAGAGTACAGTCAGTTTGGGAGGCCTACAACTACGCCTGGCCAGGGGAGATCCCATCTGCTCAAAGACTGACCAGGCCCCGTTTGCTAGCAAGTACTCCGGGAGGGTCTGTCGTTGTTACCAGTAAAGACCCTGAACTACACCGTACCGTCTCTGAGTGGTTCCTGCTACCCCCATCATCCACGTCGGCTGCCCTGAGGCCATACCCCTCCCGTTGGGGGTTATACTATCACGCTGCACAATCCTACCACCGGCCTCAGCGGTCTGTCCTGCAGCAGCAGCTTCCTGGCTGCACTCAACGGGTGGCGTAGTCATCAACTATTTACTACTAATAGACTGCCGTCTAGTTTGACTCCCTGGGCACGGACCGGGTCACCGCCACGAGACTACAACCCTCCACTGATCCGGCTCCGGGTAGGCTCCCGCGTGCGCAACGCAGCGCGACACAGGCCCAGGGGCGCGTCAACTTTGGCGTAGTCGGCAGGATTTCGTGCCCGCAACCACCGGGTACTGCGTGCCTGAAAAGCAAAGACTGTTCAAACTTACCAGTGGTGAAGGTTTCCCGCCATCCGGCGCCATCTTCTACCTTCTTCCCGCCATCCGCGAAGTTTTCCCGCCATCCGGCGCCATCTTCGACCTTCTTCCCGCCATCCGTGGAGTTTTCCCGCCATTGGACGCCATCTTGAGGACGCCGCGCGGGAAGAAGAGGGGCGTGGACTCCGAAAGCGCGTGAGAACTGAAGCCCCGCCTCACGTCCGGACGTTGCGTAAGGTCCTGGAAGGAGCCCAGCAGACGCCGACGTCACAGGAGCGCGACGGAAGGTCCTCAACCCTGACGATCCACTGCGGAGCCGCGGCCTACGGAAGAGGATCATCGCAAGGTAGGCCACGGTCCACTAGGGGGGAGGAAGATGTCGGATACGGAGGAGAGCTTCACTGCCTCAACCCCCGCCAGCGCTACCGCTGCTGCAGTTATGCCCTTCACCATGCCCTATATCCCGGGAGCAGCTTGGCTACCCCAGTACTCAGGGGAGTCACATACCCTGCATGACTTTAGAGAAAAGCTGGATAGCCTCTTCCAGGTGTACCCCCTCACAGAAGAGCAAAAAGTGAGCATCCTGGTGGCCCAACTAACCGGGGCAGCCAAAAGGGAAGTAAAATCCTGGCCACCTGGGAGGAAGACTGTCGCAGGGATACTAACCCGGCTGAAGGACACCTTTGATACCCGCACCTCAGCCGAGATTAAGCTTAGATTCTACGGGTGCAAGCAGCGAGCGCATGAGAGTATAAGGGACTATGCACTAAACCTACAAGAGGCCCTGAGGGCCATAAAGCAGACCGACCCTGATGGGGTGGGAAACGAGGACAGGCTATTGACTGAACAATTTATAGAGGGTTTATATTGCAATGCCCACCGAACCCAGTTGCGGGCAATGGCCTTACAGGATCCCCATCTGGACTTTGCACAGTTCAAGGATAGAGCTATCCGGGTGCTCCGAGAACCAGCACCGGGTGGCGTTGTTACCCACAGGCGCCCAGCTATCACTTACCACCAGGAGGCGGCGCCCTTGTCGGCAGGGCCTGTGGGAGCTGATGCGCAGGCTTTGGACAATGACCCGGCTCCAGACCTACACCATCAGGTCCAAGAGCTAGCTAAGAGCGTTGCTGCGCTAACCCGAACTGTGCAGTCTTTACAGGTTTCCACCCCAGGGAAGATCCAGCTGGCATCCGGACCGGAGGACATCCCGTGGCGTCGACCAAGGAGGACCCCACCGGCCAGAGGAAGACCCAGTGACCGATACAGCGTGGACGGACGACCCATCTGCCGCCGCTGCAATCAACCCGGACATATGGAAAGGTACTGTTCTTTAAACGGGCACAACCTGGGGTAGAGGGCCAACCCCCAGGAAAAAGATCACCAGGCCCATCGAACTGGCGCGACAGATATGTGGGAGGACGTCCAGTCTTGCCTGTGGTACTGGATGGCATTCCCATGAGTGCCCTACTGGATACCGGGTCACAGGTCACCACCATCCCGTACGTGCTCTTCAAGCAGTACTGGAATGACTCGGATATTACCCGCTACCCTGACGACGACTTGAGTATCATCGCCAGCAATGGCCAGCCCGTGCCACAGATCGGATTTAAAGAGGTGACCCTCAAAATCGGTAGAGTCGAACTGGCCGCACAGGGACTGATCATTGTAGATATTGATAAACATGAGAGTCACCCAAAAATAACTCTAGGAACTAACGTAATTGAAAATTGTCTTGCAGAGGTGATTTTCCTTTTACAGCAGGTTGCCAAGAACGCCAGCTCCGGCGAGCAGCGGGTGCTCCAGAAAGAGATCCGGGCACTGATGCAACGGCAACAAGTGGAACTCTCCGGCGGTGAGATTGGTAGCGTAAGAATGTGTGACCCTTTTCCTATTGCCATGCCCCCAAAAAGTGAAATGATGATTTGGTGCCGGGCAGCTATTGGTCTGAGAGGTAGAGATTACCAGGCAATGGTAGAACCAGTTTACTCAGACAGTAGGCCCACCATTTTGACAGCACGGGGGGTGGTCAATGTACGCCATGGGAGGGTGCCCATTCGCATAATAAATATCGGGGAGAGGGAAGTGTACCTGCCCCGGTATGCCACGCTAGCCAAATTATATACCACTAATCAAAATTCTATACAATCTGTGGAACCCTTGCCTCCATCTCACCCGGAGGAAGGTAACGGCTCTAAGAAAGACATGGAGGACTGGTGTCAGCAACTACATTTGGGTACTGATTCCACTCCCTCACATCAGAAACAAGGAGTCTATCGGGTGGTTCAAGAGTATGAGAGAGTGTTTAGTAAACACCCGTTAGACTTCGGGCGAGTCAAGGGGGTAGAACACCGCATCCCCACGGGAGATCATCCTCCCATAAAAGAGAGGTATCGACCCGTACCCCCTGCACATTACCAACACGCCAAGGGGATGCTTAGAGACATGAAGGAGGCTGGGGTAATCCGGGATAGCTGTAGCCCCTGGGCAGCCCCACTAGTTTTAGTCAAAAAGAAAGACAACACCATGAGGATGTGTGTAGATTACCGGAAAATCAACCGTATCACACACAAGGATGCGTACCCCTTACCAAGGATAGAGGAGTCATTGGCTGCTTTAAGATCTGCTAACTTCTTCTCTACCTTGGATCTCACTAGCGGGTACTGGCAGGTTCCTGTAGCAGAGGCGAACCGGGAGAAGACCGCATTCACCACCCCGATGGGACTTAGCGAGTTCACCTGCATGCCGTTCGGACTCTGCAACGCCCCAGGAACCTTCCAACGATTAATGGAGTGCTGTCTGGGCCACAGAAACTTCGAGACGGTCCTGTTGTACCTGGACGATGTCATCGTATACTCCAAAACTTATGAGGACCACCTGAAACACCTGGCGGAGGTGTTCGAAGCTCTGGCGAGTTACGGCCTAAAGGTGAAACCCTCCAAGTGTCACCTCCTGAAACCAAAGGTGCAATACCTGGGACACGTGGTGAGCGCTGACGGAGTGGCTCCCGACCCCGATAAGATCACCGCAATTAAGGGATGGCCAAGCCCCTCCAGCGTAAAAGAAGTGCGGCAGTTCCTAGGGTTGGTAGGCTACTACCGAAGGTTTATTCCCGGTTTCACCAAAAAGGCAGCGCCTATGCAGGACTTCCTGATAGGCCAGTCCCGAAAGGCCAAGAACCAGAAGCCGCCCTTCAAATGGGAAGAGCTAGAAGAAGAGTCCTTCCGCCAGCTGAAGATGGCCCTCACGGGGGATGAAATCTTGGCGTACCCGGACTATAGCCAGCCCTTCATCCTCTACACCGACGCCAGTAACATCGGGCTAGGAGCCGTACTGTCCCAGATTCAGCAGGGGAGAGAACGAGTAATCTCCTATGCCAGCCGAAAACTGCGACCCACCGAAAGGAACCCCGAGAATTACAGCTCATTTAAGCTAGAGTTCCTGGCCGTGGTATGGGCAGTCACCGAGCGCTTTAGGCATTACCTCGCTTCTTCCCGGTTCACCGTATACACGGATAACAACCCGTTGACACACCTGGACACGGCAAGACTCGGTGCCCTGGAGCAGAGGTGGATGGCCCGTCTGTCCAACTACGAGTTCACAATCAAATACCGGGCAGGACGCTCCAATACTAACGCGGATGCCCTGTCCAGGATGCCCAACCTGCCGGACGAAGGAGAAGATCCGGAGGGACTGGAAGAAGTTGAACTCCCTGCGTTCCACCGTCATGGGACTATCCAGTATTCCCACCGGGTAAGGGGTAAGCAGGCTGCTACGTTGAACCCCTTACCCCACTACAACTGGGCGGAAACGCAAGACAGCGACCCTGCCGTCCGACTGGTGAAGGAGATGCTGACTCGGCCGGAGGCTCGCCTTGAACCAGACGCTCCGGAGGAAGCCAAACAACTATGGGCGGAGAAGAGTCGACTATTCCTTTACAAGGGGAAGTTGTGCCGCAGAATGGTCAACTCCCGGACGCATGAACTACTCTGGCAAGTAGTGGTGCCACGAAGAGACGCAGCCATGGTGATGGAGGCATACCACGACGGAGCTGGACACTTCGGGTGGAAAAAGCTGGAGTTCCTGCTGCGCGAGCGGTTCCACTGGGTAGGCATGAGGGGAACCATCGAGAAGTGGTGCAGAGACTGTGGCCCGTGCAATCTGAGAAGGAAGGACCGGGCCAGCCAGAAGACTCCCCTGCAGTCCATCGTCACCCGGCAACCGTTGGAACTGGTAGCCTTGGATCATGTAAAACTGACCCCAAGCAGAAGTGGCTACGTCTACGCGTTAACCATCGTGGATCATTACTCCCGGTTCTTGGTTGTCGTCCCCGTCAAGGACTTAACGGCTCAAACAGCAGCTAGAGCCTTCCAGCAGCACTTCTGCCGTCCACACGGGTACCCGGACCAAGTGCTGACGGACCAGGGACCTGCCTTTGAAGCGGAGGTCTTCCAGGAATTCTGCAATCTGTATGGCTGCCGGAAGATAAGGACGACACCCTACCATCCGCAAACTAATGGACTTTGTGAAAAAATGAACCAGGTGGTAATGGATCTTCTAAAAACATTGCCCCTGGAAGAACGCAGTCTGTGGCCTGAGAAGTTGCCCGATCTGGTGGACCTATACAACCACATCCCGGTAGGTTCCACCAACTGTACCCCGGCTTACCTAATGAGGGCGAGACCTGGTAAGTTACCTGTTGACCTGGAAATGGGAGTCCTGACACCTGAGGACACTTCACCAGAAACAGACTGGGACACAGAGAGGCAGCAGCAGTACCGGAGAGTACAAGAGAGCGTGGAGCGAAGTCTCTGTCAGGCTAGGGAAAGACAAGAGAAGACTTACAACCAGTATGCTCCCGCTGTTCCCCTGGTACCCGGAGAGCAGGTCTTGAAGAGGAAAAGACGGCTCCACAAGTTGGATGACCAGTGGGAGAAGGACCCGTACACCGTACTGCCCTCAAGCCACGAGAACCCGAAGGTCTGTACCATCAGTAAAGACGGAGGGGAAACCACAGCCATTGTATCCCGGGACCACCTGAAGAAGTGTCCCGAACAACTGAGGAACCCTGAAGAAGAACAAGAAGACCATCGACCCGTAGAGGAAAGGGAAGATATGGTTAGTACCGTGCTCGGGGACTTCCCTCGGTCTTGGACTCAAGTCAATGGTGCAGTTGTGGTACCCGTACTCACCTTCCTCCAACCATCATCCCAAGAACCTACGGAGCAACGGGTAGAGCTGGAAGAACAGCCGGTCCAGGAGGCAGAAGACTCCACACGAGTAGAACAGGAGAATCAACCCTCTGCTTATAGTGAGCCTGCCGTACCCCTAGTGAGACAAAGAGCCGGTAGACAGCTGCCCAGTTTACCCTTGACAGCTCCTACACCCTGTAGTTCAGGGCCAGACAGTCAGCTCCGTAGGTCCACTAGGGCCACTAGAGGCCAGTTACCCGCACGCTGGAGAATTTGAAGTGTAAAAATAGTTTTATTTATGTTTATCTGTGTATTGTTGCTTGTGTATAATTTTGTGTTTCCAGTTGTTTTTAGGAAACCTTGGTGGATTTACCGGGAATCCTTGTATATAGTTGGAGCGTAACCCAGGATGGACTAGAGACTGTTAAGGACTCGGGGTAGGACAGACCCCTACCTGGTTACGTCTCCCTGTGTTGGTGAAATGGACACCTTTGCTTTTCTTCAAAGACTGCATCCGGTTGCGGACACGCCGTAACCATCTTATGTGTTTTTCTTATAGTATTGTTATTGTTATACTTTGTTATGTTTTTCTAAATGTGTTTAGTCCCGGAGTACTAAATTTCACTAGGGGGGAATGTGGCACCCCAGGGGTCTGGTTTTCCACAGTAATGTAATGTTATGTCTGAGAGCAGGTGGGAGGTCCTTTGGTCAGGGATCCTGTGCATGCCACACCTCCTGCCCAGTCTTGGGAGGGGAAGAACTTCCCCTGTATAAACCCGGGGCTGAGGCAGGGAGAGTCAGACAAGGAGAGTGGAGACAAGAAGCAGCATAGGAAACAGCAGAGTTACAAGGAGTCAGGGGCTGGCAGCTGCAGAGCTCGCCCTGACTAAGAAGATTCTTTACCGGACCCGGAGTCCGAGGCTGTGGGGACTAACTCCTACCCAGCAGCAGAATCCGTCAGGCAGGGGATTTCAGGTCCTCTGGCCCAGAAGCCCGAAGGCACGGTCACACGCGTGGGACCAGCACCGCCATCGTGGAGCGGAAGCCATTAGAAGGCCCCGAGTCACCGGCCATACGGGTGAGCACCACACGGTACACTCAGGGACGTGGGCTACTTACATCAGCTTCTAGCAAGGTAGCCAGAAGAGTACAGTCAGTTTGGGAGGCCTACAACTACGCCTGGCCAGGGGAGATCCCATCTGCTCAAAGACTGACCAGGCCCCGTTTGCTAGCAAGTACTCCGGGAGGGTCTGTCGTTGTTACCAGTAAAGACCCTGAACTACACCGTACCGTCTCTGAGTGGTTCCTGCTACCCCCATCATCCACGTCGGCTGCCCTGAGGCCATACCCCTCCCGTTGGGGGTTATACTATCACGCTGCACAATCCTACCACCGGCCTCAGCGGTCTGTCCTGCAGCAGCAGCTTCCTGGCTGCACTCAACGGGTGGCGTAGTCATAAACTATTTACTACTAATAGACTGCCGTCTAGTTTGACTCCCTGGGCACGGACCGGGTCACCGCCACGAGACTACAACCCTCCACTGATCCGGCTCCGGGTAGGCTCCCGCGTGCGCAACGCAGCGCGACACAGGCCCAGGGGCGCGTCATATCCACCTGACTTCTGCACAACACAACTGATGGTCCCAACCCCATTTATAAGGCAAGAAATCCCACTTATTAAACCTGACAGGGCACACCTGTGAAGTGAAAACCATTTCCGGTGACTACCTCTTGAAGCGCATCAAGAGAATGCCAAGAGTGTGCAAAGCAGTCATCAAAGCAAAAGGTGGCTACTTTGAAGAACCTAGAATATAAGACATATTTTCAGCTGTTTCACACTTTTTTGTTAAGTATATAATTCCACATGTGTTAATTCATAGTTTTGATGCCTTCAGTGTGAATGTACAATTTTCATAGTCATGAAAATACAGAAAAATCTTTAAATGAGAAGGTGTGTCCAAACTTTTGGTTTGTACTGTATATGTTCCCCATCCTAGTGTACATGTCCCCATTCCTGCTATATGTGTGCCCCATCCCTGGCCCCTTCCTTGTATATATGTCCCCCATCCTGGTATATATGTCCCCCATCCTGGGCCCCTTCCTGGTATATATGTCCCCCATCCTGGGCCCCTTCCTGGTATATATGTCCCCCATCCTATTACATAAACATTTTTTTCACCTTCCTTCGTTCCCACAATGTGCGGCTTCCTGTTCTGTAACGAGCGCAGAGGCTGACAGCTAACTTCAGTGTGCCTGCTATGGCGACTTATGACGTCGCTACCATGCCTTGCACACTGACGTCAGCTGACAGTCTCTGATTGACCAGTGGTGTATGTTGCAGTGCAGGAATCCAGAGCATCTCTCCATTCCAATACACTTCAACTGGATGTGTGTCATTGGACTGAAGTAGCCTCTGGTGTTGGCGGGCCCCCCTCCAGTACAAGCCCGTTAGTGGTTGCACCCTCTGTTACCACATTCGTTATGCACCTGCCCTGATTCCAGGGATGTGTGACTTACTGGCTCACTATTTTATCAATTATAGATTATTACTAGAGGATGAATAGCTGAGTATAACCCCTGCTTCTTCCACTGATCACTGATTGGCTATGCACAGTGTAAACAAAAAGCTGTCAATCAGTGGTGTGGGTGGCTTATACATAGCTCACCCTTCAGTATATGATTACATCTGTAATCGATAAAACTGTGATTTTATTAAAACTACACCAAGCAGTCCAGTAAAGGATACATCACTGGAATCAGGGTCTCTACCCCTACATCATGCTACTCCCAGATAGGGTAGTAAAAACCTTATGACAAATTCCCTTTCAGAACTACCACAGGCCTAAGTGGCTATGTGATTCATCTGTAAGCTCCAAATCTACCTATAATAAAACTAATTTAAAGGGAATCTGTCACCCCCTGGGACATACCTGACCTCTAATATGGGCATACAGGTGATAGAAATGTAAATCTATACCTACCTGTATGCCTCATATCAGAGGTCTTGTTGCTTTGAAATATCTTTTTATTCAGTCTGTTTTCTCATTCTTGCGGGCCGGGGGATGGGAAGAAATTCCCACCTACTTTGCTAATTACAATGTTCCCCCCCTCCCCTGCACGTCACTGTGACTCCTCAGCACCGGTGTACAAGATCACTGCTGGAAAAAATAAAGCCGGGAGAAAAAAATGTGCGCCTTGCGTTATAGGTGATTTGCGCATCACAGGGCACTGTCACGTGCAGGGGAGGGGGAGAACATTGTAATTAGCAAAGTAGGCTAGGATTTCTTCCCGTCCCCCGGCCCGCAAGAATGAGAAAACGGACTGAATAAAAAGACATTTCTCTGCAAGTAGACCTCTAATATGAGACATAGAGGTAGGAATAGATTCACATTTCTCCACTTCACTTTATAGTACTACAGGCCAATATTTTACACTCATTCTCATTTTATTATTTTTTATTTGTGTGATGATTTGCTGTAAAGGAATATATTGAAACTAATATGAAATACAAATGTGTTACAGAGATAAAATAGGAACCCTCATGCCTGTGGGGCCATCATCCCTACATACACACACTTTCTGATACTGGTAAAGAAATGGGCAAAGATTTGTATAATGAGCTCTCATCTTATGTTCCAAACCAATTTATATTCGTTTTAAACACTTTTGTGATATAGTTCTAATGTTCCCAATTACATTTTGCCTGTGGACAACAGTAATTTAAGATGGTCATAAGTCAGTGCTTTCCAACAATCAATTTTCTATGGTAGACTGATTGAAATATCAGCTTAATTTTGATAAACAGCACAATTTATTATTTGAGAGGACATTTGTAAATACCTCTAGGTCCCATAGGCCTAAACACTGTGAAATGAAATTGAAAATCCAAAAACCTAACCAGATTTTTCCCACTTGTAAGTGGAGAGGTATTTGTGAACCTCTCAGCAAGGTTGGAAATTACTCAGCCATAATTTAATTTAAATAGAAGCCTATCACTTTACCCCAAAATAAGCAAAAATAATATTGATTTTACAGCGCTGTAAGTCATTACAATTTGTCAGCTTTTATGTTGTAATTAAATTGCCTCAGGGAAACCTAGTGTAGTTTTTCAATTTCGGAAGCTGGTAAAGGTAGTGTATCTTGCCAACTTCCGTATCTAATTAGCTATAAATTGTTTTTTATAGCTAATCTGTTACTGCTCCTTCTTAAAAAGAAAGATTGTTTTGTTTATTAATCTCTTACTTTCCAAAAACTGAGTGCACCAGGATTTATACCCGAAAATTGTGAGCTGTTTTTTTGTTTGTTCCCTTAATTTATTATATTTTCTATTAAGGACTCTGCTATGTGTCTTCTCGGCATAATGTTCATTCTGCATAGGGGAAATATATACAAGAGGACAATACTGGGTTGTTTTTTATTCCATTCTTCTTATGGCTCTGCACCTAACATATCAGCCATAACCAGATTTTGTGAAATAATAATTAATAACCATAGTAATTTATCGTTATGAACAATTAAGCCACCATACACCTTAAATAGCTGTTGGGCAAATGATACTTTGGCCAATCATTTGACCGGCGGTTATTTGGACAACTCTCCCATACACAGGAGCGCTCGCTTTGCTGTGGTCTTGGTGGCGGCTTATCTCTTAGGCTATGTGCCCACGATCAGGAGTCACTGCAGGTTTGAAGCTGCGTGTTTATGCCCGCATCGACCAGATGTTACAGTACAGTAGATGGGATTTATAGAAATCCCATGTCCACTATGCGTCTGTGTACCTGCGGATCACCTGCGGAAACTGACATGCGGCGCGTCTTTCAGGACTGCAGCATGTCAAATTCTCTTGTGGGTCCGCATGTGGGCTTTCCCCATAGATTAACATCAATAAGGGAAGTCCACATGTGAAAAAAAAAGAAATTGCGCCTGCTCGTTGTTTGCATAATGAGGGCGGAAGTGGCGCGGCTGTTCTCCAGCGTCGGGGCCCCCAGCGGCTCCTGATCGTGGGCACATACCCTTAGAGAATAAAAGGATGGGCAGAAGATGTTGAGGGAAATAAGGAGCTAACATGTTTGAAAATGGAAGATATTGGCTCCTAATCTCCTTCAATATCTTCTATCGGGAAGTCACCATAAACATTAGACTGTCGATATAAGCAGGTTCAGCCAATGCTAGCCTAATGTATATGGAGGCCTTTAGGTATTTCTTGGAAACCGTCTTCATGGCCTCCCTTATTTGTACTGTCTAGAAATGTATAGTGGTGGTATTGCATTTTAACCTCTAAATGTGACTATTTTCTTGAAACCTTTTCTTTTGGCCTTTACCAATCCCAGGCTGCTATACACCATCACAGCAAGTAATGATCAATTCCATGCAACTACACCACTGAGACATATTGCAAAATTATGCTTCATCAGGTGCCATATGTACAGATATATACAAATTGTACATTATATCTTGTACATTATACATCCATAAATGCCTTATTACTGATCCATACAAAGCGGAGATGTCATATGGAAAGCCTCACTCAGTAAATAGAGTGCATACATCCACCAAAAATCTAATTTGTATTGGGTCAAGCTGTCTCATCTATCAATATAGAAACAAAGGTTGGGATGGTTGAATTTTAACGTGTCTGATCCTTTGTTTCCTAGTGGAACTGGCAATGATGTACACTCTTTATACTGAAATAACATACACATTCATGGATAGTGATAGAGATGATGGCTATTGGCTTAATGGTTGTTCATCTGACGTCTATCTAAGTAAATGGCTAATTTTAATCTAAACCTAGCCATGCATGTTACAAATCAGCACCGAATGGATTAACTACAACTGGGTAAGCTCCATCAACAGATACGATCGCATTGTGCATTGAAGACAGATAATAAAGATTTAATGTAGTCTTGAGAAACAACTGTTGAGACAAGTATGCCGCCCTTGAAGGAAACATACTTAGATACTTATTTAATAAAGTTGAAAAAATTAGAAACGGATCCATCAGGTCTAACCTAAAATCCTATAATATTGATCCAGAGGAAGGTAAAACCCCCTATGAAATGGATCCAAATTGTCTCAAGGGGAAAGTGTATAAATCAATGACCCATCCCCAGAAATCTAGTACAGAATCCCAGTGTGTGATAATGGCAAAATCTTATTTCCTTCTGTCCTGCAGATTTGAAGGATTCACCCTTGTCATGATTACAGGCCTAGGTATAAAAGATCATTTAGAAAGATCTCTATTGTCCATTCATATAGTTTAACATTGTAATTAGTTAGCCCCCAAGCTGTCATTTTTTGCAAACTGATTAACCTGTTTGACAATTTGCCTTGGTCCTGTAGTCCATCCATGACCTTAGTTGTCTTGGTCACCCCCAGCTCTAGTTCAGCTGTGTTCTTATTCACTGGAGCCCAAAGCTGAACCCAATATTCCATATTACTATCAATCCGAGCACAAAACGTTTGGAAAATGTCATATTGACCGACATATTGGACAGATTCCTATAATGACTCCATTCAGTGATATCTGTTGGAGCAATAACATAGAATTTCCTTGAAGCCATTGAGTCTGTATCATCATTTAAATATGATAAAAATTATGACTATATAGAACCCAACCTTCAAAAAGATATATCCATAAATATAAAAACAGGATAACATTATTTGACGTATGACAGAAAATAGAAGAGGTTATTATGTAAGGTATAAATCACTCCGAGGTCCATCAGGAGATGTCACAAAGGGCTTTATTTCATATGTTGAAAATATTATGTTGAATAATCATTTCTCTTTCGTTTCCTTGAGACATCTTCATTGCTTCTACATAAAATGCATAATTTCAACTACTTCAGTTTAATTTAAGTGTTTAATTTTTATTGTTAACCATGAAAAAGGCAAGATAAGCTCTTCACAGGGCCATGGATTAGGAGTATAATAAAACATGATTCTGGAAGAAATATTATACTTTTATTAATAATAATAATCAAGCTCAGGAGTGATCATCTTCTCCCTGCGAGCTTTCATAGGAGACATCTTCTCATTCTAAAATACATCTTTTTTATGGTCATTTCTGCAGTATCTTACAGATTAAATTCCTTACTGAACAGACAAGTCATCCAATGTATTACTTTATATCCTAACATCAGGCAAACTGCAATTATAGGATGGCAGATATAATAGGTGAAATTTCCGCTGCATTGAGCAATGTGTTGCAGGTTTTTATATTTCATTTCTATTTTAAAGCATAAAATTATATTGTTTTTTTTTTTTTCAAGGCTTAACTATAACAGGACAATTTTGTCATCTGCTAGAAAGGAATTGGATGTGTCTTTTTCTTGGTTACTTTGAACTGTATTGAAAGGGTTGATGACCAAATGTTATTTTAGAATATTTTCTTGGGGATACTGCCACTTGGAACTATAAAGTTTGTGACTTACATTAAAAACGTACTAACCCTTTATGGGTTTTAAAATTTTCTTGTGTTTTTTCACAAAGTCAGGATCAAATAAAATATGCATCAGTATTAAAGGGAACCTGTCGGCAGTTTTTTAGACCCCAAATTAACGTCATCAATGTAAAGTTCCTATATTGTTGGTCATGTCCATACCTTCCCTGTGACCTGCTCCCCCGTCTAAGATCTCACGATAGCGCCATCATTCCCAGGGGCGACGCATGCGCAGATCGATAGTCTGACTCTTGAACGTCATCAATATCTTACTGAATATGTGACACTCCTGGAAATGATGGCACTTGTGTAAGATCTTGGACAGGTCACAGAGAAGAGTGACCTAAAAATAGAGGTGGCTCGCAGCACTCCACTATTGGACAATTACAAAGGGCACAAAAAGTTCCAAGGAGTCCACTTGGAAAAAATTCAATAAATGAAAGAGACGAGACAGCGTCCAAATCAGGTGAAAAAACTTCAAAGCTCCATTAATTCTGCCACAGATGCAACGCTTCGACCAGCCACAAGTCTTTTTCAAGTATGCTATGGCTGGTCGAAACGTAGCATCTACGGCAGAATTAATGGAACGTTGAAGTTTTTTTTTGCTTGATTTGGTCGCTGTCTCTTTCTTTTGGAGAAGAGTGACCTGTCACTCACTGACAGGAGACCACAGCAGGGAAAGGAGAGAGGTTGGAGAGCTGTAAGTGCGGGGCCAAGCCCTCTGTGATTGTGGCTTATTTGCATGAAAATCCAATGGATTTTTATAAAAAAGATAATGGACTTAAAAAAATAAAAGGTACGGATGTCATCAATATTATAGGGACTTTTCATTGATGATGTTTTTTTGGAGGCTAGTAACATGCTGACAAGTTCCCTTTAATATTAATAAAAATGTGTCAAATATTTTTTTTCTTTCTTTTTAAAGTGGTCATATGAAATTGGAAAGAAGATTCTGCTTTTTTTTCCCCTCCAGAAACACCATTCTTGTTAATGGGCTGCATCTACTACTGCAGTTGAGCTGAATTCATTTGAATAGGAATGAGCTGCAATACCAGACGCAGCCTATGGGCAACAGTTTATCCCTTTTAAAAGTTATATACTATTTGTATGTAGCAAATAATGTTGCATTTAATTAGATTTGGTCTTTTATTTTCACAGGCGGCATCATCGGCCTTAAGCAGCTTGGGTCATGTCTACACTGCAATTGGCGACTACCCTAATGCACTGGCTAGCCACAAGCAATGCGTTCTCCTGGCTAAACAATCCAAAGATGAACTGTCTGAAGCACGAGAACTGGGGAACATGGGAGCTGTCTACATCGCAATGGGGGACTTTGAAAATGCAGTTCATTGCCATGAACAACATTTAAAGATTGCAAAGGACCTTGGCAACAAGAGAGAAGAGGCCCGGGCATATAGTAACCTTGGCAGTGCCTTTCACTACAGGAGAAACTTTGACAAGGCAATGTCCTACCACAACCACGTTCTAGAACTTGCGCAGGAATTATCTGAGAAGTCCATTGAGATGCGTGCCTATGCAGGCCTGGGTCATGCTGCGCGCTGCATGCAGGATTTGGAGAGGGCTAAACAATATCATGAACAACAACTGTCCATAGCTGAAAGTCTTAAGGACCGTGCAGCAGAGGGTAGAGCTTCTTCCAACTTAGGTAAGTCTAATTACTTGCCTCGTATCTTCTTATTTTTTTGCATTCCTCTAAAACATTTCTTAAGGCTTACATTTTGTGTAATTATAGGGCATATAAGTGCATTACAATGAGAATAAACAGACTTGTGTGCTATCGTTAGATTGACTTGTTGTTGTATAGATTTTGGTGTTCTCCATTAGAGACATTATTGTAGAAAATTTTCCAATATCCTGGAAGTACTTCCCTAACCATTTCCATATGAAAAGTTGTGGATGGGGTCAACTTATTCTTTCATACACTTACAGACCAGTTGGTAACAAGCTATACAGCATTTTGTAGAAGTCGTCATTGCGTAGATATAGCTGATGTGAGATCACTGCAAGGTATAAGAATGAGACAGCATTCAGTGTTTAGTACAGAAGTACCTTTACACATTGGGTGAATGTTGGCACAACCCACCAAGCAATGATGTGTATTGGGTGAATGTTGGCACAACCCACCAAGCAATGATGTGTAAAAATGTGTCAGAAGAAATAGATATTCACTGAAATAGTGCTTGGCCTTCAGCAATTTAACATTTATGGCCACTTTAAGACCTATTAGATGAACAATCTCATAGACTATGAATATGTGATGGGTCTGGGTGAAGTTCTGGTGTGAACAGAAGCAAAACTACTGAGTTTACAAATTGTTCCAGAAATGCAATTTTTAGAAGTTTTTGGATGGTGAGGCTTAAGAGAAAACAAAAAGAAGAACACAAGTCTTGTGGTAGTAAATGGTCACAAGTCAAGGTTTGTTAGACTTGAACAGGAAAACAGACGCACAACAGTGCTTCAAATAAGACTGTGAGCCCTCGTGGGCAGGGTCCTCTCTCCTCCTGTACCAGTCAGTGACTTGTATTGTTTCATTATTATTTTCCTTGTTTTATATATATATATATATATATATATATATATATATATATATATATATATATACCCCTTTTCACATGAAAAGCACCATGGAATAAATGGCGCTATAACCATAAATAGTAATAAATAACAGAATTGGAATCAGGATCAAGAAAGATTTCAGGCTACCCATGTACAGTACATGTCGGGCATTATAATTTATGGGGATGCTCAAAAGTCCAACAAAGTCACCACTAATGTATTGTCACACACAGTGTAGGAAAGACAAAGTGCAACACGAAGGGGTGAGGGGAAGGGAGCCCAGACACTAAGGAAAGAGGGGGTGGAGACCTCCTAGGCTGATCTGATATCACCCTGTCTTCCTTACCGTCCCTATATTGGTTTCTCACCAATCGCCGATCAGGAACCTAAAAACCTGTATTTCCCTAGAGCTAGGCCCTGGCTAGGGAAGGGAGGATGAGCGCTAGTCAGTCCCCACTAACAACTAAAGACAGCAAGGGAAGACAGACACGGGGGAAGTAACTTAGCTTGTGCCGACTTCAGAGAGATTACACACACGGCCTCTTAGCACCAGAGAGGAAGTAACCAGATTGCAACAGCTCCAAGCCTTCACAAGGGGTCATGTGAATATCACTGGCACCCCTTATAGCAAATAAGAAGTATTTAAACACCCAGGTCTGGGTGTCAATTAGCCGGAGGGAGGTAGCCGCTGGGTCCTAGAGTGAGACAGATCTAAGAAGGTGTCTGTAATGCCAAATGAAGAGATCTCCTGCAACCAACTGCAGGGCGACTGTCTGTCACATCTGACACACCCGTGACATGTATACAGTAACTGATATCTAATAAAAGGTCTAGACTGGCGCTGGTGGCATAGGGCAAGAGTGGAGAAATGGATGGCGGAGTCCCAGTGGTGTAGAGTAAAAAGGACACTTAGCGCTGGGCTAGTAGGTAGAGATGAATAAGATGGAGATGTTGGTAGAGTAAAAACAATTTTATTTAGTGTTAATAAAATCAATTGCTTATTAAAATAGATGCTTATAACTTGATTGAAATACAAAATTAAAATGAAATAAAAATTAGGCCCTAGAGGAGGGATCAGACTTCCTGGTAGTGGATCGGTTCCCTTGAGATTATACAGTAGGTACAGTTCATCTGAATAATATGGGTTTTGAACATGGGACCAGGGTCATCTCCTGGGGAGAGAGGGTAAAAATGGTTGTTCAATAGGTGCAGATAGCCAAAGAGCGAGTTTTCCTTGATAAGTAAAGGATGGTAGGCTACCTGGTGTATGGATATAGAGAAAGTAGAATTGCTGCACCTGGTAGTTGGTGGAATATTGGCTGTAAAAGATAAGTTCAGGTAAGATAATGGGTAAGATAGTATGGATAAATCTCAGGGTGAGATAATTATCTGGACCACTGAGTCACTTCGTACGACCTCCTAAAAGTACTGAGTGGGGTCCTGTCCAAGTTTGAAGATAGTGGAGTGTAAGTCTGGCTGGGCACTCTAAAAGAAGGATCGCAAAGGACTAAAAGGCTATTGGTACAACCGGTTAAAGGACTTTAAAATGACAAAACAACAATTAATATATAAAATAATAGATTTTGAGATATTAAATATTAGAATTATCGTGGGTTACCTGGTAGTTGTGGTTTCTGTAGTGATGCCTGAGTTACTGCTGGAATCACGGATATTGGTATATATATATAGAGAGAATATAGAACAGCTCTGTAGCTTGGTTAGTCCAATCGTTGAGATACCCTGGTCCCATGTTCAAAACCCATATTATTCAGATGAACTATACCTACCGTATAATCTCCAGGGAACCGATCCAACAACAGGAACTCTGATCCCTCCTCTAGGACCTAATTTTTATTTCATTTTAATTGTGTATTTCAATCAAGTTATAAGCATCTATTTTAATAACCAATTGATTTTATTAACACTAAATAAAATTGTTTTTACTCTACCAACATCTCCATCTTATTCATCTCTACCTACTAGCCCAGCGCCAAGTGTTCTTTTTACTCTACACCACTGGGACTCCGCCATCCATTTCTCCGCTCTTGCCCTATGCTACCAGCGCAAGTCTACACCTTTTATTGTATTACTTACCCAGACAACCTGTGGAAGTTGTCCCTCTTGCAGCAGGTACACAAGGGCTGACCCATGCTTTCAGCTCATTTCTTTTAGTAACCGATGTCTATTACCATTATATCACATGAGTAAAGAAAACCTCTATAGGGGACTAAGGTGTCTCTTTTCAGTTTCACTCATAGCTACTTGGAACTCTAACACTGTGGTCATGTTTTTCTCAAATATCCTGGGCGCTGAACGACTGATGGCCAATGCATGGAATAATGCACACCTTTGTCGGACAGATGTACGGCCATGCTGGTCACAAAAGGTTTTAAGCATAATCAATTGCAATGGTTGTTGCTGCCAAGAAAACTAATTAGTGGATAGTATATCTGGGTGCACACCCGGCAGCCAGGGGGACACATGCGTCCCACAATGCTATTCTCTGCGCCCCCCAACCATCTGGTCACAGATATGATTTACTGGTGGCTGCTCACATGTTTTGCTTATGTCCGACAGAGGAGGACTGGTGCGTAAATATTATTAGGGAGGGTAAGTATTTTTTGTGCACTGTTTGGCCATTTTTTGAATTCCCATATATATACACCAAATAAGACTCTCCCTCTGTGAAGTGCCATACAGGGGTGAGATGTGGTGGCCATACATGACTGCTGTTCATCATAGTTTTATCTAGTTTTATTGACATTAAAGGGGTTGTCCAGGGCTGAGATATTAATGATCTATTCTTAGGGTGGGTCATTAATGTCATATCGGTGGGAGTTTGACACTCGGCACCTTCAGCAGATATTTGCAGCTCCATGGTGGCCAGTAGTAGACAATATGCAATTCTGGGACACCACAGCACTGTAAACTGTGTATTGCCTGTTCTTGGGTACTTCCGCTCAGCTCCATAGGATGTGTTAGCAGGATGTAACTCCTTGTAGTAACAATTAGAGCTGCTTTTATGATTTCTCCCTTCTTACAGTACATACAGGAGAGAAAGTGACCTCTCATTTTTCCAATGGAAGTTCAGGAATCAAACCTCTATGGCATTTACTTTCCATATGTCATAAATGTCTCAGATGGTAATGTCCCTATTAGTCTGACGGCAACCTTTGGGATCAGTTCAATGTGACAATATGGCCCTCAGACCAGAAGAGGTTGTACATACCTGCAATGTATGATATTGAAGAGCTTCCCTTATGGAGAACTACAATGGAAACATGTTGACAGTATGTAACGTTACCCTTTGATGTTGAGTGGCTACGGATGGCACGGTCCTTGTGTAGGAACGGAGGATTCGTTCAGGAATGATGCATGTGGTATTCACCAGGAGAAAAAAATAGGGAGCACTGCCTAAAAACCATTCAAGAATCTACACTTATTGACTCCCCTTTTTCGGACTCTTTCTCAGCACGTAAAGAACATATTGCTGACGGTATGAAATTCACAGATTTCATTAGAATATTTGCACAACTGGATGAGTCTGGAATATCTCATTTTCACCATCTAGTTTTTTATGCTCGGGCTTAGCAAACGTTATAAATGAGACTCCTATTAAATTGAATTCAAGTGTGCTACATATTATTTGGTTCCGCCACATGCTATTGATCAAATAATGCTGTGGTATTCATGAAATGTAATAATAAATGTGTCTAGGAATATTAGTAGCACACAGATCTTTTTATTAACATCAGTCTTGGCTTCTCTGTTTAGCTTGCTTTACACCCAGACTGTTTGGCTGCTTATAATAAGTGAGGTTTGGAAGAACTGTGTATTTTTCTATCTGTGTGTGTCTGTCTGTTCTATAATTTGGGTGAATGAATATCCCACATTCTGTCATATTTTTGGTAAAAAAAAATGTATTTAATTAAATTCATATTTTTATGCATTTATTCGATTAAAGTTGGTTACAAAATGTCCTTTCTGACACTTGTGGGGGAGGCTATTGTTAGTAGTAATTTAAAGGGGTTTTCCCCATTGATCTGCGGAACAAGGGGCAGTAACACTTGGAAGATCAAGCTCTTCTTCTTAAAGGTAATATCATTAGGTTTTTGCCCGATTGCAGTGATGCATTATTTTTTGGGCTGCTTGCTGTAGTTTTCATAATCTCTTGCTGATAAAACAATGATTTTATAACTAGAGGACTAATAACCTGCTGCCATTTAGTCCTCCATATCCCTGCGCTCCATATAACCTGGCCCTCATTTCTGATTGGCAGCTTTCTGCCTTTGCACAGTGTATGCAAAAATCTACCAATCAGTGGTGTGGGCGGCGTTATACAGAGCTCAGCATTCAGAGATCTGCTAGATCTGCAGCAGATAACGCAGTGATTTTATCAAAACTGCAGCATGGAGCCCAGTAAGTGACACATCACAGGAATCAGGGTCTCTACCTCTACATCAGGCTGCTCTCAGACCGGGAAGCAGAAACCTAGTGACAGATTTCCTTTATGATTGTCAATTAGGCATTAGAACAAGCCAACCAAAAATCAGTGCATGAAGTAATTCTTGATTTTTGGTGTTTCTCTCTCTATCTCTCTCTGCGTTCGGCTATTAGTTTGGTCAGTGTTGATCCTGTGAATAATGTAATATCGCCCTATGTCTTTAATGGTTAAACAGAAACTAATCGCCGCCCACAGACTGACCAGGGAGGCTCTTGTAAGAGAGCAATCAAGGCTAATTCAAAGGACATTATTAAGGTGGAGCTGTCAAATCCTTGATTTTAATGAAAGTAGCTACTTCAGTTAAATTGTCTTATAATTGAGAAAAATATTAAAGAACTTGCTGCATATTCTTCAATCCAGTGCCATGCCAGAAATGGTAATTATTATTTTGATGATGCGGTTACCACTGTGCATATTTATGAGCTCAGCTCTTCCTCTGTCAACCTGTCTCTGTATAAGAGGTCCTAACTAGTGTAATAATGTGAGCCATCACAGAGCACATTCAGGAAGGATCAGAAGGATCATTTTCAGTCTAAAACCAATAAGTTACAACAAAGCAACAAGTCTATGCCAACAAGCCTATGGCGCTGACTTAGACATCCAGAGCTGCTCTCATGGTCACTCTCATAGACAATGAAGAAACATGTGCTACCTGGTGAGCCATTCAAATCTTCTTGGAGGTGATTTTGCAGCCGGGGGAGAATGGGAGAAATCTTAGCAATTCTGGAGAAGAGGGCTACCAGCATTGGATAGATAGGAATGCCATCAAAGTGGCAAACTACCAGCTCAGCTGGTACTTACAATTGGAGGCTAGTGAAAGACAAATATTTTTAACGGCAATAGCAGTCAAAGTCCTATTTAAATTGAATACTACTTCTATGCCAGGACATCCAGCCCTATAAAACATCAGCAGGTTAATTCTGGGTCTGGCACCAACAAACACTATAATGTGCAATATTTTGAAACTTGGCACTCAAATGTGATTCATAAGGGTGAAAATGTATTTGTGAAATAATCCAGAAATAAGAGATGTTTTAGTCTGTAACTCGACCTTCATCAGTTTGCAGCTGGATTAAAGAATGACCACAAATGGAGCTCTTCTCCTGCATAGCGGTGGATACCGCATGGCCTTTCCCAGCTCTGCATATGTGGTCATTCTCTAGTCCAGCTTTAAACTGATGAAGGTCGAGTCACAGACTGAAACATCTCTTATTTTCTGGATTATTTCACAAATACATTTTCATCCTTAAACAAGTTGTCCACTACTTTTACATTGATGCCCCATCCGTAGGATAGGGCATCGATGTCTGATCGGCCGAGATCCTGCACCCCCGCCGATCAGCTGTCATCGGTACCGGTGGCAGCGGCCGCCGGAAGTGCTCTTGGCCCTCTAGTTGTAGTGGCCGCTGCGGGGTACTATACATCCGCCTGCTATTGAATTGAATAGGAGGTGGATGTGCAGTACCCCATGGCGGCCACTACATCTAGACGGCCAAGCTCCGCAAGTAAGCACTTCCTGCCGGCACCGATAATAGCTGATCTGCGGGGATGCTGGGTGCAGGACCTCGGCCGATCAGACATTGATGCCCTATGTAAAGGTAGTGGACAAATTCTTTAACAATCACATTTGAGTGCCAAGTTTCTAAATATTGTTTAATGGAATAGGATCCTACTTGTGCTCCAACCTACCAGAAGTGCCATGTTTTAGCTTTCTATTATAATGGGCAAGGCAGCAGAGAGAGACTGCACACTGCCTGCCCGCAGAGACCTCATTCCACAGCAGAGACACAGTATATGCAGTGTGAGATAGGGTGGTTTTACACTGCACTTTACAGTGCCCATTTGCTGCATATTTGTCTGCCAAGCTGATGTACATCAGTACATCTCCTATCTTTTTGATATGTATAGAATACTGCAGTCTGCTGCGCTACTTATAGATACACCCTGAACCTGACTGGTGTTTTTAGGTGTTATAGGTGGCTACCTAAGCTGTCAAGTGACTATAGATGGTCCTGACAGTAAATAAATTCCAGATCAGATTGGAAAATCACTCCTAAAACTGCTCCCCTTTTAAACTTCGGCATCTATTTTTTGATGAAAAAAGTAGCAACCTTACGGAGAGATAATAATTTATGTAGACCTTACGGTCTTGACATGAATACGGTGTGAAGGATGATGCTACTGTGGCCTGTTTGCCGGACACAGTTTGTTTGTAGTGTATTGAAAAGAAATTCTGGTGAGATGCTGCAGACACATTTTTTACAGTGTCTGTAATTGGGCGTTTCATTTAGTTTTAAGCTGAAAGCGTTTTTATTGATCAAAAAGCAAATTCTTTCATCATCTTACTCACTTGGGTATACAACCTGCACGAAATATGAATAATTAATAAAGGAGATTCATTCTCCAGTTAATGACCCCAGTAGCACCTTAGCTGTTTTCATCTGGCAGACTGAACTGTGTGCACTGGAAGAGGATATTACAATTTGTGTTACAGTTTCATGTCTTCGGTAGATCAATCCCTGTTCTCTAGGGTCACAGCCAGGCCATGTTTTAGTTAAATAAACCCTTCAAATGACTGCAAAGAGAAAATAGTGGTGAGACAATAGTGGTCAATAGGAAAAATACTCAAATGTTTGCCGCTCATTGGATGCTTACATTGAAAATCTTCATTAAATTATATTTTCATGCAAACAATCCCAATTAACAATGAAATATCAGTAATAATAAAGTGTATCGAGTAGATTACTCATCATTAAATATCAAGTAAATATGTTGCCGTGGTCTTCGTGTTAAAAGTGGGATCAACCCTCCTAAGCCGTGGAGGCATGGGCATGGAGGTCATAGGAAGCTGAATAAAATGATACCTTGATATCTGTTGTCTGATGTCTTATTCCAGAGAAATCCATGTTTTCTTATATGTAAATGACCTGTAAAGATCTATGGGCCGGACACTGATCTGCATAAGAATCTGCCACCAGGACACAAAACACGTGAGGCATGTAGACCGGGAGAGCAGACTGTCAGTCATTACATGTCTCACACTGGTATCATCACTTTTCATTTAAAATAAGCTCTGGATGCAGATTCTAAGTGAGATCTATGTCCGGCCCATAGATCTTAAAAGCTCATATACATATTAACAAAAACATGGATTTCTCTGGAATAAGACATCAGATCGTAGATATCAATGAATCATTTTATTCAGCTTCCTATGACCTATATGCCCATATAGACGACTTAGGAGGGTTTATCCTACCAACAGATTCCCTTTAAATTTAGCTCTTAGGGAAGTTTAATATGAACCTCGATCAGTTTGTTTGGTTTTGACCCTGTTTTTCGTCTTTCCTTGATCCACACTTTTATTTAAAATCTGGTAACTTTACATTCATTTCATTTGTAATAGCTGAGTACAATTCTTGTGAGTCACTTTTATCATTCACGTGTCTGATAATAACCTTTAAAATATTTTCTCGTACTATACAATGGGATCAGCGCCACATCTGATAGCATGTCTAAGATCTTACCCTAACAAATTACCAATGAGATTCTCTAAAAGAGAAGAGTACCATTTTGGTAGCATTTTTAAACAGCGTATTTGGTGCGTAAGTTACGCAGCATTTTACAATACCATTAATGTCCACAAAAGCTGAGGATGTGTCCAATAATAAATGAACAGACGCACTTGCAATCATACTCAATACCAAGAACAACAATACCAATAACAAGTGCCATGAAGTCTCAAAAAAGGTATAACTTTATTTAAATATGTAATTAAACAAAAGGTTAAATATGTACAAGACAGCAGAAAAATCCTACAGTGGGGAAAAAAAGTATTTAGTCGGCCACCAATTGTGCAAGTTCTCCCACTTAAAAAGATGAGAGAGGCCTGTAATTGACATCATAGGTAGACCTCAACTATGAGAGACAAAATGAGAAAACAAATCCTGAAAATCACATTGTCTGATTTGGAAAGAAATTTTTTCAAATTTTGGTGGAAAATAAGTATTTGGTCAATTACAAACAAGCAAGATTTCTGTCTCTCACAGACCTGTAACTTCTTCTTTAAGAGGCTCCGCTGTCCTCTACTCATTACCTGTAGTACTGGCACCTGTTTGAACTTCTTATCAGTATAAAAGACACCTGTCCGCAACCTCAAACAGTCACACTCCAAACTCCACTATGGTGAAGTCCAAAGAGCTGTCGAAGGACACCAGAAACAAAATTGTAGCCCTGCACCAGGCTGGGAAGACTGGATCTGAAATAGGCAAGCAGCTTGGTGTGAAGAAATCAACTGTGGGAGCAATAATTAGAAAATGGAAGACATACAAAACCACTGATAATCTCCCTTGATCTGGGGCTCCACACAAGATCTCACCCCGTGGGGTCAAAATGATCTCAAGAACGATGAGCAAAAATCCCAGAACCACATGGGGGTACCTAGTGAATGACCTGCAGAGAGCTGGGACCAACGTTACACAGGCTACCATCAGTAACACACTACGCTGCCAGAGACTCAGATCCTGCAGTGCCAGACGTGTCCCCCTGCTTATGTCATTACATGTCCAGGCCCATCTGAAGTTTTCTAGAGAGCATTTGAATGATCCAGAAGAGTATTGTGAGATTGTCATATGGTCAGATGAAACTAGAGTAGAACTGTTTGGTAGAAACACAATTCGTCGTGTTTGGAGGAGAAAGAATGCTGAGTTGCATCCAAAGAACACCATACCTACTGTGAAGCATGGGGGTGGCAACATCATGCTTTGGGGCTGTTTCTCTGCCAAGGGACCAGGACGACTGATCCGAGTACATGAAAGAATGAATGGGGCCATGTATTGTGAGATTTTGCATTGAAGATGAAACGTGGCTGGGTCTTTCAGCATGACAATGATCCCAAGCACACCGCCAGGGAAACGAAGGAGTGGCTTCATAAGAAGCATTTCAAGGTCCTGGAGTGGCGTAGCCAGTCTCCAGATCCCTATAGAAAACCTTTAGAGGGAGTTGAAAGTCCGTGTTGCCCAGTGACAGCCCCAAAACATAACTGCTCTAGAGGAGATCTGCATGGAGGAATGGGCCAACATACCAGCAACAGTGTGTGCCAACCTTGTGAAGACTTACAGAAAACGTTTGACCTGTCATTGCCAACAAAGGATATGTAACAAAGTATTGAGATGAACTTTTGTAATTGACCAAATACTTATTTTCCACTAAAATTTGAAAAAAAATTCTTTCCAAATCAGACAAAGTGATTTTCAGGATTTGTTTTCTCATTTTGTCTTTCATAGTTGAGGTCTTCCTATGATGTCAATTACAGGCCTCTCTCATCTTTCTAAGTGGGAGAACTTGCACAATTGGTGGCTGACTAAATACTTATTTTCCCCACTGTATAGACAACTACATAACACAAAACCAAGCAATGTGAACTGAGGTCTAAGATGGTACACATGCAAGAAATAGGAGCATGTTCACACTAGCAAAAAGAAGCAAAACCTACAAAAGACAAAAAATATATCTCATACCCTACCATCATTATATATAAATGTAAAGCAAAGTTGCATATTAAATATAGGGTACTTAGTGAACTATTTTTGATCAAAAAAAGTATACAAGCCGTCCCACCAGCGACAAGGTGACCCTAAATTGGGACGGTACCTACACTGTCTATATTAAAAACCTTACTGTATATCAAAGTTGAAGTAATGCATATAAAAGGGTAGACAAATAGGACCGGGTCCCAACTCCAGACCACCTAGGCCCGTGGTAAGCTACATATATACTAATCAGCTCAACAAAGGGGATGCCACACCCTTAAATTGCACAGAATGCAAACAAGACAAAAAACCAAGCAATGTGAACTGAGGTCTAAGATGGTACACATGCAAGAAATAGGAGCATGTTCACACTAGCAAAAAGAAGCAAAACCTACAAAAGACAAAAAATATATCTCATACCCTACCATCATTATATATAAATGTAAAGCAAAGTTGCATATTAAGTATAGGGTACTTAGTGAACTATTTTTGATCAAAAAAAGTATACAAGCCGTCCCACCAGCGACAAGGTGACCCTAAATTGGGACGGTCCTACACTGTCTATATTAAAAACCTTACTGTATATCAAAGTTGAAGTAATGCATATAAAAGGGTAGACAAATAGGACCGGGTCCCAACTCCAGACCACCTAGGCCCGTGGTAAGCTACATATATACTAATCAGCTCAACAAAGGGGATGCCACACCCTTAATTTGCACAGAATGCAAACAAGACAAAAAACCAAGCAATGTGAACTGAGGTCTAAGATGGTACACATGCAAGAAATAGGAGCATGTTCACACTAGCAAAAAGAAGCAAAACCTACAAAAGACAAAAAATATATCTCATACCCTACCATCATTATATATAAATGTAAAGCAAAGTTGCTTATTAAATATAGGGTACTTAGTGAACTATTTTTGATCAAAAAAAGTATACAAGCCGTCCCACCAGCGACAAGGTGACCCTAAATTGGGACGGTCCTACACTGTCTATATTAAAAACCTTACTGTATATCAAAGTTGAAGTAATGCATATAAAAGGGTAGACAAATAGGACCGGGTCCCAACTCCAGACCACCTAGGCCTACATAACACAGTATATGGAGGTAAAAAAAAATAGGTGCATAGTTCAAATATCCCAATACATCCAAACGGTATATACCTGGACTCCCTATGAGGACAATGTCTGTTAGGTGATAAAATTGTACTTACATCATGTGATAAGTGTAGTGTGGTCAGCTTTGCCCCAACGTACTTTTCACCCACGCTTCGTGAAGGGGTGTTTACAGTACCAGCATAATCAATGGGATTTCTCATGCACATGCTGGGTTTTTTTCCCGCATGTGTTTTTAAGAATTGACACAGCACATCAATTCTATAAGTGTTTTTGCAGCGTTTTTCACCCATTCAAATCAATGGTTGAAAATTGCAAGTAAAAATCATGCAAAAAATGCAAACACAAACACGCATATTGTACACAGCGTTTTTCCTGCCACCAATCTTGTTTTTGGGGCAGAAAAAAAAACTGCAAAAAACACATGTGAACATGCCCTTAGGTTTCTTACTCATCTGTCATAGTATGGCAACCATAAAAGTCTACTGCATAAACCATACTGTACTTTAGCATAAATGTGATTTTAAAAAGACCTGTTTTATGGAGTTTTTTTATTCCTGTTTCTTCCCTAAATAATGAGTATTTTTTTCAATTTTAATTTAGGCCATGGTCACACGAGTGTATTAATTGGATGAGTGTTATGTGATTTTTTATTAGATAACGCTTGGACCAATGTTATTCAATGGGGCAGTGCTGATGACTGATATTTTTTTCACTGACAGAATCTGTCTGTGAAACAAATTCCAGCATGCTACGATTTTACTCTGGAATCAGAAGACACTCACACATTCGAGTCTATGGGTGCTTGGAAAACATCAGACTGCACTCGGATTACATCTGTGTGCAGTCAGATCTCCGGGGAGTCATAGAATGGGGAAGATGGAAAAATGTTCTTCTCCATCTGCTTCTCACAGTGTATTCCAGTTCTCTCATCCAGGAGAATCGGATCATATTTGGATCAGAGTTTGATCAGAGTGTCATTAGCATAATCGCCCCGATTCTCTCAGATGAGACAATCTACGGCCGTGTGACCCCAGCCTTAGGCACCTCTGTATAATTAACCTATGAGCAACGCTCCCTTGGATAAAGGCCTTAAAAGAAAGATGTAAAAAGGCTCACATCTGTGGAACAACAGATTTTTTTTTAAATGGCATACTCAGTGAAGCATTAGGAATAACACAATGCAAAGGCAAAACTTTACAATCATGTTCTATCACATGTCAGATTGTGAAGACAGTCCTGACGACTCCTTAGTGATGGTCAGTTTTTAGGTACTGACCCTATGCCAATTGGTGCAGGACATTAGAAGGTAGTGTCAGACCATGGCAGAATATCACCCCGATATGGACTACAATCTTAGCAGATCTGCCCCACTACTTTAGGATAGAAAACTCACAAGCTTTGGCACATGCCATGCAGCATTTGCCCAAAATATGTGTGACTTTTCACACCTTTCGCTTCAGTTAACCAGCATGGGAGAGGAGACAGACTGTTGAGATATTTACTGAGCCTACAGCAAAAATGGCAGTCCATAGAGTAGTAAATCTTATGGTTTCTCAATGCTCCGATATCAGTTTCTGTCTAGGGTCAGCCCAAGATGCTCCTAATTTATTAAGAAGGGTTTGGCTAAATTTTGCACATTGTAATCCCATGCACTTTAAATTAGGACCAACAGAGGAAATCTCCCAAATGTCTCTCAGCTGCAGCATCTTCATGGGTCTGACTGCTAGGGTTATTCACAATCATGTTCTACCTATTACTTTATCTGAAAGGCATTGTTCTCTATTGAACGATGCGTAATGGATGTGGCCTGGCAGGTGAGAAACATAAAAAGAAATTGCCACTCCTCCTCCTCCTCCTCCTAGTCAGTGCTGTGTGGACCACTAGTCTGCTGGTATCAATACCCATCTGGGCAGCCATATCCGCAGCCTATTAGTAGCTCTTCCAGATGTAAATGTGAATGCTTCAGTTGATCAGTGGCCGCTGATTGGCAGCAGCGCTCACGTGACGCCACTTTGGATGTTGATCCTATAAAACATGTAGTGGTTACAGAGGACTGGCTCTGTTCTCAGGCGTGAGTATCAATATTTTATATATTTCTTACTTCCCTACCCCCCCATTAATAAGACACATTTGTAACGTGAAGTCACCAAAGTCGACACCTACATAGAACTTTGTGTTCTCTATTCAACACTGAAAATGTATGAGGTGGTATTATCCCAAGAGAGTGTCATTATAACATGGATTTTCAAAGCAAGTAGTATACCCGCCTCATCAGGTCTAAGATATACAGTGCATTGTGAAAGTATTTGGCCCCCTTGAACTTTTCTACCCTTTGCCACATTTCTGGCTTCAAACATAAAGATATAAAATTCTAATTTTTTTGGGAAGAATCAACAATAAGTGGGACACAATCGTGAAGTGGAATGAAATTTATTGGATATTTTTAACTTTTTTAACAAATTAAAAACTGAAAAGTGGGGCGTTCCATATTATTCGGCCCCTTTACTTTCAGTGCAGCAAACTCACTCCAAAAGTTCAGTGAGGATCTCTGAATGATCCAATGTTGTCCTAAATGACTGGTAATGATACATAGAATCCACCTGTGTGTAATCACGTCTCCGTATAAATGCACCTGCTCTGTGATAGTCTCAAGGTTCTGTTTCAAGTGCAGAGAGCTTCATGAAGACCAAGGAACACACCAGGCAGGTCTGAGATACTGTTGTGGCGAAGTTTAAAGCTGGATTTGGATACAAAAAGATTTCCCAAGTTTTAAACATCTCAAGGAGCACTGTGCAAGCGATCATATTGAAATGGAAGGAATATTAGACCACTGCAAATCTACCAAGACCCGGCCGTCCCTCTAAACTTTCATCTCGAACAAGGAGAAGACTGATCAGAGATGCAGCCAAAAGGCCCATGATCACTCTGGATGAACTGCAGAGATTTACAGCTGAGGTAGGAGAGTCTGTCCATAGGAAAACAATCAGTCGTACACTGCACAAATCTGGCCTTTATGGAAGAGTGGCAAGAAGAAAGCCATTTCTCAAAGTCTCATTTGAAGTTTGCCACAAGCCACCTGGGAGACACACCAAACATGTGGAATAAGATGCTCTGGTCAGATGAAACCAAAATCGAATTTTTTGGCCACAATGCAAAACGATATGTTTGGCGTAAAAGCAACACAGCTCATCACCCTCAAAACACCATCCCCACTGTCAAACATGGTGGTGGCAGTGACGCGCCCCCTGGGCCTGTGCAGTGCAGGGGATACCCGGAGCCGGATCGCCGGGGGTTGTAGTTCTCCGTGGCTGTGACCCGGTCCGTACCCAGGGCGGTCAAACCAGTGGCAGTCTGAGTGTGATAACAAATGTCCGACTACGCCACCCGTGGATTGCGGTCAGTGGGGACCGCCACTGCGCTGCAGACCGCTGAGGCTGATGTTGTATGCGCAGCAAAGTATGGGATAACTCCCCACGGGAGAAGTATTGCCTCAGGGCAGCTAGTGTGGATGATGGGAGTGATGGTGTGAGCGTCCCAGTACTGATGGTGCTGGTGCGGCGATGAAACACAGAGACGTCTGGTGCAGTTCAGGGTCTTTACTGATGGAATAACGCAGACCCTCCCGGGAGTACTGGTTAGCAGTAGGGGCCTGGTCAGTCTGTAAGCAAGTAGGATCTCCCCTGGCCAGGTGGAGTTGTAGGCCTCCCCGACTATCTGCACTCTTTCCTGGCTACCTTGCTCTATGCGGGTAGAAGTAGCCCACGTCCCTGAGTATACCATGTGGTGCTCACCCATATGGCCGGTGACTTGGGGCCTTCCGTTAGCCTCCGCTTCACGATGGCGGTGCTGGTCCCTTGCTTGTGACCGTGCCTCCGGGCTTCTATGGCCAGAGGACATGGAATCCCCTGCCGGTTGGATTCTGCTGCTGGACCTGGATGTCCCCACAGCCTCGGACTCCGTGTCCGGGTTTAGTGTCTTCAGCCAAGGCGAGCTTTCTAGCTTCCAGCCTCTGGCACTCGCTCCTGCTCCTACAGAGCTCCTGTTGTCACTTTCCCTCTCCAGGCTCTGACTCTCAGACTCTGTCTGCTCTGCTTGTTCTGCAGGCTCTGTCTCTCCTAATCCCGCCCCAGACCCAGTTTATAAGGGCAGATTCCTCCCCTCCCAGGTCTGGGCGGGCAGTGTTGCATGCTTAGGGCTCCTGACCAGAGAAACCTCCCACTTGCTCTCAGACATAATATTTCTATTACTGTGGCAACCAGACCCCTGGGGTGCCACATTCCCCCCTAGTAAATTTTAGTACTCCAGGACTAAACACATTTTTAAAGAAACATAAATACAGGGTATAACAATAACACAATAACATATTTACAAGAAGCTTTAGTTCTTTAAAGGTCACGGCGTGTCCGCAACCGGATGTCCATATCACCCAAGGTGAAGTTTGTGAAACAAGAAGGTGTCCATGTCACCCAAGGTGAAGCTTTAAGCGAAGTAGGGGACCTGTCCAAAGCAAACCCCTTGCGTTGGCCTTGGGCGTGGCTGCAAGGCTGGGGCTAGCTACTTTGGACCGCAAGGAGGCCACGCCAGACAGGTTTTCTCTTCCGCGGCCGTCTTCGCAAGAGGCACCAAGGTGCAACTATCTACTAGAATTGTTCCGGTTATCCAGTGTCCATAACCTGTTAGTCCATAGAAATCTGCAGGGTAACTGAGAAACATAATTAATAACTGGCAACAACAAAAACCATAAACATTTTCAAGAAACAGGTAAATTTACAGTGCATTACTTTATATTCTCCAGCATCTGACCTCTAGTGACTCTAGTCGACCTATGGAGCTCACTAACTGGTCCTGCACTACAGGGTGTAGGAGGTGTTATGGGTAAGCTGGGCAGCTGTCTGCGCACTCTTTGGCTCACTAGGGGCACGGCAGGCTCACTACTAGCAGAGGGTTGATCCTCCTGCGCTGCTGGTGTGGACTCTTCTGCCTCCTGGGCCGGCTGCTCTTCCAGCTCTACCTGGTCTTCTGTAGGCACTTGAGGGGCTGGCTGGAGAAAGGTGAGGATGGGCACCACGATAGCGTTGTTTACTTGTGTCCAGGACCGGGGAAAGTCTCCGAGTACGGTGCTGATCATTTCCTCCTTTTCCTCTACGGGTTGAGGGTCTTCCTGATCTTCATCCGTGCTTTGCAACTTCTCGGGGCACTTTTTCAGGTGGTCTCTGGAGACAGTGGCTGTGGTCTCTCCTCCATCCTTGCTGATGGCGTACACCTTTGGATTATTGTGGCTTGAGGGCAGTACGGTGTACGGGTCCTTTTCCCACTGGTCGTCCAACTTATGGAGCCGCCTTTTTCTTTTCAAGACCTGCTCTCCAGGTACCAGGGGAACAGCGGGAGCATGTTGGTTATAAGTCCTCTCCTGCCTTTCTCTTGATTGACAGAGACTTCGCTCGACGCTCTCCTGTACTTTCCGGTACTGCTGCTGCCGTTCTGTATCCCAGTCTGCCTCTGGCGAGGTGTCCTCGGGTATCAGGACTCCCATATCCAGGTCAACAGGCAGCTTACCAGGTCTTGCTCGCATTAGGTAAGCCGGGGTACAGTTGGTGGAACCTACCAGGATGTGGTTATACAGGTCCACCAGATCGGGCAGTTTCTCAGGCCACAGACTGCGTTCTTCCAGGGGCAATGTTTTTAGCAGATGTTTTTAGCAGATCTATCACCACCTGGTTCATCTTCTCGCAGAGTCCATTGGTTTGGGGGTGATAGGGTGTTGTTCTTATCTTCTTGCAGCCATACAGGTTGCAGAACTCCTGGAAGACCTCCGCTTCGAAGGCTGGTCCTTGGTCCGTCAGCACTTGGTCCGGGTACCCGTGTGGGCGGCAGAAGTGCAGCTGGAAGGCTCTGGCTGCTGTCTGAGCCGTCAGGTCTTTGACAGGGACCACCACCAGGAACCGGGAGTAGTGATCCACGATGGTTAGGGCGTAGACATACCCGCTTCTGCTTGGAGCCAGTTTAACATGGTCCAGAGCGACCAGTTCCAGCGGCTGCCTGGTGATGATGGGCTGCAGGGGAGTCCTCTGGCTGGCACGGTCTTCTTCTTAGATTGCACGGGCCACAGTCTCTACACCACCTCTCAATGGCTCCTCTCATGACTATCCAGTAGAACCGTTCACGCAGCAGGAACTCCAGCTTCTTCCATCCGAAGTGCCCTGCCCCATTGTGGTAGGCCTCCAGCACCATAGCTGCGTCCCGTCTCGGTACCACAACCTGCCAGATCAGTTCATGTGTCCGGGAATTGACCATTCTGCGGCATAACTTCTCCTTGTAGAGGAACAGTCTGCTCTTCTCCATCCACAGTTGCTTGGTCTCTTCCGGAGCGTCTGGGTCCAGGCGGGCATCAGCCTGGGTCAGCATCTCCTTCACCAGACGGACTGCGGGGTCACTGTCTTGCGTCTCCGCCCAGTTGTAGTGGGGTAAGGGGTTGAACGTAGCGGATCGCTGGCCCCTCACACGGTGGGAATACTGGGTAATCCCATGACGGTGAAACGCAGGGAGTTCGATCTCTTCCAATTCTTCTGGATCCTCCCCTTCGTCCGGTAGGTTTGGCATCCTGGACAGGGCATCCGCGTTGGTATTGGAGCGTCCTGCCCGGTATTTGATCGTGAACTCATAATTGGACAGGCGGGCCATCCATCTCTGCTCCAGGGCACCCAGTCTTGCAGTGTCCAGGTGTGTCAACGGGTTGTTGTCCGTGTACACGGTGAACCTGGAAGAGTCAAGGTAATGCTTGAAACGTTCAATTACTGCCCACACCACTGCCAGGAACTCTAGCTTGAACGAGCTGTAATTCTCAGGGTTTCTTTCCGTGGGTCGCAGTTTTCGGCTGGCGTAAGCAATTACCCGTTCTCTTCCCTGCTGGATCTGGGACAGTACGGCTCCTAGCCTGATGTTGCTTGCGTCCGTGTGGAGGATAAAGGGCTGGCTGTAATCAGGGTATGCCAGGATTTCATCCCCCGTGAGGGCCATCTTCAGCTGGCGGAAGGACTCCTCTTCCGGCTTTTCCCATTTGAAGGGTGGCTTCTGGTTTTTGGCCTTCCTGGACTGGCCTATCAGGAGGTCCTGCATAGGAGCTGCCTTCTTGGTAAAACCGGGAATGAATCTTCGGTAGTAGCCTACCAACCCGAGGAACTGCCGCACTTCCTTTATGCTGGATGGTCTTGGCCAGTCCTTAATCACGGTGATCTTGTCAGGGTCGGGGGCTACTTCATCAGCACTCACCACGTGTCCCAGGTACTGTACCTTTGGCTTCAGTAGATGACACTTTGAGGGTTTTACCTTTAGGCCATAGTTTGCCAGGGCTTCAAACACTTCTGCCAGGTGTTCCAGATGGTCCTCATAGGACTTGGAATAGACGATGACGTCGTCCAGGTATAATAGGACCGTCTCGAAGTTCCAGTGTCCCAGACAGCATTCCATCAACTGTTAGAAGGTTCCTGGTGCGTTGCAGAGCCCGAACGGCATACAGTTAAATTCGCTGAGTCCCATCGGGGTGGTGAATGCGGTTTTCTCCCGGTTCGCCTCTGCTACAGGAACCTGCCAGTACCCGCTAGTGAGATCCAAAGTAGAGAAGAAGTTAGCAGATTTTAATGCAGCTAAGGACTCTTCTATCCTTGGTAACGGGTACGCATCTTTGTGTGTGATACGGTTGACCTTCCTGTAGTCTACACACATTCTCATGGTGTTGTCTTTCTTTTTCACTAAGACTAGTGGAGCTGCCCAGGGGCTACAGCTGTCCCTGATTACCCCAGCCTCCTTCATGTCTTTTAACATCCCCTTGGCGTGCTGATAGTGTGCAGGGGGTACGGGTCGGTATCTCTCCTTTATGGGAGGATGGTCTCCCGTGGGGATGTGATGTTCTACCCCCTTTACTCGCCCGAAGTCTAGCGGGTGTTTACTAAACACTCTCTCGTACTCTTGAACCACCCGATAGACTCCCTGTTTTTGGTGTGAGGGAGTGGAGTCAGTACCCAAATGCAGTTGCTGACACCAGTCCTCCATTGGTTTCTTAGAGCCGTTACCTTCCTCTGGTTGAGATGGAGGCAAGGGTTCCACGGCCTGTACAGAGTTCTGGTTGATGGTGAACAATTTGGCTAGCGTGGCATACCGGGGCAGGTATACTTCTCTCTCCCCGATATTGATGATGCGGATGGGCACCCTCCCATGGCGTACGTCGACTACCCCCCGTGCTGTCAAAATGGTGGGCCTACTGTCTGAGTAGACGGGTTCTACCGTTGCTTGGTAGTCTCTACCTCTTAGACCAATAGCTGCCCGGCACCAAATCATCATCTCACTTTTTGGGGGCATGGCAATAGGGAACGGGTCACACATTCTCACGCTACCTATCTCACCACCAGATAGTTCCACTTGTTGCCGCTTCATCAGTGCCCGGATCTCTTTTTGGAGCACACGCTGCTGGCTGGAACTGGCGTTCTTGGCAGCCTGCTGCAAAATAAGAATCACCTCTGCAAGACAGTTTTCAATT
The DNA here is from genome assembly GCF_046119375.1 of Phyllobates terribilis. Classification (NCBI taxonomy): domain Eukaryota; kingdom Metazoa; phylum Chordata; class Amphibia; order Anura; family Dendrobatidae; genus Phyllobates; species Phyllobates terribilis. The sequence goes on along the minus strand of NW_027362761.1, from coordinate 294,630,991 downwards.
ACGTTAGTACCTAGGGTTATTTTTGGGTGACTCTCGCGACGGTCAATGTCCACAATGATCAGTCCTTGTCCCGGCAGTTCAACTTTACCGACCTTGATGGTCACCTCTTTAAATCCTATCTGGGGCACGGGCTGACCATTGCTGGCTATAATGCTCAGGTCGTCATCCGGGTAGCGGGTTATGTCCGAGTCATTCCAGTACCGCTTGAAGAGCACGTACGGGATGGTAGTCACCTGTGACCCAGTGTCTAGTAGGGCACTCATAGGAATGCCATCCAGTACCACAGGCAAAACCGGACGTCCCCCTACGTATTTATCACGCCAGTTCGATGGGCCTGATGATCTTATGCCTGGGGGTTGGCCCTCTACCCCAGGTTGTGCCCGTTTAAATGACAGTACCTTGCCATATGTCCGGGTTGATTGCAGCGGCGGCAGATGGGTCGTCCGTCCTCGTTGTATCTGTCTCTGGGTCTTCCTCTGGCCGGTGGGGTCCTCCTCAGTCGGCGCCACGGGACGTCCTCCGGTCCGGATGCCAGCTGGATCTTTCCTGGAGAAGAGACCTGTAAAGACTGCACAGTTCTGGTTAGCGCGGCAACGCTCTTAGTCAGCTCTTGGACCTGATGGTGCAGGTCTGTAGCCGGGTTATTGTTCAAAGCCTGCGCATCAGCTCCCACAGGCCCTGCAGACAAGGGCGCCGCGTCCTGGTGATAAGTGATAGCAGGGCGCCTGTGGGTCACAGCGCCACCTGGTGCCGGTTCTCGGAGCACCCGGATGGCTCTGTCCTTGAACTGTGCAAAGTCCAGGTCAGGGTCCTGTAAGGCCATTGCCCGCAACTGGGTTCGGTGGGCATTGCACAGTAGACCCTCAATAAATTGTTCGGTCAACAGCTTGTCTTCATTTCCCACGCTGTCAGGGTCTGCCTGCTTAATGACTCTCAGGGCCTCTTGTAGGTTTAGAGCATAGTCTCTTATACTTTCATGTGCCCGTTGTTTGCACCAGTAAAATCTGAGCTTTATTTCGGCTGAGGTTCGGGTATCAAATGTGTCTTTCAGCCGGGCTAGTATTTCCCTGACAGTCCTCTTCTTCCCAGGTGACCAGGACTTTACCTCCCTTTGGGCTGCCCCGATTAACTGGGCCACCAGGATGCTTACTTTTTGCTCTTCCGTGAGGGGGTATACCTGGAAGAGGCTATCCAGTTTTTCCCTAAAGTCACTCAGGGTATGTGACTCCCCTGAGTACTGGGGTAGCCAGGTTGCCCCCGGGATATAGGGCATGGTGAATGGCATGACCGCTGCAGCGGTTGCTCTGGTGGCCGGTGTGGCGGTGGAGCTCCCCTCGGTGTCCGACATCCTCCTTCCCCCCTAGTGGACCGTGGCCTACCTTGCAATGCTCTTCTTCCTTAGGCCGCGGCTCCGCAGTCAATCGTTGGGGTAGAGGACCTGGCGTCGCGCTCCGATGACATCCGCGTCGCTCTTCCTCCCTTCCAGGACCTTGCGCAGCGTCAGTGCGTGGGGCGGAGCTTCGGCTCTCGCGCGCTTTCGGCGTCCACACCCCTCTTCTTCCCGTGCGGCGTCCCGAAGATGGCGTCCGAAGGCGGGAAGCAGCTGCGGATGGCGGGAAGACGGCGGGAAACGACCCAAGATGGCGTCCGATGGCGGGAAACGGCTCTGGACGGCGGGAAACTTCGCCACAGGTAAGTGCAAAAGTATTTTTCAGGCACGCAGTACCCGGTGGTTGCGGGCACGAAATCCTGCCGACGACGCCAAAGTTGACGCGCCCCCTGGGCCTGTGCTGTGCAGGGGATACCCGGAGCCGGATCGCTGGGGGTTGTAGTTCTCCATGGCTGTGACCCGGTCCGTGCCCAGGGCGGTCAAACCAGTGGCAGTCTGAGTGTGATAACAAATGTCCGACTACGCCACCCTTGGATTGCGGTCAGTGTGGACCGCCGCTGCGCTGCAGACCGCTGAGGCTGATGTTGTATGCGCAGCAAAGTATGGGATAACTCCCCACGGGAGAAGTATTGCCTCAGGGCAGCTAGTGTGGATGATGGGAGTGATGGTGTGAGCTTCCCAGTACTGATGGTGCTGGTGCGGCGATGAAACACAGAGACGTGTGGTGCAGTTCAGGGTCTTTACTGATGGAATAACGCAGACCCTCCCGGGAGTACTGGTTAGCAGTAGGGGCCTGGTCAGTCTGTAAGCAAGTAGGATCTCCCCTGGCCAGGTGGAGTTGTAGGCCTCCCCGACTATCTGCACTCTTTCCTGGCTACCTTGCTCTATGCGGGTAGAAGTAGCCCACGTCCCTGAGTATACCGTGTGGTGCTCACGCGTATGGCCGGTGACTTGGGGCCTTCCGTTAGCCTCCGCTTCACGATGGCGGTGCTGGTCCCTTGCTTGTGACCGTGCCTCCGGGCTTCTATGGCCAGAGGACATGGAATCCCCTGCCGGTTGGATTCTGCTGCTGGACCTGGATGTCCCCACAGCCTCGGACTCCGTGTCCGGGTTTAGTGTCTTCAGCCAAGGCGAGCTTTCTAGCTTCCAGCCTCTGGCACTCGCTCCTGCTCCTACAGAGCTCCTGTTGTCACTTTCCCTCTCCAGGCTCTGACTCTCAGACTCTGTCTGCTCTGCTTGTTCTGCAGGCTCTGTCTCTCCTAATCCCGCCCCAGACCCAGTTTATAAGGGCAGATTCCTCCCCTCCCAGGTCTGGGCGGGCAGTGTTGCATGCTTAGGGCTCCTGACCAGAGAAACCTCCCACTTGCTCTCAGACATAATATTTCTATTACTGTGGCAACCAGACCCCTGGGGTGCCACAGCAGCATCATGGTTTGGGCCTGCTTTTCTTCAGCAGGGACAGGGAAGATGGTTAAAATTGATGGGAAGATGGACGGAGCCAAATACAGGACCATTCTGGAAGAAAACCTGTTGGAGTCTGCAAAAGACCTGAGACTGGGATGGAGATTTATCTTCCAACAAGACAATGATCCCAAACATAAAGCAAAATCTACAATGGAATGGTTCAAAAATAAATGTATCCAGGTGTTAGAATGGCCAAGTCAAAGTCCAGACCTGAATCCAATCGAGAATCTGTGGAAAGAGCTGAAAACTGCTGTTCACAAACGCCCTCCATCCAACCTCAATGAGCTCGAGCTGTTTTTTAAGGAAGAATGGGCAAGAATTTCAGCCTCTCGATGTGCAAAACTGATAGAGACATGCCCCAAGCGACTTGTAGCTGTAATCGCAGCAAAAGGTGGCGCTACAAAGTATTAACTCAGGGGGGCCGAATAATATTGCACGCCCCACTTTTCAGTTTTTAATTTGTTGAAAAAGTTAAAAATATCCAATAAATTTCGTTCCACTTCACGATTGTGTCCCACTTGTTGTTGATTCTTCCCCAAAAAATTAGAATTTTATATCTTTATGTTTGAAGCCAGAAATGTCGCAAAAGGTAGAAAAGTTCAAGGGGGCCAAATACTTTCACAATGCACTGTATATATATTTAATAATATATGTAGTTTTTTATTGTGAAATCCAGAGACAGACTTAAAGTGGTGTTCCCATCTCCAAGATCCTATCCCAATATGTAATAGGTGTAATAATAATATTAGCAAATATCTCCAAATAGAAATGTAGTATAGTATTTCTGATTCGCCATCTCTCTTTCTTCATGTGCAGGCATTGTAGGACATTAGGTATCCATGGTTATGTCCACTGATATAGTGACAGTTAGTTAGTGTAACCATGGATACCTAAGGTCCTGCAATGCCTGCACATGAGCAAAGAGACATAGTGAATTAGAAGAACTAAACGACATTTCTAATTTTAGGTATTTGCTAATATTATTTTTATTATTACATCTACTACATATTGGGATAACATCTTGGAGATGGGTATACTGCTTTAACTTATGTATACTTTTTTGCTAAATGATCTTAAGCATCTCAGCCAGTATCTGTCAGTGCTACGGTTAGTCACTGCATTAATACTAAATATGGTGTCAATTTACAGAGTCATGTCACTGGAGCTCATAGCAATTAGTCCTTGGTAAGTACATTTAGTCCTTAGTGCTGAGCTGTGGTCACTGATTCAGAATGACTCTTATGGCAGGGAAGAGATGTTCGGTATGTAAATGTGTGTGGTTAACCAATTAAATATTTGTGACATAAAGGATTATAGACTCATATAGTAATAGTTCATCTAAAATACCATTCAATGGTCCGGCCCAAGAAGCTGTAAAATAATATTGGGATAATGATAACTTTCTATCACTGAGAAATCTGATATTTTGTGTGGTGCTATTTTCCTGTATAAGAAGGCAAAGTAAACTACATTCTGTATGTTATACGTAAGAAAGTAGTGTTAGTCATGTCCATATACTGTATTAAGACTTTGTAGCCACAGTTTCCCGGTTTAGCATTTGTAGCACACCATGAATACTTTACTGTTACCCATTTATTATATGATGGTAAGCCGCTTTTTTAAAATCATATTACAATATTACAGGAATTCAGCAGTCTGGAATGTAGGTTTTTATTTTGACTTATTTTACAAATAAATCTGAGAAATAATAATAATAAAAAATATGTAAATAAAATACAAAAAAAACTCTATATATCTCAGCCATGTCCCCTCCTCTATCTCACAATCCTGTTTTTATGCTGTAAGGCTGCAGAATGCGCCTCCCCATCTATCTAGTTTGCAGAAAACCCATTATCAAATACCCTAGTAGAGAATTCTGAGTTGATTGAGGGATCCCCAACTCAAGATCTATCTGCTAGAGTGGCAAATTGCTTGAAACAGCATTTCTCACTGTGGGAGACCCAACTTATCCCTTTATTATATACTGTGGTGGCCAAAAGTATTGGCACCCCTGCAATTCTGTCAGATAATACTCAGTTTCTTCCTGAAAATAATTGCAATCACAAATTCTTTGGTATTATTATCTTCATTTAATTTGCTTGCAAGGAAAAAATACAAAAGAGAATGAAGCAAAAATCAAATCATTGATCATTTCACACAAAACTCCAAAAATGGGCCAGACAAAAGTATTGGCACCCTCAGCCTAATACTTGGTTGCACAACCTTTAGCCAAAATAACTGCGAACAACCGCTTCCGGTAACCATCAATGAGTTTCTTACAATGCTCTGCTGGAATTGTAGACCATTCTTCTTTGGCAAACTGCTCCAGGTCCCTGATATTTGAAGGGTGCCTTCTCCAAACTGCTATTTTGAGATCTCTCCACAGGTGTTCTATGGGATTTAGGTCTGGACTCCTTGCTGGCCACCTTAGAAGTCTCCAGTGCTTTCTCTCATTGTCCTGCTGGAAGACCCATGACCTCTGAGGGAGACCCAGCTTTCTCACACTGGGCCCTACATTATGCTGCAAAATTTGTTCATAGTCTTCAGACTTCATAATGCCATGCACACGGTCAAGCAGTCCAGTGCCAGAGGCAGCAAAGCAACCCCAAAACATCCGGGAACCTCCGCCATGTTTGACTGTAGGGACCATGTTCTTTTCTTTGAATGCCTCTTTTTTTATTTCTGTACACTCTATGTTGATGCTTTTTGCCAAAAAGCTCTACTTTTGTCTCATCTGACCAGAGAACATTCTTCCAAAACGTTTTAGGCTTTCACAGGTATGTTTTGGCAAACTCCAGCCTGGCTTTTTTATGTCTCGGGGTAAGAAGTGGGGTCTTCCTGGGTATCCTACCATACAGTCCCTTTTCATTCAGACGCCGACGGATAGTACTGGTTGACACTGTTGTACCCTCGGACTGCAGGGCAGCTTGAACTTGTTTGGATGTTAGTCGAGGTTCTTTATCCACCATCCGCACAATCTTGCGTTGAAATCTCTCGTCCATTTTTCTTTTCCGTCCACATCTAGGGAGGTTAGCCACAGTGCCATGGGCTTTAAACTTCTTGATGACACTGCGCACGGAAGACACAGGAACATTCAGGTCTTTGGAGATGGACTTGTAGCCTTGAGATTGCTCATGCTTCCTCACAATTTGGTTTCTCAAGTCCTCAGACAGTTCTTTGGTCTTCTTTATTTTCTCCATGCTCAATGTGGTACACACAAGGACACAGGACAGAGGTTGAGTCAACTTTAATCCATGTTAACTGGCTGCAAGTGTGATTTAGTTATTGCCAACACCTGTTAGGTGCCACAGGTAAGTTACAGGTGCTGTTATTTACACGAATTAGAGAAGCATCACATGATTTTTCAAAGGGTGCCAATACTTTTGTCCACCCCCTTTTTTAGGTTTGGTGTGGAATTGTATCCAATTTGGCTTTAGGACAATTCTTTTTGTGTTTTTTCATTGAAGACAAATTAAATGAAGATAATAATACCAAAGAATTTGTGATTTCAATCATTTTCAGGAAGAAACGGAGTATTATCTGACAGAATTACAGGGGTGCCAATACTTTTGGCCACCACTGTAGATGAGGGGTGGGCAATTAATTTTCCCAAGGTGTGGTGGTGTAACTTGAAGCATGTAGGCCTTAATGCAAAAGCTCCAACGAGGCCCCCAACTATTGAAAGTCTTTAATAGCAATGGTCTTTTCATATAGGCCATATAGGCTCCAGGGCCTGGGTGCGATTGCCACCCTTGCAACTATTATAGTGTGTACCGACAGCATGTTGGGGCAGTAGAGCTGGATTAACAAAAAAGACACTTTGGTGTAGTAGAGCTGAGTGTATATATGGACAGCACATTGGGGCAGAAGAACTGGATTACAATACATGTACCTCGATGTAGCAGAGGCGACTGTGCGGACAACACTGTGGGGTAGCAGAGGCGGATTGGCATGCAAGCACCTTGATGAAGCAGATACGATTTTTCTTAGGATATGAATCTACTACATGTCTTCTGCCCTGTCTTGGCCTCAGGTCTGTGATGTTATTACAGTCCAATGACCAAGAAGATAATTAGAGAAAAAGATAATGTATGTATAGCAGGAGACAATTAAAGGATGACTTTGATTACTGTAGGTCTTCTCAGGGCTTGCTGTCCTGTGGGTAATAAGAACAACTAGTCTTTTACACAAAGATGTCGAGGTTGTTAAATGTGTTTCATTTCAGTAAGAAAAGTTCTTAGTGAAAACAGCTAAAGCGTAGTTAATTTTTCAGTGGATTAGTTGGAATGGTGCTTACAATCCAGTCTCTGGTGCATTGTAGAATTCAGAATGCAAAAAAACATCATGCAGCTGTTGAAGTGGTCCGAGGGGAAGCATAATATCGCTCTCTGTTTCGGAATGTTGAATTTAACAGACTAGATGCGTGTTGCAAGTTATAAGTCCAGTGCAACAGGGATGTCTGGATTTCTACCAGAAGCCCCATGCTGTCGACATTGGGAAAGCAGATGGCTTCAGATGATCTGGCTTGTCAAGTACTGCTCTACCTTGTTTGACTGCGTTGAGGGAAATTGGAAAATATCTAATAATTGGCTTCCTCTGAAGCCATTGATACATGTTTAATTAGCCCATATGCCAAAATTGCTTGCTTATCAAGTTTTGGCCGCATTGGTGGGACGTTATCCATATTTCACAGTTCAGAGGATGCCATTTATGATTTATTGTGATTGTAGATAATAAAATACTTTTAGAGTAGAGTAGCAACTATTCGCTAAATGGAATTTGTTGAGTGTTTGTCGTCGTCCCCTTTAACCCGCTGTCACTTACTACAGATCTTCAAATAGACTACAATGTAAGATTAAGAAAATTTTTCATTTGCAGAAGGAGAAAAATGTTTTTTTTTTTACCACCCTATGTTTATTATGCTGTGGGGTCCCGAGGGAGGTCAGGAGATAATAAAGAACTTTCGATTCACATCAAATAACTTCAATGCAAACACATTTTTCTATTAAATTCGATCAAAGTGCTGAATTTGTATTTTGGGTGAGTCACTCGTCACTAGTTAACATCAAATGTCCCTATTTGAAAAGGTGTCAGTGCACTGTGCTCCGATTCCCTCCTTTTCGAGAATCAGATCACAGGTGCGGAGAAGATGGAGAACTAAATATCTCCATCTTCTCTATTGTGTGTGTTGGCGTATATCAGACTGCACTTTGATGACATCCGGGTGCAGTCCGATGTTTTGCACACACCCATAGATTTGTATGGGTGCACGGCGTCCGATATACTCCTGCCAATCACAGCATGCAGCGATTTTTTTCTTATGCCGACTTGGCGAGTCCTATCCAAAGAAACATCGGCTAGCACTCGTCCAAGTTATACGCTGGCTACTCGCCAGTGTGGGTGTACCCTAATACCTTCTCAATAGCATTACAGTTAACCGGCCTGGTACAAAGCAGTTTTAAACTTTTAAAAACCACAACCAATCTCTGAAAATATTATTTTTTTCTATGCTGTTAAGCCTGTTTTTTTTTTTTTAAAAAGAGATTACAATATGGATGAATGCCATTTACTTTCTAGAGTGCCTAATTAAGTTTTACTGAGATCTAGATATATCTTAGTCAATTTTCTATGCCAGGCTGTTTGACATTACCTTGGTCCAGGTCTATGGAGGCCGAGGCGGTGTCCATTTTGGTGGAGTCGGTATAAAATGGACCGACTCCAACTCTGACAATATATAATAAATTTGGTACCGTAGTTCAATGCAGTTTGTGGGGAATATTTTTTCATAAGAATTTGGGAAAGTTATGAAATGTCCTATAAATGTCTGTCCTATTCCTGATCTAAGGGTCTAGACTTTTAGCTGAGATGAATCTGTGCTACAGTAAATTTATCACTTAAACATGAGCCATGTATGAGGGGGTCGTGGAGTCGGAGTCATGGAAATTGAGGAGTCGGAGGTTTGGCTTACCGACTCCACAGCCCTGTTTAAAACACTAAAACTGAGATGTAAACCTGTTAATGTGACTTTATTTTGACAGAGATACAACTGACTTGCAAGAGCATAATGAACTAAATAATTTAACCAAATACTTATCCTCTTTAAGAGCTGAACGTTACATATTTTCATAGTGCCAAACACCTAATACTCTATACACGTACATTTCTCAACATTGAAATTTCAATACCAAGAAGAAAAGGTCATGCAATTTCAAACAGGATCAATAGACATGTTAATGAAATGGCTTCTATCAGTAAGGTACTAATGGTTGTCTGAGGAATGTCCAGCCACACTAAATGCACTTGTGCTCTATAGGAGACAAGTCCGGAGGCCATGGCAGCACTTTTAGGCAATGTAGGTTGCTCACTGTAGCCCCATCAATATGAAGCTCGGCATTGTCATGTTGAAAAGTGGCTCCGGGAACAACTTGGAGAAATGGCCACAACCAAATCAATGTATCATCGAGCTGTTACTATACCTGAAATGAAGACTAGTGGGTCCAGCTATTGGTGTTCAACTGACCTCACACCACGGCTCTCAAAGGCTATCATGGTGCAGAGCAAGATGGCATTGATGTTATTGATAGCATGTCAAGGCATGTAAGTGCGTGTATTTCTGTGCCTGGTGCTCATATTTGATACTAAACAAGTTGACATATTTTGAAAAATTTGTCTCCATTTTTTCATCATTTGCATAAATAAGTATTTAAATTTTAATGTAGAGGAATTTATATCAATATATACAGTGGGGAAAATCATTATTTGATACATTGCCGATTTTGCAGATTTTCCCACCTACAAAGAATGGAGAATTCTGTAATTTTTATCATAGGTATACTTCAACTGTGAGAGACAGAATCTAAAAAGAAAAAAAAAACAGAAAATCACACTGTATGATTTTTAAATAATTAAATTGCATTTTATTACATGAAATAAGTATTGGATCACATATCAACCAGCAAGAATTCTGGCACTCACAGACCTGTTAGTTTTTCTTTAAGAAGCCCTCCTACTCTGCACTCATTACCTGTATTAATTGCACCTGTTTGAACTCGTTACCTGTATAAAAGACACCTGTCCACACACAAAATCAATCACACTCCAACCTCTCCACCATGGCCAAGACAAAAATGCTGTCTAAGGACACCCGGGACAATATTATAGACCTGCACAAGTCTGGGATGGGCTACAGGACAATAGACAAGCAGCTTGGTGAGAAGGCAACAACTGTTGGCACAATTATTAGAAAATGGAAGAAACACAAGATGACTGTCAATCTTCCTTGGTCTGGGGCTCCATGCAAGCTCGTGGGGTAAGGATGACTCTGAGAAAGGTCAGGAATCAGCCAAGAACTACACGAGAGGACCTGGTCAATGACCTGAAGAGAGCTGGGACCACAGTCTCAAACATTACCGTTAGTAACACACTACGCTGTCATGGATTAAAATCCTGCAGGGCACGCAAGGTCCCCATGCTCATGCCAGCACATGTCCAGGCCCGTTTGAAGTTCGCCAGTGACCATCTGGATGATCTAGAGGAGGTATGGGATAAGGTCATGTGGTCAGATGAGACCAAAATAGAACTTTTTGGTATCAACTCCGCTCGCCATGTTTGGGGGTGCTTTTCTGCAAAGGGGACAGGATGACTACGCCATATTGAAGGGAGGATAGATGAGGTCATGTATCGCAAAATTTTGGCCAACAACCTCCTTCCCTCAATAAGATCATTGCAGATGGGTCGTGGCTGGGTCTTCCAGCTTGACAATGACCCGAAACACACAGTCAGGGCAACTAAGGAGTGTCTCTGAAAGAAGCATTTCAACGTCCTGGAGTGTCCTCGCCAGTCTCCATGCCTGAAGCCAATAGAAAATCTTTGGAGGAAGCTGAAACTCAATGTTGCCCAGTGACAGCCCCGAAACCTGAAAGATCTGGAGAAGACCTGTATGGAGGAGTGGGCCAAAATCCCTGCTGCTGTATGTGCAAACTTGGTCAAGAACTACAGAAAACGTCTGACCTCTGTAATTGCAAACAAAGGTTTCTATACCAAATATTAGGCTCTGTTTTTCTATTGTATCAAATACTTATTTCATGCAATAAAATGCAAATTAATTATGTAAAAATCATGCAATATAATTTTCTGGATTTTTTTTTAAATTTGGTTTCTCACAGTTGAAATCACAGTACCTACGATAAAAATTACAGACCTCTCCATTTTTTTGTAGGCGGGAAACCTTGCAAAATCGGCAGTGTAGCAAATACTTATTTTCCTCACTGTATATACATATGGGATCTGCTATTTCAGCTATATCCATTTCTGGAAGGTGCTTCTCCCTGGGGAAACTGGAATTAGCCATAGAGCGTTGTCATTGCTTTCTTCCTTTCCAAAAGTTGTATAGCATACAATGGTACAATTTAATGAATAAAAAATAACAAATTCTGTTCTACCGTACTTCAGGAGATCAATTGGTATTGAGGTGGAAGGTCACAAAAGCTCACAGATCAGAATGACCAATTGTATAGTAATTCTAAATAATTTTCACTTCCTCACAACAGTCAATAACAGGTTTCAATCTGCCTGTTAGAAGTACCGTTTGTTGGATTGCTCATAGTTTGGGGTGCTATTGTGCAAATAAGCCTAAACCTCATGGTCTGACCTAGGCCATTGAAATCTTAACTGGTTATTGTTATCTCAGGCATGAAAGGCTGAGCCGGGAGTAACTCCATCCAGGCGCTAACCTCTGGAGTTGGGGCTATGGAAACACCCGAGAGTGGGTGATCTACACCGTTTTTGTAACTCTCAAGTCTAAATGTACACCTAATCTTAGGTCTACACACTGTAAATAATATCTGTGTAGCAATTTATTTTTTAGACTCCCTCAAAAGATGAGAATGGCATGACACATATAATAGTATATTCTTTACATATGACCCGGTGGTTGTCCATAAAATACTTTCTCATGTTGTGTCAACTTTGTTCTCCCGTAAGATACTGTTTTAATTTGAAAAAGCTTTTATACTTTATTTCAATATTACAGTCTAAATTAGGTCTTTGTTAATTCTCTTTAAAACAAAGCAGTAACATAAATTCTTCCTGGAAACTGATTGCCTTAATATAATCCATGAGTTACTGTCCACCTCATCCTGTATTCTATGAGATTGGAAGCCTATTTTCATATTGCCATTAAAATTCCTGCATGCAATGTTCTTAAAATGAAGGAACAGTAGATTGTGAAGTTTACTAATACCAAACTTTTCATTGAAAACATGCTGAGAAGGGTCTTACAACTGGGCAATATCAAGCTCGTCGCTTATGTGGGTCCCTGGTGTACGACAGTGAATTGTCTCTGAACACCAGAAGACTTTGGATTTGGATTGTCTTCTGATTGAACAGTACACCAGAAGACTTTGGATTTGGATTGTCTTCTGATTGAACAGTTCAGATCTTCAGACTCTCTTTGGTCATTAAAAAAAACCTGTTGCCTCTAATGTCACTATGATTACGTCAAACTATATTTGGCTTATCATGGCAGGCAGGAGGAAAGCTTATTTTTGAGTCAAAGTAGACTTTTTCTTACAACAGAGTTTAGCGCTGTTAATAAATACAGTAGGGTGCGGCGAAACTGTTGGAAGAAAGTGGCCCAACCCACTATGCTGTGAGCACTTCCACAATAAGGACCTGTATTTTCTTTGAATATTGATTTCAGAGCTGGTAGACTCCCTGTTAAAGTGGGCCAGAACTATTTTATTTTTTTTACTATGGGCCTAAAAATTAACACGCAGTTAGTTTCTAACAGAGGCAACTACTTGCCTGTTTTACCCAGCGCCGTCTCAGACTGACCATTCCTGTTGGCGATTCAGCTGCTCCACGTCAGCGGAGCAGCTTTTCTTCTTCCTGGTTTCTCTGTCGACGGGGCGTGACTGCCGACGTCCTGCTGATTGACAGCTGGCTCCCCGCAGTTAGGCTGCAGAGAGTCGGCTGTCAATCAGCATGACATTGGCAGTCATGCCCTGTCAACAGAGCAGAATGGAAGAGAAGCTGCTGCTCTGTTGACATGACATCAGCGGAAGCTGCTGAGTCGCCGACAGGGCAGGAGCGGTTTGTCACCACTATGTGTCGGCAGAGATCGGCACCGGGCACAACTAGCAGGTAGTTAGCAACTAACTGCTTGTTAGTTCTTAGGCCAATAGTAAAAAAAATAATAGTCCTGGATAACTTTAAGGTAGACTAGGTATAATATGATACCATTGACACAGATCCTACTATTGAACTTATTTTAGACCATTTGGAAACACCAAGCTACAAAATCCATTTACTATTAATGTATTTTTAAAGCTCTCATAATTTGACAGTATAGAAGGTTTAATTGTTATATGATAAAAGAATGTAAACCTTAAGCTCTTTGTAAAAGGGATCGAAAGGTCCTGCCATGATAAGAAGCAGATGTGCGCCCTGTGCTTGTAGATATCACAAATGCTTCTAATTGTTAGGTGCTGACATGTTCTACTAGTAGAATAACTCACAAGGCACAGTGGAAGATTTATCATGAAAATGTATGTGGATTCGGGAAAGTCTTCCAGAGAGTTTATGTTTGAAATGCTTGAAATCCATTAAAGTAGGAATAGTAAAGAGCACTGATCTTACTGCTGTTTAATTCATGGAGATGAGTAGTTGCCTGTGATAGTTCTTAGTGAGGCACCAGCAGAATTCCTTGTAGATTAGAGCCCCATTAAGTTTGGAGACCTTTCTTTATGAGTAAACTTCTGTGATCTCATCATGAAAGTCCATCATTGGGCTTTAGATAAAATACTTGGTAATCAATGTAACATAAAGCACACAAATAAATTACTTGTAATCTTGTGTCTTGTATAAATGCATGATTACGATGCAATGTTATACTTACTGTACTATGCCATTACTCGAACAAAGTGGAGCACTGTACAGTTGGCCATACACTTTAGATAGCTGTAGGTTGACCCTCATTCAGCTGACAGCCATTTTCCTGACTCCTATCTACACATACAAATATACTCTCAGTCTGGCTTCAATAACGGGAGGAGACATAGAGGTAACTTACATTTAGACTGATCAACTACACGGCCATTAAACGACTACATAGAAGCTTATCGGTGATCGTTTAATTGTCTGCTAAGAAAGGCTGACCGCACTGTAATATAATCATTCTCTTCGCCTAGAATATCATTGTTCTTGGCAGCAAGCACATGTACTGTTCACAAAGAGTGATGTGCTGCCGAGAACAATGACGTTTTAAGCAAAATTAAAAGTTATTTAATCCAACGAGTGAGCAATTTGCGCCATTATCTGGTGATTGACAGTCAGTTTAGGAAGGCTGGTGTGACGCTGAGTCACTTCTCACAGACCAGCCGTGAGTTGGGGAAGTCTAGGAGTCCGAGGTCATAAGCCGGAGGGTATGTCATAAACAGAGGCGTGAGACAAAGGCGTACTCAGGTCACATTTCAGCGTCAGAATTCCAAGAAGGTATTGGATCAGGATAAAGGGGCTAGGCAAACAGATAGTCAAAGAAAATCTAAGGTTGGGCAACAAAGATCAGAATTATAAGAACTCAGCACAGAGCAAACACTCACCACTTGAGCTAAGCCACAACTGGCAATGTTGTAATCATTGCTAGCCATCTAAATAGCCAGGTAACCACCCAGAATGGGCGACACCTAGAGGAAACCCCAAATACAAGGCCAGAGTGGACAGCTAAGCTGTCATTCACAATGCTAACAGCTCAGCACGACCTGTCCCTGCCTCATATTGGGTGGCGTAGCTGTCACTCACAATCCTGACAGCTCAGCATGCCCCTGATCCTATAGGGCGGCTGAGCTGTCACTCACAGCGTCCTTATGTGATAGCCGCTTATCTGGAAATGAGCATTTCTAAAAACGCTCGATACCAATAATCGGTCACTATAAATGCATCCTAAGACTGACCATACACCTACGACAGTTGACAGCCAAGCTTTCATTCAGCCATCAGGTATCTCTTCCCATTTCCCCGTACACGTGAGCTCCTGGCTCAGCCAAACATTCCTGTGTTTTCAAAGGAAAAAGGAGAAAGCCGCTTGTGAATAACAAAAGATGGGTGTTACAATTCAAACTCCTGGACTTTTTTCCTTCCCCACATTATCTGACAAGGAAGAGTTGCGACGCCGCCATACACATTAAATTGTTAGTCTGTCAGGCATCTTATACTTGCATATCTCCCTTTGGCTATGTTCCTACATTGTGGATATGTTGTAGACATTCTGCAGCAGCTTTTCAGGCGTAAGATTACAGCAAACAGCAAAATCTCACGCACACACTGAATAAACGAAACTACAGTACGTGTAACATAATAATAAGCTGCAGATTTTCACTGTGGATTTCACCCATTTCAAAGCATTTTCTATATGAAACCGCAACAAAAAAATGAATGGTTTGGTTTCATTGCTGCTTGCGCCTAACCTTAAAAATATAAGATCAACCATGTTGAAATTCAACATGCCTGACCCTTTTTTTTCCTCTACATCTGCATTCGGGAAACATTAGGAGACCACCATATGCATTAAATCCTCCCTCTTCAGTGCGATGTTGGAATAAAAGGAAATTGGAGTGAAAGGGAGACCATAATATTTCACTATGGGATGACATCACATGGTGTCCTAGTTGGATTAAAACTATATACTAACATCTTACATATTCTGTGGATTGAAATACTTTTTAATTTGTACCTATATTTTTCATAGCATTCCTGCTAAATGCAACCACCCCCTCTTAGATAATAGTATATTGAAGTAAACCCTTTTCTCAAATGACTTAGCATGCCATACACATAGAGAGTAGGCCTTGTAATAGGAGATCTAGTGCTATACATTATGTAACTGGATCTTAGCAGAAGAGTAAAAACAGATTCACATAACTTATACTCCCCACATAGAGGAGACATGTTCCCTAAGTTCTGTTTTCTGCATTTATATCCAAAAGATGAGTGCAGAAATTACTGTGCTCCCAGCAGCCGAGCCCAGCAATAAGTAAATCAGGAGACATGGTAAGTAAGCAGGAGGGAGACCATGCCGTAAGATGGGAGAGAAGGTAAAAAGGTCAGGAGGTGACCTTGATCATTGCCGTCAGCCAGACAGCTGGGAAGCATCTTTTGCTGCTGGCAGCAGGAGCAGATGTCATGGCAGGCGGAGGGGGGGTTTTCAGTACAAGCATGTGTTTTGACTACTTATGTACATTTATTGGAAAGTAATGACATCGGTGATCATTAACAAAATCATCTTGCTGTCCAGGTTAATATTCCTGGAAAATGTCAATCGACTTTATTGCATTTTCTTGAACATTTATTATAGATACGATATCTAAGACAATGCAATGATTAACACACTGTAACATTTTACATATAGAGGAACTCTGCTATCCATCTTTATTTGAGTTCACTGGTTAATTCAATATTTGCAATGGAAACGCTTACTTCTTGTGCTAGCTTCCTGCTGCCGTTGAGGAAGGGCCTACACACATTAGCCAATCGGAACAAGCAGAGCTGCAGTGTAAAGCATGGAGCAGGGAAAAAGCAGTAGTCTTAGCCTCTGATTAGGCATCCGTTGATTTCAGGCTCCCATAGAGTCATTGATAATGCTGCTAACTTACAACTTTGATCGTTTCTCTGACCTAATGGAGCAAAGCTAGAATCCCAAGACTGAAAAAAATCTCTTGGTAGGGATTTATGATGTTAAGAGCACAACTGCATATTCATTTTTGGGTCATGAGCTATAGAGAAACTGAAGCAAGCACACAACTTCATTAATTCACAACATATGTCTAAGATTGACTCAAAATCTCAGGCGTCAGACTCCAATCCATGTAATAGAAAAGAAAACATACACCAGAAATTATGGGACCAAGGTAGAGCACTCTAGTCAGAACAGCACTTAGATCAAATAAAATAGCCCTATCACATGGTGAATGGGTCTGTGCCCATCCTATGCCTATCGGCACCCAGCGTGTTGTATACCACATCCTCTGGTACAGCCAGTTTGTCTAAATGCACCTGCCATTGACAATGTTTGGGTTGTGTGGACCAGGACTGAATTTGTGTAATGAGGTTATATGAGACAGATGAATACCAGCAATCTAAATGTCATCTTTATTCTGTGTGGAGTCCATCAACATCTTGGTTCTCTAAATAATAATAATAAAGGATGACAAATTCAAGACACAATATTGGTTATCTTCTTCAGGCACCTTCAATGAATTCGGACATGTTTTTCTGAGTGGTTACATACCTCCACCAGGCAGAGACTTTGTCTTTTCACTTCATTTAAAGAGGCTAAAGCAAATAGTCCATCAGACAAGGCTTTAAGTGTGTGTAAGGCTGCATCTTGAGGGACATCTTGTCCGGTGATGGTCAAAAGGATAAGAAATCCGATAATGTCTGTAAAGTGCTGTGGAATTAATGGCGCTATATAAGTGAGTAAAATAAAATAAATAAATAACCGGGTGCATTTGTTGATACAATTTGGTAGTCACTAAATTGATTTATGGAGTATACATAATAAAATCTGACAATAAAGAAATGAAGACGCAGCACACTTTTCAATAAAATCTTCACAAAACGAGTGCAAGCAGTAAAGTGTCCACGACCATGGAAAGAAGATCCACAGCACTCCAAATTCATTCACAATGTTGTCAAGCATAATAAAATATGACTTCATATTTATTTCAGGGATGACATTGAAGCTATTGTGGCAGAAAAAAATGAGTTTTATGGCAAAAAGTACACCTAACCCAAAATAGTTACTCATTTTTAAGTTTGGAGATTCCAGTGTGCAACCATGCCTTAAACATTTACATTGTGATCCACAAAGGACTGAGAGGCTAGATCATTAGGATTGGCGTAGCGCACCCAGTATTAATGAAGGGCTCGCTTGGGTACGATGTGCTGAATTCATTAAGGGGCGCAGGCCATTTAACGAATTTGCCGCAACTTCTCTGTGGCGAGCACCTTGCCAAAAATGCTACTACTCCAGTCAGGAATTGGAATAACGTTTCTGACTAGGAAATGCTGGCACTTTTGCTAAAGATATGCTCCATCTCGCCATGGCTACTCGACAGGTCCGTCCATTTTGGCAGAGCTGCTCCAAACTGATAATTCCAAGAGTTGCAATATCTTTGCGCAAAATTTTTTCAACTTTTCAAAACGTTTTATGACAGTTTTCTGGCGTAAAAGCTTTGGTGAATCAGGGCCACAGTCTATTGTGGATAATGTTTTCAGGTATGTAGGGTTATGATGAGCCCCCGCACGGGGTTTACTCTTGGTACTAATTCTCAGACTTTGTGGTAACTGTCTTTCATGTCCGTAGCATCTCCAGGACTTGCGGAGGGTCGAATACAAAACCAGGATGGTGAAGCAAATTTTTGGGTTTTAACCCGATGATAACTAAATACTACAAGTCCGTCCAATACATTAAATTTGATTGCATGCTATTATTTACTGCCAGTTTGCAAACTTTTGCACAGATGTTAATTGATCACTCTCTGTGTCTCAAGCCACCACTAAGTCCTTATTGAAAACTCATCAGTAACTTCACAGTGTTGGTCTGATGTACACAGCAGCCAGCGTTAGACAGATGTGATGCGGGTTGTAATATTCCATTTTAAGATGTATTCACTGGAGGCCTCAATAAACTGAGTAATCCAATCCAAAAGTTACACTCCTAAGCTGGGTACATTTTTATGGGCCCTGAAGCAGATGAATCTAGAAAGCATCGCTGAAGAAACGATCAAACTGTCAGAAGTGGTGGATGTTACAAGTGTTAGGAAATTTAGGTCATCTACCATAATTCACCGCCTGAACATGTTCTATATGCTTAGATATAATTGACATAATGACGTTGGTGACATCATTTAGTTGTGAGATATTTGGGACTTACAGGTGGAGTCAATAGTTTACTCTATGTATGCAGTAAGATCTGATGTATTTTCATAGCCATGTAGAATTGGCCATTTTTGACAAATGTTCTAAGTATTGTGTATCCGGGTGAGTGAAACTGCTAATCTGGCCAGTGGTAATTTATTAACGGTATGTCATTAATTGTTTCCATATGCAGCCGCTAGCAGGGTGCCTCAATTTGTCGCTTCATTCAAGCAATACTAAAGGTTCATTCACTCTGACAAACATATGCTAAAATTTCAGTATTGCAAGTTATTTCTATTTCATTGCCATTTAATCTTCCCTTAAAAGAGCAATAACACTCGGGATAGCAGAAAGACTGGGATTTTTTTCTTTGTTTGCAACATATTGTCAGTTCTACAAATGTAACGAAGCGAGGGTCTTTGCCACTAATATTAGTATCTACTTTTTTAAATGTGAAGTGGAAAGAACGAGACACGTCGAGATTTTTTAACAAAGTTACGAATTCTAATGAATTTGGAAGAAATTGGAATTTGTCCAAGTGCCTAAAGCAACCATCTTGTTTAGGAACCTAATTTAACATGTAATAGTTTGTAAGAAGTAATACCCACTGCTGTCCTTTTGCTTCACACTGCCTAATTCTTTTTCTGACTTTTTGGAACAGCCTATGCAGAATATCTATGTACAGTCTGGGATGGTGTCTCTGTAATATGAATGGCAGAGCGAAGTAAAGGGAGGACAGCCGGTATTATTGCTTCCTATACTTTATCACATGTCGAATAGATTTTGGTCCTGGGTCTCTTTAAAGGGCTTATTCAGGACTTTACTATTGATGACCTATCAATATGAGAATGGTGGGGGTCTGACACCTGGCACCCCCATCGATCAGCTGAGATCTATTCCAGCGGCCCGTGGAAATAACCAATATATATAGCAGAACACGGCAACCCCATTCATTTCTTAGTGGTGGCTGTTGAGAACACCTCTTCCACAGCAGTGGGAGTATCGGAGCCCTACTGTTCTCATATTCATGACTTATTGTAAGGAAAGTCTCAAAAACAACCCATTTAATAAGCTCAACACCATAACCATTTTTTTGGTCTATTTGTTAGCTCGACCAGAAATATTGGATATGTCTCTATAATTATTTTTACTACCAAAACTGTACTTTCTAGTGAGTTCTTAGAATTTTTATGTGAAATCATATATTCTTCTTTAAAAAAAGAAAAAAAAAACCTTAGCATTTCTCTTTTATTCCTACTAGAAATCTATGAATGACTGGGAAACTGGGTGTTACCAGTGTGTGGGTGTGTCCCTAAACACACTGCCACTGTCCAATCAGTGGAGCCAGATTGTGTAATGACACACCCCTATGGCAAGGAATTATAACGCCCATTTGTCAGTTTATTTAAAAATATTCAAGGGGAATAACTGAGGAATGGGAATGCAAGTTATTACTAAAACAGACATGTCAGATGTGGTGACAGGTGAGCTTTAAAGAAAAAAAAGGCATGGAAAGTGACATTGAGCTGGCTCTAAATTGATATACAGTGGGGAAATGCATATTACAATAAGGGGTTGTGCGCCTTTGGGAACGATCTTTTTTTTTTTTTTTACATAAACATATATATTTGGGGCTGAAAATGATTTTTGCAATTCGGTTTCATTAAAAATTTTGCACCGTTTGACTTTTACAGGCTTTTTGTTTTCCTGTAAATTCAACTTTAATGTGGTCTGTGGCCATAAATCAGTTAAGAGGATCTGAGAACAGACAGATAAAGGAATGACCATCATATGAGGCTGACTGACGGACGCTCTCAGTTTATTCATTGAGCAGCCTACAATAAACTCTGCAGTACAGAGGCTATAGAATGCAAATGGTGCAACATTTATAAGGAAAAGAAATTGCAAATAATATTTTTATCCCCAGTTACATGCACGTAAGTTAAAAAAAAAAAATAATAATAATTTTGGGGGAGAAAAGCGCAATAGAAATGTTTTGATATTGTTGCTGTTGTCCATAAAGATGGGTAACCCTTTACAGTGCTACTTGCAGTGACTTGGTTCTGCGCCGTATCATCTGATGCAGCCTGATATGCATGGCTTCCAATATACTGGTAGGGGAACTCCGATGTATAGTATTACCACTAGTGAAAAAACTCACTGCATTACATCCTGAATTTTGCGGACTGAGCACAAATGTGGTTGAGCCCTGTATAGAATACTGCTGACAGAACGAAGCACTTTACATAAGTTACCTGGGTTCTAGCTGGGTTTATAGCTGAAGCTTTCCTTAGCTTCCAGTTCTTAGTAATTTCAATATTCCGAATGTATACTTCATTAAACCAAGTTATTCCCATATAATCTGCGGCACCACAGGAGTTACAGAGCAGCCTCAAACAAAAATGCATTCCCAGTAATTGAGAAGACATATAATAAGCCCGTATAACGATACCATATATTGTCATATAGTGAACATATATTTTATTCCTCCGCAGCAAATTATTTTTCTTATTGAAAAGTGTGTCCTGCTGCTACAGTAGTTATAGCTGTAGGTGATGGGTGGAAAATAAAAAACAAGAAAAGGCAAGGAGAATGAAAGCATTAAACATTACCTCTGCTATTATACAGAACCAAATGCATGACATAAATAAGATTTACAATGTCATAAGCTGAGAAAACTACCCAACTGCCTTAGGATGCAGTAAACTGAACAGAAGGCTCTTAAAATACAATCGACCTACAAAAAAAAAAGGTTTGTGGCTGGTTTGCTTTCTGGTTATATGAATAAATCAGCATGATAGACCTTTGGAAGACATATAATTAAAAGTCTTCCTGTTCAGCTTCTGAACTCCGATAACAGGAAAAGGTCAGTCTCACCCCGAAATCCCTCCCTCAAAATCTCCTGTATTATAGATAACATACGTTTACCGCCTTTTACATAGCACGTGAGCAAAGTAACTCTAAAAATATAAAGTAATGTGTCATTTTTCAAGTTTTACAATTTAGGATTTTATCTTATTGCATTGCTGGGCTTATTATGCTCTTAGTTTATGTTTTTAATTCATTTTATTAATAGTAGCATCTATTGGTGATCACTAGCTGGAAAGTTAGGCAAACCGAGTGGTAAAATTAATTTGTCAAATATGAGATTTTTGGAAAATTTACCAGTTGTACATTTTTTGGGATCTAATCATAGAACGTTAGATTTGGAAGGGACCTCCAGGGTCCAACCCCCTACTCAACGCAGAATTCACTAAACCATCTCAGACCGATGTCTGTCCAGCCTCTGTTTGAAGACGTCCATTGAAGGAGAACTCACCACCTCTGGTGGCAGCCTGTTCCACTCATTAATCACCCTAACTGTCAAAAAGATTTTCTAATATCTAATCTGTATCTTCTCCCATTCAGTTTCTATGGGGAAATGTTTAAATGTTCAACCTCTTCACATTTTTAATTATTCATTTATTAATCAATAACTAAGTAATCAGGATTGGTTCATTCTGTTTAATTATTTAAGGCAACCCCTTTTATTTTATTTTTTTTAATCAGATCATTTTTATTACGAAAATTACACTAACATTTTTACAAACAAAGATCAGTAGAACAAAGAGATATTCAATGTTACATGGTATCATTATATATTATTGTTCTACATAAAATAGAATAAATTTGTCAAGGCAACCCCTTTTAAGTGGATGAATTGATCACTGCTGGTCTGGGTTCACTCCCTATATACTTGCTTACAACCATTTGGTGGGATGTGTTTGAGGGGGGTTCCTGAATTAATGACTTTTCCTTTTATGTGATGTCCCAATATTGTCTTAGTTTTTTCTTCATGGGACAGCCACTTTATATTGTAGAAATATGTCTGTAAGAGCAAAAACTATAAAAACATAGGATTGTCCATAGAAGCATTTACGTATTAGGAATCTAGAACTAGTCACTCTTTCCAAGGTTCTTTTCCAGAACATAACAGTATATGAACACTTGTTTTGCAAGGGGTTATTTAAAATAAGACGTGGCAGGCATTGTACAACCGGTATAAACCTTTTGTGAACCACATAGAAATCGGTTGCAAGCTTAGCCGTGGATATTAAGTTGATCCAAGCTCGGGCGTACAGCAAGGTCATTAGGAAGACATATAGTTAAAATTGTTGTCAGTGTCATTTTAGTGGTCAAATTCTGCTTATGAATCATACATTGTGCTATATTGGCAAAATACCTGTAGGAACTCATCTTATTTAAAGATCTTCTCATGCACAATGTCAGTGATACCTTCCATTAGCTTCTCACATCACGTATACTATATTTCTAAGCTCGTAGTAAAGTATAGATTACCTGAAAGAACACCTTTTGTATCACAAGCCAAAACCAAGAAGATCTGTTATGAGCATATGTAAGACACATACGTGTGTCTTCTCTCAGGAACATATCACACAACTCTATATATTTTGTTTGATCATGCTATACATGTGCAGTGGATATTCTAAAGACATGTCTAAATAAAAGTATGACCAATGATCTGCTTATATCACATACATTCACTTCAAGGTACCTGGAAAGTATTATATTTTTACACCACAGACCATGCTATGTACATATGTGGGGAAATTTCACCATCACTGGATAGAAACCAAACCATTTTAGACATTTTAGAATACTTGTAGAGATGAGCGAACTCGAACTGTAAAAAAAACTTCTCCTGGAAGTCCAAGTTCGGAAGTCCAGAGAGATAGAGGGAGAGAGCGAATGAGTTTACTAGCTCCAATGTTCGGGTCCCTGTAGATTTCTATGGGGTTCAGGTTCAAGTTCGGGTACAGTTCTGGTACCCAAAACGAACTTTGGACTAATGTTCGATCGAACCCGATGAACCCAAATTTCCACAGGTCTGCTCATCCCTAAATACTAGTGATGGTGGTAGAAATGTGAGGGTACTTTTGAGGAGATCTGGGTACAGTCCACTAATTTTGAATGATCATTTTTACCTTTTAGAACCAATAAGAGAACAAGGAGATATAGCTGTTAATTGTTAAAAAGGATTATACTTTTTTTTGGAAAAGAGATAAATACATAAAGATAAATAAATAAATGATGTATAAGAAATATTAGGTGAAAAAAGGAGAGGATGAAATGGGCAAAAGTTATATGGAGTCCATAAGTATCAAGAGATCAAAGGGTTCAAGTTCGGGTACAGTTCTGGTACCGAAAACGAACTTTGGACTAATGTTTGATCAAACTTGATGAACCCAAACTTCCACGGTCTACTTATCCCTAAATGCTAGTGTACAAGTACAATAATAGCAATACTAGGTAGTGATGCATGAATATATAGGATTATACTAAGGCAGATAAATAAATTATGAAGAACATAAAACATAGATCTTAGTCTATGAGTGAATATAAATTTGTTACATAATCAAAGTATCTGAAAATTCATGAATATAAAATATACGTAAATAGGATCATGACATGATTTAGTGATAACAATATGGATGGATATATGATCATAGCAAAAAACCTACTATAATATAAAATCATAAATAAAAAGATGCAATAACAATCATAAACACGGATACGAAATGAATACAGGTAGTAGATAGTAAAGATGTCAATCAATATAAGAGTCTATTATCTAATGACATGATATTGAAGATAGTATTGTATGTGCGTTTCGCCGTTAAACACAGCTTCTTCAGGAATATTCATTTTTACCTTGTTGGTGTATCTAATATTGTTAAAATGCCAGTTGTTCTCCACTAAGTTCATTGAAGAAGTGACATTTCTGCTGCTGTTTAGGCTCTGTTCTGTTGCCGATTCAGTCATTTTGACCAGAAATATAGCACTATTTTATGGTTTGTACAATTGACAACAATGTTATTTTGGTTCCATTATTCGGAGCACTTATAGTTCACGCCTCAAAGATTTGCTTCATTTTTAGTGGCGAATAGATACAAATAAACAGTATTGCTCGTGAGATGGATGATTTCCCAAAGTAAAATTTGTTACTATTATGGGAAATACATTTAATTTATGCCCCTTTACAAATGAGCGTCCCAATGGCAAAAAGAATAAAATGGATTGCTTGTTGTATTGGAGAAATATCTATGGCTAGTTTTAAACCCAGGCACCTAGACTGATCACTACATAGATAAGACGTAAAGGTCCTTAGTAGCTGATACTTATTAATGGCTAACTAAATGGGTGATCTTTTCAGCTAGTCATCTAGACCAGAGGTCCCCAACCGCCGGTCCGCGGACCAGGACCGGGCCGTTGGGGTTTTTCAGCCGGTCCGCGGGGAGAGGGGGCCCCTCCAGCCTCCAGCAGGGCCGCCATCAGGGCATGACTGCCCTGACTCCAGTATGGGGCCCGGCCGGTAGGAGCCCCCTCGGAGCCCCCCTCTTGTGCGTCTCTCTCCTCATGGGGCCCCCGGCCCCATGCTAAGCGCCGGGTCCGGGACATCTTAGCGCTGCGCTGCTGCGGCAGCACCTTCATGATTCCCCTGACTTCCGGTCATGTGACGGCGCCGTCACATGGCCGGAAGTCAGGAGAACCTGGTGTCAGCGATTTGGACGAGCGCCAGGATTCTGCAGGGATCGCATGGGGGTAAGTATAACAAGTTTTATTTTTTTTTAAATACAATTAACTAGGAGTGGGGGGAATGGGAGATGCACATGGGGGGAGGGGAGAGATGAGAGATGCACATGGGGGAGGGGAGAGATGAGAGATCCACATGGGGGGGAGGGGAGAGATGAGAGATCCACATGGGGGGCAGGGGAGAGATGAGAGATGCACATGGGGGAGGGGAGAGATGAGAGATCCACATGGGGGGGAGGGGAGAGATGAGAGATGCACGGGGGGGTGAGAGATGCACGGGGGGGAGGGGAGAGATGAGAGATGCACATGGGGGGAGGGGAGAGATGAGAGATGCACATGGGGGGAGGGGAGAGATGAGAGATGCACATGGGAGGGAGGGGAGAGATGAGAGATGCACGGGGGGGTGAGAGATGCACGGGGGGGTGAGAGATGCACGGGGGATGAGAGATGCACGGGGGGGTGAGAGATGCACGGGGGGATGAGAGATGCACGGAGGGGATGAGAGATGCACGGGGGGATGAGAGATGCACGGGGGGTGGATGAGAGATGCACGGGGGGGTGAGAGATGCATGGGGGGGATGAGAGATGCACGGGGGGTGGATGAGAGATGCACGGGGGGGTAAGAGATGCACGGGGGGGATGAGAGATGCACGGAGGGGATGAGAGATGCACGGAGGGGATGAGAGATGCACGGGGGGTGGATGAGAGATGCACGGGGGGTGGATGAGAGATGCACGGAGGGGGATGAGAGATGCACGGAGGGGGATGAGAGATGCACGGGGGTGAGCTGCACATGGGGGGGTGAGAGATGCACATGGGGGGGTTATGTTTACATAACTTTGTTGCCTTATGAAGGGCGGGGGGGGCCCCCAAAAATTTCTTGCACAGGGGCCCACTACAGTCTGTGTCCACCCCTGGGATGAAGTAAATGCAGCTGAACAGCAGCTGTCAGGACAGCTGCCCTGTCCTGCTGCAGGGCGTGATGGGGCCTCAGTGATGCGGCTCCTGGCACAGCACATTATGTGGGGCTCCTGGCGGGGACCTGGTCTACACTATATGATAAGTATGCACTAAACTCCAAATCCCTCCATTACCCCGCCCCCATATGACCAAAGCCCCGCCCACCCCACCCCCTCCTTGCTGGGCCATGGAAAAATGATCTTGCTTCAAGCCGGTCCCTGGTGCAAAAAAGGTTGGGGACCACTGATCTAGACGTTTCAACTACTTGAGCGCTCATATTTTATCTTTTCTATCTAATGACTAACACAGTGGAAATATTTGTGATAAGTCACCATAAAGATAGCAGTAGGCATGGACCATTCTGAGTTGTTGAGTCTACATGGATAGTGGTGTCTACACCAAGTCCTCCACAACATAAAATGGCATGACTACATTTTTCAAGCCAGGTCATAGGCCTAAGTCTTTGCTTGCTTAACATCTTGAACAAAAGCTAAAGACTGCACAGATCTTGTACAAGCTTAGATGCAATTTCCTGAGATGCTGCTACACTAATGGGTATGAAATGGACATCAGATAAGGCAAAGGTTGCAGGGACAGGACAAGTAGGTAACTAACTGAATAAAGCAGCCATTAAACCCAAAGTCATTGCCAGATCAAAATATTGGCCCAAAGTAAAAGGCTAACAAAAAAAGGCAATTCATTAATTATATTATAATTTATCGTTTTTAAATACTTCTACATGGCAAGTCCTACCCCCAAAATAAAAAGTCAACCACTGATGGAGACAGGCCATACAACATATTAGGAATCTATAACTGACATTGAATAGGGTGGTATAGACCTTTCTTATTGGACTACTTCTATACAATTATCATTCTATTGTTTTTATTAGTATATGTGGCTCATCTTTTGTGAATATTTATAAAGATTTGTAGATAGTAGGTCAGTTTCTTTGTATAGTAGGTCAGTTTCCATTAAATTATTATTGTGTTTAAGGATTAATACAACATATGTTGTACTTCCAGATAAAGTTTTATGCTCATTTATGATGATTTACATTAATTGGGGACTATGAAGTGGGGGTAGGCTGCACCTCCAGGGCATGAACTCAAACTGTCAGTCCTAGTTGTAAGTATCCTTTACTCTTTCTTGTTGTAGTACGTGTGACAATGTGACAAACTCAAGGTAGCAAAGGTACAATACTGCTTGTCTGCCTCTATGTAACTCGAAGCTATTGAGTTTCGGGGAAAGCAGCGAGTGGTCCCTCTTGTCATGGAAGCTCCCTGACTGCTGCTGTGCAAAGGGTTTGGAAATGAAGAATATAAATCATTAGAACTGCATTTTCAGATCCCTTAAGCTCCTTTGTAGCATCCAGTCTTTTATCTTCCAGCTGCCGATAGACGCACTTCAAAGAAGATCTTACCCTTACATCAGTTGCCTTTTCAAAAGGAAATATAGTGCTTAGGTGTTTAGCACATTGTAACGAATAAATCATTCATTAATTGGGATCAAATGAGTAACAAAAGTTATTAGGTGCACTCATGATACAATTCATTGGAGTCTGTTACAAAAAGGTTTTGTAATTGCAAAGCCTTTGTGGCTCCTTCTAGAGGTTAAATGAGTGCATACTTTAAAAGATATTCACTCTTTCTGATAATTTGATTACTTATTTATTTTTCATTTTTAATACAAAAAAAATCATGTCTTCTTTTTTAAAAGAAGCTACAATCAGTTTGTTTTTAGTAAAGAGGTCACGCTAGTCTCATCCTCACAAAGACCATTGTAGATCACCGGAGTGGCAGCACTGGGATAACGGGGAGCACAATAGGCAAGTATTGCCTTTCCCTTGCCCATTTTATTTTTTACAACGGTGGCTCACTGGTTAGCACTGTTGCTTTGTAGCGCTGGGGTCCTGGGTTCAAATCCCACCAAGGACAACATCTATAAGGAGTTTATATTTTCTTGCCTTGTTTGCGTGGGTTTCCTCTGGTTTCCTGCCACCCTCCAAAAGACATACTGATAGGGAATTTAGATAGTGAGCCCCAATGGGGACAGTTATGATGATAAAGATATGATGGTGCTATGTAAGCAAAGAGGTTAGGTTTAAAGAGAACAATTAATATCAGTTATTCATCCCATCAAAAAAAGCTGTAAAAAAAGTAACAGCATGATGGATACCATGACACCATGATGGAAACTAAATAGCTCTAATATAATTAATGGGGCCCTATGGGCATCATTGGTGGTCATTATGTGACTGAATCGGCAAAGTGTTGATGTGAACCTTAAATATTTTCTGCCATATATGCCATTCATATAAAAGTGCTTGTTCCTAATTTCTTGGATAATATATGCGAGACTCCACCAACATTGCTGTATTTCTCTGGCCTTGATACAAGCAGACTAGTAGACATTCGGTACAATAAGGTCTTCACAGCATTACAGTGTATGTTGAAAGATAACAAATAGCTATTTCATCTGATATTTTGAATATGTTGAACTGGTTCGTGAGCACATATCAGTAAAGGATATTCGTATGGAAAGTAGAATCAGGAAGCTTTCATTACACGGGAAAGGTGGGCTGCGTTTTTTTCCGGGGACATATCTGCAAAAGTCAATGTTAAGATGATGAATTCAGTTCTACAGTACAAACCATTCCTGTTGCTCAACACAAGATTAAATGAAAACTTGCAATGGAAGGAAAGCAGATAGCATTACCGATCTCTGCAGCGAGAGATACCGCTCTTTATATTCTTAATCTCATCTCAAACTGCAGCCTCCACTCTAGTAGAAGACTTCCACAACCTCCTTGTCTGGCCTTTATATTAACTTCTCAGATGTGAAATGGAGAATCAATTAAGCCGAGAGACCTTCTGCACAATCTTATGTCTACTGCTTGAGGGGGAAGGCACGCTCCACCATAGAAGCTGTATGGAAGAACGGAACCAGATGGAAGTAGACTTGATCTCTTGGTCATGTTTATTTTTATGTAATGATGGAAGAATATCGTAACTTTTCTTCTACTATTTTAAAATTGAGAAAGTTGCTAGAAATATATATCTTATAAAGCTGCGGTCACATCCCTGTTCTTCTCATATCTGTCCAAAAATACCAGACAAAAAAATAGCACAGCGTGCTGGTCTGTTTTCTCCAGTAAAATGCCAGACACTATGACGTACACAAGACGGACTTTATTATAGTCAAAGGGGATGGTGTACGGCATGCTGGGGGTCAGCTGCTTCTATTATTTTTGCAGTTCTCTTACAATTACAGAACACAAATACAGAAATAACAATTCAGATAACATAGACTTGCACTTAGTGTATAAATTAAATAATGGAGCAAAGGTGAAAGACGTCTGATTCATACAGCTTGGGATGTGAAAAACAGATCCGGCTATTTGCATCTCTTATCTGATACAACAGAGAATCAGAACTGGCATTTATAAGGATTTTAATTTTGCATATACCCACTTTTAGATATGTTATGAGTTGATTCGCTGGCCCCATCCAGCAGCCACATCATTAATCTGTGGCCATTGCACGGGGACCCTGCAAACCACCTCTTATCTGACGGCATCCCCAGTTCCTCTCTTTATTAGCCATCTTGGTGTGACGTCATCATTGTGGCATGACCCACGTAATGCTGCGCCATGCTGGATAATCCAAAGAAGCTCATCGAATACTGGCTGGTAGACCGCTTTTCTATGGGTTCACGTCCAACAGCCACAAATTACTGATGTGGATTGCTGGACCAGGCCATGATAATCGATTTTCACCATCTCTACCAACTTCCTTAACATAGTGGAAGACTATTATGGCAATGGTATTCACCCTTGCCATGACCTCTATCAGTAGCATAATGCCCACTGCCACTCTGCAACATTTACTTAGGAATGTTTTGAGGAACATGACAAAGAGTTCATGGTGATGACATTCCATAGTTCTCAATCTATTTGTGCAAACTGAAAAAAGGAATGTAATCCATGTAGGCCTCACTTCTCAATTTACAGGACTTAAAGGATCTGCAGCTAACGTCTTGGTGCCAGTTACCATAGAACACCTTCAGAACAGAAGTCTTGTGCGGTCCGTGCCTTGACGGATGGCATGTTACTTGATTATATGAATTCTAATAAATAAAATTAAGTGCACAGTGACTGATCGCTTTGGCAATCTCCATTCTATAATCTCCTATAAGAAAAATTGATCTGAAAAGGCATTTTATTCCGAGCACAGAAATATTACCCAGACTGCTTTTAAGGCAATATTCCAACGAAAGATATTTCTTGGATTAATTTTGCTAAACGGAAAACAAGGCTATAAATAAGAGCGGATTAACGAAAGGTCAGCTGAAAATGAAAATATTTATGATAAGGTAAAATGGAAAAGGCATCGGAGTGATGGACGAGGAAACGGCCTCGTGTGTCATTAACTGTAGCCATCATTTACAGCAGCGCGGCTCTTGACGATGCAGTAATTGAACACAGGAACATAGATTATATTTTTGACTGGGAAAGAATTACACAAAAGCTGATGTATTAAGTGACTCATTTGAACCGCCGCGGTTATTATTACTTAGTTAATGTTGTGTCAATTATGTACCTGAATAAAGATTGGTGAACAAAGAAGTCAGGGGCTTTCTCATTGTGAAGGAGCTGGTGGAGGTTACAGTTCAGTGCTGCGGACGGGAGAGGTTAGGGATTTGGGGCATGCAAGCTTGGATGGAGCCACAATTAAAATACTGCACAGGTGGAAACCAAGAACTGGGTTGATTAACCAATTTGAGTCTCATGAGGAAGACAAAAGAAGTAAGAAAATAGCTATTTGTGTCAAGCAATTTGAGCAGCGGCTTAGCGGACTCTCGGCAAGGAACAGCATTAATTCTGCTGTGCAATGGTCTTTTAAGTTATCCGTTGGATTGTTTTGTTATGTTGAGGAGAAGTGAAGCATAAAAGCAATATTGTGTGGGAAGGAGCCTACATTTGGTAACAGCTCCCTTCTACAATGAAGTCTGGCAGGCTCAAACAATAATGCTCTTTCCGCTACATAGATCTACGTTAAAAAATGAATGCTACTGTAGCCACTATATACGGTACATGTATATAGCATCTATGTACCATATAAATATTGCACCAGAGGAGTAAAAAACATGCCAGATATGCCCTTCTAATGGCCATAAAATGTAAGATAATGATGCTTTTTATCGAGGTACCAAATTTCAAAAGCTCTGTTCCCCATATCCTGACAATCCCACTGGTTACTATTTCAGGGTCTACATCAGTTACCAAACATGCTGTCATTGATCATTGTGCATTGTCATAGAACTACAGCCTAAAATGTGTCAAATATGGAAAGCCCATTCAGACAGCCTCGGTCCTTCACCCTACAATCCCCTTTCCATTCATGATGTCACTTAGACTCTTGTAATTATGTCACAAATGTAAGCTTTTCTGCAAAAATAAGTTTATTCTCCTGACTGTCCATGGGCTAAATCCTTGCCATGCTATGCATGTGTGTGCTAGTACGACTGCAAGGAAATAAAGCTTCATTGTATATTAGACGTTAATCAACTACATAGGCCGATAGTCGGACAACTAACTAGTGATAATTTTCAGCAGCATATCTCTTTGTGTAATCGGGGAAAGTGCTGCCGACAGTGTGCAAACTGTATAGTGACAGGATGATCTTATTCCCTATTGCTCGCCCACAGACAGTTTGCAAAACTGATTTATTATGTCATCAATAACTGATAAGTATGAATGGAAATCTGTCCATGTAAACACAACTTAAAGGGTTATTCCTGTCTTTATTGATGGGTGTTGTCTGATAGTGCTTGTAAATAAAAGCACTTTTGTAATTTACTATATATTAAACTTTAAGATCTTCCCCATTCCTCCGGTTTATTGGCATTTATTTTTTTTCTTACAGTTCACTGCCTAGGATGCTGCCATCACTGCTTACAAGCTCTTTTCTATTGAGCTTGTAAGCACTGCACTGATGCTGGCCAGAGTCACTGGAATGTGCTGTTAGATCCTGGCCATTTTAGGAGCCACGGCACTCCTCTGATGCTGCGGGGGCAAAGCTTCCTGATATAGCAGCATTGCAGTATGCACAGATCAGGCTAGTGGCCCAATTATGCCTCTGGTCTGAACTGTCAGTCAAGAAAGAAGGAGGCTGGCTCGGAAACAGTACTCTCCTGAACAAACAGGATGGGACTGACACCTTAAATTCTATTCTTTATCATTTCTCTATTTGCTGTCAGTGAAGGTAAATATTCTATTTTTTTCTATATTCCAATTTATCAGTAGTTAACAGTAGCTAAACAGAATTGTAGAACAAATCTAACTTTTTGTGATGTAAATGACAAACTAGGCATTTTCTAAATACACGTCTTTACATGCTGTCATTAAATACATTTTTGAAGGGAAGAATTAGATGTTCAAATATTTACCTGCAAAGCAAATAGAATATAGATTATTTTATCTATATTAAGTCAGTTTGACAAAAGTGATGATACATTCTGGACGGGAAGGGACTGTAGGCCGTAATCTGGGTACATTGCTGCCATATTCTTATGATGTGGACCTTGCAGTAAGTGCACTTTTAGGATTGCAGGTCAGATAGGAGATTCCACTCCTGGATTATTTACAGCAGCAATATCCAACTTTATAAATCTGACCTTTCCTGATGCAAGTAAAATGGCTGCTCCCCCGAGAACTAAGATGTTAGTGTTATAAACCAAACAAATTGACCCTTCATGAAGCTGCCCTTTCAAACAGGTGCCTAACATTTACCAATTGAACCCTCAGCGACCCACAGATGAATTACATTTTTCATGTGTTTTGCAGAGGTCATAGGGCCGCTGTGTTAGGAAAGTTTGTATGATGTAGCATTTCCGCAAGACTACACAACTCAAGGTAGTGTACCTGCGGTATCTGTGTGGTTGTAATATGTTCATGATACGCAGTAGACCACCCTACGGATTTATGGGAAAACTGACAACCTGGTTTGAAAAAGGGTCAAGGAGCAATTAAAATGTTATAGATGGCTGCCAGCTATTATCTGTGTTCCTTCAACGTAGCAAATCGTCATATCTGAACTGCGTGACTGGGAATGTACACGAGGACGGATTCACGGATCACTGAACAAATTTCACTTTTCAACAAAAGTTGGGCTGTGACTTGTTAATATGGGCAACACAGACAGTTTTTCACTAAGACTTTAGAGTAACTTTAGGGTTAATCAGGCGAAATCTTGTACCACAGGTTTCTTTTTTTTCTTACATCACCATAAAACAGTATATACCTATAGACAATTGTAAATCATAACAGCTCCTACTGATCCTTCTGACTACATTTTTTTGTCCTAGTGCTTTCATGTGTCAAAGCCTATAAATAATCTTGTCAAATAATTGTATTACTTTTTGGTAGAGTACCTACAAGTATTGTCGGCTAAAGGTCAGGATAGTAATATAACATTTATTGGCTATTTTTACAAGATATATTACCTATTAGATATTCTTGTATTTACAGAGCGTGCGGAGAACGCTATGAGAATTGCGTAGTACTGCTGTTCTCCTCCACTTTGATTGAGCGGCGTGCTATGCTATCACCGCAGCGCACTGCAGCTGTCAAGTTAGCTGCTGCTACATCTGTACATACTGCATCCTATGGAACATGCCTTCATTTCTGTCTGATTTTGTATGAATTTGCAAAAAAATTCAACTTTGCATGCCTCTGTATGAAATCAGTATTAGAAGACTGTTAAAGATTAAGTTGTTATACAGCCATTTTTATTAGCATTTAAAGAGTATGGAGACCTTTTATATGGAAATTATTTTTTTTACCTGTTAGTTATCCTATAGTTAATGATATTGCACTAAGTTTCAGGCTACAATCTTCATTCTGTCATTCATTTTTAGTACCCCTGATATGCAGTCTGCAGCCTGAATTTCAGATATTTCTTTTGTGGGAGCAATGTAGCCTCGAAATGAGGTATAAATACTGCTGTCTTTACTAGCTGTATACCAGTATATCTTCTGTCCTGCACTTGAACTTTTTCTCTTGCTTTTCTCTTTATCTGTAGCCTGTTTTTTTGTTCTGCCCTCCCTGAGACTGTAGCTGCTTTCTCCCCTGTCCTCCCTGTGGAGATCTATGTACAACTCCAATATGTATTATTATCTCAAACAAGGAGAGAAGTATCGGAGAAAGCTTTCAGAGCAAGGAACATTTAGGAAATTAACAATAAAAGATATTCTATGTGAAGGTGAATAATATGAGTAGGAAAGTTTGAGTACTTAGTACTATGAATTGGTGACAGTTTCTATTCTAGTCCTTTATGGGATGTACCTGTATTATTCTCCTATAATCATATGTGGAGATAATTCATCCAGAACTAAAGGCAGGTTCCCTTTGTAACTACTGTCCACTTCACTAATAACTGTAATTTCGGTAGGGTGATACAAATATTTTACAAATACATTTACTGTATACCATAAGCTTTCTATTGAAGAAAAAAAAAATAATAATAGCCATTATTGATTTCCTATAAGCTTGTTCTAGCTAAATCTCTTGACCTTTCTGTTTTATCCCGATGTACAGGTCGGTCCCCTACTCCTTCTACTAACATAATCCGTAGCTACAATTTAATCCTCTAAGCAACTAGCTAAAGCTTCTTAATAATAATGTTTTGTCCTGTGCTAGTCCGCCAACATGGCTAATTTCTATCCATAGATACCCTTAATAAACCTTGCAGCTGGGGCGGAATAATGAAATGCTCTTCCGAAGTCAAATATATGGAGTTGCTTTCAGAAAATGCATTTTGGACTGTTAAGAAATAGTATCATTTTTTTTTCAGACTCACGGATAAATTAATCCTGTTTTCAATTGAGAGTTGAGAAATTTGCATGACTGAAGAGTTTGCCATAGAGGTTTCTGCAGACACGTTTCTTGCCAGCTGTATAATCGACCTCTTTTTCATGAGCCACGTACTCCTGAACACTGATAATCTTCATTGATTTGTTCAAACAGGCAGATGATTTAATTTTCCATCTGTGCAATCTTGTTTGAATGCTTCAATCCAACTGTTTTTCAGCCGTACAGTAACTGTTCATAAAGGCAGATTATTACTTTCCATCCAATATTTCAGCATATTTTTTTAGGTTACGATTTAAGCATCGGAGAAAACAGGAAAATTAAGCATTTTATCGTTCCAATATCATGGGCAAAAAGCAAGTTAGAATGGTAACAGATAGAAGATAAAAGATAATAGAATATATCCCCGTGACTTTTACTACCATGCTAGACCTGAAAGATATTCATGTCTCATATCTGAGTATTTTCACTTGTAGATAGCAGTTTCTCATCTATATATTTAAATAGCCAAAGCAGATGTACGACATTGGGCACAATCCAATTTGTTGAAACAAATGGACAAACCTGGCAGCGGTCCAGCATTTACCCAAAAGAGAATTTCAGACGCTGTAGACACAATGAAATACAGTTTTAATTAGATCATTTGGACTCTAAGCTTTGGGGGATGCTCTAATTATGGAACATGAGTGATGATTAGGGTAAAAAGATCAGGCCACATAGGCCACTGCTGTCCCAGCATTTCCATGCAATAGAGGATATTTCTATGAAAAATAAGAGATTATGGACCAGACACTGTTTATAAAATGATGTGGCCGCATAGTATCATCTATGAGATTTGTGAGAAATTGTGAAACCGTGCTGTGGTTTGAAGGTCCATAAGTAAGAGAGTGGTTGTAGATGGTACAGAGGGGACAGTTGTACCTGGGCATATACCGAAATTATAAATGTCTGTTGGTAGGTTGAGTCCATGTTACATTTTTTTGCATCAGAGCTCAGAAAATGTAAAGGTTTAAGGGGTTGTCCACTACTCGGACAACCCCTTCTCAGTTGCCATGTTTCTCACTTCTAAATTAATAACACCTATTCTCACCTCCTGGGGTGTCGGCACTGGCTCCCCCTGGGATCGTGTGACATTGTTAAGGCGCGCAAACCCTGCACCCAATCAGCGCTGGCTTCACGCTCTCGCTTTCGAACAAATGACGTACTGTACAGTTGGAGGATGTGAGAGAGCAGCAACTCTAACTTCCTCTGGATGTATGTGATTTGTCCGAATGAGTGCAGAGAGTGAAGCCAGCGCTGATTGGACGCAGGCAACGCGTGACAAAGCAATGTCATCCTCGCGAGAGTCAGTGCCAACCCCTCTGGAGGTATAGGTGTTATTATTTTACAAGGGGGGAGCATAGGAGTTGTCTGAGTAGTCAAGCCCTTTAACTAAACTTTAAAAAAAATTTTTTATGTGTTGTAGTCACTGTTTAGTAGTTTTGATGGGTGGAGAAATGTATCTTAAGACCCCAAATGATAGCTGAACAGAAAAGATAGAAGAAAATCTATGGATCTGTCCACTGCTCTGCTCATGTTCGAGGATAAACCAAAGTCCTATTCCTTTGAATGATTAGTGGAGGTCTTAAAGGAGTTTTCAGGTTTTAATAAACTACTATCCACTGGTGCAATTCAGTATAAAAAACAAACTGTGATTTATTACCTTCCCCGGATCCTGCGCTGAGACTCTGCCGCAGTTCCGGTCTCTGTTGTTTGTTTGCAGTGCTGATGTCATGATAGTTACATAGTTACATAGTTACATAGTTTATAAGGCCGAAAAAAGACAAGCGTCCATCCAGTTCAGCCTATTTCTTGTGCACTGCAGCTATTCCGCAGCGTTGATCCAGGGGAACGCTAAAAAAAACAAAACAAAACAAAAAAAAAACATGCGGTATAGGCCAATTGACATCATTGAGGAAAAAATTCACTTCCCGACACCAATCTGGATTAATTAACTATCACTAAGCATAAGATGTAATTTTATTGTTCTCAAGAAAGGCGTCCAGGCCTCTCTTGAACTCATTAAGTGAGTTGGACATCACCACTTCCTCTCCCAGAGAGTTCCAGAGTCTCACGGCTCTGACCGTAAAGAATCCCCTTCTATGCTGGTGCAGGAACCTCCTTTCCTCCAGACGCATAGTGTGCCCCCTCGTCTTAGTCACCATCCTTGGTATAAACAGGTCATGGGAGAGATCTCTGTACTGCCCCCTGATGTATTTATACATGTTTATGAGGTCTCCCCTAAGCCTTCTCTTTTCCAACGTAAATAGGCCTAATTTTGACAACCTCTCTGGGTATTCTAGCCCCTCCATTCCCTTTATTACCTTAGTCGCCCTCCTTTGTACCCTCTCTAGCTCCAATATGTCTTTCCTGAGCACCGGAGCCCAGAACTGTGCACAATATTCTAAGTGCGGCCTTACCAGCGCTTTATACAGAGGAAGAACAATGTTCTCATCATATGCCCCTATTCCTCTTCTGATGCATGCCATGACTCTATTTGCCTTCGCAGCTGCTGCCTGACACTGGGCACTCCAATTTAATTTGCTATTAACCAAGACGCCCAGGTCCTTCTCCATGTCAGATTTCCCCAACGGTTTCCCATTTAATATGTATGGGTGACTGCTGTTTTTCTTTCCCATGTGCATGACCTTACATTTATCGGCATTGAACCCCATTTGCCATTTTTTGGCCCAACTCCCCAATTTATCTAAATCCTCCTGTAGCTGTGCCCTATCCTCATCTGTGTTAACTACTTTACAAAGTTTAGTATCATCTGCAAATATTGCTATTTTACTATGCAACCCTTCCACTAGATCATTAATAAATATATTAAATAATATAGGGCCCAAGACAGACCCTTGAGGCACCCCGCTAGTAACCCTGACACACCCTGAGCTTACTCCATTGATAACCACCCTCTGCTTTCTATCACTCAGCCAGCTATTTACCCACTTGCACACATTATCCCCCAGACCAAGCATTCTCATTTTATATACCAACCTTTTGTGTGGCACGGTATCAAACGCTTTGGAGAAGTCAAGGTATACAACATCCACTGACTCTCCCCGGTCCAGCTGTGAGCTCACCTCCTCGTAGAAGGCCATCAGGTTTGTTTGGCAGGAGCGATCCCTCATGAATCCATGTTGATATGGAGTTAGACAGTTATTATCATTAAGATATTCTACAATAGCATCTCTAAGAAATCCTTCAAACAATTTACCCACAACAGACGTTAAGCTGACTGGTCTATAGTTCCCAGGGTCACTTTTAGACCCCTTTTTGAATATTGGTACCACATTTGCTTGGCGCCAGTCTAGTGGGGCAGTCCCTGTCCATAAAGAGTGCTTGAATATAAGATACAGCGGTCTGTCTATCACATTACTTAATTCTTTTAGTACCCGGGGGTGTATGCCATCTGGGCCTGGTGACTTGTCTATTTTGATATTATTTAGGCGTTTCTGAACTTCCTCCTGGGTTAGGTGGGTGATATTTAGCGGAGGGTTTACTTTATCACTTTGCATTTCCTCCGATAAATTGTTTTCTTTTGTGAAAACAGTGGAGAAGAAGCTATTGAGTAGGTTTGCTTTACCCTCATCGCCCTCTATGATTTTACCCAGGTTATTTTTCAATGGGCCAACTCCATCAGTTTTAATCCTTTTACTGTTTATATAGTTAAAGAACAGTTTGGGATTCGTTTTACTTTCTTTGGCAATTAGTCTCTCTGTCTCCTCTTTTGCTATTCTTATTTGTTTCTTACAGATTTTGTTTTTTTCCCTATAAGTTATTAGCGCTTCCTCGTTGCCTTCTTGTTTAAGTTTACCGAAAGCCCTTCTTTTGTTTTTCATTGCCCTCTTGACTTCCTTATTTAGCCACATTGGCTTCCTCCTATTCCTAGCCCTTTTATTCCCATAAGGTATGTACCTTCTACAGTGACTATGTAGGACTGTTTTGAAAATTTCCCATTTTCTATCCGTGCTCCTATTACTGAAGATACGATCCCAGTCTATATGGTGAAGGGCATCTCTTAGCTGATCAAACTTTGCCCTCCTGAAGTTCAGTGTTTTTGTGACTCCCTTGCTGGGCACCCTACTGAAGCACATGTGGAATTGTATAATGTTGTGGTCACTATTTCCCAGG
The DNA here is from genome assembly GCF_046119375.1 of Phyllobates terribilis. Taxonomy (NCBI): domain Eukaryota; kingdom Metazoa; phylum Chordata; class Amphibia; order Anura; family Dendrobatidae; genus Phyllobates; species Phyllobates terribilis. The sequence continues at coordinate 294,591,620 of NW_027362761.1, read as the reverse complement.
TGCCCCCCGACCTGCACCTCAGTTATTCTGTCTGGCCTGTTAGTTAATATTAAGTCTAAAAGGGCCGTCCCTCTAGTTGGTTCCTGCACAAGTTGTGACAAATAATTGTCTTTGATAATTGACAGAAACCTGTTTCCTTTCTGAGATCTACAGCTTTCGGTTTCCCAGTCTATATCGGAGTAGTTGAAGTCCCCCATAATAATCACCTCGTTATTTTTTGCTACTTCGTCTATTTGTCTCATTAATAGACTTTCCGTGGCTTCTGCTATATTTGGTGGTTTATAACAGACTCCTATGATAATTTTATTATTGTTTTTTGCCCCATGTATCTCCACCCATAAGGACTCGACCTCCTCATTTCCCTCCCATACATCCTCCCGTATTGTAGGCTTTAGACACTTCTTTACATATAGACAGACTCCACCCCCTTTCCGATTTCTTCGATCCCTTCTAAACAGACTGTAACCCTGTAAGTTAACTGCCCAGTCATAGCTTTCATCCAACCATGTCTCGGTTATTCCCACTAAAAGGGATTTTAATCAAGTATCAGGGTTTGAACCCATGAGCCTGTGCTTTGTGGTCGGCTTCTCTGTCCACTGAGCCACAGCAGATCCCTTATGATGCAACAAATGGCTGAGTGGCTGTTGCTGACTACAGTGGCAGAGCCAATGATCTCAGTGATTGGCTGCGCAACTGTCATTGTGATGTCCCTACTGTAGCCCATACACAATTTTTGGAGCAGCACCGGCGACTCAGCGTTGGATCCTGAGAGGGTAAGTAAAGCACTTTGTTTTTTTACACTGAACTACACATAGGGACAATAGTTTACTGAAAACACCTTTAACTGTAGCTATAACTTTTTAAAGTTTAGTCACCATTGAAATTACACTTTGGTAACCCTACATAAGACAGTCTTGGTTTCACAGGGATACCGCAACAGAGAGGGGCCAGAAGATCATGACAACTGGTTACACAGACTCATGCACTTATTAGAACTGCTTCACCGTCCTATTAAACAGTTCAGGTTTTCCTTGCTCTGTCATGACAAGGGTTAATGAGTTCAGATGATCTCCTGGATCTCTCCATCCTGAATTGTCTCAGCTGTTCTGTAATGGCCACTCCCCTCTGGTATATATGTTCCCACTGGCAATTAAGAGTTGCCAGTGATAGTTCTACTTCCTGGTTTGTTGGTGAAGGAGAAAGTTCAGTGTTTGGAGTTGGCGGTTGGAGAGTTTTTCTGTAGATTGCTGCATGGTTTGCGTGTTTATCCTCATCCTCTCACATTTGGTTTCCCCTTCCTATACCTCCCCTGTTTCCCACTCTGTTGTTTGTGAGTGTATTTGTATAATTGTAGTTTACTTTTATCCCTGTCTGTTCACCCCTGTCTGTCTGGTTAGTGTTTTCCTATACACTTCGGCCCCTCACCTCCCTGGGTGGGGGAGGGATCAGATAAGGGCTAAGTTAGGATCATAGCTAGATATTATCTTCTTTTCATTATGTTTTTGTCTTATACATCTATATATTTTCCTTATTATGTAAATCGATCTTCCATCAGGTTGAGTGGTATTTTCACTAACAAACTTGTAGTAATCTTGTTTTGCATGAAAAAGCACTAATTTCCCTGACAGCAATATTCCACATTGTAATGTCTTTGCAGAGTTAAGTATGTGCTATATTGTGAAAATCTCATTCAGTCATGTCCGAAATTCATATCAATGTTACTGTACCTCACCGATGTCAAGAAAAAAATTTCTGATGTTCTCTAATTTGGAAACAATAATTTTTAGTGTTTATAAGAATAAACATTAAAAAAAATAATACAAATCTGACACCAGAAATCTGTATATATGCATGTATGTATGTAAGATGTGGGGATCTCAAAAGATATAATAAGATATCTCTAATGTGAGGAAGATTTGAATGTAATAAAGTTAGGCTATGTGCCCACGATGCGGATTTAATGCGTTTAAAAATGCTTGTTAAGTTGTCTGCCATGTTCCCCAATGATAAACTGCATGTGCTGTGCACATGCTGCGGAAATTTCCGCTGCGGATTGTCATTGCGGAAAAATGCGCAGCACTACCAATTATTGTGCGTAATCGCGGCGAAATCGCCGCCATTGACTTGCATTGGACCGCATAACATCTGCATGTATACATGTATGCATGCGGATGTTATGCTGTTCAATGCGCGGATGGTACCCGGGTCTGGAGAAGAGGAGACTCTCATCCGACCCGGGTACCATTAGTAAAAAAAAGAATTAAAACGTAAAAAATAAAAAAAAAACATTATACCTACCTCTCCGGCGGCCCCCGGTCTCCTCTTCGGTGGCGTCATCTGTCCTCAGCGTCCCTCGATGTTCTAAAAGGACTTGCAGTTATGTAATTTAGTCATGTGATGAACGCAGGTCCTTTCAGAACACCGGGGGACGCCGATAACAGAGGACGCCACCGGAGAGGAGACCGGGGACCACCGGAGAGGTAAGTATATATATATATATTTTTTTACGTTTTAATTCTTTTTTTTTACTATTGATGCTGCATTTAAAGCAGCATAAGTTGGTCACACAATATAAATCCATGCCAGCTGCATGGATTTATATTGTGTGACCAACTTGTCAAGCACTTTCCAAGTGATGCTCAAAATCGCTGGAAAAGCGCTTGAAAAAACACATGCGGAAATGCATGTAAAAACGCTGAAAAAATGCTTCTCCCTGGCAGAAAAAACGCATGTAAAATCTACATAGCCTGAAGTAAAAATAAGGAAAAAGAAAGAAGGAAACAGAAGTGATGGTAATTAATTTCTGTAGAATAACTAACGGTATCGCATCCGGTTGGGACAACTAAGCTTCTAAATAGTGAATCGATGACTTCCAAACTTTGGTAAATTGCTGTTTTTTATTAGTCAGTATGCGTTTGTCATTGACTATTATCCAATTTATTTTAGACTTTACAAGTTCCATAGGGATCTTAGCTGTCGTCCAAGAGCGAGCGATGGCAATTTTAGTGGTCAGGGAAGGAAGAAAAAAACATTTAAATGTTTAGGATGGTCTTCTCTAATTTGATCCTATAACAGATGATCGCTTGCTGTTTTTTTCTTGCTACCTTTTAAATTGAAAAATCAATTCATCATGTCTTGAAGAATAAATGAACAATTTAAGGTAATTTTTTCAAGGTAATGTGCTGGAGACCTGGCGAATGATAAGATTGGTTAAGCAAATTATCACCAAATGAATAAACTGTGCCACAATTAGACACTCCTCACACATCTTCTAGAGTCACTTATGTAGCTGAGAGATTAGTCTTTACCCCAAATACTCTGGGAATCAGTGGACAATTACAGTGTATTTTTTAAAAACACATGCTCATCCATATAGATATCCTACACATTCGTTATATTTTGTCTATAAATTAAGGGTTTACCTGCTAATTAAACCATGGTTAATTAAAACATTGTTGGAAGATGCATTATTTATATGTCCTGTGTTGTAGGGAAGAATTTGCATAGCCCGAGGATATCACTATATTGCTTTTGTCCCCTTGAGAGTGAACCTCTTCATTAACTGCAACAGTGGTATCCCAGAGATCAGGCGGAGAAGATCATTGTCACCATAAATACTGTTTAATATCATTAATAAAGAAATAAAAATACATCACACACAAATGGCACCTTCAGCCTCAAACAATTTACATGTATAATTTGGATTACTAAAGTTTGGTCTAATAAAAGTTGCCAAATTGGAATATCCTGAGTGTATTGCCTTATGTGTGTTGGTGAGAAAAACATTAATCTCAGGGGCAATCAACATTTTTAGAGGTCAAATAGTCATTTGATCACACAAAGGGGCCACAAATGTTTTACATTTATGGACGAATTACGGATATGTAAAAAAAACTGAATTACTGTATTAATAGATTTCCATTTGCTCTGTTAGGCTATGTTCACATGTTGCTTTTTTGCTGTATCTTTTTTTTCTGCAGCCAAAACCTGCTCTCTTGGCAGTAAAAAAAGCTTCTTATAAAAGCAGGTTTTCCTGCATTTTTGGTGCAGATTATATATGTCATTTGAAAAAAATAATCGTATGCATGAGATTTCTCAAATCTCATAGTTTTTGCTCTTAATGTAAAAAGCAGCTTTTAATTTGCATAAAAAAGGATCACGCTGAGGAGCCAGGGAGAATGAGCCGCTGCAGCAAGCGGGCCCCGGAGATGCGCTGAGCTTAGTGAGTGAAGGACACCGCTCCTGAGCTCAGCAGAGGTCCGGGGCCTTTTGCTGCAGCTAGTTATTCTCCCTTGCTCCTCTACTGATCGGTCGCATGGATTACAGCGGGGGACAGGTGAGTACAAGGATTTTTTATTTTATTCTTATTTTTACATGTGGGGACACTGCGGGAGCAGACTACTACTCTCATAATTGTCCCTGCTGGTGCTGATTGCAGCGCCTGCAGGGTACAATGATGAGGGTAGCGTTCAGCACCCGGCACTTGGGAACAGCGCTAACTGTACCACTGATTCCCAGGCGCCGGTACGTGTGCTCCTAATGCGGCCCATGGCTGCTACACGTGTGCCACACATGGACACACAGGCACAAATATCTCCAGTACGGGTTTTCCCGGTAATGGAAATAGCCAGACGTGTGAAACCGCCCTAATAGAAACCAGCCCTAGAATGTTAGGACAGGAGCATGTGAGCATGTCCAGTAGGAAGCTCTGCTGCTGAGACCTGGAGATAGTTACCATACATTGTTTTTCAGAGAGACAGGGCACACAGAAGTGTGAGCGGCCTCTTCTTACCTCAGCACCTCTGGTATCTCCAGTAGTATTAGTGGAGCACATCTTCCTACATATGAAGGAGGACGGAGCTTCCTACTGCACATGCTCACAGGCTCCTGTCCTAACATTCTGTTTCCCTCAGAGAAACAAGGCCGCTGCCATTTTAATTCTATAGTGATTACCTCTCTAGACAAAACGATTGTTATTTTCTAATTAAATGTATTTAGGAATTCATTTATAATGGCATTTCCTTTAGTTATTTAGTTTTTTTCTATTCCTGAAGAACCCCATTAAGGAAAACCAAAAATACAATTTCTTACAATAAAAGTAAATATTCAGAAGCCTCTTTGAGAAGGAGACAGCTTTCTCTGTAAATCAAGCCATCACACCAAATATAAAAAGTTACATAAAGTATGATTTTTTGTGGCATATTAGGCTACTCTATTAAATAGAGTAAAAAAAAAAGTCTAAATGGAACCTGCCAAACATATCGCAAAAGTACCGTCTTTTACACTATATTTTTGCAATACATTGATACGGGCATGCTACAATATTTTACAGTTAAATTGGGTAAGGTTTATCAAAGGTGATGTGAGGTTTACACCACTATCAGTATTTTGGCCTTGCCAATCACCACAGCACTCGTACTGATAGTCCTGCGGGTCAAGGGGTGAAAGCACATTGCCACTTGCACTATCTTCATGGCAGAATCATCACATGTAGTAAATATTGTCATAAATGGCTGCCAACCAACTCTATCACAGTTAATACATCAGTCAGGGTCTTCAGAAATATTCGAGATCCTGCAACATTATTATGTTATTATACATATGCCTTTAAAGAGAACCTGTCACGTGAAAAAAACGTTATTAACCTGCAGATCTGGGATTAATCTGCAGGTCACTAGTGCTCTGAACCTGCCCAGCGCCTGCACTTTGAGCCCATCTCCCGGGAGGAAATGAACTTTATTCCTCCCGGCAACATTCATCTTTCGGTTATTGGGGCGGCGCCGGCACTGATTCAGTCACAGCTCTGTGTATAGAGAGTGGAGGCTGTAATGGCGCCTCTTGCATTGACTGACAGCCGACCCAATTCTGTGCATGCCATCACTTCTGTGGGCGCTGTTACAACCATCGCTCTCTATATTCAGAGCGGTGTTTGAACCCGTGCCGGCGCTGTCCCCGTGACTGAACACCAAATGCGGCCGGGAAAAATAAAGTCAATTTCGTCCTGGCATTGGGGCTCTCAGTGCCGGCGCCGGTCAGGTTCAGAATGCTATTAACCTGCAAATTAATCCCACATCTGCAGGTTAATAGTGTTTTTTTACGTGACAGGTTCCTTTTAAAGGAATTCTTAAAAGTGGCATGAAATAAAACTAAAGACAGCAGCTTTACAAATATGACATGACATTTGGGGCACCGGTGGTACAGATGCCCAGATGCTTCAAGCTTTTTTTACTACTTAATGTTAATTATCCAGATCAATGATTTGCTGACATGGGGATTAACAACTTTTTCTATCGTTGAGATGTAACTGGTTAATATTCATATTAAACACAGGGATACAAATATATTTCTATATCAACATTCATATCAAACAGGGAGAAATAAAATATTCTAATCTTACACAAATATCACATCAGAATTCTTACTTCTTTTGGAGGGATATATTGTTATTCATAAAGCATGACTGAATTCAATATAACTATATTGAATTTCCCTGGCAGTCCTCTAATTTGATCAGAGGAGTATCATGGCTTTGTAAAGATGTATTGACTTGAAAAAGCAGCCATATTGTTCTGTTGTTCTTTGAAAGGTTTCTCAGTAACGTATGTTGGGAGGGGGGAGAGCGCTTCTGGTCAATGTTAAGGTCAAATTGCTACAATTAATCTTCATGCTTAATGGAAAACTGCATCAACTTAAAGGGGATTACTGCAGCTTTAATAGCTAATGGATACGTTTAATAGCCAATTTAAATGGCATGATACATACACAAAATCGGCCTGTTTAAAAAAAAAAAAAGAGATCATTTTGATAAAGCCAAAATATTCACTATCGAATATAAAAGACTGTTAAATGCAAGAAGTCACCAAACAAAACATTAATATGTGCAGGTATTGTGTGATGTGGTATTCTAAGAAGCTTCTTCATTATTGATGCAGAAATTCGTCATTGCCATTTTCTGGGTCCTTGTGTGAACGTTGCACTATATATATATCTGCCAGCAGGTAAGAGATGGCTGCTCCTGGTCATAAAGAACCTCAGTCAATGCCTTACAGCGTTTCACTGCCATAATAACACATTTTTAAGCATTTTGTTTTAATTCATTTAAACTCTATATAAAATGACACTCCATCTAAAAACCGATATGTTCTGTAAAATCTAGTACTTCAGATGATTTGTTGATGCTTATTTTTATAGCACCAGGCTTATGATGGAAATGCTCCGACTCTGGAAAGTATACTGTACTATGGACAAATGTATTGGGACACCTGCACCTATAGGAGCTTTTATGTCATTCTAATCTAAATCCTAAAATCCTAGGATTTCTTACCCACTTTGAACGTACATCAGATTCTATTCTTCTGAGAAGGCTTTGTGTAAGATTTTGGAGTGTCCAAAAATTAGAAGTAAGTTCTAGGCACCAAACACTAACATCAGTGGGAAAATAAGATCTGCCAGGGTAGGAAGAAAAAAGCAGTTGTGGTGCTCAATATATAGAAATAGACAAAATATAAGAAAGAAGAAATTCCGGCACTCATCCAGCTGCATGAATAACTTCCTTTACTTCCAACAGAGGTGCAATCACTGGAGAGAGTTACATGGTGTAGGACTGGGTGATGGCTGTTTCGCATTGATTTAGGCTTCATGTCAAAAATAGGAAAACGGCTGTTACCTGTTATGCCTTGGGGTTTGATCCTTTGACCTTTTGTTCTGTGGTCTGATTCCCTATATGTTCAGCTTTAGCTTGGTCAGTTCTTGTCCCAATGCTGAATTTCTATTTACCTTCACATTTGCTTCTTTTCTTATGGTGTGCGGTTATCACCTTTCTTCTATTGCTCATTGTCCAATCACATTCTGGGTGTTGCTATATATACACTCCTTTTCCAGCTATGGATTGCTGGTTATATACCTGGTGGATTCTTCTAAGGAGTATCAGTTTAGCTGCTAAGGATTACCTGTTGGACAGAGATCAGTCTGAACGTGTACCTAGCAGTCTCTTTTGGATTCAGTCACTCTACTGTAGTTTTTGTTAGTTGTAGCTGTTTTGTGTGTTTCCTTTAGTCCTTAGAGAATTGTTACTCTAGCATTACTTCGCGGTCAGGTAGGGACAGACCCGGGTCAGAGTAGGGCTTTTACCAGTATGAACAGGGATCTGTCAAGTTTAGATATTAGTTTCCCTGGATTGTACGTTGCCTTTGTGTATGTGCCTGTGCAGTCATAACATTACCCAGTCCTACACCATGTAACTCTTTCCCACGATTGCACTTGTTTTGGAAACAGAATATTTTTATGCAGGTTGGCAAGTGCTGTATTTTTTTCTCTCTTATTATTAAAATTTTGGAGTGTGGAAAAAAAATATGGGGGTTTACTATTTTTCATTTTTCCGAAATAAATGGGTAAAAGTGGGGAGTGTTTATTTCAATAAAGGAGTCTATGTCATTATTTCAAATAAAGGACTTTATTCTGGTTGTTTTTTATTTACAATATGACTATGGGGTTAGTAATGGGGGCGTCTTATAGACTCCTCACTATTACTAACCCCAGGGCTTGATGTCAGCTGCCAATACAAAGCTGACATCAACCCCAATACTATTACCCCACTTGCCACCGCACCATGGCAAGTGGGAAGAGCAGAGGGCAAGCGCAGATTTGGTGCATCTTATGGATGCGTCATTTCTGGGGCGGCTGAGAGCTGATGTTTTTAGTCTGAGAGGGGGCCAGTATCCAAGACCCCTTCCTAGGCTATTAATATCAGCCTGCAGCTGTCTGCCTAGCCGTTGCTGTAAAATAGGGGGGACTTCACGTAATTTTTTTGGGAGGTCCCCCATTTTAATAACCAGTAACGGCTAAGTATACAGCTGTGAGATGATGTTTATAGCCTGGGAAATGGGTAATACCCATGGAGCTTCCTAGGCTATTAATATCAGCCCCCAGCTGTCTGCTTTTTCTCAGCTGGTTATTAAAAATTCAGGTGACCCCACGCCATTTTTTTCTTCTACCTATATATCTGTTCTATTCTGTTGCTTCGCGCTGTGAATTTACTGTATGCGACTGATGAAATGTCGGGTTTTCTATGAGATGGATGCGTAAAAAACAGACGGCACTCGCATTGTCCAAGTGCCATGCGATTTTTTTATCGCACCCATTGACTTGCATTGGCGAGTCTTGTCCGATGTACTCGGCCACTCACAGCATGCTGCGATTTTTTTCTCAGTCTGATCTGAGCTGAGAAAAAAAAATTGCAGGTGAGCAGGGAATCATTGAATAACATTAGTCAGAGTGCGATCCAATTTTTTATCAGATTGCACTTGTCCGTTATTTTTCTCGCAGATGAGTATGAGCCCTTATCTAAACTGTTCTCACAGAGCTGGAAACATAAAAATGTCTGAAGTCTGAAATATTACAATTTCCCTATTTCCCTTCACTTGAACTAAGGGACTGAAAAACAACTCAATAGCATTAGCCCCTCTCCAAAAAACTTTGCAGATTGCACATTGCAATTAACATTTTAAAATTCGCCAAAATGAAACTAGTCTATCAGATGCCCAGATATAGAGGAATGATTCATCACGTCTCAAAACACGTTTCCATTGCTCCAAAGGCTATTGGCTTTGCGCTTTACACCACTCAATCCGACATTTGGCATTGTACCTGGTAATGTACGTCTTGCATGCAGCTACTCAGCCATGGAAAACAATGGCATGAATCTGCAAATCTGTTAATCCCAGATGAGGTTAGGACACATGAGTGTTGGCAGCTTTATTAATGCACTATGTGCCTCAGCACTTGACGACCCTGCTCTGTAACTTTATATGATCTGCCATTTTGTGGCTATGTTGCTTTGGTTCTACTTTCTAATAATATCAATCACAGTTACTTGTAGAATATTTAGGAGGGAAAAAATTTCATAAACTGATTTATGATAATGGTGACATTTTGTTACAAGACCATGCTTGAATCAGGCGAGCTCTTTAGAATGACCAATTAATCCCAAATGTTTGTGAAGGGCGACTGCAAGGCTGAGTCCTGGATTTTATTCACCTGTGGCAATGGAAATGAATTAGGTGAATTCAGTGTGTTCCATTACTTTTATCCACATAGTGTATGAACGGGAATATTTCAGGTATGAGTGGATGCATGCTTTATTGTTATTGTTTGCTTCTTTGTGCTATATCTATTAAATGCTAATTTTTGTTTTTATTCGTGATCATGATCCTATATTATTAGTATGTGATGCATCCCACTTCTTACCATAGACAATGCAATTAATTTTACTGTAGGATCTTGGCATTATTGTGGGCATAGCATCCCAAAAACAGATTACCGTAGTTTGTTACACAAGAAAACGATTGGTCAAGACTAATCTAGAACCCAACATGTTTGTTATACAATAACAGACCCATATGTAAAAGATATTATCACTAAGATACTTAATAGCTATTGATCGAACGACCTTTCTACCAACAGCTATTTTTCCCAACCCCCATTCACATGTACATGTATTTTTGAGAAGAGCGGAGTAAGCCACTGTTAGACACCACTGGCAACGGCTTTTCCACTTGGACAAAAAATATAATTGGGTGATGATTGATTATTTGAATTCAAATTGCCTGATCCTTCTCTCCCATACACATTAGATGGTCACCCAGACTTGCTGATCAGAGGGTTCGGCCGACTATAATTTATTGAGTATCTTTTGTGTAATCTAAAATGTAATGTGCCTTAAATTACAAAATAAGAGAATATCTGCACTGCAAAAGGATGTAGACTATTTTATTAAAGTCTTGTAAATACAGAGCCATTAAGACTCTGAGGAGGCACAAAAAACCTATAAAAAGGGAAGAAAAGTATGAGAGCTGCAGTAGGTCAACACATTGGATAGTTGTAAAGAAGAGCAATCATCAATATTGTAGCAAGGATGCAGGATGCCTACACCTCAGAAAATGATCATGTTTCCCCCAATGAATAAAGGTCAACTTGTTATATTGCCTTTCCATGCTTGAACTGTTATTTGTTTCCCATGCTGAGAAGATTAATGAGATTAATTACCGGATAGATGGGAAATATATTTGTAATTTTTTTTAAGCACTCTTTCTCAGCGATCCTTTTCAAGTTTATACTTTGTGACGGTACTAATGAGAACTTGCAGCTTGGCCTGAAATTCTATTTTCACCATATGTGTGAGACATTGCCTAGAGGTATCCTCTGGTAGCATATACAATCGGACTTGGGCCCAGATCTCTAATTAAAGCTAAGCATAAGGGCATAATTAGCTGATGTTGAGTTGCCAAATTGGGGATTGTTTGTCCTGCAGTTGTCCTTCTTCAGTCCTGCCAAGCTCTAACTCACTTTTTTCAAGTCATAGAATAGGAAAGGATTACAGACTTATGGGACTTGCGTTTTGATCCAGAGTCATTCATTAATAGATGCATGCTTCCTAATGAATTTGGTGCCTCTTTTAGCTCCAGAGTCAGAAATGTACTCCAGTCACTGACAGAAGTACATTTTTGCTATAATTGAAATAGCTGTTGTAGTATAAATTATAGTTAATATGTTGGGCCGTGCAATGCCATGCCCCCTCCTTCTAAGTTATGCCCACTTCAAAATGTTGGCAAAGGTGGCTTAAAAGCAATAAAAACTGCAAAGTTTTTTTCATACCAATTTTTGGGGGAAAAAAGCTTGAGGAATTACCTCCTTAGGGTCAGAAGATCGGTTGTTCTCCTATGCTAGAGAATCGTCTCAATTATATTAATGACACTCAGCTCAAACTCTGCTCTGAGTTTGAGGCGAGTGTCATCTTAGTGTGAACCAATATTCTCATGCGAGAATCGGAGCACAAGTGTGGAGAAGATGGAGAACTTAATTTCTCCATCTTCTCCATGGTCTAAGTCCGGACTGATGATATCCGAGTGCAGTCCGATGTTTCACACGGACCCATAGACTTATATTGCAGAGCCACTCGCAGCATGCTGAGATTTTTTTCTACAGACTGATTTGGTCTGTAGAAAAAATTGCAGATCTGCACTGCCCTATAGAATAACATTGGTCTGAGTGCTAGCCGATAAAACATACGCTTATGTGGGCGAGCCCTTTGAGTACTGATGGTTTTGGCAGTAGCAAGAGTGGTCAGAGAAAGGAAAGAAGCTTACCAACTATTGGCACTGCTAACAGGTTTCACAATTTATAGCTAATTCACAAGGCATTAGAAGAAGTAATTTCCATATACAAAAAGTTGACACTTTTCACCTAAACATATTTCCATTCCAATAGATTGATACGGTATGTATGGGTAAATTGATAAAACTATCATACCAACATTAATATCCCAAGATTATATCCAGTAAATATTCATGAAATTCAGCAAAATATTGTGTAAGATTAATTAACATTGTATAATTAGTGTTTCCACTTATCTATATTTCGTGAAAGGGTTTTAATTTATTTGTAATTAAATAGTTCCCAAGTGTGAGGCTGGATTAACTGTAATCAGAGCGAAGATCAGTTCCTTTAAAACATAAATTGGTATTCTTATCTTCTCGCTACAAAAGCTGTTACTTATTGACATTAGAACAATTTAACAGCAGTGTAAAAAAATTACAAACATCACAGAATGCAAAAAATGTCTTGGTGGAATACCAAATGCCAACCTTGTAATATATATTATTTAGCCTGAATACTCGGCTCAGAGTCAGAACATTTGAAGGGCTTTGTCATCTGTCCACAGACGGCTTCATGTGTAGCTGTGACATCTGTAGTTTAATAATCCTTCTTGGCTCAGTTTTATATGTACATGGGGAGAGTGGTTGACTACATACATCCAACTGCATAGGCATACTGACATTGCACCCATCCAATTTTGATGTGAAATCGCAGCATGTTGCGATTTTTTCTCATGCTGAATACGTCTGAGAAAAAAAAAGTGCAGACCTGCACTGCCTCATTGAATAACATTAGTCTGAGTACAATGCTTTTTTGTATCAAATTGCATTCGTCCAATTTATGTGCTTGTGTGAGCGAGCCTTAAAGTGGTTGTCCGGTCCAAATCGATAAGTCTGCAGTCACTCTGGACTGCAATCAGTCAGTGGCCGGGAGTATGTATACCTCATACATACCATCAGGTCCCGGTCCAGAAACCAGCGAATCCCTGCAGCGCACAGTGCATGTGCCGGGGGGATTCATCAGTCTGCAGTCACACAGAGTGACTGCAGACTTATCAATTTGGACCGGACAACCCCTTTAACTGACTGGAGTAAGATTTGTGGCGAGGCGCACAAAGGCATATGCCACTTATCAGACACGCCTGATTCATTATGAGGCCTGCACCTTTTAATGAATCAGGGGTGTCCCAAGCACGCACCCTCATCAAGGCCGTTGTTCACAACAGTCTTGAAGAATTGGTGCCCAAGAGCCCAACAGGGCGCCCTATGGGCCCAGTCCATGATTTTTTTTTAAGTTACTTTTCTTTTTCTTGACATTTTTGCCACATATAGTCAAAATAGTGCTCATAGCTCATAAATCTTGCTCATTGCCTTTTTTTCTGTTGTTTTGCGACTTTTTAATGCAAAAAGTCGCACATTTACCAAAATGATGCAAAAATTGTGCCCAAATAATTGGTGTACATGAAATAATTCTGGGGGGACTGGAGTAGAGTTGTGCAAAATGAATTACCAGGTTAAAAAAGACCTTAATGACCATCCAGTTTTAATTTTTTCCTCTCCTATTTTCAGTAGCCATTACTTTTAAGTTTTTTTTACTACCATGTCTACATGAGACCTTGTTATGCAGGACAATTTTTTTTGCGGTGTTTTGTGGTACATATAAATTACTGTGCAATTATTATCATTTTTTGTAATGCTAAAAATAGAGAAAAAAAAACTATTTTTGGTTTAGTTTTCTGATGTTTATATTTTTTTCTGTTCACATTTCACACCCAATGACCTGTTGAATGAATTCTCCAGGTTATTACAGTAGTGTGAATACCTAATATGTGTAGATTATATAAAATGTATTTCATATTTTAAAAAATCTGATTTTTAAGGTGGGACTTTTTACTTTTTATTTTACATTTTTTTGCAGATGATTTATTTGTGATAGTCAAGTCCTACAGAAACATTGACAGTGTTGACGCTTCTATAGACTACATAGCGCTTATTGATTGCTATGTAACTGGCAAATTAGAAGACAGAAGAGGTAATAAACCACTTGTATCTTCTCTTCAAGGTTCCCAGCTGTATCTGATAGCTGGGCACTCAATCTGCTCCTGCTAGTTTGTAGCTTTAACCCTGCATTATAAATTTACAATAACGTGGATTAAAGCCCTGAATCAAGTTCCCTAAATTTACGGCACTTGTTCACTACGCAATGAAAATAGGCTCAGGGATGTGTGGAAAAATGAAACCTACTCAGCTACTGGACTAGTGCTGTTCCTACATTCCTTTAAACTGATAGCTTCATCTAACTGGTGAGGTGCCCCCAGTATTTCGCAGTAGGGATGCAGTTCTTATGTGAGTAATTATATTTTGAGACGTACAAGCCTTTCCCTGACTTAAAGAGGTTGTCTTTAAAAAGGTTGTCCACTACTTTTACATTGATGACCTATCGTTAGGATAGGTCATCAATGTCTGATCGGCCAGGGTACGACACCTGGCACCCCTGCCAATCAGCTGCTATTGGTGTCTGTGGCGGCGGCCGCCGACCGGAAGTACTCACTTGCTGAGCTTCTCCATATACTTGTAGTGGCCGCCGCAGTGTACTACACATTAGCCTCATATTGATGGGTGGTGGATGTGTAGTACTCTGCGGCAACCAATACAAGTAGATGGAGCAGATCGGCAAGTGAGTACTTCCGGCCGGCGGCCGCCGCCACAGACACCGATAACAGCTGATCTACAGTAGTGTCGGACCCCGGCCGATCAGACATTGATGGCCTATCCTAACGATAGGTCATCAGTGTAAAAGTAGTGGACAACCTCTTTAAGCAACACAAATCAGACTTTAACCACTGGTGAGGCCCATTTGTCACTATAATCTGGATCATGAAGCACCAAGAGAAAAAGGATGAGAAGCCATTGCATTATACTTTTTATTTTCTTTTGTGAAGTTACATTTATTTCAGTCGTCACATAATCCTAAACTCCTTACCTCCTTAGCCAATACAGAAGTGTAGATGGCGATAGTAGCAGACATGCAATTTAAGAGAAGCCATTTTTACAATTAATCTGTCTAGGCTGTAGAGGTGAATCCAGAAACACAGTCCTATCTGCAATGACAGAGTAGAAAAATCCACATAATTGGATTTAAATATTTGCATAATCTAGCGGAAAGGTTTTTTCTTTAATATATGGATGGTTGGAGGTAAAGGAGATTTACTATGCTTTTAATTTATCCATAGATGACCCCTGCTTTGTAGGATGGGTTATCATCGGTGTCTCATAGTTTAAAAGCAATACACAAATTTATTTCCGGGTAACCCACATATACAGCTGTTACCTATTTATATAACGCAGCATAATGCCCATTAACACTGTGCAAAGTGAGGTTCACGTTATTAAATAGCTACTCACTGGAATGAAAAATGACAATTATCCACTCGGATTAATACTAAAGACAGCATTCCAGTATTAATAGAAGCCATTTTCTAATATGCCCTTCAGTCTCTGTTGCACACGAATGCACTTTTCTAGTAGTTCCCACATGACAGACAATACTGTTCAGGCATGAGTATGTTAAATAAATAAGAAGTGTGAATGTTATATATCTTTAGATTGAAATGTAAAAAAAAAAAGGCTAAGCATCTAGATGAAGCCGACCGGAGTAAGACAAATGGTTCTCTCAGAATGTGTTTCAAGGGAGCCATAAAAGAATCATTTACACATTTTTCTTGCATATAAAAGCTATGTCACAAATGATTTCTCTTGTAATTAAATATGCTAAGTTAATATCAATGTTTTGTTACTTTGCATTGCAGGAATAATTCATCAGATGAAAGGAGACTTTGAAACTGCACTGAAATTACATAAAACTCACCTTTCAATCGCCCAGGAATTAAATGATTATGCTGCCCAGGGTCGGGCATATGGCAATATGGGCAATGCTTACAATGCCCTTGGGATGTACGACCAAGCTGTCAAATACCATCGCCAAGAACTGCAGATATCCATGGAGGTCAATGACAGAGCTTCTCAAGCATCTACTCATGGGAATCTAGCAGTTGCTTATCAGGCTTTAGGTGCCCATGACAGAGCTCTGCAGCACTACCAAAACCATCTAAATATCGCCCGGGAGCTACGGGATATTCAAAGTGAAGCTCGAGCACTGGGAAATCTTGGCAATTTCCATTGCTCTCGGGGTGAATACATGCAGGCCGTACCATTCTATGAACAGTACTTGAGGCTGTCGCCAGAGTTGCAGGACATGGAGGGCGAAGGAAAAGTGTGCCACAACCTTGGTTATGCCCATTATTGCCTAGGGAATTACCAAGAAGCTGTAAAATACTATGAACAAGATCTGGCACTTGCGAAGGATCTCCATGACAAACTAAGCCAGGCCAAGGCATATTGCAACTTGGGCCTTGCTTTTAAGGCACTAATGAACTATAATAAAGCTGAGGAGTGCCAGAAATATCTTTTGTCTTTGGCACAATCTTTAAATAATTCCCAGGCAAAGTTTCGAGCTCTTGGGAACCTTGGTGATATTTTTGTTGCAAAGAAAGATGTAAATGGTGCAATAAAATTTTATGAACAGCAACTGGGCTTGGCCCATCAAGTTAAAGACAGACGGCTGGAGGCTAGTGCTTATGCCGCTTTAGGCAGTGCTTACAGAATGATACAGAAATATGACAAGGCACTGGGATATCATACACAAGAACTTGAGGTCTTCCAAGAATTGAATGAGTTACTTGGAGAATGTAGAGCTCACGGTCACCTGGCTGCAGTGTACATGTCTCTAGAGAAGTATACTATGGCCTTCAAATGCTATGAAGAACAACTTGAGCTTGGGCAAAAGCTAAAAGACCCTGCAATAGAAGCTCAGGTATATGGCAACATGGGCATCACCAAGATGAATATGAACGTGATGGAGGAGGCCATCGGCTATTTTGAGCAGCAGCTAGCAATGTTACAACAGCTTAGCGGGAATGACTCCATATTAGACAGGGGCCGTGCTTATGGAAATTTGGGAGATTGTTATGATGCACTTGGAGATTACGAAGAAGCAATAAAGTATTATGAAAAGTATTTATCTGTAGCCCAGAGCTTAAACCGCCTACAAGATCAATCTAAAGCATACAGGGGACTCGGGAATGGACACAGGTGAGAGAATACTTCAGTATGACCGGTTCTATCATTTCTGTTCTGTATATAATGCATAGGTAGACATTATCCAGTACACAAACAAATAATTACAATACTATGTGATGTAATGTACATGGACATCTCTCAGCATTATTGATGCTCTTCTTCATTTCAGAACTGATGCACTAATAGAGGCGCTTAGGACCATATTGGTCTTTACTGCACGTCCAACAAAATGATTGAAACCTGTATTACAGAGCTATTCTTAACAGCGCTTAAAGGGGAAAATATCCCCATACACATTAGATTAGGAAGTGACGCATTTCAAACCTTGCAGCTCTGGACTGCGCAGAGAACTTTGTGTGCTGCCCTATATTTTACAACTGCTACTGCAGAGTGCATGAGACCTTCCATTTAATGGGGTTTTCTGGGAATATCTTTTCCCTTCCCCGTGTCGTCGATATTGGCAGAGCCACTGAGCACAGTGATTGGCTGCAGGGGTCAAAAGTGCTGTAGTCATACATGCCAACAAAGACCGAGGCAATGCTGGAGATGAAGAGCTGCACCTAGGGAGAGCAAGCAACATCTGAGTTTATTATTTTAACGGCATGGAAACCAATGTGGAGGGAAAAGTTATTCCCTTAAAACATAGATTTACATATACTTAATAGTGGCTTCCCATCTTATATAGTGATGCCATCACTTAAACAGTAACTGACGTTTTAATTCATGCATCAATAGTACAATAGTGTGAGGGCTTATTTTTTGCGCCCTGAGCTGACATTTTTACTGATACCATTTTGGGGTAGATACGATGTTTTGCCTTTTATTGCATTCTGCATTGCTATGTATTGCAAAAATCATGATCTCCTATGCACGCCCACCATGGACAGGTGTTCACAGGAGGATCGTTATGATAGGCACGGGGGTCTTCTTGAGACCCCCAGCTGTCATGACAACCCATCGGCACCCCGTGATCACGTGACGGGCGCGCCGATGGTCAGGATCAATGAAGCACATCCTGTCTGCGCGTATTAAATGATTGACAGCAGCATTTAACTAGTTTACAGCTGCAGGTGGATCTCGGCTCTAGCTTCGGCTGTTGGAGGTACTTGATGGCTGATTTAAAGTCAGGGACACTGCCGATGATGTAAATATACGTCATCAATCGTGAAGGGGTTAAATAAGCACTCCCATCAAAATTTTTATCCTCTTAATATATTGCAGTCATTATATTATATGGCACTGTGTACTTACAATTGCTTGTTTTGCCCTTCTACCCAGCTAATTCTTCTCTTTTCTCTGCTTTATGTAGAAGCAGGAAGTCTCTTGTCCCTGCTTTTATCATTCCTTTCTTCAGCTTCTGACCCAGCTGCTGTTCCTACTCCCCCCTGCCATTGACTTTTGCAGTGACTAATGACTCATACAGGGAAAACTGATCTCCTGTTTCTACTTAGAGTTTAGAAGGATTCCACTAGTCAGTTTTTAATCATGTGATGTCATAGACCTAATGGAAAAGAGAAGAATTAACTGGGTAGAAGGGCAAAATGAGCAATTGTAAGTACACAGTGCTATATAATATGATGACTGCAGTATATTAAGAGGGTAAATATTTTGTGCTTCTTTAATAATCAGTTGGGATCAAACCACTCTGATCCTGAGAATGAAGAGGTACCAATACTGCTGCAGCGCTTCATCCTCTTCTAATTCCAAGGTTTGAGTCACTAGAACCAGTGCTGCGTCCTCTTCATCCCCAGGATTGGTGGGGTTCATGATGAAGGATTCCATCCGATCTTGAAGTGATAACATATCCTCGTGATTTACAATTACTTTATAAGATGAAATATCCCTACTAACAGTTTTTTATACTTTGCAGAACTGTAGTAAAGCCTACAAATATACAGCACATAGAGATGTAAAAGTGAGCAATGTTTAATATAGGCGAATGAAGCACGCTCATGTTGGCTTATTTTGAAGTCTTAAGAACACTTTTTCCCATTTTCTGTTTACTCTAGGTCCATGGGGAATTTACAGCAGTCACTTGTATGCTTTGAAAAGAGACTTGTGGTTGCTCATGAACTTGGGGAGACATCAAATAAAGCCCAGGCATATGGTGAACTGGGTAATTTGCACAGTCAGCTAGGTAATTATGAGCAAGCAATATCCTGTCTAGAACGTCAATTAAACATTGCCCGAGAAATGAAAGACCAGATACTGGAGAGTGATGCGGCCTGCGGTCTTGGTGGAGTGTATCAGCAGATGGGAGAATTTGATACAGCGTTACAGTACCATCAGCTGGACTTACAGATAGCAGAAGAAACCAACAATCCATCTTGCCAAGCCCGGGCTTATGGAAATCTGGGACTAACCTATGAATCTCTGGGAAACTTTGAGAGAGCGGTGGTTTATCAGGAACAGCACCTTAGCATTGCAGCAGAAATGAATGACTTGGTAGCAAAGACATTAGCTTACAGCAGTCTGGGAAGGACTCATCATGCATTACAGAACTATTCTCAAGCCGTGATGTACTTACAAGAAGGTAAGTTCCAGAATGTCCACAGAATGTTCACAAAGTAATAATGATAAAAATGTCATCCAAAATACGATATATACAGTGAATGTTAAAGTGCGGTGTTTACGATGAAATGTAAGGCTTTATGCACACGTTGAGTATTTGCAGCAGATTTTTCTGCACCAAAAAAACCAGCATTGGCAGGAAACATGCTGCATAGAATGCGCACGTTTTTCAAAGGAAATCTGTCAGCAGTTTTTTGCTACCTCATGTGAGAGTAGCATCATGACGTAGACAAAGAGAAGCTGAATCCAACGATGTATCACTTAGATTACTGGGTGCAGCCGTTCTGACTCAGTCAGATCTTTTAGATTTAGCAATACAGCAGAGCTGAGGAAGCTAGCCCCACCCCACCAGGCTCTGTATGTAAAAAGTCCATAGACAGTGAGCTGCTCATCATAGGGGGGGGGCGTGTCGGACTAGGATGCATGCCCTGCTGTGTGCCCAGCAATGATAAGCCCCTGGTGGTAAAACAGTTATTGCAACCAAACAAAACCACGCAGCTAGATGGGAGAAGCATCGCCGAAATCTGTGTTTTAACCCATACAACATGCTGTCCTCAGATTACACAGCAAAATCCTGCTGATTGATTCCCTTTAATGTGCTTTTACTTCCAACTTTTTCCCATTCATTGGACTGGCTCAAAAATGCTGCAAAAACACTGAAAGATTTGACATGCTGCGGGTAAAAAATCTCACTTTGATGGTTCAAATTTGCAAGTAATAAGTAAGTAGCATGTGCCTGATATTTCAGAAACCTCATTCACTTTGCTGGTACAAAAAAATGTAAAATGCGAACTTTTCCATGGAAAAAAAAGTGTTAAAAACGCAGTTTGTGAACAAGTCCAAGTCACTATCTATAGTTATTGTCTTTAGTCTTAGCTGCTTAGATGCTTTTTAGCCCTCCATTATTGACGTTGGTATGAATTGGTCTCCATCTCAGCAGCATCAGCCGCCTGTCTCACCAGAGGCTCAGGCTTCTTCTGTGCTGATCCTTATTTCTTCAGATTGGCAGCTAAACATGCATAACATCACCAGGATGGTCTCTCTTGCTGCCAGTGAAGAAAACCATTCATGTTCATATTCAAAGGCTGCAAACTTGTCCTACATGGTGCTGACGTAGGTGCGCAGCTTGCTTCATCGGGGACGTCGGATACTATTATCACCTGTGCTAGCTGAACATGATCTTGGCAGATTTTCCTCCACTGCCTGTAAGTGCGAAATAATTAAATTCACTGACAGCAAATAGAGCTGTTGAAAGCACTAATGAACGGCAACATAGAGCATACAGAAGAGAAACATATATCTTTGTACTGCATTAGCAAACAGATAGAAAAAAGAAAAATTGCAAGTCTTCACTGGTTGATACTTTTTAACCCTTTCACTTGGCACTATTCATTTTACAATATAATCAATAGAAAAACATAATAAAAATTCCAAGTGGGACAAAATGGTAAAATTAAATTCCTCTATCATTTTTTTGGGTTTAATTTTTACACCATTCATTGTGCTGTAAAAATTACCAGGCAGTGTGATTCTTCAGGTCAGTACGACTACGGAGATATAAAAAATATATATTTTTACTGCATGCAATATTTAAGTTGATTACTTTTATATTTTAATAGATCAGACTTTTTAGGGACACAACGATACCATATATGTTTTATTTTTATTCTTTAATTTATTTATTTTTAAAGTGGAAGAAGAGGGGTCATTTGATTTTTTTGCTTGACCTCAACCTGTGATCTTTTGACAAATTTTTCTCCTATATATTGTATTTAATGTATTGCAGTATCTAGTGTAAGTGATGGTCTCCTATCAAGCCCAATCTACGGCTGGGCTTCACAATAGTACCAAGATGGCAGCCATTGGCGGACTTCATCAGTTGAATGTTCTCATAATTGTTATCAAATATGACATTATGTTTAGGCGGTGTCCAACCCTTCAGCTTATTCCCTGTAGTGTTCAGGGAGTTGGAATAATAATCCATTCAAATGAACAGTGAAGGAATAGCGGTATCGCTACTAGTTCATTTGCAGGATTAGACATCAATAACTAATGGTGTATCCTAGCAATCCAAAGTACATGGATGATATTTGGTTGGTCATAGGATTGCTGCTTCCAATAGGTGGCGCTATAGAGTACAAGTCCTCTTTTTCTCTGAAGAGGCAATTTTCAGATTAAATTTCCCAGAGGAGCATTGCATGGCGAATAAGCCTCCTTACCTTGACGTGCCAGAGCTGGTGTGTCACTCTCCATAAGGAGAAACGTTACCCCGTTAGACCTCAGTCCAGAGCCTCTCACCTAGTCAAATCAGTTCTCATACTTTGTACTGACGAGGGCCAACAGCCCGAAACACCGTGTCTGCAAATTGAGATTCTGAATTGGCTTTTATCCTAAGTCATATTGCATGACTCGTTAACGGGCTGATTGTGACTTGTAGGATTGCTGCTTCCAATAGGTGGCGCTATAGAGTTCAAGTCCTCTCTCTAGCTGAAGAGGCAATTTGCATTTTGGTAGCACAGTCATGCTCAAGGTTATCAGTGTAGTCCCTCTTTATAGAGATTCAAATAGTTCCTGAAGTCTCTCGCTTCTTTCCTTAGTAAGAAAAATCTGGAGGTACAGCAGTAGAAGAACATCTAATGTGCTCCTAGTCCCTGTTGAATCCTATCTGCTGTTCTTACAAGCTAGACACAGAGGGACAGGCTGAAACTGCACACAGCACACACAGATACTGGAGATCGTTATCGTTATTGAAACTCTGCAACTAATCATTGAATGGACCTTCTCTACCACTATCTCGTATATAAACAATTGTATTCACATATCATTTTTACACGGACCATGATCGGGCAGCAATGTCCTGCCTGCCCAACTGCGAATCTCCTGACATGAACAGTTCCCGATCACGGGCCGTGTAAAAATGATGCGTGAATGCAAAGTTAGGCAGAAATCATGTTTCATGGAGTGACATACTGAAGAAGAAGGAGGACAGAGCTTGGATGAGGGAGGAGCCTAAGATCTGCTAAGCATGAGATGTTAAAGGGGTTGTCCACCACTCTGACGACCCCTTCTCAATCCTCATGCTTCAAATAAATAACAAAATAACACTTACATTCACCTTTGGTGCTGGCACCATTCCAGCTGTGTTGGCATTGCCCCTCAGAGGGATCCTGTGACATCAGCTTTGGCTTCACTCTCCCCTCCTTTGGACAAATCCAGAGGAAGTGAGAACTGCTGCTTTTGTTATGTCACATTGTTATGTCATGCAGTCCCTGCGGCCAATTTACTCTCCTCACCATATCATAGCTGAGTATAGATGTTATTTTTTTACAAGGGGGAAAAAACATAGGGATTGAGAAGCGGTTGTCCAAGTAGTGGACAACCCCTTTAAGTTATGCTGTCATCATCATCTGTTACTGACCTCCTAACGAGGATAAAGTAAATTAACTTTCATGGTGTTTTTAGTTTCCATTAGTCTTATTGGGAAGACTGCGCTATTTTGTCCGAATTTTTGGGCTAGATCTGCGACAAAGCCTCCAATGCAGATTTGACCATAGTCTAAAGCCCTCGTCTCACATAGCGAGATCGCTAGCGAGATCGCTGCTGAGTCACGGTTTTGGTGACGCAACAGCGACCTCACCAGCGATGTCGCTATGTGTGACACTTTGCAGCGATCAGGCCCCTGCTGTGAGGTCGCTGATCGCTGCAGAATGTCCTGGACCTTTTCTTGGTCGTTGCCCTCCCGTTGGTCAGCACAGATCGCTGTGTGTGACCAGCGGGAGCAGCGATCAGGCTGGTAACCATGATAAACAGCGGGTTATTAGGGGCGCAAGCGCACTTAGTAACCCGCTGTTTATCATGGTTACCACTCTGCTACTGTGAGCGGTAACCTCCCTCTCACCATAGCAGAGTGGTAACCATGATAAACAGCAGGTTACTAGGTGCGCGTGTGCCCCTAGTAACCCGCTGTTTATCATGGTTACCAGCCTGCTCCTGCTTCAGCAGGCTGGTAACCAGGAGCAGGACATCGTGGAAAGATTCTTTCCACGATGTCGCTGCTCCCCTGATCGTTGGTGAGCCTGCCTGTTTGACAGCTCACCAGCGACCACATAGCGACGCAGCAACGATCCCTGACAGGTCGTATCGTTGTCGGGATTGCTGCA
This sequence comes from Phyllobates terribilis, assembly GCF_046119375.1. Lineage (NCBI taxonomy): Eukaryota > Metazoa > Chordata > Amphibia > Anura > Dendrobatidae > Phyllobates > Phyllobates terribilis. The sequence goes on along the minus strand of NW_027362761.1, from coordinate 294,567,598 downwards.
GCGTCGCTAAGTGTGACGGGGCCTTAACACCACTAATGAATTGCTGATGAGTAAGGATTGTAGGTGCAAACATAGTGCTGGAGTGCTACTTTAACAGTACTGTTAGTTCTGGAGGATAGCTTGTTTGCTTACTTTTTAGCCATGAAGATCCCCTGTAGGACACCATACACAAGCTGGAACTCCTCGATGAGAACCATTTCCCCCAGGGCTCCAATGTTGAATAAACAGTACAGTTGGACAGGAACACTCGTATATTGCTTGACAAATATGGATTTGGAATAGAAGCATGAAATGAACCTTTTCTGTGAATGACTCAAGTGTTTATACAAACATGAGAAGTTGGCTCAGCGTTAGAAAGATGATCCCTTTATTAACCATCTCTAATGTGTCGATGAGGGAACGATCATGTGTACATTAGCTTACATTCTGCTTGTTTGTCTTACACAAAGGCTTGAGGTTAGCAGAACAGCTGGCCCGCAGAGAGGATGAAGCAAAAATTAGACATCGGCTTGGACTTTCGCTTTGGGCAAGTGGGAATTTGGAAGAAGCTCAACACCAGGTCAGTGCTTGTATCAGTCATGGAATTATACATACACTGAAGGGAAAGATGGATATGATTACGCTGTGTGGTTTAGAAGCACGCTTTAAAGAAAATGTTATTCCATGAAGCAAAACTTATAACAATTGTAATTCTTTTTTTTTCATCAACATATCTGAGACCACCAATAGCTTGTTGAAAGGGCTTTTTCCCTAACTTTAAAAGTTATTGTGTAAGGACCCAAGTTGGGGAATTAAAAAAAAAAAAAAGCCTGTACCCACCCCTGGACCGACGGCGCTCCTACACACTGCCTACCATGTCCCCTGACAGTCTCTTGTCATAACCAATGTCACATGATGGCTGCATCCAATCAGGGGCCATTGATTGGCTGCAGCCTTCACATTCCGTCCAAACATGATATCCCTGAACAATATTAGTTCAGTTAGGGCTCAAACCAGCACCTCCTTTGATCAGCTGATGGAAGAGGCTATGGAGAACCAGAACCACCACAGCTCCATACATTGTGTAGTGGCCGTGAGTAGTATGCCCTTTCATATTTATGGCTGAGACCTTGCCATATACAGTAAGGAGCTGTGTCACTGCTCGTGCGATTTGTGGCTCCTTCAATCAGTTGATCGGTGGAGATGCCCAGAGTCGGACCCTTCCCAATCTGATATTAAGTCCAACTGTATCATTTCCTAAAATGGGCTGTCCACTACTTGGACAAACTCATCTCAATCACTATTTTTCCCCCATGTAAAATAATAACAACTATACTCACCTCTGGTATGGGCGTTGTTGCACCGATGTTGGTGCCTTCTCTCCCGGGGCTTGCATGACATTTTTATGTCATGTGAACCCTGCAGCCAATCAACGGCCGCTTCACAATTACCTCTTCTGGATGTAACTGACTTCTGGAGGAGATCATAGAGTAGCAGCTCTCACTTCTTCTGGGTGTCAGTTTTGTCCTAAGGAAGTTTGATGGAAGCAACTGCTGATTGACTACAGGGCTCGCATAACATAACAATGTCACACGAGCCCCGGGAGAGCAAGCACCGACATCACTGTAATGGTATCCACACTGGAGGTGAATATAGCTGTCATTATTTAACATGGTGGAAATATTAAGAATATGAAGAAATGACTGTCCGAATAGTGGTCAACCCCTTAAAGGATTCATATGATAGAGAGGCAGATTAGTGTCATACACATATTTGTAGAGTTGTTTCCCACTTTATGGAGCCATTTTAAGCAAGGCCTTACCTAAATAATGGTATCATTGCTATATTAAATAATTTTCAGGCCTCCAAACTAAACACTGCACATCTGAGTCCTGCGCGGTGTTTATTGTTCTTGTACACACTGGCGCATTTTCTTCAATTATACTTTAAGATCCTTAACCTATTAAATCTCAGGAAGAAATAAAATATTAAAGATACAACAATAAATAATACATTCCATTTATATTAAGACAGTACATCAAATTATGTGTATGTGCACCCAGCATTAATGAACATGCTGATGGAAGCACAAAAATATTAAAAAGAGCAAATATTAATGACAAAGAGACTATAGCATCCTACTACTGAAGCATGGAGACATTTTACTTCTCGATCATTTGCAACATTACACATTTCCCACCTTATATGTTTCCATTAAAGGGCTTGTGCATCTTTTTTATTTAAATGAGGTGAGGATATGATTTTATGGAGTTTACCAATATATATTAACAGGTTCTTCTTTGTTAAAGGGGTTTTCCACCTTTGGAGACAATTTTTTTCTTACTTAAATGCATGCAATTGGGGCTAAAAAATATTTTTGTAATTGGTTTCATTAAAAATGTTGCACCATCTATAGCCACTTTATTACTCTGTCTGTTGCTCGTTGCAGAATGAGTTAACCGGGTCGGCCACACTATCATTACTTTATCAGATGTGTTGGGCACAATATATGTGGCACTTACTATTATGTTGGTATGACAAGTTCTCCTCCTCCTCTTGTTAGTGACACTTTCCTCATAGACTCCATGGCTCTTCAGTCCATAAAATGGCTGCCGGTAGAGGAACATGTGACCAGACTTGTCCATCAATCTCCTCCAATAGAAATATCAAAAGACTGACCATCACTTCCAAAACAGAACAGGTGCTTATTAAGAGTAGCCACCTCCATATACAACTAACAAATAAAGTAGCACTCTGTAGCGCTATAGCATGCAAACATGAAATATATGAAATCTGAATAGCATTACTGCTCTAGAACATAGAAATAAATAAGAAATCTTAGCGCATAAATTGTCCAATTCATGTATACCCAGCAGCCACGGTAAGGCATTTCTCATTGCCAGGAACCTACCTAATGTGAATCCTCTCTTAGAGCCTAAAGTCTGCATGTGCATGGGAAAGCAAGATCCTGCTGCAATTAAAACCGCCTGAGGCTTAGGGGTGGAGTACTCAGTCAGAGAGCAGTTTTCTCATGTGAATGAAACTGATGGACAGGTCTGGCAACATGTTCCTCCACCAGCAGCCATTGTATGGACTGAAGAGCCATGCAGTCTGTGAGGAAAGCTGCACTAACAAGTTAAGGAGAAGAATCTGTCATACCTATATAATAGTAAATGTACACAAAATCATGTCCAAAACTCATCTAATAAAGTAAAGATAATGTGGTCAACCCCAATAACTCATTCTGCAGCCAGCAATAGTCATTGTAAAGCAGTGTAAATTACACTTGGACCAAACTCTGATCAGTGTCATCTTACTGTGCTCCGATTTTCTCGAATGAGAGAATCTTACTGCAGATGAGGAGAAGATTGAGAACAAAATTTCTCCATCTTCTCCATTCTGTGAGTCCGAGGAAATCCTCCGAGTGCAGTCCAATGATTTTCATGCACCCGTAGACTTGAATAGGTGGGTGGCATCCGATGTGCGCAAAACTCATCTTGCTGCAATCCCAAATAGATATGAGAAAAAAATCTGATCAGCACTTCCCCATAGAATAACATTGGTCCAAGTGCTATCCAATAAAACATTGGATAGCACTCATCTGATGTATACTCCCATGTGAGCAAGCCCTAATACCGAGGCTATAGGAGTATAACGGTGCAAAATTTTTAATGCCATCCAAATGCAACGTTGATTTTTAGCCCTAATTGCATGCATCTAAGTAAGAAAAAAAATTGTTCACAAAGGTGGACCACCCCTTTAAGATCACCCACATCTTGACAGACTGCATATCACTTCTGTTGTCAAAATAGTGCTTATTGAGGTGCATGTAACCAGACCAGTCCGTCAGCCTCCTCCAATTGAAAAACACTGCAGATGTTTTCCAGTTAGAGGAGGCTGATGGTCACATGCTCCTCCATCTGCAGCCATTTTGGAGAACTAGACAGCTGTGCAGTTTGGGGGGAAGGCTGTACTATCAAGTGCTGGAGGAAAATCTGTAATCATTATATATTAGTATGTGCCACAAAATTATGTCCCAAACACATTTCTGATAATAAATAGTGCAAGTCAAATACCCCTACTTCAAAACACTGCACAGTAATGTTAATATACTCAGAGATCTCAAGTAATTACGACTGAGCTGCAATGCGAGGTTGTGCCTGGTAAAGTGTGATGGTGACCTGGTGGCTGACCTCAGTCAGTTAGGTTATATGTACATTGGGCACTTACACAACAGATTTTCTATCCGCAAACCTGCTATGTATTAAGGTAGCAGTACTATGTATGATATTTTAAGAAATGTTATGGACATTCTGCAGACAATATCTGCAGCATAAATAGGAAATTTCTGCTGCGGCTGTTAAAGAAGCACTTCAATCTATATTCTTTTTATTAAATATATGTATGTAATGTAGTGTGAGTTTATTAATCTACTCATCTACTGGTGTCCAGCGCTGTTCTGCTCCTCTTCTCAGTGACATCACCCCTCTGCAGACTGTCTGGGTCACACTGCACCCTCCGTGACCCAGAAGTGACTTTTATAATGCAAGTCTATGGAGCATCAGAACCAGGCTCAGAACCAGGCTCCGTAGCCTTTCACTGTAAAAGAGACTTCTGGCTTACGCATAGAGACTAGAGTGACTCGGCTAGTCTGAATTGTGGTGACAACACTGAGAAGAGGAGCAGAACATTGTTGGAACCCAGAGAGAGCAGCGGTAGGTGAATATATTAATATACTCACACTACATTACATGCACATATAAAGATATCTAATAAAATATATATAGGTGGGAGTGTTTCTGTAACCCAGATTTGACTTTTTTCATTGCAATGGGTGAAATGTTTCATAGTTTAATCTAAGCTGAAGAAACACTGTTTTTCTGCTTGGACAAAACTGTAAAGCCTGCAGCTGATCAGTGGCAGCAGTGGTCACAAGAGATTTGTTTATGTCAGGTGACTGGTGACACAGCGCTAACATCAGAGGAATGGTGCCAGTCTGAAAAGTATGTATAGAGTTTTGCAGTTTATTCTTCATCGTGGGGCTATTAAAATTGGACAATCCCATTAAAGAGGACTTGTCACATGCTCAAAAAAGTAAATACCAAAGCTCCTTTGATTCTGCGGCTTTTTTTCTCCATTTTGTGCTGCGTCACTCCATTCACATTTATTGGTTTTGGAGAGTAATATGTTAAATGGCTGCTTGTAGTGCAACTGGGCGTTTCTTCAGAGTCATCTCCAGGGGCGGGCACTTTCACTCCTCCCTCCCAGATGCTGCAAATCACACCTCAGCTGCTGATCTAGCCATCTAGCAGTACCAGACATTGTCCATCTGTGATTGGCAGAATGTGGGAGGGAGGGGTGAAAGTGCCCGCCCCTGGAGATGACTCTGAAGAAACGCCCAGTTGGGCTACAAGCTGAGATTTCACAGAGTGCGCTCCAAAAGTCACAAATCTGAATATCTCTGCGCTGGAGAGACGCAGTGTAAAACAGAAAAAAGTGTCAGAATGAAGGGAGCTTAGGGATTTTTACAAGTTATTTAACTCAATTATTTTAAGCAAGTGACAGGTCCTCCTTAACTGCATCATTACCGCAGAAATCAGATCATCAGTATTGTAGTTCAAGAAAGCCATAATGCTGTATTTTTGCTAGTAGCTTTTTTGTATGAAGCCATATTATTACAAAGATTTCTGTTTGTCTGGACTATATTTACATTCTCTCCTGCACCTTTTCATAAATAAATGAATATATGTCTCATTTCACATGCTTGGTTGTGCCGCAGTTGGCTCATGTTTCAGAAATGTAGCATAATCAATAACCATAAATGAAAACATACCACATACTGTAAATAAATATACCACAGCATCTGCTCTTCCTTCAGACTGGCTGGCATAATTCTAGTTTAATTACAATAGTATGAAATGACCAAAATAGCATCAGTCCCCTAAGGACACTCGCATTTCACGACAGGTTGTCAGATATTTAATGAGCAAAGTGTTCTCTCTGGTTTCAGCTTTACCGAGCCTCAGCGTTATTTGAAACAATACGGCGTGAGGCGCAGCTCAGCACGGACTACAAGCTCTCCCTCTTTGATCTGCAGACGTCGTCTTACCAGGCTCTGCAGCGGGTGCTCATCAGTCTTGGTAAGAATAACGGCATTCCTCAGTCACAGACAAGGGCTGTTGTCATGGCACTTACAGGGACCTGTCACACACAAATAATGCACTGCTGTCTGTACATCATCACATAAGGATTTATCTTCTGTCCATGGCATATACTCCAACAACAGACAACTTTTCTCTCCCTTTAATCACAATGACAGAATGATCTTCCTTGGCACTAGAAAAAATGGGTAAAAATCTTCAAATTGAACATCCGCTGACCTAAATGTATGATAATCTGAACCTCAGATAAGAGTTAAAGGGGTTTTCTAGAACTCTAAAAATTAGCCTAGAAGAGAAAGTGCTGTAATGGGGAAATAAGCATTAATCACCTGTTAAATCTCTTTCTGTTGCAGTGTAGCTGCTCATGTGGTCCCCGCCGGTCTTTGTTTACTTTTTGTGCAGTTATGACATCACGTACTTCTACATGACTGCCACAGCCAATCACTTTCCTCAGCAGCTTCTTACAGTAGATTCAACCCCTAGCGATCATCTACGGAACCTCAGGCCCACGGGCCATTTACGGCCCGCGATGACCTTTTATCCTGCCCCCAGGCACATTCCCGGGGACCGCAGTGCTTGAACCGGCAGCTGTGTTTTGATGGCCGCCAGCCCTTTCGTTTCTTCTTTTTCTGTGAGCACGTGTACGCAACACTGAGGAGTGTCCAATGACAGATTACGTCCTGACACCAGTGCCAGCATCAGGACGTACTTTGCAGGGGGAGTTAGCGCGTGATTTGTACGGCCCCCGAAAAATGGTATAAATATCCAAATGGCACTTGGCAGAAAAAATGTTCCCCATCCCTGATAATCGCTGCAACAAAGTATACAAAGACCGGTTGGGAACATTGTCCTGTCGGCACTGGAGCAGCGGGGGATTTAGTTGGTAACTATTAATTATTTTTTATTTGATCATATTCCCTACTGTATAGCTCCTTTTTTTTCTGGTCCTTATTATGGCCATAAGTTCCGGCCAACTATGGGTCTCATGCCTCAAAGTAAAAGCATCTTATATGCCTGTGATGCTGTTAGTTCGCGTCTTGAGACCCATAGTCGGCGGACTTGTAGACTGGTAAAGACAATTTCTATACATTAACCTGTGACCTTTTTTTAACAGTAGGAATTGAGATTAAGAACTCAGTCAGTGTGATCTTTTGCAACTATGGACAATAAAATATAAAAAAGTAGGACCAAAGCATCCAATAAGTAATTATTTTATTGCACCCCTAGATACATGCAGCTAATATAGATGAGCCATTTTCTAGCACTTTTCACTTATTTATAGAAATTGTTATTCTGAGAAAGTACCGTAAGTACAAAAAGTGGAAATACTCCTGACAGCTATATTCATACAAAGTTCAGCATTTAGTGAGCTGTGGCATTACTAAAACATAGAATAGATTTAACTATTAAGGCAGCATGTGCCATAATAACTAGGAGACAGATTAGAGGTGTAGGTGGTGAACATTTCACAGGAATACTTTACAGCATGCAGGTACTTTATACTGTCCTGCTATAGGATCGTATATGGCTTTGACATCCTTAGTATGATAAAAGTGTGCCATGGGACATAGCATTGAAGAGGTTACATAATAAGTGTTTAATATATATTTTAGGGCATCATGATGAGGCTTTAGCAGTTGCGGAAAGAGGAAGGACGCGGGCTTTTGCAGATTTGCTTGTTGAACGGCAAACTGGGCAGCAAGAATCTGATCCTTATACACCTGTGACAATTGATCAAATTTTGGAGACTGTAAATAGCCAAAGAGGCCTGGTGCTCTACTACTCATTGGCTGCGGGCTATCTCTACAGCTGGCTGCTTGCTCCTGGATCTGGTAAGAGTGAATGAAATAACTTTTTTTTTTTTTCTAATTAATGGGGATGTTTGGTGAAAAGAAGATATCACCAATCCACTGTATAGGTGGTAACTTATAGTTCGGTTTGGGTCCAACCATTGGGAGCACCACCGATTAGCAGAATGAAGCACTTTTATGCTTGTTAATATGGAGCAGCAGTGCGCATGCTCGACTTCCGCGGGCCGTCCCATCGATACAGCTGCTCCATTCTAACGGGATGCCCAGATATGATTCTTAAAACAGAAATGTTACTAGCTCACTTTTGTATATTAGGAAAATGTAAAGGGAATGATCAAAAGAGAAATCTACTGTAAATTGCATCAATATTTGGTATGACCACCCTTTTGTCTCCAAAAAAGCTTAAGTTCTTCTAGGTAGACTTCTACACAGTTTTTGAAGGAACATGGCAGGGAGGTTGTTCTGAACATCTTGCAGAACTAACCACAGATCTTTTGTAGACATAGCCTTCCACCTATTCTTCATCATGTAGTCCAAGATAGACTTGATAATAGTGAGATTATGGCTCTGTGGGGGCCATACCATCACTTCCAGGACTCCTTGTTCTTCTTTATGCTGAAGATAGTTCTTACTAATTTTGGCTTTGCTTGGGAACAATATGTGGCCTGAAACTGTATTTTACAACCTCATTTATAACAGAGTTTGGCAGTTCCTCACCCAGGTTTTAGCCTCTGTTTCATTTGATGAAAATAATGATCATTATCACCTGTTTGGTATAATTGATTACTCATACACCTGATTATTATCCTAAAAAATCACATAATACAAGTGTACCTAGAAGAATTGTTGCTGTTTTGAAGGCAAAGGGTGGTCACACTAAATGTTGATTTGATATAGATTTCTCTTTTGTTCATTCACTTTGCATTTTGGTAAGTTTAGTATGTCAGAAAATCTAACAACATTTGGTATTTTGTTACTTTTTTATAGGAATATTAAAGTTTCATGAATACTATTTGGGAGACACAACTCTAGAACACCCTGGTGATTTCAGTGAATCTGGAAGTTTGAGTTTTCAGGGGTCAAACAGTTCCGTTCTAGAACAGCACATCGCAAATGTCCGGGAAAGTCTCGGTGTGGACTCCTACTACACACGGTTAGTTGTATACTACAGTTACTTCTGCATTGTACATGTTCCGTGAAAACATAAAATATGAGCTGGTTGGAAACCTGCACAAACATGGAGAAAATAGGGTATACAAACTCCATGCAGATGGTGCCCTTAGATGGATTTGTAGCTGCCTCCACCGTGCTTCTTGTTAGCCTGTTACTTGTGCAGTTACACTGTACTAATGTAACATTTTACACTGTTCATAATGTATAACAGACATGCGGGGGAACATTGCCGAAATATGAAAATGAATGCAAGCAGATGTGGAGATGTTGTGTACAGCTTTTATTGCTTTTCCTGTATGTGATAACTGCTAGATGAAGTATTCTTCACACTGGTTTATGGAAAAAATGGCATGAATAGACGAGGTAGGTGGCATAATCATTGTCCATTCTTTGGGTGCTGCTGCAGGTCATTGGATGGTTTTTTTTCATTGCCATAGACAGCTTTGTTAGAACAGAGCCTACATACCTAGAAAACAGTTGTTTCTACCATTTAATGACTAATTTTCTGTATATTTTGCACACAATAGTGTAGTCTCAGAGGGACCCATCACTGCAGAATATGACAAAAGTCTCTTATCAACCTGTGTATTAATACACAACCCATTGTAAATTTGACAGCAAATAAATCTGAGTTGTCTCCCTATGTTTCTGTAATAGAGATGTTTCCTGGCTACTGCTGTAAAGCTTTATTACAGGGAATATTACAAATTGTAACACACAATCTTACCTTACATAGTCAATTAAACTTGATGGTATATGATGGTGATGTTGTAGTGTACAGTATAGGGGTTAACTCATACAGATACGTTGGGTGTCGGGGTATGAAGTGGGCTCAGGAGCTCAGCCTGCGCTTTACCTGGTAGAAGCTGACTGTTATACACAGCCAACATCTTCCTGTAACAGCAGTGACCTGAGCTTGCTCCGATCGCTGTTGTTTAGGCTGTGTGCCCACGTAGCGTTTTTCAAGCGTTTTTGATGCGGAATTTCCGCAGCGGAAACGCTTGTAAAACGCTTGGTAACCCGCACCCCATGGTCCCCAATGTGATTCCGCAAGTTCTATGCACATGCTGCGGATTTTTCCGCAGCGTTTATGCTGCGTTCAAAAATCCGCAGCATGTCATTTAATTTTGCGTTTCCGCAAGCAGAATTGCCTTTGTCCAATGCATAAAAAACGCAAGGCAATTCCGCATGTGGAAAACGCGTGATAAACGCGCGAAAAATGCGCGATAAACGCGTGCGGAATTCCGCATGCGTTTTTCCGGGAGAGGACTTGCAGAAATGAAGCAGAAATTTTCTGCTTCATAAATGCAACGTGGGCACATAGCCTTAAAGGGATTCTTCGTCAGTAATCAGTTCCTTGTTGGGAATAGTTATTTTAATTTTAACCAGGAAACTTTACAAATCTTCAAGAATCTCTTTAACCTGGTTAAAGGTAAAAGAACTGTTCTTGATAATCAGTGGTGAGAACAACTGGAGATTTAAAACAAAGACTATTGCTGCTGAAGGAGATAGACTATGGTTAACTACTGATTAATATACTTATATCCAACACAAAAGCTACTACAAGCTATAATAATGGGTATAATGGAGTCTCAGACAACAAATGCATAAAATCACAATATTTTATTGAATCATACTTAAAATTGTTACAAAAAATTAAAATTAAGCAGGACAATATACTGTCAGCTACACAGGGCCATAAGAATAAGGATCCGTCTAATTGCTGGTTATTACGATTAAAGATGGTATAATTTGCCACATTCAGCAAATAGACAAAATTAAATCACAGTACCAGTTCTCAGTGTGTCTCCATTGTGGTAATCAAACAAAAGACTGATAGTGAAGGACTATTAAGGCCCCGTCACACTTAGCGACGCTACAGCGATCCCGACAACGATACGACCTGTCAGGGATCGTTGCTGCGTCGCTATGTGATCGCTGGTGAGCTGTCAAACAGGCAGGCTCACCAACGATCAGGGGAGCTGCGACATCGTGGAAAGAATCTTTCCACGATGTCCTGCTCCTGGTTACCAGCCTGCTGAAGCAGGAGCAGGCTGGTAACTATGATAAACAGCGGGTTACTAGGGGCACACGCGCACCTAGTAACCCGCTGTTTATCATGGTTACGAGCCTGCTACGGTGAGCGGGAGGTTACCGCTCACTGTAGCAGAGTGGTAACCATGGTAAACAGCGGGTTACTAAGTGCGCGTGTGCCCCTAGTAACCCGCTGTTTATCATGGTTACCAGCCTGATCGCTGGTCACACACAGCGATGTGTGCTGACCAGCGGGAGGGCAAAGACCAAAAAATGGTCCAGGACATTCTGCAGCGATCAGCGACCTCACAGCAGGGGCCTGATCGCTGCAAAGTGTCACACATAGCGACATCGCTGGTGAGGTCGCTGTTGCGTCACCAAAACCTTGACTCAGCAGCGATCTCGCTAGGTATCTCGCTATGTGAGACGGGGGCTTTACCTTCACAACAGAGATCACAACAAAGAAAACCAAATTGATAAATTACTTACAGCAAGGAGCAAAAGGTATCCCAGTGGCCCCGGTTCTGTACCCTGATACCACTGTTTCAACACGCTTCTTCCAGGGCGCGTTAACTGCCTATGTAAGGGAGCTCTTTAAATAGTACTTGTGTCCAATTTGGCACTGTATGATAGGGACACGAAGGTAATAGTCCTTCACTTTGAATCTTTGCTGCTGAGCACTTACACTTTATATATCCACTGTGGATGGTTCTTCTCCATGAAATAGCAGCTCCTATTGTCTGATGGGACCACTATCAGTCTTTTGCTCGATTACCACAATGGAGATACACTGAGAACTGGTACTGTGATTTAATTTTGTCTATTTGCTGAATGTGGCAAATTATACCATATTTAATCTTAATAACCAGCAATTGGACATGGCCCTGTGTAGCTGACAGTACATTGTCCTGCTTAATTATAATTTTTTGTAACAATTTTAAGTTTGATTCAAATATTGTGATTTTCTGCATTTGTTGTCTGAGACTCCATTATACCCATTGTTATAGCTTGTAGTGGGTTTTGTGTTGGATATATTGATGCCTGGAGTGACGTATTCTTTTCTTTGACATGTGTTGATTGATTAATATACTTGCCAACACTAGCTCCAAGCCTATAATCATAGTGTTGCTCAGTTTGTAATGTACTATCTTTTGGGGGTAATGGAGGTATGTTTTCAGTTAAGTTATACATTTCATGAAAATTACGTAGTTTTGTGTACCGTACATACCAAAAATCCGATAAAGTCTTGTTGGGTGATTGAGTAATGCTTCCTGTTTGTTGACATACCAGTGATGGCCACTTGTTGCAAACTGAGTCGCTCCAGCAGATTGCAATGCGTGTAGACCGAGATGTGAGTACTGTTCAACATTGGGTGTCCCGGTGGTTGGGAGCACAATGACAAACTATAATGACAGCAAGAGGTACACAAGAGCAAAACCTCTGCACAGAAGAATCATGGACTAGCAGAATGGTATGTGGTGATCAATTTTGTACTGCAAGGGAAATTGGACATCAGAGGCCAAGACTAAAGTGTCAAACAGTGTCTCCACAAACCATCAGAAGGCACTGGACAAAGAGTCAGATGTCCAGCTACAAATGCTCCATTGACCTCACTCAACCATTCTCAAAGATTATCATGGTGCAGAGCAAGACAGCAATGGTGACCAGAATGGAGGTCTATTCTCTTCAATGATCAATCTTGAGATTCTAGTTTTTGTCTTGGATGAAATGAGATTAGGCTGGTGACTATGTGGGGAACACAATGAAGAGACCTTTACAAGGGAACAGTCACACCAGTCCTACTCCCAGGATTATGTTATAGTTTGTCATAATGTATGGTAGCTGGACCCCTCCAGTCTACATTCCAGGTACACTAACAGATTAACATTAAATTGATTTATTTGTTGAACCAGTGTTATAGTCATTTATCCAAAGTGTTCCAGAAGCTGTTTTTCAACTCAACAGTGCTGGTCTGCATGTTGCTGGTGCCACTGTGAGCAGCCTGCGTGGTGGCTTAAATGTGCTACCATTGATGGCACTGTCTGCTGACATGTCTCCCATTGAGCACATCTAGGATATCTTTGGTCGGCAGTTGCAAATGGCTTATATTATAGTCTGGCTTAATGTATGGTAGCCGGACCCCTATAGTTATAGTTTTAGTTTTAGAGGTTTTTGTTTAAGGTTGAAGGTAGACTTAAGTCCATCAAGTTCAACCTACAGCAGTGTTTCCCAAACCCCATCCTCACGGCCCCCCTCAGGTCATGTTTTCAGGATCTCCTTAGTATTACACAGGTGAGAGAATTCCTGATGCCTTGATGATACTTCAATCACCTGTGTAATACTAAGGAGATCCTGAAAACATGACTTGTGGGGGGCCGTGAGGATGGGGTTTGGGAAACACTGACCTATAGCCTATAGTCTACATTCCAGGTGCACTAACAGCTCGGCAATTGCAAAGGGAGTTGCCAGCAGTGGATATTGATGATTTATGTGCCCAACTGCAGTAAGCAGTGGTGGAACATTCCTCATACAGCCATTAATAACCTCATTGATAGTGCAGCCAATGTGTGTAAGTGCATGTGTTCCATGACTTCCTTCTTGATGTTACCATTTCAATGGTGAGGAGTATATATAAGGACTACAGAATTCCACAGTCTAGCAATAAATATTGTAAAACCACAGAATAGAATTTCTTACCGATTCCAAAATTTCAAGTTGATTGTATCTAATTATTTGAATTCTTAGTACATGAAGAAAGTGTGACTGATGTACTGGGGAACTAAAGAATGCAAAGTGCTGGCTCATCAGGGAGGAAATCTCATCTTCCCTTTAATAGTCCTCAGCCCGGCTCGTTTTCCAGCCCACAATACCACTGAATTCAGAATGAACCCGTTTCAAGTCAACAGCATCAATACAAAGTGCAGGATGAGGCCTTTTATAATGTAAACAGAAACAAAATATATTTGGCAAGCAGTCAGCAGGCAGGGGAAGTCAGTAAAAACTGCATAATTTGCTGTTTGAGCCTGACAGCCGGTACATCTTCTACCTCCAGGGGATTTTTATCAGGGAAAGAGATATCCATGGATCTGAAAGAGACCTCTGACAAAAGCACTTTGCACACCAGCACCATTATATTTAATGACACCCGCCCTGCCCTTCTACCGTCGTCACACGCCACTTGCACATTTCAGCAGGATCACGGGCTACTGGTGCTTCCTCTATATTATTATTTTTTTTATTGTTTTTCCTTTCTGTTTGCTTCAAAGTAAAAACCTCTTTGTCATTATGAAGGAGAAGGTGTTGTCATTTACCGAGGCACGAACATGTGGTGCTTGTCAAAATCCAAGTCCCTGGTACTGCTGATTTCCATTTTTATATTGTCAGGACTGCACCAGATTCACATACAATGTGTCGGCTGGATGCAGACTGGATACATATGCAGGGAGACATATTACAAGTGGGGGCAATAACCCACTTTCCAGCATTCTTCTCACACAGCTAATAGTACAAGACAATTAAAAGCATCCACCCAGATACATTAAAGATCCTTCATCATGAAATAAAGAAGAAGTCACTTTGTAATAGCAATCTTATTAATACTGTATATCTGGCTTAAGGCATTGGAGACATATTCTTATAAAGTGAATGATTCCATCCATTATTTACATTGCTGGTTGCATTTAGAGAACTGGAAAGTGTCTTCTCTAGCTATAGCTTGAAAATGTACAGTACAGACCAAAAGTTTGGACACACCTTCTCATTTAAAGATTTTTCTGTATTTTCATGACTATGAAAATTGTACATTCACACTGAAGGCATCAAAACTATGAATTAACACATGTGGAATTATATACTTAACAAAAAAGTATGAAACAACTGAAAATATGTCTTATATTCTAGGTTCTTCAAAGTAGCCACCTTTTGCTTTGATGACTGCTTTGCACACTCTTGGCATTCTCTTGATGAGCTTCAAGAGGTAGTCATCGGAAATGGTCTTCCAACAATCTTGAAGGAGTTCCCAGAGATGCTTAGCACTTGTTGGCCCTTTTACCTTCACTCTGCGGTCCAGCTCACCCCAAACCATCTCGATTGGGTTCAGGTCTGGTGACTGTGGAGGCCAGGTCATCTGGCGTAGCACCCCATCACTCTCCTTCTTGGTCAAATAGCCCTTACACAGCCTGGAGGTGTGTTTGGGGTCATTGTCCTGTTGAAAAATAAATGATGGTCCAACTAAACGCAAACTGGAGGGAATAGCATGCCGCTGCAAGATGCTGTGGTAGCCATGCTGGTTCAGTATGCCTTCAATTTTGAATAAATCCCCAACACTGTCACCAGCAAAGCACCCCCAACACCATCACACCTCCTCCTCTATGCTTCACGGTGGGAACCAAGCATGTAGAGTCCATCCGTTCACCTTTTCTGCGTCGCACAAAGACACGGTGGTTGGAACCAAAGATCTCAAATTTGGACTCATCAGACCAAAGCACAGATTTCCACTGGTCTAATGTCCATTCCTTGTGTTCTTTAGCCCAAACAAGTCTCTTCTGCTTGTTGCCTGTCCTTAGCAGTGGTTTCCTAGCAGCTATTTTACCATGAAGGCCTGCTGCACAAAGTCTCCTCTTAACAGTTGTTGAAGAGATGTGTCTGCTGCTTGAACTCTGTGTGGCATTGACCTGGTCTCTAATCTGAGCTGCTGTTAACCTGCGATTTCTGAGGCTGGTGACTTGGATAAACTTATCCTCAGAAGCAGAGGTGACTCTTGGTCTTCCTTTCCTGGGGCAGTCCTCATGTGAACCAGTTTCTTTGTAGCGCTTGATGATTTTTGCAACTGCACTTGGGGACACTTTCAAAGTTTTCCCAATTTTTCGCACTAACTGACCTTCATTTCTTAAAGTAATGATGGCCACTCGTTTTTCTTTACTTAGCTGCTTTTTTCTTGCCATAATACAAATTCTAACAGTCTATTCAGTAGGACTATCAGCTGTGCATCCACCAGACTTCTGCACAACACAACTGATGGTCCCAACCCCATTTATAAGGCAAGAAATCCCACTTATTAAACCTGACAGGGCACACCTGTGAAGTGAAAACCATTTCCAGTGACTACCTCTTGAAGCTCATCAAGAGAATGCCAAGAGTGTGCAAAGCAGTCATCAAAGCAAAAGGTGGCTACTTTGAAGAACCTAGAATATAAGACATATTTTCAGTTGTTTCACACTTTTTTGTTAAGTATATAATTCCACATGTGTTAATTCATAGTTTTAATGCCTTCAGTGTGAATGTACAATTTTCATAGTCATGAAAATACAGAAAAATCTTTAAATGAGAAGGTGTGTCCAAACTTTTGGTCTGTACTGTATGTGCCGTAATTACTTATACAAGTGGAAAATAGACATAGGTCCATAGGTTCAACTTTTCTCCACCAGTTAATTCTTTTATATGTTTTAAAAAATTTTTTCCTAATGAAACAAAAGGCAATGGAAAATTGTTTCCTTTGGGCCAGGTTCATAGCGGCATATTTCACTGTCTGTGTACGGACCACAATACCCAGACTAACCACGGGTCTCCTGACCTTAAATTACAATCTCTTAGATACATATGCGGTAAGTTTGGGTCGGGAGACTCATCACCAGACCGGGCATTGTGGTCTGTATACGGACATTGAAATACGCTCGTATGAACCCGTCAACTTCAGTGCCAGCTTGGGGACACTGGCTCAATTGGAGAAAAGCAAAAACTACATTTCAAAGTACATTCTGTCATGCTTCACAGAAGCCGACTTTTCTTGCGTTAAATAGAATTTATTAGTGATGGGGGAGCATGCCTGGCACTACATCGGGGTTCTTGATCGAGTATCAAGCAGTGCTATCACATGGTGCTCGAGTGCTCGAGTCCCCATAAAAAGCTCATTTGAATCTGAGTCGAGAGAGAAAGATCCAGAAAAATGCTCGAGTTTGCCATTCACTTCCATTATACTAGCTACTCGAGTCGAGCAAGTCCGAGCGTCCGATGTGCACAATTCAAATACCGAGCATTCGAGCATTTCAGTGCTTCAATAGCATTTATTAAAGCCCTAAAGGACAAATTCATAACTGCATTTGTGCCTAGTCTAATCTAATCTAATCTGAGAGCGACATGATGTAAAGACAGAGACCCTGATTCCAATGATGTGTCACTTACTGAGCTGCTTGCTGTAGTTTTGATAAAATCAGTGGTTTAATCAACAGAAGAGTATCACTAGAGGACTAGTAAACCTGCTGTCATGTAGTCCTTTCTGCCTATGGACAGTGTACAAAGAAAGCTGCCAATCAGGGGTGTGGGTGAAAAGCAGTGATTTTATGGAAATTTGAGCGTGTAGCACAGTAAGTGACACATCGCTGGAATCGGGGTCTCTGCTTCTATACTATGCTGCTCTTAGATGGGATAGAAAAAAACCTGGTGACAGATTCCCTTTAATGATAAATTTGGCATAAAAAATCCAGTGTACCTCTTTAAGTTTGGTGGTTGATACACCTCCCAATGTTAGAAACGCATAAGACCAATGTGTCAAATGTCACATGGAATCGTAGAAAATTGCACTAATCAGTGCATCTTTTCATGCTTGTTCATAATGGTTGCAACATAGTTACATAGGTTGAAAAAGACCTAGGTCCATCAAGTACTACCTTCCTCCCCCCAATTGTACATTTTGTCACAAAATTAACTATAACCCACAATGTTATGTGTATAGAGGAAATCATCCAGCCCTTTTTTAAAGCTGTTATAGTGTCATAAATGTATTTGTTCCATGGCTTTTTTTTAACACAGCTTTCTTACATCTTTTATGTCGAAGTGCAATCATAAATATGTTGCAATTAACTCCAAAATTTTAACCACTCATAATTTTCTTATAATGTTTACATTTTGTCGTGGGTACTAAAAATTGTGTAATAAATAGTGAAAAACATTGATAAATTTGGCTTAGGCATTTTGCCAATGAAATGTTGCAGTGTCCAAAAATGCAATTATAAATTATCCCTGTTTATGTTTTGGCTGACCGTAGTCATTGATATATATATATTTTACATCATTTTTGAGAAAGATTACTGTTAAGGCTCATTTGGTGAGGTGGATTCTCTAAGCTGTAGGTCTGGGTATACAGCATGGATAAAAGCTATTAGTGTAGTGGGATTCAGCACCTTGCACGTGGAACAGCAGAATGGCACTTTGGACAAGAAAGTTCAGCTGAATTTACAGGCCTGCATTGAAACAGCAGAGTCGAGTATACAGACAGGCAAATTGGAACAGCAGAGCCGAGTATATAAACAGGCACTTTGTAACAGCAAAGCTGAATGGTTGTGCCATTTGTTTGTCTGCTGATACTCTAAAGCCCCCGTCTCACATAGCGAGATCGCTAGCGAGATCGCTGCTGTGTCACGGTTTTGGTGACGCAACAGCGACCTCACCAGTGATGTCGCTATGTGTGACACTTTGCAGCGATCAGGCCCCTGCTGTGAGGTCGCTGATCGCTGGAAAGTGTCCTGGATCATTTTTTGGTCGTTGCCCTCCCGCTGGTCAGCACACATCGCTGTGTGTGACCAGCGGGAGCAGCGATCAGGCTGGTAACCATGATAAACATCGGGTTACTAGGGGCACACGCGCACCTAGTAACCCGTTGTTTATCATGGTTACGAGCCTGCTAAAGTGAGCGGTAACCTCCCGCTCACCGTAGCAGAGTGGTAACCATGATAAACAACGGGTTACTAGGTGCGCGTGTGCCCCTAGTAACCCGATATTTATCATGGTTACCAGCCTGCTCCTGCTTCAGCAGGCTGGTAACCAAGAGCAGGACATCGTGGAAAGATTCTTTCCACGATGTCGCTGCTTCCATGATCGTTGGTGAGCCTGCCTGTTTGACAGCTCACCAGCGACCACATAGCGACGCAGCAACGATCCCTGACAGGTCGTATAGTTGTCGGGATCGTTGCAGCGTCGCTAAGTGTGACGGCTGTAGCTGAGCACAGTGGGATAGCAGACCTGGTTTTCTAAGGAGACACACTTGAGGATAGATTTAACATAGTCCAGCAGTATAGCAGATGTTATTTATTCAGGAGACACACTTGAGGTTAGAGGTAGCAATGCCCAATGGAGAGGTAGAGCTTGCTTGGTCAGGAGACATACTTGATGTTAGAAATATACAGAAGTATACGGACAGAAACATTGGAACAGCAGAACCGAGTATGAAAACTGTATTTCAGAGCTTGTTTTTTTCAGGAGAAACACTTGAGTTTAGAGGTAGCAAAGCCCAGCAGTAAGGTAGCTGCTATTGCCAGACTATCTGAATACTCAGGTGGCATGCTGAGTGAGCTAACCTGAAAAGGCCTAGGTTCATGACAACAAAGGTCCGCTACAGAGGTTATCATGGTAACCCGATGTGCACCTGAGCAGAGGGAGCTGGTCACTGATACTGATGTAGGGCGTGCCTGGTGCTGGAGCCGGGACAGGTGAGTAGTAGTTACTTTCTGCTGTAAACATAACAGGTAACTCTGCCCAAAATATATAATTACTTACAACTACAATAATTCATTCTTGGTGTACCAGTAATGGCGTTTCTTATTTTGATCAGATGATCGTGAGATCCTCCATCCACCTGCTCCAATTTAGTATCTTACTTTATGTTGATCATCGCAGACCTCTTTTTTTATGAATGCCTGTAATAAAACTCTTTAGCTATTGATGTTTTTGATACATGTCACAATCCATATTCAATTTGTTCTGTTTTCTCCCGTTTTAGGGAATTTTAACCACATCCATGTTTACAGCGCATTAGGTTTTCTTTCTTAGGCCATAAATCACTTGAAACTACCATTTCTTTTCTGCTAACTTGAAGCAATACCAAAGTAAAAACCAGAGGTAGAATATATATGGTTGACTGAGATGGCTTAAAGGGTTTTGGAGCATGAATATCCCGTGCAGGTGCTCAGTGATGCGAGTCAAAAGATTTCTAAACACACAGGAACAGTTTTCTGGCACTGAAAGAGAAGAGTCTAAAAAGAATCTTCACAGATTATTTATTGTACTTAATATTACAATCACATGAGCATGTATCATTAGAGTCTATGTCTAGTTATGCTCTGTGTTTGCTAAGTACCGAATTCGAGAGCAGAAACTCAGTTTTATGCTTGGCCTTATTTGCTTTTGTGGAGAGAAACCATGTTGAGATATGCAAAATCAAAGAAGGTGCATCCTTTCAAAAGTCTGCAGCTTGATCAAACAATCACTTCCCTTCTAGCTGTGCATTTCCCTGAAGAGGCCGAGTCTGTCAATCAGTTAAAGAACAGAGTAACTAAAATCATGCCAGTTACCAGGGAGGGCATAGCAAATTACAAAAACTCTAAATAAGTGGAGCTATTTTGAGTTTGAAGATTGGAAGTCCTTCAGAACTTGCTGCACTGTTTCTATTTTATTATACATTTCAAGATGTACTTATAGCTTTGAACTCTGCATTGGTCTGTTTATTGAAACTTGCCAAGCATGCCACTACTTCTGCTGTGTGCAGCAAGCCCTATGTAAATGTTTATTTTGTTTCATAGCTACAGTATCTTATTATAACCCGTTCCATGTCCGTGCCTGAATAATACTTACACTTTCATGCCCCCCCCCCACTTTTCATTTGAAAAAATGTTCTATTTTCATGTTTTGATATATAATTAACACAACTTAGATTTTGGGTGGCGTTATTTTTTTTTTTAATGCTTCTAGATCTTTCATATATAGCTTTTGTAATAGATAGATGGCTGATATGTGATCAGACTGTTGTTTGACTTTGGATGTGACTTTCTATGTACGGCCAACTTGATTACATATTTAATGGGTCGTAAGATTATGAATTTATTAACATAGGCAACACTTTTTGTAAATAGTGTGACAAAGTCACTAGAAAAGTACTGAAGGGGAAATATGTAGCACTGAGATTGTTAGTAGTGTTGAGCGAATTTGTTCGGCATTTCAAATTCGGGTTCGTGTTTGGGGTTCCTGCTTGTTCGCACCAAAATTTCGGCTCTGTCCACGAACATCCCTGATTTGCCACGCTGTCACGCAGATCTGCGTGACAGCTTGGCAAATCAGGGTTAACACGCTGTCACGCAGATCTGCGTGACAGCGTGGCAAATCAGGGATGTTCGTGGGCAGAGCCGATTTTTTGGCACGAACAAGCCGGAACCAGGAACACGAACCTGAATTTGAAATGCCGAACAAATTCGCTCAACACTAATTGCTAGCTCCACTAATATAAACATAGGAAAAATGTTCCAGCACACAAAGTAATGAGGGGTTAATCAGCCATGTTTAGTGCTAGGATGATTAAACACCTGTAGAGGGGGAGGAGGTCAGAGGATAAATTCCCAGCCTTTTAGAGCATTTGGTGTGGGGTGGGTCTGGAGGTGAAAGCCCTGGAGCTGTTTTATCATGTGAAGGAAAGCTGTTTGTTCCTGCTACCCGTAGCAACAAGGACTGTTATAAGCTATGTTTTGTTTTCCCTGTTAAGCCGGGAAGGCCATGTTTGTTTTCCTAACATTGCCGTGGTTTAGTAAATAGAAAATTAGCGTGCACACTGTCAAATAGAATTGAGGTGCAGATGCAATGGACTGGAAATGTCCTCAAATCACGTAAAAATTAATTCATCGCGCACTCATAGGAAGTTTTGCTTTTTAGTGCCAATTTATTTATACCAATGAAATGTAGGAAAAATAACAGTGGTGAAGGCGACAATAGGTAGACGTTTCGGCCACACTGGCCTTATTCATTAAGTCACTACTGCAAAAAAGATAAATAGCATGATGAGAAAAAAATATAACAAAAGATGCATAATTGAAAGTCATACATAAGAATACATCTCGGTTGACACTGAGTTACGAAAGAGGTAGGTAACGGAATAGACGGTGTCAAAAGGGGGAGGAGGGGAAAGTGGGGATGGAAAGGGGAGGGAGAGAGAGGAGGGGGGGGAAAGGGGGGTTGGGGTGGAGGGTTAGGATAGGATGGAGGCAGAGGAATATTATATACAAATAAAAGCAGTTAAAAACAGTCAAGGTATACCAGGGGGAGCACAGGTATTTGAGTATAGGGGATTCCTTATTTGTATCAAGTTTATTTTAGCAGGAAGGCACCATAGAAGGTAGAGAGCAGTTCCAGTCAGAAGCTGCAACAATGAGGGGATGCGGATCAGTATCATGAGGCATGGGGTAGAATGCCTAAGCTAGTGGATATAAGTACCTTAACAAAAGACAGGGGTTCATCAGCCTGTGGAGAGCTGAAATAGAAGTATTGCCGGTTACCAGTGCTGTCAAAGGGTTTGGATAAGGAGTAAAGCCCATATGGGTCAATAAGTACCCGCAGTTCCTGTATCAGGGGTGTCTCTAGATGGGGAGTCCCATAAATGGTAGAAGTGGAGGGTACAGGCAGCGTTCCCACATTAGGCTGTTGGTAGTGTGGGAGTCAGGCTGCCTTATATACGCAGTGCTGCATGCTGCAGGAAGTGCGTCATCAGGGGGCGTGTCCCAGAAGTGGCACGTTGCTGGTTCGTCATGTGACAGTGGTTGTTTATTGGTAGCCATGGTAACCAGCCACATCGCACTGTGTAGGGGGTTGTAGTGAGAGAGGGAGTAACTGTGGGGGTGTACAGAGTCACAGAGCTCTGCATGGAGGGCTGGACTGGGAGTAGCAGTGGGATATACAGAGAAATGACGTGCGGTGAGCAGGTCACATGTGGGAGGTGATGCATGCAGGTTATCATGATGATGCGAACCTGATATTTGTAGTGTATGAACTGACCCATCATGGCATAGAAGCACAGAGTTTAGTAACCCACAGCAATGGTATGGTAACAGGTAGAAGGTAATGTAAAGTAACCCTATATATTGGGGAGTGACATGCTATGGAAAGTAGGGACGATTCTCCTGAATAATTATGCACAACATGCTATATGGTATATATACTCATAGAGAGGTAGAGAGAGAGAATGTCAGGTAATGCCTGTCACGATGTAAAGTGTGGGGGGGGGAAAGGGGGTTAGTGGTCATGCGTATAAAGACGAAGCGGTAGTGGGGTAGTAGGTACTCACCCGGAGGAAGGGGGATTTTTAAATGGGTCTGTAAAAGAAGGAGTGCGTTAGAAGGTCCAGTTTAATACACTATTGAATCCCCAAGGGGGTGATTTGTCAGGTATATATACCACTAAGAGGGAACACGTTAGTAAGTCCAATTTATTTCACTATGAGAATTTGGAAGGTATGTATCCCACTAGGAAAAAGAGTATGTCAGTAGGTCCAATTTATTTCCCTATTGAGTCCCCCAGGAGAGAGGGTTTGCAGGGTATAGATCCAGTAGGTCTCACGTTGTTTGAGAAGCCTGATGTGGTTACCACCCCGTCTGGGTCTGGCTACGTGTTCTAAAACCTGAAAACGGAGTTGGGCAACGGTATGCTTTGCTTTAGAGAAATGGTCAGGTAGTGGGAGCCAATTTTTACTGCAGCGGATTGTGGATTTATGACTGGCAATCCGGTCACGTACGTGCTGTGTCATCTCTCCTACATAGAGTAGGCCACAAGGGCACTTGATGACATAAATGACGAAGTTGGAATCGCATGTGAAGAAGCCCTTGATTGGATAACTCTTTCCTGTCCTGGGGTGGGTGACAGAGTCAGATTTAATGATATTAGAGCAGGCGGCACAGTTGAGACAGGGGAATGTCCCGTTGCGACGGGTATTGAGTAAACGTTGGGATGGGAGTGTCCGTGTGCTGCCAAGGTCTGCTCTAACGATTTTATCCTTAATGTTGCATGTTCTCCTGGTGCACATAAGAGCCGGGGTTGAAAATGCCGGAATCTCTGGATAGGCTTTGGAAAGAAGGGGCCAGTGTTTTTTGATGGTGACGTGTATTTTCGGCATAAAAGGATGATATGTGTGAATGAATGGTATCCTTTCAATTTTTACGATGGGTGGATGTTGTGGTGTAGGGGTCAGGGCCCGGTTCCTTTCTAGTAGGAGGAGTTTGGTGGGATAGTTGCGTTCCTGAAATTTTTGTGACCTGTCTTGTAATCGCTGTGGAAGAATGTTCTGGTCTGAAACAATCCGGGTGACCCTATGGAACTGAGAACGGGGTAGGCTATTCTTTGTAGTTTTGGCATGGCAACTGGAGTAGTGTAGCAAGCTGTTGCAGTCGGTGGATTTAGTGAATAGATCAGTGGTAAGTTTGCCCCTGATACAGGAACTGCAGGTACTTATTGACCCCTATGGGCTTTACTCCTTATCCAAACCCTTTGACAGCACTGGTAACCGGCATTACTTCTATTTCAGCTCTCCACAGGCTGATGAACCCCTGTCTTTTGTTAAGGTACTTATATCCACTAACTTAGGCATTCTACCCCATGCCTCATGATAGTGATCCGCATCCCCTCATTGTTGCAGCTTCTGACTGGAACCTCTCTCTACATTCTATGGTGCCTTCCTACTAAAACAAACTTGATACAAGTAAGGAACCCCCTATACTCAAATACCTGTGCTCCCCCTGGTATACCTTGACTGTTTTTAACTGCTTTTATTTGTATATAATATTCCTCTGCCTCCATCCTATCCCATCCCTCCACCCCAGCCCCCCAACCCCCCCCTCCTCTCTCTCCCTCCCCTTTCCATCCCCCCCTTTCCCCTCCTCCCCCTTTTGACACCGTCTATTCCGTTACCTACCTCTTTCGTAACTCAGTGTCAACCGAGATGTATTCTTATGTATGACTTTCAATTATGCATCTTTTGTTATATTTTTTTCTCATCATGCTATTTATCTTTTTTGCAGTAGCGACTTAATGAATAAGGCCAGTGTGGCCGAAACGTCTACCTATTGTCGCCTTCACCACTGTTATTTTTCCTACATTTCATTTGTATAAATAAATTGGCACTAAAAAGCAAAACTTCCTATGAGTGTGCGATGAATTAATTTTTACGTCATTGCCGTGGTTTATGCAGCACTCTCAATAAACCATCAGAAGGTTTAAAGAGACAGCGTTCCTGTGTCTACCTCTATATGCAGCCGAGTGAAACGATCTACCACAATAAATATAACTGCTCTGAATATTTTTGCCTGTTTTTATAGAGCAAATGCATTCAAACATGAAGGAAAAATATATTTTTTCCCGCCCGACTGGTTTGTCATTGAAAAGTTTTAAGGTGATTGTTTGCAATTCCTATATGCAGAAGAAATCGGCACAGGCGACAGCAACCCTGGCACATCTCCGCAAACATATTTTTCCCAGCGTTTACCAGGCTCCTTCTTCTCGCCCTACTACCAGCACCACTGACCCTATTCTTTCACACCTCCTCCAGTCCATCTCCCCGGCTGTAACTACTGGCCTAACTAAAATATTTAACCTCTCTCTTTCATCCGCTGTCTTTCCCTCCTCCTTCAAACATGCCATTCTAACCCCTTTCATAAATAAAAAACATCCCTGAACTAGAATTGCTCTGCTAACTACAGACTTAATCTCCCTTTCATCTTTAAAGTACTGGAACATTTGGTATACTCGCATCTAATCTTGACCCCTTTACAATCTGGTTTCCGCTCCTTACATTCTACAGAAACTGCCCTTACTAAAGTCTATAATGACCTACTAACAGCTAAATCTAATGGTCACTACTCCCTGTTGATTCTCCTGCATCTCTGCCATATTCCCAAGCGACACTACTCTGTCCTCCTCCTCCTAGATCTGTCATCTGCCTTCGACAGTGGACCATTCCCTCTTACTACAGACTCTCTCATCTCTCGGCATCACAGAATTGGCCCTATCTTGGATCTGTTCATACCTAACAGACAGGACATTCAGCGTCTCCCACTCACGCACCACCTCCTCATCTCGCCCCCTATCTGTTGGTGTCCCCCAAGGTTCAGTTCTAGGACCCCTGCTCTTCTCCATCTACACTTTTGGCCTCGGACAGCTCATAGAGTCTCACAGCTTTCAGTATCACCTCTATGCTGATGACACCATAGATCTACCTCTCCGGACCCGATATCTCCTCTCTACTAACCAAAATCCCACAATGTCTGTCCACTATTTCATCCTTCTTCTCTGCTAGATTTCTAAAACTTAACAAGGATAAAACTGAATTCATCATCTTTCCACCATCTCATTCATCCTGTTCATCACCAACTCCTCCTCTTCTCTCTATACACCGCCCCTATCAGACAAACCATCAGCAGATTTGGATTCCAGTACCATCTCAATGCTGATGACACCCAATTATACACATCTTCCCCTGACGTTAGCCCCGCATTACTACAAAATATCAGTGATTGTCTATAACATCATGTCTTCACTGTATCTAAAACTAAATCTGTCAAAAACTTCTTAAATAACAGAAAGCACCAACAAGCATTTGTCATTCTGTAAGGTTGTTTTTTTATGAGGGATCTTAAAAACACTAGTCTGGCAGAAATCTTGCAGAGAAAACAGGCATCTGTATCATAATCCCCTCTATTTCAGACGAGGGACCAACTGAGAGAATGGTGCTTAGCTAAAGAGGTGAGGATTAGCTCACCTGGCTTCTAGTGCCAGCAGAGCAGTCGGTACAGCCGATTGCCTCCAAACCAGAGATTGGTCTGATCTCATCTAAACCTTGCATTAAATGTTTAGCAAATATAGCATAATGCAGTTTAAAATTATTCAAATATTCAATGTTTGCATAAATCTTAGCGCTGTCTGAGAGCTGCTGTTTCTAATAGGAGTTGTGAGAGAAGTAGGGGTGGAAAGCTAGATGCTTCTTAGACACAAAAAGACTATTTTCTTTTATTTTGCACCTATTAGACGTGATTTAACAAAACCATAATTATAAGGTCTGTTGTTCATTTTTCCATTATGGGGAAAAAATATATATATATACATATATATATATATTTTTTTAAACATATATTGCATGCAGCAGTTCATTTTATTCAAAGACCCACATTGTTTTTGTTAAGTTTTCTGGAGCCAATATGTTCGGAGACCCCCTACCAAAGAGTGGTTTATAATCGCATGATTTTTTTGGGGGAAAGAAGGCAAGCTCAAAATCTGTCCAAAATAGTGACCTAACCAATTTCAAACAGTCCACAGTTTTCATCCTCTGGTACCTGCCTTGCTGGGCATAACAATGGCTCACCACAGCGCTTGACCATGACATACTGTCATTACTCATTACAGTACTAGTATATTTACCTTCCGAATTTCTCGTAGTTATCAATGCAGGCAGATGGGGCGTTAGTGCTCCAGAGAAGAAGAAACCAGTAAATTCATCTATTTTTCCCATTTCTAGAAAGTGCTGAAGAAATGGAGAGAGATCTTAGAAGATCTATAATTAAAGGGGTTGGCTACTACTTTTATTGATGGACTATCCTAAGAATATCTGGTCGGTGGGGGTGCAACACCTGGCACCCTCCATTGATCATTGGCTTCTGGCGCCGGCCGGAAGTTATTGGATGATGCCAGAACACAGTAGACAAGTCATTTATAATGGCCACAGCCACCCCCTATTAAAATGAATATAGGGTGGATCTGCAGTATAATAATTTTTAATAATTATATATTTTTTTTCTATAGTGCCAGCATATTCTGCAGCACTTTACTTGACAGACGGTACTTGTACAGACAATAAAGTTATAATTGAGTAAACCTATAATTGAACACATACCAAGAGGAGTGAGAGCCCTGCCAATCTATAATATAACGCTACAAGTGTCCCTCTGTCTGAAGCCTCTATAGACTGTGAAAGCGCGACATGCCTGCACAATCTGACTCCAGACAGAAGAACGCATGGAGCCGTTACAGGTAAGAGGAATGTATGGCTCCGGAGATCGCGGTATGCGTAGACACTGAACGCATACCGCAATCTCCGGCGCCATACTTACATACTTACCTGACCGGGAGGAGCGTTGCCGCGGCGCCTCTCTTCTGGCCGGAGACCGGGGGCAGAGTGAAGGCGTTGGAATCGGCGCATGCGCATAGCTCTATCCGGCGCCATTTTACTGAAGACACATTTGCAGTGTGTCATCAGCAAAATGGCGCCAGACAGCGCTGTATGGGCATGCGCGTACTTCGGCGCCACACTCTTCACCTGGCCTCCGGCAGAACAGGTCACAGCAGTGCTGGGACACAGGGAAGAAAGGTGAGTATAAGTGTTTATTTTTTTTGTATGTGTGCAGCATGAAAGGGATGAGAGGTACCACACATACCAGGATTGGGGGATGAGGGGGCCACACATTCCAGGATTGGGGGATAAGGGGGCCACACATACCAGGATTGGTGGATGAGAGGTACCATGCATACCAGGATTGGGGGGTGAGGGGTGCCATGCATACCAGGATTGGGAGATGAGGGGACCATGCATACCAGTATTGGGTGTGAGGGGACCACACATACCAGGATTGGGGGATGAGGGGTACCATGCATGCCAGGATTGGGGTATGAGGAGTGCCATGCATGCCAGGATAGGGATGAGGGGGCCATACATACCAGGATTGGGGATGAGAAAGCCATGCATACCAGGATGAGGGTATGGGGGGGTGCCATGCATACCAGGATTGGGGGATGAGGGGTGCCATACATACCAGGATTGGAATGAGGGATGCCATGTATATCAAATTTGGGATGAGGGGTGCCATGCATATCAGGATGAGAAATGGGGTGCCATGCATACCAGGAATGGGACGAGGGGTGCCATGTATACCAGATTTGAAATAAGGGGTGCCATGCATACCAGGATTGGGGATGGGGGGTGCCATGCATACCAGGATTGGGGATGGGGGGGTGCCATGCATACCAGGATTGGGGATGTGGGGTGCCATGCATACGAGGATTGGGGATGAGGGGTGCCATGCATACCAGGATGGGGGGATGAGGGGTGCCATGCATACCAGGATTGAGGTGTGAGGGGTACCATGCATACCAGG
Organism: Phyllobates terribilis; assembly: GCF_046119375.1. Taxonomy (NCBI): domain Eukaryota; kingdom Metazoa; phylum Chordata; class Amphibia; order Anura; family Dendrobatidae; genus Phyllobates; species Phyllobates terribilis. The sequence continues at coordinate 294,538,495 of NW_027362761.1, read as the reverse complement.
ATTGGGGGATGAGGGGTACCATGCATACCAGGATAGGGATCTGGGGGGGCCATGCATACCAGGATTCGTATGAGGGGCCATGCATACCAGGATAGGGATGAGGGCTACCATGTATACCAGAATAGGGATGAGGGGTACCATGCATACCAGGATGAGGGATGGGGTGCCATGCATACCAGAATAGGGATGAGGGAGCCATGCATACCAGGATGAGGGGCGCCATGCATGCCAGGATTAGGATGAGGAGTGCAATGCATGACATGATTGGGGATGAGGGGTGCCATGCATACCAGGATTGGGGGATGAGGGGTGCCATGCATACCAGGATAGAGGTGTGAGGGGTACCATGCATACCAAGATTGGGGATGAGGCATGCCATGCGTACCAGGATTGAGGGTGAGGGGTGCAATGCGTGCCAGGATTGGGGGTGAGGGGTGCCATGCATACCAGGATAGGGATGAGGGCAGCATATAACAGAATGGGGGAACAGGTTTGGGGAGCACAAATACCAGAATGGGGGCAGCACAAATACCAGGATAGAGGCAGCACAAATACCAGAATGGGGGCAGCACAAATACCAGCATGGGAGACCATATTCCAATAAAAATACTCGCCACCCAGGCGTAGAACGGGCTCAATAGCTAGTATCTATATAAGTACAGATACAAAGTGCTATTAAGTGAATGTAGAAAGTGTAAACACATGCTACGAGGGAGCAGATTTGGAAGAATATTTTGGAAGGGCAAAACTGGAATGGTTATGTAAGTGAGGTGAGGTGATAGGCCAGTCTAAAGAAGTGGGTTTTAGGGCACGCTTAAAACTGTGGGTATTGGGAGTTAATTGAATTGTCTTGAGTAGTGCATTCCAGAGAAGTGGCGCAGCTCACAAGAAGCGGTTGGAGAGGAATATTATCCTAGCTGCTGAATTCAGGATGGATTGGAGAGGGGAGAGTCTAGTAAGAGGGAGACCGATTAGTAGAGAGTTGCAGTAGTCCAGAGGAGAATGAATTAGAGCAACAGTAAGAGTTTTTGTAGAGTCAAAGGTAAGAAAAGGTCGAATTCTAGAGATGTTTTTTGAAGTGTAGTTGACATGTGCGAGCGAGTGATCGGATGTGGGGAGTGAAGGGAAGATCTGAGTCAAATATAACCCCAAGACCGGGGGTGGTGTGCTGCCGGGGAGTAGTGATAGAACCACACACGGAAATGGCAATATTAGGTTTGGGAACATCAGAAGAGTGAGGAAAAGCAAGGAATTCAGTTTTTGACAGATTAAATTTTAGATAAAGGGAGGACATGATGTTAGATACAGCAGAAAGACAATCACTGGTATTTTGTAGTAATGCAGGGGTGATGTCAGGAGACTATGTGTATAATTGGGTGTCATCCGCATATAGATGGTACTGAAAACAAAATCTACTGATGGTTTGTCCAATAGGGGTAGTAGGGTAAAGAGTAGAGGAAGAGGAGTGTGAAAAGATACCATGAAGGAGCGGTCAGAGAGGTAGGAGGAGAACCAGGAGAGAGAAGTGTCCTTGAGGCCGATAGAGCGTAGCATAGTGAGGAGGAGCTGGTGATCCACATTGTCGAATGCGGCAGAGAGATCCAGGAGAATCAGCAGAGAGTAGTTACCATTAGATTTAGCTGTTAGTAGATCGTTAACGAATTTAGTAGAGTGTAAAGAGCGGAGATCATATTGTAAAGGAAGAGCGTTAACTGATAGATAGTGTATTACACGGGAGTGGAACAAATGTTCCAGAAGTTTAGAAATGAAGGGGAGATTAGAGACAAGTCTGTAGTTATCAGTGCAGTTCTGGTCGAGGGATGGTTTCTTAAGTCATGGGTGTATGCTGGCATGTTTGAAAGAGAAGGGAAAGATACCTGATGAGAGAGGCTAAATATTTTAGTTAGGTGAGTGGTGACATCCGGGGAGAGGGACTGAAGGAGATGTGAGGGAATAAGGTCACTGGTGCAGGTAGTAGGGTGAGAAGATGCGAGCCTGGTAATGTCTCTTTCCATGATCGGTTCAAAGACAGCAAGTGAGCTAAATGAAGTGCAGGAAGAAAGAAAATGTATGATATTTGGGAATTGGGAGAAAATTTCCTGTCGGATATGGTAAATTTTTTTTTTAAATAATTGTCCCGATAGTCAGCGCTGAGGTTAGTTGTTGGTGCCTGAACTCTTGGACTGAGGAGGGAATGATATTTATCAAAGAGTTGTTTAGGATTGTTGGACAGTGCTGTGATGAGGTTGTTGAAGTAAGCTTGTTTGGAGAGGTGGAGGGCAGAGTTGTATGTTTTAAGCATACATTTATAATGGATGAAATCTTTGGCCAGATTGTATTTTCTCCACAGACGTTCCTCCATAGACGTTCGGCTCACCTGGAGCACTGCTGGAGAAAATGTGTTTGCAGCGTGTGCCAGGGTTGCTGTTAGAACTCTCCTGTTAGTTTTTTTTTAGTTTGCTGGTCACATGACCATTTTTGCCTATTTAATCCGGCTCCGCCCTCCTGGTCTTGCTGGACTTCATTGTATTTACTACTCTTGAGCTAGCTTGGTGCTCTGTTGCCGTTCTCTGTTAGTTTTGCTAGGTCTTCTGACCTCTATGCTTTTTGCTGTGTGTTTGTCTTTGACTGCTACTATTTCTGCTAGGAGGTGTCCAAACTTATCCCAGTCCCTAGTTCTTGTAGGGATCCCTCCCTCACATCTATAGGTCTTCGTTCAGACTAGCCGAGGACTTTAGCGGGTCTGATCGCAGGATCAGGTTCCCCGTTACATCGTAGGGATCTAGTTTAGTTCTATTGTAGGGACAGCTCTCCTGTCTTTCCTTAGTCCCTGTAGCAGATCATAACAGTTGGCACTATCTGTGGTGAGTTGTTCTATGTGTAGGAGGTGCAGCTTCATCCAGGGCACTTTGTAGTGTTTCATTATAATGTTTTCAAAGCAGAGTCAGGACTTGAGAGGGAGGAGATTGGAACCAATGATGACTGCAAATTCTTCATAAGTTTCTGGGTATTAATGGTATGTACTGTATATACCCATAAGAGTAGTAAGTGGGGGTGTCCTGAGTGGGGTGACAGTTCTTGATAGAGAATGAAAGAAGATTGTGGTCAGAGAGCGGGAGAGAAGAATTAGTAAAATCATGCACTGAGCAGAGCTGGGAGAAAATCAGGTCCAGCGTATTCCCGTCATGTGTAGGAGAGTTAGTAAGATGTGAAAAGTCGAGAAAGGAGGTTAGAGATAAAAGATGAGCGGCAGATTGGGAGATGGGATCATCAATAGGGATATTAAAATCCCCCATGATGAAAATGGGTATGTCACAAGATAGAAAGTGTGGAAGCCAGTTGGCAAAGTGATCAATAAACTGACGGGAGGGGCTCGGAGGGCGATACACAACCACCACTCTCAGGTCGAAGTGCCGGAGAAGTCTGACAGTGTCAAAGTCAAAAGAAGGGAAGATAAGTGAGGGTACGGTGTGGATAACCTGAAAAGCACATTTTGTTGAAAGGAGCCGACGAGCAGCTCCACCTTGCCTGCTCTCATGTCTGGGTTTTTTTGGAAAATGTAGGCTACCATGCGAGAAAGCAGCAGGGGTGGTGTCCAACTGCTGGGTCCATGTTTCAGTAAGAGCCAAAAGGTTAAGGAAGTTTGAAAGGAAAAAGTCATGGATGTAGGAGCGTTTGCTACACGCTGACCGTGAGTTCCAGAGGGCACACTTAAAGGGTACAGAAGGTGTGCGAAGAATCTTATTGAGATTCGTGGGGTTTCTGAGTGTAGCAGATAAAGAGTTAAATTTACTATTAAAAAAAGTGCCTGGGTTCAGGAAGATATCTCCTGCGACTAGGAGAAGGAGAATAGAGAGAGTGAGCTGATGTTTCAGTAATTTGTGAGAGTGTCTTTTGTGTTGTATGGTGGGAGTGAATGGATTAGTTTAAGATTGTGGAAAGAGCATGAGAGCTGTACATTGGAGAGGGTAGGAGAGAGGGACTGATATGGATAATATGCACAAAGTGTGTGAAAGGGTGGTAGATATGAATGACTGCAGCAGCTAGAATATAAATGATATAAATACATTGGGTGAATACATTTTGCTGTACAAATGAACTGGGAACAAGATAGTTTCAATGTCTTACCTGTCTCTTGCCCTGTATAACTGCCCTGGTACTTTGAAAAATATGGCACTTCGATAATAACCAACCGTGACAACTATAGCTTTAACAGACCTGCTGTGTTCTTTCAGCATCTGAGAACTTTCAGCCGGTGCCTGGAACATTGGATATTGATGGCCTATCCTACATATAGGAAATCAATAAAAAAATAGTGGCCAGCCTCTTTATCTGCCTCTTCCTATAATACTGCTCTGTCATCCATTATAGTAGTGTTACATTAAAAATACTTTATTTTTATCAAAACAGTTTAATTATTAGATGCCAATCTATTAGATGCAAATCAAATTTGTATAGAATTTTTGGAAATATGCTGAACACAGCAACTTCGGACAGTTTTAAATTCTTATTTGCGTGAATCGCTAAAAAGGCCCGCTTCCATTTTACATGATGCCGAAGATTGCATCCATCAGCAAGCGAAGAATCACATGACGTCAGGCGCATCCAGACGGCCTTCACCATAATGCCTAACAGCTATCAGCTTACCTGGTATAGTACAACCAATCAGAAGGGACTATTGTAGCTTGTATAAAAGCAGAGGAATGAACTAGCCATTTGGACGTGAACTTGGATATTGAGAGGATATCACAGCTCACATTTCAACAAAAAAGTCATAAAACACTGAACAAACATTACAGATAGTGTGTAACAGCACAGCAATGAAGATGTTTACCATCCACTTACCTATCATTTTGAGTTAGAGAGATTGAAACCAGTTGGATAAAGTCCCAGGAAACCTCGTAGGCCACGGCTCCACTATCAGTATTCGGTCAGTATTTGGTCAGTATTTTTTCTCAGGAGTGGGAGCCAAAACCAGGTGAGGAACAATCAGAGAAAAGGTATAATAGAAACAAGTCACCAATTCTGCATTTATCACCCACTCCTGGTTTTGGCTTCCACTCCTGAGAAAAAATACTGACCAAATACTGATAGTGGGGCCGTGGCCATAGAGATATCAACCTCATATTGAAGTACATGTGATTCACTGTGGATCACATGATCCATATAAAAAAAATTGTTGAAGATGTCAAATTGGAATTTCAATAAATTTGTTCATCTCTAATTACATATAGGTTAGTAATCAGTTTCTGTAATAAATTCCAACCTACAAAACCAGCCATGACCATTATGTAAATGTAATGTCCATAATGATGTGTCGCCTTGCTCGCAATACCACTATTTTTTTCTAAATCAAAATGTAAGAGTTTTAATGCAGAACCGGCATTATTGTGACCATCAGGAACGTTTCATTTCACTTTGAATTGCTTTTACTGTTTGTAACTTCCAGTGCTTGGGGAAATTAGAGGGAATAGATCATTTTAATGGCCAAGAAAAGTCCTAGATACCGTTAGGTTGTAAAACATTTTATGGGCATAAGCAAGGATATGCATTTGTATAAAAGAGAACTGTCTCTGTAGTGGTCATTTGTGATGTGTCATCTGACGGCCGTGTCTCCTGCTGAAGGATAGCTCACATTCCCTTTACTGTATAAGAAAAGGAAAAAAGATGCTTCATGTTTATATGTTCATATTATCTATTGTGTTCCTTTAAGAAGATGTGACTTGTGTATTCTTGTTATTTTGATCTATAAAGCCCCTTCCGCGCCTCTCATCCCCTGCCGCTAACACATCCTTCCACATATCCCATCATTCCCTTGGCTTTCCCTGCTGTCTGGTTTTGTCAATTGTTTCCTTGCTTTTATGTGAAAGGATATAATGATATCTTTCCTCTCTCTGCCCATGCAGAAGATAGCATTATAACACAAATAATTCTTTGTTTTCCGTGCCGCACATAGGGTCTGGCTTTTTGACATGTTCTAGTTGTTGCTTTGTAAGAATCATCTGTCATGTTGCTTTATGCACCCCTCCTAAATGTCATCCTTAACAACTGTAAGAGACGAGACTTGCTAGAAACAGAGAAATCATGAAAGGCTACACCCCCCTTTATGTGCATTGTCAGGGAATTGAACAGAATTATTTTAGTATACTCTAGGGCCATGGCTTATCAAACAGTGAGGATCCCTCCAGACAGACGAATAATAGGAGTTTTTCCCTTATCAGCTGTACAGAGTGCAGTGATAAAGTTGAGGTTAAATTATTGTAACATGTTCCAGAGAGCTCGCCAGCTCCTGGTGCGGAATTGATACCGAGGCCACAATCATCCTTCCTCATTTTCCTTTGTTATGATTTTGGACTCATGTTGTCAAAGCTCAACAGCCAGTTAAGGCGCGGTGAACATGGGCATCAGCAAAATTCTTTTTTTTCCTCTACAAAGGTATAGATAAGATGTGTATTGAAGGGTTCATCCCCTACATGTTATTTAGTGTGTTTTATGAAAATCTGCTACTTTGCAATATTGGTTCATTTTACATAAGTTTATTTTTTGGGGGGATTTTTTTTGCACTTTTTTGCTTCTATTTTTATACTGTTACCTATTTTTTTATTCCTTAACATTTTGCTTTTTGTGGGTTGAGATATTTTGATTTGAGTTTGATGCTATTGTTCTCCATAGCTACTCATTACTCTGCTTGTTTTTTTCTTAAATAAAATATGCTTAGGGAGATTGTATAATGGGGCGCAGACAAAATACACAGTACAGACCAAAAGTTTGGACACACCTTCTCATTTAAAGATTTTTCTGTATTTTCATGACTTTGAAAATTGTACATTCACACTGAAGGCATCAAAACTATGAATTAACACATGTGGAATTATATACTTAACAAAAAAGTGTGAAACAACTGAAAATATGTCTTATATTCTAGGTTCTTCAAAGTAGCCACCTTTTGCTTTGATGACTGCTTTGCACACTCTTGGCATTCTCTTGATGAGCTTCAAGAGGTAGTCACCGGAAATGGTTTTCACTTCACAGGTGTGCCCTGTCAGGTTTAATAAGTGGGATTTCTTGCCTTATAAATGGGGTTGGGACAATCAGTTGTGTTGTGCAGAAGTCAGGTGGATACCCAGCTGATAGTCCTACTGAATAGACTGTTAGAATTTGTATTATGGCAAGAAAAAAGCAGCTAAGTAAAGAAAAACGAGTGGCCATCATTACTTTAAGAAATGAAGGTCAGTCAGTCTGAAAAATTAGGAAAACTTTGAAAGTGTCCCCAAGTGCAGTTGAAAAAACCATCAAGCTCTACAAAGAAACTGGCTCACATGAGGACCGCCCCAGGAAAGGAAGACCAAGAGTCACCTCTGCTTCTGAGGATAAGTTTATCCAAGTCACCAGCCTCAGAAATCGCAGGTTAACAGCAGCTCAGATTAGAGACCAGGTCAATGCCACACAGAGTTCTAGCAGCAGACACATCTCTTCAACAACTGTTAAGAGGAGACTTTGTGCTGCAGGCCTTCATGGTAAAATAGCTGCTAGGAAACCACTGATAAGGACAGGCAACAAGCAGAAAAGACTTGTTTGGGCTAAAGAACACAAGGAATGGACATTAGACCAGTGGAAATCTGTGCTTTGGTCTGATGAGTCCAAATTTGAGATCTTTGGTTCCAACCACCGTGTCTTTGTGCGACGCAGAAAAGGTGAACAGATGGACTCTACATGCCTGGTTCCCACCGTGAAGCATGGAGGAGGACGTGTGATGGTGTGGGGGGGCTTTGCTGGTGACACTGTTGCGGATTTATTCAAAATTGAAGGCATACTGAACCAGCATGGCTACTACAGCGTCTTGCACCGGCATGCTATTCCATCCGGTTTGCGTTTAGTTGGACCATCATTTATTTTTCAACAGGACAATGACCCCAAACACACCTCCAGGCTGTGTAAGGGCTATTTGACCAAGAAGGAGAGTGATGGGGTGCTACGCCAGATGACCTGGCCGCCACAGTCACCAGACCTGAACCCAATCGAGATGGTTTGGGGTGAGCTGGACCGCAGAGTGAAGGCAAAAGGGCCAACAAGTGCTAAGCATCTCTGGGAACTCCTTCAAGATTGTTGGAAGACCATTTCCAGTGACTACCTCTTGAAGCTCATCAAGAGAATGCCAAGAGTGTGCAAAGCAGTCATCAAAGCAAAAGGTGGCTACTTTGAAGAACCTAGAATATAAGACATATTTTCAGTTGTTTCACACTTTTTTGTTAAGTATATAATTCCACATGTGTTAATTCATAGTTTTGATGCCTTCGGTGTGAATGTACAATTTTCAAAGTCATGAAAATACAGAAAAATCTTTAAATGAGAAGGTGTGTCCAAACTTTTGGCCTGTACTGTATAATGAAGTATTTGCCCTTGTTGGCTCATAATTTCCTCCTATGACCCCTGAATCTCAGGTGCATATATCACTTCAATAACTCCTATCCAACATAGGATGTTTTAGCTCATCTTATGTCTTGCCCCCATGTATGGAGCGGGCTCAGGAGCTGAGCCTGCACCACAGTCTGCAGATGCAGAGCTTGCTCTGATCGCTGCTGTTCAACCATTTAAATGATGATGTGAATCATCAACAGTGGCATTTTAATAACGAGATTGCTGGTGTGGCAATGATCGCAGGTGCATGTCCCTAAAGGGTTCTAAAAAATAAAGCTAAAAAGTTGTTGTTTTCTAATTAAAATAAAAAACATAATTTAAATCATCCACCCCTTTCCCAGTTTAAAAATAAAAAAATAATTAAAAAATAATCATATCTAGTATTGCCGTGTTGATAAAAGTCTGATCTATCAAAATATAAAATGAATTAACCACTATGGTAATCTCAGTAAATACAAAACATATCAGAACGTCAGAATTGCATTTTCTTGTTTGCCACACTTCCCTAAAGATGCAATAAAAAGTGATAAAAACATCTTATGTATCCAACATTGATGTCAGAAAATGAGTTGATGAAAAATAAAAAAGTCATAGGTCTCAGAAAATGGCAACGCATAAATATATGTTACAATTTTTTTTTTTACGCTTAATAAAAAAAAAAACTATTCAAGTTTGGTATTTCCATAACTGTGCCGACCTGGGAAATCATATTATACTGTCATTTTTTACAGTACAATGCTGTTATAATAAAACCCCAAAAACAATTATGTTTATTTTGCCATTTTTACCAAACTCAGAAGTCCATTATTTGGTAAAGTTATTCTAAAATACCACTCATCCCTCAAAAACAATTTTTCCATATAGCTTTACAGACAGAAACATAAAAAAAGTTATGGCTTTTGGGAGAAGGAAAGAAAAGAACAAAAGTGCAATGAAAATAGGCTGTGACAGGAAGGGGTTAAAAGGCTATGAAAAATAAAGCATTACATTTATAATAATGTGAAGAGAACTTAAAACTGTACGAACAGAAGAAACATTTTTCTCAACTTGCCAGTAAACCCATTGAAGATGATCATTAAGCCTCTTCGTAGCCCAAATTGGCTCCTCATATGGATCAATAGAGATCAGCAAATTAAAATACAACATCAAAGTGGATCTATAACCAGCATGTACAATACAAACTTTATTATGTATAGTTTATTAAAAAGATCTCTTAGCTTGATGAGTAGTTTAGTCCAGCTATAGGAACGAACTAGCTCATGAGTTCAAGTGTATTCACTTTCTGCCCACCCGGCCTGAATGACAACTGCAGTTTATGGTGGGAGTAGATTAAGAATAAATATATTCACAAATGATTTTACAGCAATGCTGAATTTTCAAAGCAAGTACACCAGCCTCATCAGGTTTGTGAGATCTAATTAATCATATATGCAGCTTGTATTGTGAGATATGGTAATCTGTGAAACTGTACACCTATGACCTATCTAATTTATGTACACAAATATACACTTGCTTTCTTTCCTCATCTGTTCAGCCAATGTTGATGGCCCATATAAACAAAAAAAAACAATACTATTAGAGACCCAAGATAGCTGAGGGAGGGTACTGTTGGAAATTTTACATTGAAGTCCACAATATTCAAGTTACACCATTAGGCCACGGCCTCACTATCAGTATTTGGTCAGTATTTTTCCTCAGTAGTGGGAGCCAAAACCAGGAGTAGGTGATAAATGCAGAATTGGTGACTTGTTTCTATTATACCTTTTCTCTGATTGTTCCTTTCCTGGTTTTGGCTCCCACTCCTGAGAAAAAATACTGACCGAATACTGACCAAATACCGATAGTGGGGCCGTGGTCTTAGGCACAATATCACTTTAGGAACATTCATACATTTCTCTTTTTTTTACTCTGTGTCTCATATTAGTGGATTTCTCATATACAGTGTAAAGTATATAGTTTGTCAAGAAGAATGGGCAAAAATGTCATCCTCTAGATGTGCAAGGCTAGTAGAGACATATCCCAAAGGACTTGCAGCAGTAATTGCACCGAATGGTAGTACTACAAAGTATTGACTCAGTGTTATGATCTGCAACATAGGCTAAGGAAAGATGGGGAGAGCTGTCCCTACAGTAAGACTAAGCTGAGCCCCTACATTGTAGCGGGCTACCTGTTCCTTGTGAACAGACCCGCCTTCGTCCTCGGCTAGTCTGAACGGAGACCTATAGAGAAAGGGAGGGGTCCCTAAAGGAACTAAGGACTGGGACAAAAATGGGACACCTCCTAACAGAAGTTGTTGCAGAGCAAAAGATAAACTGACAAAAAGTACTAGAGGTCCCAGAGGACCAAGCAAACTAGAGAGAGATAGGCACAAAAGCACCAGGCTAGAGAGACAGTCAAACAACACTGAAGTCCAGCAAAGCCAGAAGGGCGGAGCTGGAATATATAGGCAGCTGGTCACGTGACCGCAAAACACAAGATAGCAAAAACTAACAGGAGGGTTCTAACAGTACCCCCTCTTCTATGAGGATCCTCCGGATCCTCCAGGCCCAGGCCTATCAGGAAACCTCCTGTGGAAAGCTCTGACAAGTCTAGGGGCAGAGACATCATCCGCCCTTACCCAGGAGTTATCCTCGGGACCGAAACCTTTCCAAGCGACGAGATACTGCAATCTCCCTCTATGCCCTCTGGAATTCAGGATACGAGAAATTTCATATTCGCCGTCTTCCACCACCGGAGGAACTGTGACAGTGGCATCCCTATCCGATACATCAGCCTTTTTCAACAAGGAAACATGAAACACAGGATTAATCTTCCAGGAGGTGGGGACCTCCAACCTAACAGCAGACTGGTTAACCACCTGAAGCACCTTAAATGGCCCCACAAACTTCGGACCCAATTTTTTAGAGGGAATCCTCAACCGCAGATTCTTTGAGGACAACCAAACCATGTCACCCACAGTAAACAAAGCCTCTTTACGTTTCCTGTTAAAATACTTCTTGGACTTTTTGTTAGCCTCTTGAAGGTTACAACGTACATTAGTCCAAACTCTCTCCAAATCACCGGAAAAATTCTCCTCCTCCGGCACCGCCGACCCCAATTTGGAGAGCGAACCAAAAGACGGATGTCTCCCAGTACAACAAAAAAAAGGAGAACACCCAGCAGAGGAGGATGTATGGTTGTTAAGAGCAAATTCTGCGAGTGGCAGAAACTCAGACCACCCCTCTTGATTGTCTGCCACAAAACAACGCAAAAACTGTTCAACATCCTGGTTCTTTCTTTCTGTCTCTCCATTAGACTCGGGATGATACCCAGACAAAAATGACAAATGGACTCCCAACCTGTCACAAAAAGCATGCCAAAAGCGAGCCACAAACTGAGGTCCCCTATCAGAAACAATGTCGGTGGGAACGCCATGGAGCCTGACAATTTCCTTAACAAACGCCTTAGCGAGTGTCTTAGCGCAGGGTAGCTTAATGAATGGAACCAAATGACACATCTTGCTAAAACGGTCCACAACCACCCAGATGACAGTGAAACCCTCGGACACAGGAAGTTCAGTAATAAAATCCATTGCCAGATGCGTCCAAGGCGCGCTAGGAACCTCCAGAGGGCAAAGCAACCCCGCAGCAGGGGTATGTGAAGCCTTTGACCTAGCACACACCGTACATTGACGCACCCACTTGATGACTTCCTTCTGCCACCCAGGCCACCAAAAACTGCGACTGATAAGTCTCTTAGTCTCAGAAATTCCTGGATGACCTGCCAACCGAGACTCATGATACTCCACAAACAAATCTCTCCTAAAGGTTCTAGGCACAAACAACCTCCCATGGGGAGTGTTAGATGAAGCATCATCTTGGGCTTTCAGAATCCCATCTTCCAAAACGGAGTCCAATGCTGCTACCACAACTCCTTCCTGTAAAATGCTCTCCTCCTCCTCGGTACCAACCATGGGAGAAAAGGTGCGAGGTAAAGCATCGGCTTTAACATTCTTAGTACCAGGGATAAGTAACAGAAAAATTAAACCTAGAAAAAAAAAGTGCCCACCTAGCTTGACGGGCATTCAAGCGCTTGGCAGCATCCAGATAGTTCAAATTCTTATGATCTGTGAAAACCTGAATAGGAAATTTAGCACCTTCCAAGAAATGATGCCAATGTTCAAACGCGAGTTTAATAGCCAGCAATTCCCGATTACCAACATCGTAATTAAGTTCGGTTTCTGAAAATTTTTTCGAAAAAAAAATGTAGCGCCCTGTGAGTTCGGCCGCTACAGGGGTATTGCACCTCTGCCAGAGGTGTGATATTCCACTCCCGGGTAAGGATGGAGTATGGACCAGGGCTCAGTTAGCTGCATACAGCACACACACCCCATTTCCGAGGGACAGCTCAACGGTGCTCCCACTAGACAGAAGTGCAGGCACGACCGACTATGTCCCTGGCTGGAGTGGGGAGGGGGGGTGGAATACCCAGTGCTGTAGGGGCAGATAGGGGTTGGTTCCTGAGCGTAGGAAGGAGCCCATTGGTTGCTGGTCACCTGGGCTCATGGTCAGAGGGAGGTATAAAAGGTGGGCACCATCTTAGATCTGGGTTCAGTCTGTGAGGAGAAGTTGAGAGGAGAGCTGACAGGGAGCAGCAGCTCAGGCTGAGTGCTGCTCCAGAGGCAGGCCTAGAGAAGAGGCCGGAGCCTGAGAGGAGAAGGAGAAGTGGGCCTGGAGAAGAGGCCAAGGGAAGGAGGAGAAGACAGAACAGGAAAGAAGGAGAAGAGAGAGAGAAACAGAAGGGCTCAGGAACAAGAAGGTGGAAGGGACCCTAAGAACCCACGAGAATCCAGGGTGAAGGGTCAGGCAGATTAAGGGTACCGGATCCCAAGTTGGTGGAGGAGAAACAACCCTCAGCCAAAGACCGGAGGCTGTGACCATTTATTGGTGCAGCACCTCATCAAACCTGCTAGGAAGGCACCATAACGGACAGCGGGGAACAGGGCCCACGTTTACCTGCGCAGGTCCGCGGCGACCGGACAAAAGTGGGTCACTGGTGAGGCAGGCCAGAGAAAGGATTAAAGGGGGTCCTGTGCCATGCTCCTGAACTGCCTGGGAGTTGACCGAGCCCCTCACCTGGTGGACGCAGCACGGCTCGGGCGGTCACTGCTGACAGAAGTGACCCGGAACAAATGAACTGTGAGTAAAGACCCTGGACTGTAACTTGTTGTCCGTGTGCTCCTTCGCGCCTCCAGCACTATCAGCACTGGGACTCTCACTACCATCACTCCCACCATCCACTACACTGCCCTGGGGCCGCACTCTTCCCGTGGGGAGTCACACCACCTCAGCTGCACCCACCATCAGCCCCAGCGGTCTGCCCTGCAGCGGCGGTTCCTAATGACCGCAATACACGGGTGGCGTAGTCGGACATAATCATCAGCACATAACGGACTACCATTGGTCTGACCACCCTGAGCCGCGGGACCGGGCCGCCACTTCTACTCCCAGCGTCTCCCTATTGCCCGGTTCCGCGTGCCCCACGGCCCAGGGGGCGAGTCAAAAACACAGGGATGTACTCCATCCTTGTTCTCCTGAGACAAAACTGCACCGACCCCCACCGAAGAAGCATCAACCTCGACCAAAAAAGGCTTGGTCTCAATAGGCTGCATAAGGATAGGGGCAGAACTGAACCTCTCCTTGAGATACACAAAAGCTTCAATGGCCTCAGTAGTCCACTGGACCGTATTCGCACCGTTCCTGGTGAGATCGGTCAGCGGCTTAACAATTATAGAAAAATTCTTAATGAATTTCCTGTAATAATTGGCGAAACCCAAAAATCTCTGTATCGATTTCAAACCAATAGGCCTAGGCGATTCCTGCACAGCCTGAACCTTCACCGGGTCCATCTCAAAGCCCTCTCTGGAGATAATGTAGCCCAAAAAACTAATTCTCTGCACAGCGAACTCACATTTCTCCAGCTTAGCAAAAAGTGAGTTATCACTCAATAACTGCAACACTTCACGTACACTCTGCCAATGGGACTCCAGATCTGGTGAATAAATCAGAATGTCATCCAAATACACAACCACATTCTTACCAATCAAAGGTCTCAGGATGTCATTAATAAGGTTCTGAAAAAACGCGGGTGCATTGGTAAGACCAAAATGCATCACCAGATTCTCAAAATGACCTACCGAAGTGTTAAAAGCAGTTTTCCATTCATCACCCTCCTTCATACGTAACAAATTGTATGCCCCCCAGAGATCAATTTGAGAAAACCACTTGGCCCCCACTAACTGGTTAAACAAGTCAGGAATTAACAGCAATGGGTAAGAATTGCGTACGGTAATCTTATTAATTTCACGAAAGTCCAGACAAGGACGTAAACCCCCGTCTTTTTTTTTAACAAAGAAAAATCCAACTGCCACAGGCGACTTAGCAGGTCTAATGTGACCAGCAGCCAAGCTCGTCTGTATGTATTCCTCCAAGGCCTTTCTCTCAGGGATAGTCAGATTAAACAAGCGACTCTTGGGAAGAGTAGCTCCAGGAACAAACTCAATGGTGAAATCATAGTCCCTATGAGGAGGTAAAACTTGCGACTCCTCCTCTGAAAAAACCTTCTAAAAATCCTGAATAGGAACAGGTAATTCCCCTTTTTCCACAGCCGCAATGCGACCATTACAACACTTATCATAGCACTTAGGACTCCAAGACTTAATCTCATTAGTAGACCAGTCCAGTAAAGGATTGTGCAGTTTTAACCAAGGCAAACCTAAAACGACTGGAGAGGGTAAATTATTTAATACCACCAAGTCCAAAATTTCTTGGTGAATACCATTGATAGTGAGGGGAAATGCCGCAACCTTGTGAGTAATACATTTCAAAGGAATGTTATCAATTGCAATCACAGAAATAGGTGATGACAAAGGTTTGGATTCCAATTTAAGTTTTTCCAAAAAACCCTTATCAATCACATTGTGTTGAACCACAATCCACAAATACCTGAAATTCAATCAAATCTTCCTGCAATGAGGTACTCCCTGAAATAAATACTCCCTTAGAGCTCAAACAAGCAATACGGGCGTAACTGCCCTTTTTTTTTTTCTTTACTTAAACGAAGCTCACAGTTCTTAATCAAATGGTCAGTTTTACCACAATAAAACACAATCCCTTGGAAAACCTGCGGTCTCCTTCGTGAGAGTGGAGTGACATCGCCCCAACCTCCATCGGTACTCCGCCGTCTGAGCAGACCCTCTGGGGACTAGGAGCTGCCATTGCAGGAATTTTTTCATCATTAACCCTGGCACGCAGTCTCCTGTCCACACGTATAGCTAATTGCATGGCTTCCTGCAAGGTCTCAGGTGCTGGAAATGCAATCAGCAGATCCTTAACCCTTTCACTTAGACCAGCGAGGAAAAAGCATTTTAACATCGAATCATTCCATTTCACTTCTGAGGACCACCTTCTGAAGTGTGTACAATAATTTTCAACATCACCTAACCCCTGCTTCAAACGTCTCAGTTCTGTCTCGGCAGATGAGACTCGATCAGGATCGTCATACAATAGCCCCATAGCAGAAAAAAAAACCCTCCACTGACCTAAAACACGGATCATTAGGTTGGAGAGAAAAGGCCCACCCCTGTGGTTCCTTGTGCAAAAGTGACATGATAAACCCAATGCGCTGTGATTCATTTCCAGAGGACCTTGGTCTCAAACGAAAATATAATAAACTAGCATTTTTAAAGGAAAAAAAATCTTGTTGTTTACCATAAAAAATATCAGGCAGTCCTACCTTTGGTTCCACAAAATGCGCTCCAGAGCAGCTACTCACGTGTTGCCGGAGCTCGGAGACCTCTAGAGACAATCCCTGCAGGCGTTGAGCCAAATCTTGAACAGAAACCATACTGATCCCCGGATTTCTTTCCTTAAAGTTTTTGTTTGGGCTGGACTTACTGTTATGATCTGCAACATAGGCTAAGGAAAGATGGGGAGAGCTGTCCCTACAGTAAGACTAAGCTGAGCCCCTACGTTGTAGCGGGCTACCTGTTCCTTGTGAACAGACCCGCCTTCGTCCTCGGCTAGTCTGAACGGAGACCTATAGAGAAAGGGAGGGGTCCCTAAAGGAACTAAGGACTGGGACAAAAATGGGACACCTCCTAACAGAAGTTGTTGCAGAGCAAAAGATAAACTGACAAAAAGTACTAGAGGTCCCAGAGGACCAAGCAAACTTGAGAGAGATAGGCACAAAAGCACCAGGCTAGAGAGACAGTCAAAACAACACTGAAGTCCAGCAAAGCCAGAAGGGCGGAGCTGGAATATATAGGCAGCTGGTCACGTGACCGCAAAACCCAAGATAGAAACAAAAACTAACAGGAGGGTTCTAACACTCAGGGGGGATGAATACAAACGCACATCACAATTTTCAGATTTATGTTTTAAAGTAATTAGAAAACCCTGTATCATTTCCTTTATTTACGCTTCACAATTACTTGCTACTTAGTGTTATTATATCGCATAAAATCCCAATAAAATACATTTAAGCTCTGGGTGTAACGTGAAAAAATGTGGAAAAGTTCACGGCCTATGAACACTGTCTCCAGGCACTGTATGTACATATTCATATATAGATATATCTTGCATCGTTGCTGCTTCAGTTTAAGCCCCGATCCTCTATCACACCAACACTTTCTTATTATGTCTTCGGCTGGTCTGATTTTATTATCTTTACTATTATCTGATAACATCATCATTTCCTTTTTAATATGCCTGTGGAATCTGATAGCTCCGTCACTTTCCACGCTAGGATCATCATCCCATGATAACATCACGCTTGCTGTATTAACATCACTTCTTAAAGCGATAACATCGGCTGACATTGATTCCGTGTTGTTATCCACACTTAGGCCTGCTTTATGAATACAGAAGAAGGTGCAGATTAAACCTCGGCTGCTATCAATGCACCATAATCAATGTTGCGGTGATAACCTCCAATGTGTGATGCTAAAAGACTGCGCATTGTTGTCAGATCTTATTGCATTGTTTTTCTTGTAATGGTATAAAGTCACTACATTACCTACTGTTCCTCAGCTTTTAAAAGAAATGAATTTTCAATGTTATTTGCAGTTAATGAAGCATGCACGATAAGTGTCACCTTATATCAGATGCTTTGTGCTTTTCTCTTACTAGCGCTGTTCTGATTAGGCTGAAAGCCTACCTACTGTTGGAGTATGTGTTAACACCATGATCATAGTGTTGTTCTTTCAGCACTAAGGAGTATTTTTCAGCTCCAATATACATATTCTTGGCTTTAAATATCATGGGGGTCTGTTGCTGTATGGCATATAGGCATATACAGATCAGCCCCTTGTGGTAGCAACAGAAATCATTTATGCTGTTAGTTTTATAGAAAAAAAAAAGTTCCATATCGATACATATATACTACAAAGATATATATATATATATCACCAGGGGTGGATTAAGAGTAGCAAGGGCCCCGGGCAGTTTAGAAGGCGCGGCACCCCCCCCCCACACACACACACACACCTGATGTATCACGTGACATGTCACATGATCCCCTGTGATAGATCATGTGATAGTTCACGTGAAATTAATTTGGCACAATATTAATTATAATAATTTTTTTTAGGCTGTGTGCCCACTATGCGTTTTTTAAGCGTTTCCGCAGCGGCAATTCCGCTGCAGAAACGCTTAAAAACGCTTGGTAGAAGGTCTGCCATGTTCCCCAATGATAATCCGCATGTGCTGTGCTGATGCTGCGGAAATTTCCGCTGCGGATTATCATTGCGGAAAAATCCGCAGCACTACCAATTATTTTGCGGAAGCGTGGCGCTTTCGCCGCCATTGACTTGCATTGGAACACATGGAATCCGCATCACTGCATCTGTACATGCAGAATCCATGCGTTCCAATGTGTTGATGGACTCTCCTCCGGACCCGGGTACCATAGAACCTGTAAAAAAAGTATAAAATAAAAAATAAATATTATACTTACCTTCTGATGGCCCCCGGTGTCTTTATCCGATGCGTCCTGGCTTGCCGGCAGCTCGCGATGGTCTGAAAAGGACCTGCCGTGACGTCATTTAGTCATGTGACGTTGGCAGGCCATCAGAAGGTAATTATATATTTATTTTTTACCATTCTTTTACGATCACACTATATAAATCCATGCTGGTTGCATGGATTTATATAGTGTGACCAAGTTGTCAAGCACTTTCCAAGTGATGCTAAAATCGCTTGGAAAGCGCTTGTCAACCCGCATGTGGAAATTCATGTGAAGAACGCTTCACATCAGCAAGTCCCTGGCAGGAAAAACGCATGTACAATCCGCATGTACAATCCACTTGCATTTTTTCTGCCATGGAGATGCAGAAACGCTCAAAAAAAATCCGGAGCATTTCTGCATCGTGGGCACATAGCCTTACATTAATTGTATGACTCAATATTGAGCACACGTAGCCATCTATACACAGCAGGAGGCCGCACGTAGCCATCTATACACAGCAGGAGGCCGCACGTAGCCATCTATACACAGCGGGAGGCCGCACAGCGCCATCTATACACAGCGGGAGGCCGCACAGCGCCATCTATACACAGCGGGGGGCTGCACGGTGCCATCTATACACAGCGGGAGGCCGCACGATGCCATCTATACACAGCGGGAGGCCGCACGGCGCCATCTATACACAGCGGGAGGCCGCACGGCGCCATCTATACACAGCGGGAGGCCGCACGGCGCCATCTATACACAGCGGGAGGCCGCACGGCGCCATCTATACACAGCGGGAGGCCACACGGCGCCATCTATACACAGCGGGAGGCCACACGGTGCCATCTATACACAGCGGGAGGCTGCATGGCGCCATCTATGCACAGTGGGAGGCCGCACGGCGCCCACCCCCCCCAGAGACAGCAGGAGGCCGCACAGCGCCATCTATACTCAGCGGGAGGCCGCACGCAGTCACACAAACATGTACAGACATATACATACACGCATAAACACATTTGAAACACAAAAATACATATAAACAGACATCACACAATGATATCTGCCTGCACACACACACATATATACAGTATATATATATATATATATATATACACACACACACACACTCACCATCCCCCGGCTCGGCTCCAGTCCTCCTGGCTCCTGCTCCTCTATGGTGGTAAGTAGCAGTGCAGGCCGGGCGCGCACTGCATGACGTCACAGCTAGGAGACACGGCCGCGCACAGGGCCGTGTCTCCTAGCAGTGACGCAGCCGGGCCAGCACAGGGAAGTTAACTGCTGCAGTGCTGGCCCGGCCGAAGAAGAAGCAGCGGCCGTGCGCCTCTGCTGGAGGAGCGGTCCGGGGACCCCCCCACGCCACTGTCTGCCGGTATGTGCCGCGGCGCCGCACATATAATGAGGACGATCTGGCCATGGGCTCCTCTGGAGGTTCGGGGCCCCGGGTGGTAGCCCAGATCGTCCTCATTATAATCCGCCTATTTATATCCTACAACCTCCATTCTGGGAACACCCAACTCACCCTGGAACACCCACTTTTTTAGTTTTAAATAAAGTCTGGTCTCATATATATATAAAATATATATATATATATACACTGCTGAAAAAAATAAAGGGAACACTCAAATAACACATCCTAGATCTGAATGAATGAAATATTCTCATTGAATACTTTGTTCTGTATAAAGTTGAATGTGCTCACAACAAAATCACACAAAAATCATCAATGGAAATCAAATTTATTAACCAATGGAGGCCTGGATTTGGAGTCACCCCCAAAATTAAAGTGGAAAAACACACTACAGGCCAATCCAACTTTGATGTAATGTCCTTAAAACATGTCAAAATGAGGCTCAGTATTGTGTGTGGCCTCCACGTGCCTGTATGACCTCCCTACAATGCCTGGGCATGCTCCTGATGAGGTTGCGGATGGTCTCCTGTGGGATCTCCTCCCAGACCTGGACTAAAGCATGCGCCAACTTCTGGACAGTCTGTGGTGCAACCTAGAATATAAGACATATTTTCAGTTGTTTCACACTTTTTTGTTAAGTATATAATTCCACATGTGTTAATTCATAGTTTGATGCCTTCAGTGTGAATGTACAATTTTCAAAGTCATGAAAACACAGAAAAATCTTTCAATTAGAAGGTGTGTCCAAACTTTTGGTCTGTACTGTATATAAAAAAGAACTCTTGCTTCCATTGATATGGTCCGGAACTTGCATGACAATGTTTTGTATCGTTCAGAATCCAAACATTTAAATTGCCTTGTAAACTGTTCTTTGTCAGTTGTGATGAAGAAACTGACATTTATTTTAAAGTTTCCTATACATATTAGAGGAAAGAAGGACTGAACATATTGACTTCCAACATGCTCAATCTTTCCTTCCTTCAAGATATAAGCCACTTCCACAGAATATGACATATGCAGATAATGCCTCTTTTGGCATTGCAAAACTTGTGTCTGAGCGTGCATGTCCAGGGGGAGTCTGGAAAAATATCTGTAGGCCAAATAAGCAACAATGCTCAGGTCTATTGTAGCTCTTTAGCCCAGACAGACAGTTACCTGGAGGTCTGGGCAGTGAAAGTCACTTGGTCCATTCAGTATGGCATGCGGTGGGTACTGCTTCTACTGTCTTTTTTTACTTTTGCTCTACACAGTTGGTTATTTATACTAGATGGCGGGCACAACTTATATGGTCAGATAACTATAAGGTTCCTGCATACAACATAATCATTGGTATTCTGGTAACTAGATTCCTTGTGTGATTTCTTCATAATATAAACATAATACTTCTCCTTATACCACACACACAGGTCATGTAGGAGCACCGGACGTTAGAGCAGTTTTTTGACAGAACAGTTGGGGTTTCAGTACCCGGTCTCCCACAGATCAAGAACACTATGCAATGCCTGTAATATATAAAAACGTTTACAGTTTTTTAGTTTTTTTCAGTTCTATTCCTTTAAATTGGGATTCAGCAGGAAACAAAATAAGGCAGGATCTTTTTTGTGTCTAGGTGGCTACTATTTTTGTACAATAGAGTTAAACGCCTACAGGATATAACACAATAGGCATGTATTTGGATCCTGATATTAAAGGTAACCTGTCACGTGTCACTATTAGCCTGCAGATGTAAAGGTAATCTGCAGGTTAATAGCTTTCTAAACCTGCCCGGCGCCTGCATTTTGAGCCCTGCTGCCGGGAGGAAATGAGCTTTATTCCTCTTGGTAGTGCTTGGATTTCAGTCACGAGGGTGGTGCTGTCGCGTCATCAGTCACCGCTTTGTGTATAGAGAGTGGCTGTAACCACACACCCGGCACTGACTGACAGTAGCTCAGCAGTAGGACAGGCTGTCAGTCAGTGCTGGGGGTGCAGTTAAATCCGCTGCTCTCTATACACAGAGCGCTGACTGAAACCGCGCCAGCGCCGTCCCCGTGACTGAAACCCAAACATTACCTGGAGGGATAAAGTTAATTTCTTCCCGACAGCGCAGCTCTAAGTGCAGGCGCCGGGCAGCATAATAACAATATTAACCTACAAATTAACCCCATATCTGCAGATTAATAGCATTTTTTCACATGATATTCTCTTTAAGGTACCGTCTACTGAATACTTTCAACAGGGTGCATAAACATGGTGTGAACTTTTCCTAAAACTACTGACTATGACACACATTGGATGAAGGTCATCTCTACAAATTCTCATTGGAAGATGACGGAGTAACTATTTATTTTTTTCAAGATTTTTTAGAAAAACACTTTCTCCCTGTGAGATGAGTTACTTCTGTGACTTTATGAGTCTATGTACTTTCCTTTTAATATGAATAAAACATTGTATATTTCATTATGCAAGGATAGGCAAAAACCCATTTCTGTCATATGAGACTGACACTTTGATGCAAGTAGCACAGGATGCCGATTCTCGTATTTATTTCCATATTTAATCATGTAAATATGATATAAAATGGAAATCTATTTCCTTGGATAAGAAGATTTTTACTTTGGCCTTAGGAATGTGTGAATATTTATTTAAAAATTAAGAGAAGCATGAGTTAGAGATGCTTAAGTCTCTTATCTGCCGCCCCATTCTCCTCGATAGTTTCTCTATATAAACATAAGCTTTTCCGGTTCAGCAGTCCAAAACTGAACCTCACCAGGGCACATTGGAGGCTGTTGTGGAAATTTTGCAGATGCCAAAGAACAAGACTTCCCAAAGTCACTTTGACTCCAAATAGCGTGGATACATTGTGAGATCCGCAGCTGTGTGATTGATGCTTGCAAATAATTTACATGCTTTCAATTCACAAACCAGGCACTGGCCCGCTTGCTTGTTTCACAGACAGAAGAGAAAATGATTGCATTAATTGTAGACCTCCAGTTGTCATGATAAATGTAAGGGAATAGATGTGAAAGCGCACTTCCGACGCCTTGTCTGGAAACGTTCCGATTTTTTATGTTAGACAGCGCTAGAGCGGCTTGCTTACATTTCTTTTTTGTATATGCAAATTTCATTTTTATTGATTTTGACCATTTAGAAATAACATGATTAAACATTGAACCCTCCACCAGTCAGTCTGCCCGCCAGTGAGCAGTAATAATACCGTCTGATGGCTAACATATGTCTGTTGCGTGCTCCTAATAAACTATTCCTTCTTATCTTTTGGCAGAGATAAATTATATTTTAATGATGTGTCATTTTGATGCAGTTAATCTTCATGCTCAGCTGTGGCTGGCAATGCTCCACTGACCCTTTCTTTGTTTTGCCGCCGTCTGTATATTAATTAAACATCGCCATTCTTTTTGGATTTCGCTTGTAACAACTGACCTGTAATCAAATTGTTTGTGTGCCTGCTTTTAGCGCCATGGTTTAGCAGATGACACGGTTTCATCTCAATTTACTGGAGGTTCCAGAAGAAATTTTCATGTTCTGCTAGGGCAATCTTATATGGGAAGTATATAGGATTGATCTTATATGATAAATGTTTATGATTGCGGAGTAAATTTATCTTATATGGCAAGTATATATGACTGCAGAGTGAATTTACAAAGCAAGTGGGGGGCGCGCGTCATGACTATCAAAATGATGCGTTTCCCATCTTTAGGCTGAGCAAGAGTAGGAACCTAGTAATAGGTCAGATTACATTTTTCTGTTTCAGTCTATTTGGAAAGTGGTGACTTATGATCAGAAACAATTACTTACAAGATTTATTTGAAGGTTGATGTTTTTTGTAGGATGTGGGAGAAATGTTCATTTTTATAGGTAATCAGGTGGAAACGCCGTCTAACAGAACTCTGCAAGATTCATTTGACCTTTTGATTTATATTTCGAGCTGTCTTACATTGGGAATTCAGTTTCTTAGCAGTAGCGGTTCATGGCCACGGCTAGGGAGAACAATAGGTTATTATGCTGTACGGTGAGAGCAACAATCTTTTTTTACAGCTCCAAATGCATTTGCCTACTAGCTCTGTATGGTTTGTCAGAAATAAATATTTTATTTAATTTCTTTTTTAAGTTTATTTGGAATTATAAAAGTGATATAGGCTACATTTATTTTCTTACACTAATACAACACAATCATCAGGGGCATATAAAAAATGCACAGGAGACCTCATAGCATAGATTGGATTGGGTCTCCACTCCACCATGACTGCCTTTAGCAGCAAGTTCAGGAAATGGAAAAGCTTATGATTATTTTGATCTCTGTATTGCACCAAGATATTACATACAGTGGAGTTGCAGTACAAAGTGCACACAGTAATGTCACAATAGTGTGATAATGCGCACAGCGAAGTTACTGCATGCACAAAGTGATGTCACAGTGCATGGACTTTCCACTAAGTGATTTTTTTTTAAAACCCCTGTGGCTCGATCTCGAGCCATGGCATCTTGATGAATGAACAATCTGTAGGTAGATTGATCTTGCGCAAGCCTTGATAGGTCCACCACGGTCTTCTCCACTGTTATCTTGATAATATAAAGCCATCGGGTTGCTGTTTTTCCTCTTAGTTTTGTTCCTTCTAGTCTTCCAACCATGATGTCCTTCTCCAGAGATTACTGTCTTCGTATGATGTGTCCAAAGTAGGCAAGTCGTAGCTTGGTGATCCTTGCTTTGAATGACATGTCTGGCTTGATTTGTTCCAAAATTGATTTATTTGTTCTTCTTGCAATCCGTGATATTTATAACACCCTTCTCCAGCACCACATTTTGAAGGCGTCTGTTCTTCTTCTGTCTTGTTTCTTTATCATTCAGGTTTCATATCCATATGTAACCACATAAAAGACCAAACTATGTCTGAGCCACATTTTTTGTCACCCTTGAAATGCTCCTTGATTTGAAGATCTTGTCCAGTGACTTCATTGTTGATTTGCCCATAGCTATTCTCCTATTGACTTGATGTTACAGCGCGGGAATTATACACACAGTGATGTCACATACATACCGTACCATTATACCTGAGAAATGTTTAATGCACACAAAAAAGGTATAATGAAGTGATGTCACAGCACAGGAATAATGCTGCAGGGAAAGGAGAATACAAACGGCAGAAGGATCTATGAGACTTAATAATAAAACTTAACCCCCCTCTCACTTTCATACACATTAAAGCCAATTAAACCAGACAGTATTAGTTATCTAATGTGTATGGGGGCTCTCAATGCTCCCCCAAAAGAGGGAGAAGGATCTGGAATATTGAGTTCATACAGCCGATTTTTTTGTTTCTGTTGGAGATAAGACTCTGCCAGAGGTGTTCTCCCTTTAAAAAATACATGAATGCTTGTCAGATCTCATGTGTATGGGGCGAATCAGGGGATGACAACAATCTAAGGTGTATTGGTCCCTTTAGGATGGGGTGAATTCAAATTTCCACACCCCCATCCAAAGTCATCACTGTCTGAATTTTATATCTGAGTGGATGAATTCCTTGAGTTGTGAGGCCAAAGAAGAGCTGCTACACCTGCTGTTTTGGTAGTTACAATCATGGCCAACATATTCAGCCGTTCTGATCGTCATTATTCTTCTTTATTCTGCAGCTCCGACTCTGGGAGTAACAGTCTAATTTCCCTATTTCATTTACAGTAGGTCCAAATTCATAGAAAACCAATTAACCTAAAAGTATGTTACTAGAGAACACTTGGCTAGCCCACAAACACGCCAACACATACAAGCTCCATATAGATGTGAGCTTCAGATGCCACCGGATAGGTGCTTGGTTCAAATCCATAGAATTTTTGATGAGCTCTGTATTAATTTTACTAGAAGGTTATATGTACAATAGCATTCACTTCCTCATGGGTGTGCCAGTTTGACTTTTGATCCCTTTATTTGTTTCTGTTACCCACTGTTTTAGTAGTTTATTTTTACCCTTCTTAATAAAATGACTGAAAATCAAAAACATAAAATAGTTTTGCAGCGTTAAAAGCTGAATAATGATATGGAGAAACAGATAAAATGGATTCTAAATCCGGGGCTGATATCACAGCCTGATCCTATGTGTTACAGACAAAGTACCTTATCTCAGGCCCCACGTAGTTTCGGAACACCCATCATAGTCTTCAGAGACAACTAACATTTATGGAAAGAATAAAACCGTCCCAGACACACTGTAAAGACTAATAGGACAGAATGAGCGATAAGCCATAAACTTTTTTCTGCCCATAAACAGTTTCATTTACAACATCTGTATCTACTTCATCCATATCTCTTATTTCCTTGCTGGGGAAGATCAGCAGCCCCTTTGTAAGGCAATATCATCCATGTTGAAATAGTTCCAACTTCCCAAGAAACCAATCATTTGTGCAGTGATCTGAAGCTTAGCTGACAATCACGGAAGGTGTTTCCAGGTCTGGCTCTATTAAGCTACCCAGTGGATTGTCACTTATGTTCACAGAAATCGTTTCTGGAGCAGGTAGAACACATAAAACTATTGGACTACTAATCAGGCTCCATTTTATGTTCACAATTAGTGATGTACTTTAAATGATCATTATATTGATTTATTTGATGGCCCAAGGAGAAATGCAAATCACAATTGTACTTAGTAAAGTATTCAGTGCATGCATCTGGAATACATATTCATGGCTTTTACCATTGAATCGATTCTTCAGCTAATTTTACTTTATTAAAAATGTTGTATTTGTCATCTGGGTTTTTTGATCTTTGGTTGACCCATCTACTTAGACAATTTAGGGACATTTGTGGTAAATGTTGCATAAATAACAGCTCCATTCTGTTGATTGTAGGGTCCCTTAGGTCAGCCCCCCATTGATCACAAATTGATTGCCTATCCTAAACATAGGCTCAGGGGCGTACATAGAAGTCCCACCCCAAAAAAATAAATATTTGTCTGTTTCATACAAGAGCAGATCTCATAACTTTCCAGCCTTTACATAGTAATTTTCCTCCTTCTGAAGTCGTAGATTCCTCTTTCATTGCCCCATAAAGTATGATGCCAACAAAAGTGCCCCCCAAACAGTATGATACCCCTATAGTGCATTCCTCCACATTAGCCTCCACATGCACAGTATAATGACCCTATTGTACCCCACTTCAACTCCCACGGCAAAGTATGGTGACCCTAACACAATATAATCCCCCAACTGTGAACCCCACAGAGCCCTCCATACACTCTCATGGCCCCCACACAGCCCTCCAAACAGTATAATGGCCCCCACACAGCCCTCCAAACAGTATAATGGCCCAACATAGCCTTCCATATAGTATAATACACCACCGATAATCTTCCATATAGTATAATACACCACCGATAATCTTCCATATAGTATAATGCTCCCCCCATAATCCTCCATATAGTATAATGCGCCCCCATAATCCTCCATATAGTATAATGCTCCCCCCATAAACCTCCATATAGTATAATGCGCCCCCCATAATCCTCCATATAGTATAATGAACTTCCCATGGTCCTCCATGGAATATAATGCACTCCCCATAGTCCTCCATACAGTATATTACACACCCCATAGGGTAAAATGCAGCCCCCATATAGTATAATGCACGCCACAGTCCTGCAGTATTATGGGCACCACGTACTCACTGATTTTAAAATACCGTATATTTTAAATAAGCCGAGGCCCCTAAGTTTACCACATAAAAATGGGAAAACCTATTGATTTGAGTATAAGCCTAGGGTGGGAAATGCAGCAGCTACTGGTAAATTTCCCCATCCTGGTATGTGTGGCCCCCTCAGTCCCACAATCCCTGGTATGTGTGGCCCCCACAATCCCACAATCCCTGGTATGTGTAGCCTCCTCAATCCCCCAATGCCGGGTATGTGTGGCCCCCTCAATCCCACAATCCCTGGTATGTGTAGCCTCCTCAATCCCCCAATCCCTGGTATGTGTAGCCTCCTCAATCCCCCAATCCCTGGTATGTGTTGCCTCCTCAATCCTCCAATCCTGGTAAGTGTGGCCTCCTCAATCCACAAATCCTGGCAAGTGTGGCCTCCTCAATCCCCCAATCCTGGTATGTGTGGCCTCCTCAATCCCCCAATCCTGGTATGTGTGGCCTCCTCAATCCCCAAATCCTGGTATGTGTGGCCTCCTCAATCCCCCAATCCTGGTATGTGTGGCCTCCTCAATCCCCCAATCCTGGTATGTGTGGCCTCCTCAATCCCCCAATCCTGGTATGTGTGGCCTCCTCAATCCCCCAATCCTGGTAAGTGTGGCCTCCTCAATCCCCCAATCCTGGTATGTGTGGCCTCCTCAATCCCCCAATCCTGGTATGTGTGGCCTCCTCAATCCCCAAATCCTGGTATGTGTGGCCTCCTCAATCCTGGTATGTGTGGCCTTCTCAATCCCCAAATCCTGGTATGTGTGGCCTTCTCAATCCCCAAATCCTGGTATGTGTGGCCTCCTCAATCCCCAAATCCTGGTATGTGTGGCCTCCTCAATACCCAAATCCTGGTATGTGTGGCCTCCTCAATCCAAGTATCCTGGCATGTGTGGCCCCCTCATCCCCCAATAACTGCACACATAAAACAATAAACACTTATACTCACCTTCCTTCCTCACCTCTGCTCCAGCGCTGAGTCATGTCTGCAGCAGCTTATGTCGGCATCTGAGCAGCGCGCGCTCTCAGAAGCCGAGGTGAGCTGCTGCTGCTGCCGGCACATTCACTCCTCTCCACGCCGAGACTATGGACGTGAAGAAGCGTGAATATGCTTTCTCTTTAGCAGCAGGCACTGACAGGAGCCGCGGCTCAGCTCTCCTCCGTGCCCGCTGCTGAAGAGAATGAATATTCCCTCTTCTCCACGCCGATGGGAGTGGAGAAGAGGGAATATTCATGTCCCTTTAACAGCGGGCACACGTAGTAGCTGCGTCAGGGGTACTACGTGTGCCCTGCTCCTCCACTGCCGCAACCCGCTCCTCTGCCGCCGCAACCTCCTTCTCACGTATGCTCCTCGTTCCCACGCTGCTTGGGGCCCTCCCGGCTCACGGGCCCCCTACGGCCACGGGCCCCATAGCAGTGGCGTGGTCTGCCGCCATTGGCGGTACGCCACTGCATAGGCTACCAATGTAGACTCCAGGAAATCCTCTTTAAGAGTATTCATTAATCTTTTACTTAAAAATATACAGCTTAGTAAAGTTGTCTCCTACTGCTTTTAGCAGTTTATTAGCAGTTTAGTATGAATGAACTGCAAAGAAGAAAAAAACATTTACAAATCTCCATCCATTTCTAATGCATTTACATATTCTATGGATTATAGTACCTCTCTAAACACATGCACACTTGACGTGCACGACTGTGCCTGTTTTTTTTCTGGGGACTTGAGAGTAGGGATATGTTCACACTACATTTATTGGACATGGATGTTTCAGCCATAGCAAATTGACATAAAAAATCAGTGTGAACATACCCTAAGCCATTGGCAGTCATCAGCTCACACTCTAACCTATAGAGTTGGGTGTTTAAATTCAAGCTGTCCAGCCCTTTTCTCTCAGCATCATCAGTCGGGGGGGTTGGGAGGTCCTCGGGTTCCCAGGTCGACAATATTCCTATGTATGGGAACATTTAGTTTACAAATACAGAATTTAGATTCTGTAATTTATGCATTACACTGTTATGATTTCTGGCTTTCTTAACCACAGTTTTATTCACTCATGCCTGGCTCCCATGAATATACAGTCATGGCCAAAAGTATTGAGAATGAGACAAATAGTAATTTTTCCAAAGTTTACTGCTTCATTTTTTGTAATGGCAATTTGCATATACTCCTGAATGTCAAAGAGTGATCAACTTAACAGCAATTACTGTATTTGCAAAGTCAATATTTGCCCAGAAAATGAACTTTAACCCCCAAAACACATTTTAACATCATTGCAGTCCTGCCTTAAAAGGAGCAGCTAACATCTTTTTAGTGATTGATCCATTAACACAGGTGTGGGTGTTGATGAGGACAGGGCTGGCGATCAGTCAGTCATGATTAAGTAAGAATGACATCACTGGACACTTTAAAAGGAGGCTGGTTCTTGGTATCATTGTTTCTCTTCAGTTAACCATGGTTATCTCTAAAGAAACATGTGCAGCCATCATTGTACTGCACAAAAATGGCCTAACAGGGAAGAGTATCGCAGCTACAAAGATTGCACCTCAGTCAACAATCTATCGCATCATCAAGAACTTCAAGGAGAGAGCTTCCATTGTTGTCTAAAAGGCTCCAGGGCGCCCAAGAAAGACCAGCAAGCGCCAGGACCGTATCTTAAAACTGTTTCAGCTGCGGGATCGGACTACCAGCAGTGCCGAGCTTGCTCAGGAATGGCAGCAGGCTGGTGTGAGTGCTTCTGCACGCCTGTGAGGCGGAAACTCTTTGAGCAAGGGCTGGTTTCAAGGAGGGCAGCAAAGAAGCCACTTCTCTCCAGAATAAACATCAGGGACCGACTGATATTCTGCAAAAGGTACAGGGAGTGGACTGCTGAGGACTGGGGCAAAGTCATTTTCTCTGATGAATCCCCTTTTCGATTGTTTGGGACATCTGGAAAACAGCTTATTCGGAGAAGAAGAGGTGAGCGCTACCACCAGTCTTGTCTCATGCCAACTGTAAAGCATCCTGAAACCATTCATGTGTGGGGTTGCTTCTCAGCCAAGGGAATCGGCTCACTCACAGTCTTGCCTAAAAACACAGCCATGAATAAAAAATGGTACCAAAATGTCCTCCAAGAGCAACTTCTCCCAACCATCCAAGAGCAGTTTGGCGCCCAACAATGCCTTTTCCAGCATGATGGAGCACCTTGCCATAAAGCAAAGGTGATAACTAAATGGCTCATGGAACAAAACAGAGATTTTGGGTCCATGGCCTGGAAACTCCCCAGATCTTAATCCCATTGAGAACTTGTGGTCAATCATCAAGAGACGGGTGGACAAACAAAAACCAACAAATTCTGGCAAAATGCAAGCATTGATTATGCAAGAATGGACTGCTATCAGTCAGGATTTGGCCCAAAAGTTGATTCAGAGCATGCCAGGGAGAATTGAAGAAGAAGGGGCAACACTGCAAATATTGACTTGCTGCATTAACTCATTCTAACTGTCAATATATCCTATTGGTACTCATAATATGATTGCAATTATATTTCTGTATGTGATATAAACATCAGACAAACACTAATAAAAACCAGAGGCCAGCAGATCATGTGAAAATATAATTTTGGTGTCATTCTCAAAACTATTGGCCATGACTGTACGTTAGTGTCCTCTTACATGAACAGATAAACAGCCTGAACAAGTGCTGATTGACAATATATGAATATATGAAGTTGATCAATGCATATTTTACATCAGGCAATAATCGGAATTGTATGGGGGTGAATAATTTTTACTTTGCATTATTTTCATCAGCACAACCCTGTTTATTATAAGGAGATGTGCTGCCGACAAATAAAAGATGTGATTACCCCACAAAAAAGCATTCCTATGAACATATGGTTTTCCTGATCGTTGGCCCCTGTAAAAATGTCCAATTTGATTACTTTGAATTTTATTGTAAGTAATAGGGCAGACTGAAAAAGACTTATGGTTAATCCCAGTAGACATCTTCAACCTGAATATTTCAATTGCTTTTTAAATTAACCCTTCCTGATTTTCATATGGAAACAAACTTTACAGTTAAATAGTCCCAGCACCTTGACCTTAAGGACATTTTCTACCCGAGGCAATGACTTGCCTAAATCCCGTTACACTACTAAAGTCTCCTCCTCTCCTACAATAAGTTTTTTGGATGTGTAATTTGGATGTCACACAAGTCAGTATCGACCCTTTAACGAGTCTTTCCATATGACTTAGGGTAAAAGCCAAATCAGAATCTCAATTTGCAGACACGGCGTTGTCACTCGTAA
The DNA here is from genome assembly GCF_046119375.1 of Phyllobates terribilis. Classification (NCBI taxonomy): domain Eukaryota; kingdom Metazoa; phylum Chordata; class Amphibia; order Anura; family Dendrobatidae; genus Phyllobates; species Phyllobates terribilis. Next base: position 294,506,715 of record NW_027362761.1, on the reverse strand, counting down.
GTGCAAAGTATGATATCTGATCTGGCCGTATGAGAGGCTTAAGACTGGGATCTAAGGGGTAACGTTTCTTTTTCTTTCTTTGAAGAGTGACATGACTGGCATGTCAGTGTAAGGAGGCTCATACGCCATGCAATGCTCCTCTGGGAAATTAAACATGCTAATTGCCTCTTCAGAGAGGAACAGGACTCCCCAAAACACTGTCTGCAAATAGAGATTCTGGTTTGGCTATTATCCTAAGTCAGTGATGGCGAACCTTTTACGGACCGAGTGCCCAAACTGCAATCCAAAACCCACTTATTTATCGCCAAGTGCCAACACGGCAAATGAACCTGAATACTGAGGTTTTAGTTTAGAAAAAACAACTCATACAGAGAGCAGACAAGGGTAGCATAGAGCAGCCACAGAAAGGAGCAGGGGTACGAGACTGCAGAAATAAAGAATGTGCTCACCCCCATCTTGTTATATGCCCCCATCCATGTATATATGCCGCCCTCCCCCAATCCATGTATATATGGCTGCCCTCCCCCAATCCATGTATATACAGTGCCTACAAGTAGTATTCAACCCCCTGCAGATTTAGCTGGTTGACACATGCGGAATTAACTTGGCATTGTGACATTTGTACTGTAGATCAGCCTGGAAGTGGGAAATGCACTGCAGCAAATTTTTTTTTTTTTTTAAAACGTTAAAAGTTAATTCAGAGTGTCAATTATTATTCAACCCTCCAAACCACAAGAATTCTGTTTGGTCCCCCTAAAGTATTAAGAAGTAGTTCAGGCACCAAGAATAATGAGCTTCACATGTGTGGATTAAAGATCTCCTTTGCCAGCCTTTTCTGACTATTTAAGACCCTCCCCAAACTTGTGAACAGCACTCAGACATGGTCAACATGGGAAAGACAAAGGAGCATTCCAAGGCCATCAGAGACAAGATCGTGGAGGGTCACAAGGCTGGCAAGGGGTACAAAACCCTTTCCAAGGAGTTGGGCCTACCTGTCTCCACTGTTGGGAGCATCATCCGTAAGTGGAAGGCTTATGGAACTATTGTTAGCCTTCCACGGCCTGGACAGCCTTTGAAAGTGTCCTCCCGTGCCGAGGCCAGGCTTGTCCGAAGAGTCAAGGCTAACCCAAGGACAACAAGGAAGGAGCTCCGGGAAGATCTCATGGCAGTGGGGACATTGGTTTCAGTCAATACCATAAGTAACGTACTCCACCGCAATGGTCTCCATTCCAGACGAGCCTGTATGGTACCTTTACTTTCAAAGCATCATGTCAAGGCTCGTCTACAGTTTGCTCATGATCACTTGGAGGACTCTGAGACAGACTGGTTCAAGGTTCTATGGTCTGATGAGACCAAGATCGAGATCTTTGGTGCCAACCACACACGTGACGTTTGGAGACTGGATGGCACTGCATACCACCCCAAGAATACCATCCCTACAGTCAAGCATGGTGGTGGCAGCATCATGCTGTGGGGCTGTTTCTCAGCCAAGGGGCCTGGCCATCTGGTCCGCATCCATGGGAAGATGGATAGCACGGCCTACCTGGAGATTTTGGCCAAGAACCTCCGCTCCTCCATCAAGGATCTTAAGATGGGTCATAATTTCATCTTCCAACAAGACAACGACCCAAAGCACACAGCCAAGAAAACCAAGGCCTGGTTCAAGAGGGTAAAAGTCAAGGTGTTGGAGTGGCCTAGTCAGTCTCCTGACCTTAACCCAATTGAAAACTTGTGGAAGGAGCTCAAGAATAAAGTCCACATGAGACACCCAAAGAACCTAGATAACTTGGAGAAGATCTGCATGGAGGAGTGGGCCAAGATAACTCCACAGACCTGTGCCGGCCTGATCAGGTCTTATAAAAGACGATTATTAGCTGTAATTGCAAACAAGGGTTATTCCACAAAATATTAAACATAGGGGTTGTATAATAATTGACCCACACTTTTATGTTTAAAATTTAATAAAATTCAACTGAGCAACATAACTTTTTGGTTTGTAAGATTTATGCTTCTGTTCATAAAACCTACTCTCGTTTGCAGTTTGAAGGCTCTAACTTATTTGCATCTTATCAAACCAGCTAAATCTGCAGGGGGTTGAATACTACTTGTAGGCACTGTATGCTGTTTCCCCCCCATTCCATGTATATATGCCGTTTCCCCTCCATTCCTTGTATATATGCCACCCCATTCCATGTATATATGCCCCCCCATTCCATGTATATATGCTGTTTCCCCCCCATTCCATGTATATATGCTCTTTCCCCCCATTCCATATATATGTATGTGTGGCACCCCATGGGTCTGGTTGCCACAGTGGTAGAAAAACCATGTCTGAGAGCGAGCATGGGTTTTCCTGGTCAGGAGCACTGTTGCATGCAACGCCTCCTGCCCCAGTCCAGGGAGGGGAGGAACCTGCCCTTTATAAACTGGATCTGGGGCGGGGTTAGTAAGTCGAGTTCTAGTCCAGAGGAAGGGACAGAGGAGCAGCAAGGAGCTCTGGAGGCAACACAGGAGCAGAGAGCCAGGGATTGGAGCTGATAGAGCTCATCCTGGCAGAAGACGCAGAGAACCGGACACCGGAGTCCGAGGCTGTGAGGAGATCCACATCCAGCAGCAGAAACCACCTGGCAGGGGATTTCAGGTCCTCTGGCCATAGAAAGCCTGGAGGCTCAGTCACACGCAAGGGACCGGCACCGCCATCGAGGAGCGGAAGGTACCAAAGGCCCCAAGTCACCAGCCATACAGGTGAGCACCACACGGTACACTCAGGTACGTGGGCTACTACACGACTACAGCAAGGTAGCCAGGAAGAGTGCAGTCAGACGGGAAGGCCTACACCTCCACCTGGCCAGGGGGACTCTTGTTCGCTCACCGACTGACCAGGCCTCTAATGTTAGCCAGTACTCCCGGCAGGGCCTTCTCCATTACCAACAGTAAAGACTCTGAACTGCACTGCACGGACTCTGAGTCATTTCTGCTGCGCCCATGCACCACAACCCTCACCATCTACACACGATGCCCTGAGGCTATACTCCTCCCGTGGGGAGTTATACTACCCTCTGCTGCGCACCCAACATCAGCCTCAGCGGCCTGCCCCGCAGCGGCGTTTCTCAGTGACCGCAATCCACGGGTGGCGTAGTCGGACATTTAAACATTAAAAACCAAATAAACAGATCCGCCACTGGTTTGACCACCCTGAGCCACGGTACCGGGTCGCCGCCACGGAGACTACAAGCCCCCAGCATTACACAGAGACCCGGCTCCGGGTATTCCCCCACACACGGCCCAGGGGGCGCGTCATATGCTGCCCCCCATTCCATGTATACATGCTGTTCCCTCCTCCATTCCATGTATATATGCTCTTTCCCCCCATTCCATATATATATGCTCTTTCCCCCATTCCATATATATATATATATATGCTGCCCCCCATTCCATGTATATATGCTGATCCCTCCCCCATTCCATGTATATATGCTGTTTCCCCCTCCCATTCCATGTATATATGCTCTTTCCCTCCCCCTCCCATTCCATGTATATATGCTCTTTCCCTCACCCCCCATTCCATGTATATTTGCTCTTTCCCTCCCATTCCATGTATATATGCTCTTTCCCTCCCCCCTCCCATTCCATGTATATATGCTCTCCCCCCCCTATTCCATGTATATATGCTCTTTCCCTCCCATTCCATGTATATATGCTCTTCCCCCCCCTATTCCATGTATATATGCTCTTTCCCTCCCATTCCATGTATATATGCTCTTCCCCCCCCTATTCCATGTATATATGCTCTTTCCCTCCCATTCCATGTATATATGCTCTTTCCCTCCCATTCCATGTATATATGCTCTTTCCCTCACCCCCCATTCCATGTATATATACTCTTTCCCTCACCTCCCATTCCATGTATATATGCTCTTTCCCTCACCCCCCATTCCATGTATATATGCTCTTTCCCTCCCATTCCATGTATATATGCTCTTTCCCTCCCATTCCATGTATATATGCTCCCCCCCCCATTCCATGTATATATGCTATTTCCCTCACCCCCCATTCCATGTATATATGCTCTTTCCCTCACCCCCTATTCCATGTATATATGCTCTTTCCCTCCCATTCCATGTATATATGCTCTTTCCCTCACCCCCCATTCCATGTATATATGCTCTTTCCCTCCCATTCCATGTATATATGCTCTTTCCCTCCCATTCCATGTATATATGCTCTCCCCCCCATTCCATGTATATATGCTCTTTCCCTCCCATTCCATGTATATATGCTCTTTCCCTCCCATTCCATGTATATATGCTCCCCCCCCATTCCATGTATATATGCTATTTCCCTCACCCCCCATTCCATGTATATATGCTCTTTCCCTCACCCCCCATTCCATGTATATATGCTCTTTCCCTCCCATTCCATGTATATATGCTCTTTCCCTCCCATTCCATGTATATATGCTCTCCCCCCCATTCCATGTATATATGCTCTTTCCCTCCCATTCCATGTATATATGCTCTCCCCCCCATTCCATGTATATATGCTCTTTCCCTCCCATTCCATGTATATATGCTCTTTCCCGCCCATTCCATGTATATATGCTCTTTCCCTCACCCCCCATTCCATGTATATATTGCTGTCCCCCCCATTCCATGTATATATTGCTGTCCCCCCCCATTCCATTTATATATTGCTGTTCCCCCCTCCCGCCCCCCATTCCATGTATATATTGCTGTCTCCCCCCATTCCATTTATATATTGCTGTTCCCCCCTCCCGCCCCCCCATTCCATTTATATATTGCTGTTACCTCCTCCCACCCCCCATTCCTTGTACAGTATATATTGCTGTCATCCACCCCCTTTCCACACCCTAATCCATCCTGCTGGCACCGCTGTTCATATTAAAAACAAAAAACATAACAAACACTCCTACTCACGTTCCTTCTTCTCCCGCGCAGCGTCCTCTCCTGTAGCCGGCAGCTGACTCCAGGGTCCTAGCGATGAGGCGCATGACGTCACTGCCTTGTGCCCGGTCGCTTGTGCGCTGATATCAGCTGCTGGCCTCTGATTGGCCAGCAGCGTGTATTGCGGCGCATGGGCCTGGCAACTCGTGCGCTGCAATACACTTCAGCTAGATGTGTGTCAGAGAGCGCACATCTAGCTGAAGTGGGGACTGGCGTCGGTGGGCTCCGAGTACTCACCCGCCGGGCCAGGTCCTGGTCCAGGAGTGCTAGTGCTGCGGCGATGGCGCGCATGCCCTTAGGAGGGCTCTGCGTGCCCACTCTGGCACACGTGCCATAGGTTCGCCAGCACTGCCCTAAGTCATATGACAAGTCTCGTTAAAGGGTCGATATTGACTTTTAGGATTGCTACTCTACTACCAATAGGTGGCACCAGAGTTTAAGTCCTCTGCCTGTCTAAAGAGTCAATTTGCATACCTGTGAAACAGGCATTAATATCCAGCCCTCCATTGCTTGACGTTCATACATGGTTACAGTACATTGCTCAGTATATCACTGATGAAATTTATAATGCATCTGCGTGGAGGATTTTTTTTTTTGTTTGCATGCATAATTTAGTGCACTTCATACATTTTTCACAATTTATGAGATCTCAAGGAAGCACTGGGATTAAGAAATAGAAGCAAACACTGCGAAACATGTCACACATAGAGCTTGTCTATATTCTCAGGTTTATATCCGCAGAGATGACCTATACAGTAATTACATTATCATGTTACACTATGAAATGCATTAGGAGCCCATATCATCAATCTGTACATTGCTGAATATGAAAAATGTTCTAAATTCCCAGCCCTTTACATTTGTGACATCTCATTCTAGTATTAAATGGAAATATCTTTTGGAAGATATAAAAAGCAGAACGTTGATACAGTATCCATTATAGCCATATAACATTGGGAAAGTTCTACTCCCCTAAATGATCTTCTACGCTGAGGCTCATTTATGACTACATCAGAGGTCAAGTTTAAATTGTTCATAAATCAGCTTAGAAGATCGTGCAGGGTGAGATAAGGGCCATAGACCCTGCTATTATAAGGCCTGCACTTTATTCCACAGTAGGCTAAGAGTGTGTTGGAAAACATAGAGGCTGCAGAATGTATTGTGATCAATACAGGCTACAGAATGTATTGTGATCCATATAGGCTACAGAATATATTGTGGTACATAGAGGCTAGAAAATGTTTTGTGGTACATTGAGGCTACAGAATGTATTGTGGTACATTTAGGCTATAGAATGTATTGTGATACATAGAGCCTACAGAACGTACTGTGATACCTAGAGGCTACAGAATATTTTATGATACCTAGGGGCTACTGAATGTATTGTGTTACGTAGAGGCTACAGAACGTATTCTGATCCATTTAGGCTACAAATTATATTGTGAAACCTAGTAGCTACATGCATTGTGATGCATATAGGGTACAGAATGTATTGTAATACAGAAAGTCTACTGAATGTATTATGATACATAGAGGCTATAGAAAATAACAGTGATACATAAAGGTTACAGAAGCTAAGTTGTTCAGAAGTTTTGGTGAAACCCTGTTTCAGTAAAAAATAAATGCATTTAATAAACTTATTTTCTATTGGGTTCACAATTGATAATAGTAATCGAGGTAAATTTTAACTAAACTTGGCATGGACTACGATCAGTGGTGAAGGAGAGGGATCACTGTGTTCTGGCTAGTGAGGACCCAGTAGAAAATGATTGAGCAGACACGTAGTAATGAAAGGTCAAGGACTACAGTAAATAAGAAGTGGCCTGTAACTATTTATCCTATTAACCATTTAATTTCTGTACTCCTATTGAACCAAAGAAAACAATATTTTCTGCGAATAGTTCAGATTTTCAGCATTCTCATATTTTGCTCTGATCTTATGTTGTAAAATGTGCTGCTTACTCAGTTGTAGACTGTTTATTAGATGCTCTATCACTTTTAATATCCTTCAGACTTTACTGCTTAGAGTGATATAATTTCCTATCAGCATGTCTTTAAAGGAAAGCAAATTAAATTCTGTCAAGCATGTTTAAGATGTAACATTGTCTGTTTTATCTCTAGGACTTGTGCAAGCAGCGAGACCGAGAGTGAGGCAGGAGATTATATGGACCAGCAATATGATGATCTTAACAACAAAATGAATTCTGTAACCGACCCAACAGGATTCCTAAGGATGGTTAGCAGAAACAACACCTTCAACAGGTAGGTGGTGCTACAGGTGCGTTAGCGGGGGTAGCGTGCATGAGAGCGCTGCACATTAAACAGTGCAGAGTAATTCCGTTGCAGGATTTTGTCAGTTTTGACCGCTCTATCCCCCTGATACGGCTTTCAGTGCAAGTCAATTAGTGGAGACATTTTGCAGCTACAGAGGATCTGCTCTCTATAAAATGCAAATGTTATTATTATGAAATTGTTCTTTATCGCAACTATTATGAGAGTTCTGCATAACTCACCATGGAACTTAATTGGCTTCTTTGAGCAGATCTAATTATCCATAGAACAGCAATCTGTTCTGCTCCCTCATATTTTACATTATAATGGGTAAGAACCTTCTCTCCCTTCTCAGTCACTGGTGAATCTCTAGGATTTGTGCCTGGTACACACCGGATGCTTAGAAAAATGAACCTTCATTACAAGACTGTTTGATAGATAATATCCTTTTTGGTATTTATCATATAGGATGTTACTATTTCACACTTGTGCCCTAGTGCTTTCATTCCTGGATCCCAAATACAAAGCCCATAGAATGCAATAGGCATAGACTTTATATCCATTTATTTTTCTCAGATTCTTAACAAAGACATAACTTACAGTTTTATTATAATGATGTAAGATAAAAAAATTATCTTGTGATGCCATGTTAGCCAGAAAAATCTATGTGCATTAAATACTTTTATGTCAAAAAAGACAAAAATATTGTTAGGCTAAGTGCCCACGATGCAGAAATGCTGCATATTTTTTCCGCTTCTCCCTGGCAGGAAAAACGCATGCGTATTTTACATGTGTTTTTTTCCTGCCAGGCAGAAGCGTTTGTCAAGCTTTCTTCACATGCATTTCTACATGCGGGGTATCAAGCGCTTTTCCAAGAGATTTTAGCATCACTTGGAAAGTGCTTGACAACTTGGTCACACTATATAAATCCATGCAACCGGCATGAATTTATATAGTGTGACCAAGTAATAGTTAAAAAAAAAGAATAAGGCTGTGTGCCCACGATGCGTTTTTTAAGCGTTTCCGCAGCGGCAAAAACTCTGCAGAAACGCTTAAAAAACACATGGTAGAAGGTCTGCCATGTTCCCCAATGATAATCCGCAGCGGAAATTTCCGCAGCATGTGCACAGCACATGCGGATTATCATTGGGGACCATGGGGCACTTATTACCAAGTGTTTTTTAAGCGTTTTCGCTGCGGAAATTCCGCTGTAAAACCGCTTGAAAAACGCATAGTGGGCACACAGCCTAAGAGTGATATCTTTATTGGCCAAAAGCCTGATGAAGGGGCCTCTGTGATCTCCAAGCTTGCAATTATAAAGGTATCACTCCTATAATGCTTTTATTTACAGAATTATCAGTAGCAATACTTTTAGAGATAGATTGGGCATGTTCATTGTCCTTAACAAATTACCAAAAACACAGGAACTAATTTATAAAATGTACAGTGTTATCTACAATAGCTGCAGGAGTCCAACCAGAGATGACACAGCGTCGTCACTCAGAAATCCTGTACATCAGAGGTCCCCAACCTTTTTTGCACCAGGGACCGGCTATAAGGAAGACCAGTTTTCCATGGCCCGGTGGGGGTGGGGGCGGGGCTTTGGTCATATGGGGGTGGGGTTATGGAGGGGTGGAGCTGTATGGGGAGGATGCTGGCGGGACCTCGGTGTACAGCGCTGCTAAGTAGCAGCATTGTACATTGAGCGTCAGTGTATACAGCGCTGCTGCTTAGCAGCGCTACACACTGAACACCGGTACCGGGAGCCGCGTCACTGAAGCCAGTCTGCTGCCCCAGCACGCCCCACATAACATGTTCTGCCGGGGGCGTGTCAGTGAGGAGAGCCTGCCGCCCCACCCCGTCAGGAACACACCATGCTGTGCTGTGGAGGGCCGCGTCACTAAGACCCGCCCGACGCCCCACCCCGTCCTGCATAATGTTCTCTGCCAGGAGCTGCGAGCTGTCACGGCTATGGCAGAAAACATTATAAATCCACACAGAGCGAGCTCTGACCAGGCGCAGGACCGCGGAGCTAGCTGTCAGCGGCGCCGCGGACCGGCTGAAAAACCCCAACGGCCCGGTCCTGGTCCGCGGACCGGCGGTTGGGGACTTCTGCTGTACATGATGGAAGTGGCTGACATGCAACTTCTGTTCGGCCGTGTCCGCACGTAATGTAAATGCTGCTTTTTTCTGCTTTTATCCACATGTTTTCTGCAGGTGCCAACACTAAAATATGCAATAACAATCTTTTATGATTATTGCGTTTTTGCTATGTTTTCCCCTTCATTTGATGTGTTTTTGCTGCAGGTTTGAAGCAGCATTTTTTAATGTATCTTTAGTACAGGAAACATTTGATTCCACACTAAAAAACGCAGAGCTCACCAGCATGTTTAAAGCGTAAAAAAACGCTATTAACCTGCAGATATGATGTTAATCTGCTGTTTAACAGCGTTCTGAAGCTGCCCAGTGCCTGCACTGAGAGCCCCGCTGCCGGGAGTAAGTGAACTTTATTCCTCCCAGCAGCCTTGGACTTTCAGTCATAGGGGTGAGCTGGCGCAGCTTCAGACACCGTTCACTGTGGCTGTAGCCACTCTAATGCTGAGTTGGCTGTCCGTCAATGCCGTGGCGTAGTTAGGGCTGCCGCTCACTATGCACACAGTGGTGACTGAAGCCACCTGGCCGCACCTCTATGACTGAAACACGAGGCTGCGGGAGGAATAAAGTTAATTTCCTCCCCGAAGACGGTGGCTCAGTGAAGCATCCACATGGCTTCAGAATGCTATTAACCTGCGAATTAACCCCATATCTGCAGGTAAAAAAAAGCATAACATGTTCCCTTTAGATGCACAGCAGACACGAGTTTTCATGAAATCTCATCCTTTTTACTTGTACAGATTTTCTGCACAAAAAAACCCACAAATGAAATGTGCTATGTGGGAACATGGCCTAACTGACTACCCATGTATTGAGAAATCACCAAAAACTCTAAGGCTGTGTGCCCACGATGCGTTTTTTATGCGTTTTTTGGTGCGTATTTGCAGCGCGTAAACGTTCCAGAAATGCATTGCATACCTTATCCCATGACTTCCTATGACATTCTGCAAGTTCTGTGCACATGGTCAGGATTTTTTCTGCGCAGATTTTACTCGCAGAAAAAATAAGGACATGACCAATTCTTGTGCGTTTCTGCATGCGTATTTGCCTATACAATGCATTGGAAATACGCATGGCAAATACGCATGCAAAAACACGTCAAATACGCGTCAAAAACGCATGTAAAAACCGCATGCGTTTTTCTGCCAAGGAGATGCAGAAATGCTCAGGAAAATTTCTGTTTCATTTCTGCATCGTGGGCACTAAGGTAAGGCCACGTTCACACGTTCAGTATTTGGTGAGTTTTTTACATCAGTATTTGTAAGCCAAAATCAGGAGTGGAACAATCAGAGGAAAAGAATAATAGAAACACGTCACCACTTCTGTATTTATCACCCACTCCTGGTTTTGGCTGATACTGAAGTAAAATACTGACCAAATACTGAACGTGTGAACATGGCCTTGTAAACTGATGATATTTACATAGTAGAGACTCGATAAACTTGTCCTCAGTGTACAACTCTGTAGCTTTCTCCCTCTGTCTTAGTAATCTGTTAATTTACTGACATCAAGCAAAAAATGTTTTCTTATTTATTTTAACATCCTTTTATGTTACACATGGATAATCTTTCTGTATACATACAGGACTCCAGTATTATTCTAGTATGTAATCATCATGTACAACCTTAGATCTTTAGCTCTCATATGTATACACTATATACACTACCGTTCAAAAGTTTGGGGTCATTTAGAAATTTCATTATTTTTGAAAGAAAAGCACATTTTTTTTCAATGAAGCTAACATTAAATTAATCAGAAATACCCTCTATACATTGTTAATGTGGTAAATGACTATTCTAGCAGCAAACGTCTTGTTTTTTTGCAATATCTACATAGGTGTATAGAGGCCCATTTCCAACAACCACCACTCCAGTGTTTTAATGGTACATTGTGTTTGCTAACTGTGTAAGAAGGCTAATGGATGTTTAGAAAACCCTAGAAAACCCTTGCACAAGTATGTTAGCCCAGCTGAAAACGGTTTGGCTGATTTGAGATGCTATAAAATTGACCTTCCTTTGAGCTAGTTGAGAATCTGGAGCATTACATTTGTTTGTTCTATGAACCTCTCAAAATGGCCAGAAAAAGACAACTTTTATGTGAAACTCGACAGTCTATTCTTGTTCTTAGAAATGAAGGCTATTCCATGCGAGAAATTGCCAAGAAACTGAAGTTTTCGTACAACTGTGTCTACTACTCCCTTCAGAGGAGAGCACAAACAGGCTCTAACCAGAGTAGAAAGAGAAGTGGGAGGCCCCGCTGCACAATTGAGCAACAAGACAAGTACATTAGAGTCTCTAGTTTGAGAAATCGACACCTCACAGCTCCTCAACTGGCAGCTTCATTCAATAGTGCACGCAAAACGCCAGTGTCAACGTCTACAGCGAAGAGGCGACTCCGGGATGCTGGCCTTCAGGGCAAAGTGGCAACAAAAAAGCCATATCTGAGACTGGCCAATGAAAGGAAAAGATTAATATGGACAAAAGAACACAGACATTGGACAGAGAAAGATTGGAAAAAAGTTTTATGGACAGACTAATCAAAGTTTGAGGTGTTTGGATCACACAGAAGCACATTTGTGAGACGCAGAACAACTGAAAAGATGCTGGAAGAGTGCCTGACGCCATCTGTCAAGCATGGTGGAGGTAATGTGAAGGTCTGCGGTTGCTTTGGTGCTGGTAAAGTGGGAGATATGTACAAGGTAAATGGGATTTTGAATAAGGAAAGTTATCACTCCATTTTGCAACACCATGCCATACCTTGTGGACAGCGCTTGATTGGAGCCAATTTCATCCTACAACAGGACAATGACCCAAAGCACACCTCCAAATTATGCATGAACTATTTAGAATACCAGCTGCTTGCTTCTTCCCTATCTGTAATGGAGTGGCCAGTGCAGTCACCAGATCTCAACCCCATTGAGCTGTTGTGGGAGCAGTTTGACCGTATGGTACGCAAATAGTGCCCATCAAGCCAATCCAACTTGTGAGAGGGGCTTCAGGAAGCATTGGGGGGAAATTTCTCAAGATTACCTAAGCAAATTAACAGATAGAATGCCAAAGGTCTGCAATGCTGTAATTGCTGCAAAGGGAGCATTCTTTTACGAAAGCAAAGTTTGAAGGAGAAAGTTATTCTTTCAAATACAAATCATTATTTCTACCCTTGTCAATGTCTGGACTAAATTTTCTATTCATTTTGCAACTTATTTGATAAATAAAAGTATGAGTTTTCATACTTTTTACATAATTGTCTGGGTGACCCAAACTTTTGAACGGTAGTGTATACAGTACAGACCAAAAGTTTGGACACACCTTCTCATTTAAAGATTTTTCTGTATTTTCATGACTATGAAAATTGTACATTCACACTGAAGGCATCAAAACTATGAATTAACACATGTGGAATTATATACTTAACAAAAAAGTGTGAAACAACTGAAAATATATGTCTTATATTCTAGGTTCTTCAAAGTAGCCACCTTTTGCTTTGATGACTGCTTTGCACACTCTTGGTATTCTCTTGATGAGCTTCAAGAGGTAGTCACCGGAAATGGTCTTCCAACAATCTTGAAGGAGTTTCCAGAGATGCTTAGCACTTGTTGGCCCTTTTGCCTTCACTCTGCAGTCCAGCTCACCCCAAACCATCTCGATTCGGTTCAGGTCTGGTGACTGGAGACCAGGTCATCTGGAGTAGCACCCCATCACTCTCCTTCTTGGTCAAATAGCCCTTACACAGCCTGGAGGTGTGTTTGGGGTCATTGTCCTGTTGAAAATAAATGATGGTCCAATTAAACGCAAACTTGATGGAATAGCATGCCGCTGCAAGATGCTGTGGTAGCCATGCTGGTTCAGTATGCCTTCAATTTTGAATAAATCCCCAACAGTGTCACCAGCAAAGCACCCCCGCACCATCACACCTCCCCCTCCATGCTTCACGGTGGGAACCAGGCATGTAGAGTCCATCCATTCACCTTTTCTGCGTCGCACAAAGACACGGTGGTTGGAACCAAAGATCTCAAATTTGGACTCATCAGACCAAAGCACAGATTTCCAATGATCTAATGTTCATTCCTTGTGTTCTTTAGCCCAAACAAGTCTCTTCTGCTTGTTGCCTGTCCTTAGCAGTGGTTTCCTAGCCGCTATTTTACCATGAAGGCCTGCTGCACAAAGTCTCCTCTTAACAGTTATTGTAGAGATATGTCTGCTGCTAGAAATCTGTGTGACATTGACCTGGTCTCTAATCTGAGCTGATGTTAACCTGCAATTTCTGAGGCTGGTGACTCGAATAAACTTATCCTCAGAAGCAGGGGTGATTCTTGGTCTTCCTTTCCTGGGGCGGTCCTCATGTGAGCCAGCTTCTTTGTAGCACTTGATGGTTTTTGCAACTGCACTTGGGGACACTTTCAAAGTTTGCCCAATTTTTCAGACTGACTGACCTTCATTTCTTAAAGTAATGATGGCCACTCGTTTTTCTTTACTTAGCTGCTTTTTTCTTGCTATAATACTGATTCTAACAGTCTATTCAGTAGGACTTTCAGCTGTGTATCCACCAGACTTCTGCACAACACAACTGATGGTCCCAACCCTATTTATAAGGCAAGAAATCCCACTTATTAAACCTGACAGGGCACACCTGTGAAGTGAAAACCATTTCCGGTGACTACCTCTTGAAGCTCATCAAGAGAATGCCAAGAGTGTGCAAAGCAGTCATCAAAGCAAAAGGTGGCTACTTTGAAGAACCTAGAATATGAGACATATTTTCAGTTGCTTCACACTTTTTTGTTAAGTATATAATTCCACATGTGTTAATTCATAGTTTTAATGCCTTCAGTGTGAATGTACAATTTTCATAATCATGGAAATACAGAAAATCTTTAAATGAGAAGGTGTGTCCAAACTTTTGGTCTGTACTGTATATATGCTGAAAACGCATGACTGTGTTTGCTCTTTAGACTTCTGATGTCCTATAATATGTCAGTAAGAAAACACTATTTTTACCTTGAAGATATCAGCTAATAAAAATGACATCCTTAGAATATCAATTAGCATTGTCAGGTCTGAAGCTACCTTTCTAATGATAATGAGCTTTTCACTAATGAATTACTACAAGGTGTACTTTAATGTGTTTCATAGAAGTTTTTTTTTTTTTTGTCCACGTAAATACAAATTGAAAGGAATTTATAATGATTGTATTGATCTAGGGCCGGGTCACTAGATGATAACTCAAAGCTGCTTTCTCTTAGAGACAGTTTAATAGGTCTTATAAGTTATCATCCAAATATTTTACTATCTTCTACTTATTAGGGACCCAGACGTATTGTGCTGAGTTTTCAGCAAGCAATTATCTGGTTATCTATTGTGGTTTATATGAGATGGAGCATAAAGTTGTGTGTTTTCTGCTCCCCATTTAGAGGATATTAGTTTAGCAGTGATTCAGACATTGCCGTTTGGGTGTATGTGGGAGAACTCTGGGCTATTAACTTTCATGAGTGGAACCTGTTATAGGAGGCATTTTAATAGGCGATATCTAAAAACCCGAGCAGAATCTTCAATCAGACAAACTAGCTGCCATTTTTTTTTCTTAAGCATCGGTTGTTTAAAACTGTGGGTGCTGGTATGTGAATGCTTGCAGAATAAGACACTCCACTTAGTCTTCTACATTGCATTGCAGAGGACATCTGAGTAGACCATACGGAGGTTATAATCAGTTATACCAAAACTAATTACTACACATTCATCCTTATTGATATTTTTAATACAGAAAGTATATTTGGATATTGTATATTTTTTCATTATATAAAGAATATCATTTGCAGGAACCACGATAACCTTCTAGTTATAGTACGGACTTTCATTTTTTGCTGGTTCTGGGTTATTTGTGTCTTTTTACATACATATGATACATATCTAGAACTGTGCATATGGCACTATAAGGCTGTGTGCCCACGATGCATTTTTTAAGCGTTTCCGCAGCGGCAAAAATGCTGCAGAAACGCTAAAAAACGCATGGTAGAAGGTCTGCCATGTCCCCCAATGATAATCCGCATGTGCTGTGCACATGCTGCGGAAATTTCCGCTGCGGATTATCATTACGGAAAAAAACGCAGCACTACCAATTATTTTGCGGAAGTGCTGCGTTTTCGCCGCCATTGACTTGCATTAGATCGCATGGATTACGCATCACTGTATATGTAGATGCGCATTCCATGCGTTCTATTGTGCGGATGGTACCCAGGTCTAGAGGAGAGGAGACTCTCCTCCGGACCCGGGTACCATAGAAACTGTAAAAAAAAGAATAAAATAAAAAATAAAGATTATATTAACCTTCTGACGGCACCCACTGAACTTGTCCTTTCATGCCAGCAGATCGTGATGGACTGAAGGACCTGCGCTGACGTCATAGTCATGTGACGGGTCACGCGACGCTGACTTCGGCAGGTCCTTCAGTGTACTGCTGCCGGCAGCCAGGACGGAGGGAAACAAGACACCGGGGGCCATCAGAGGGTAAGTATATATTTATTTTTTATTTTTTACCATTCTTTTGGTCACAGTATATAAATCCATGCCGGTTGTCAGTGACGTGCATGAGGTCAGCTGAGTTCATTGGACATGACCTCGGCTCATCTTTATGCCGTCACAGCGAGACACTGAGGAGCGCAAGCATGCCTGCGCTTCTCAGTGTCTGCGGGATGACAGGCTGGATGGCAGCGTTCTGCTGCGGTCCAGCCTGTCATCTCGATGTAGCAGAGCTGAAGCTGTCGTGGGAACCATGGAAAGGTAAGGATGAGGTTGGTTTATTATTTTTCTTTTATTGCAGGAGATCGTTGGCTTCAGCTGGAATGGGTGTGATGGTAAGTATGGTTTAATTTAGAACAATAAAGAATTGTATGTTTATTTCAATTAAAGGACTTTTTTCTGGGTGTTGTGTTTTTTTTAAATACTTTATTAGAAATTCATGGCGGTCATGTCTAATATTGGCGTGACCCCATGAATTTCGGGCTTAGGGCCAGCTGATAATGCCAAGCTGGCCCTAACCCCTTTATTACCCAGTGAGCCACCGCACCAGGGCCCTGGATGAGTTGGGTACAGCGCCAGAAGATGGCGCTTCTATGAACGCGCCATTTTCCGGGGTGGCTGCGGGCTGCAATTTGCTGGGCGGGTGGCCGAGAAAGCTTGGGCCTCCCAGCGCTGCGAATTCCAGCCCCCAGCTGCCTAGTTGTACCTGGCTGGACACAAAAACAGGGCGAAGCCCCACGTCAATTTTTTTTAATTATTTCATGAAATAATTAAAAGAAAAAAGGGCTTCCCTATATTGTTGTGTCCGGCCAGGTACAAATAGGCAGCTGGTGGTTGGGGGCAGCCCATTCCTGCCTGCTGTACCTGGCTGGACACAAATGTAACATACCTGGCGGCGTCCTTGCATAGTGGTCCATCTCCCACTGTGCAAGAGCGCGCACTTGATCTCCTGTCCAGAATGTCTCTCTGGCTTCCCTCCATGCTGTCTGTTTGTGTCTGTTTCTGCTGCTTAAGGGCGGCGCCCGATCACTTCCTGCTTTTTGTACCTGCTGTGGGTCACACCTCTTGTGCGTCCTCAGCCTATTGCTGTCTGTCACCTGGTATATAGCTCAGCTGCGCCCATCTATCCCTGCCTGAGCATAGTGTTTCTTTCAGTGTGTGCTTGCACTCTGAAGGTGCCAGGTCCCGTTCTGTGTTCTCTTGTCTGCCTTTCCTGGAGGCTGTATTTCCAGGCCTGTCTGAACACGCTCCTAGCCTGTTCCTCCTGCCTTCTAGGGGCCGATTACCTAGACCTGTTCCTGTATCTTGTCTGACCTGTCTGAACACGCTCCTAGCCTGTTCCTCCTGCCTTCTAGGGGCCGATTACCTAGACCTGTTCCTGTATCTTGTCTGACCTGTCTGAACACGCTCCTAGCCTGTTCCTCTCGCCTTCTAGGGGCTGATTACCTAGACCCGCTCCTGTATCTTGTCTGTCCTGTCTGAACACGCTCCTTGCCTGTTCGTCCTGCCTCTCTGGGGGCCGTATTCCCAGACCCGCTCCTGTATCCCGCTGCAGTGTCGGTCTCCTCCGTACACTCAGTTCCAGTCTGAACTCTCTCCTATCCTTTACCTGTTTTGCCTCTATGTCCGTTCCCTTCCTTTTTCTGCAGAGTCTGAACTCGTACCTAACTCCTGCTTGTTGTCTCTGTACTCCCGTTTGTGAGTTTGTGGTCCACTCGCTACTTCACTGCAAGTACCCTGTGGGTGTCTGGCTCTGCCTTTCCCTTCCTGTCTGTTCCGTGTGAACAGAGCCCTGTCCCCCCTACTCAGCCTAGCCTGCTCTGACTCCTTTGCTCACCGCTCCGGCGGTTCTAGCCTGCTCTGACTCCTTTGCTCACCGCTCCGGCGGTTCTAGCCTGCTCTGACTCCTTTGCTCACCGCTCCGGCGGTTCTAGTCTGCTCTGACTCCTTTGCTTACCGCTCCGGCGGTTCTAGCCTGCTCTTACTCCTTTGCTCACCGCTTCGGCGGTTCTAGTCTGCTCTGACTCCTTTGCTTACCGCTCCGGCGGTTCTAGCCTGCTCTGACTCCTTGCTCACTGCTCCGGCAGTCCTGTCCTGCCCTGCTTCTGCCCGCTGCTCCGGCAGTCCTGTCCTGCCCTGCTTCTGCCCGCTGCTCCGGCAGTCCTGTCCTGCCCTGCTTCTGCCCGCTGCTCCGGCAGTCCTGTCCTGCCCTGCTTCTGCCCGCTGCTCCGGCAGTCCTGTCCTGCCCTGCTTCTGCCCGCTGCTCCGGCAGTCCTGTCCTGTCCTGCCCTGCTTCTGCCCGCTGCTCCGGCAGTCCTGTCCTGTCCTGCCCTGCTTCTGCCCGCTGCTCCGGCAGTCCTGTCCTGCCCTGCTTGTGCTCGCTGCTCCTGCAGCCCTGTCCTGCTCTGTTCTTGCCCACCGCTTCGGGCGTTCCCTCTCTGCTGTGGTTGTCTACCGCATCTGCGGTTCTGTGACCCAGTCTGTACTGGGTCTTAACCTTTCTGTGCTCCAGCCCGTCCTTTCGGCCAGTACCTCCCTGCCTGCATACTCGCCTGTATCCACCCATCTGCATACCTGCCGTGTTTGCTTATATCCACCAGTCTGTGCCAGCCTAACCTGCCTGTTCCTGAGTCCCAGTGTGTACTGGGTCCTATCCCGCCTGTGTTCCTACCTGCTAGTGTCTCCCTGTCTGCACTCTAGCTGTGCTTGCCTGTACCCCTCTACCTGTATTGTTCCTGAGTCCCAGTGTGTACTGGGTCCTATCCCGCCTGTGTTCCTACCTGCTAGTGCCTCCCTGTCTGCACTCTAGCTGCGCTTGCCTTTACCCGCCTGCCTGCATACCAGTCGTGCCTGCCTATACCCTCCAGTCTGTGCGCCAGCCTAACCAGCCTGATCCAGTAATCCCTGTGTGGGTCAACCCCCGTGTCCGGAGTTTGACCTGGAGTAGCACCTGGTCCCTCTGCCCGGTTTCTCCCTGGTGCACTGGCGTCGTATGCCGTCGTGCCATCTTGGTCGGATCGGCCAGATACTTAGTCACGCCCCTCCAGGCACTCTCCGGTTCATGGTCCAGTGGAATCACTACAATCACACGCACACGCCGCTCAGCCCGGGCGTGTGCATAACAACAAATATAGTGCGAAGCCCCACGTCAATTTTTTTTTAATTATTTCATGAAATAATTAAAAAAAAATGGGCTTCCCTATATTGTTGTGTCCGGCCAGGTACAAATAGGCAGCTGGGAGTTGGGGGCAGCCCGTTCCTGCCTGCTGTACCTGGCTGGCATACAAAAATATGGCAAAGCCCACGTCAAAATTTTTGGGAAAAATTTATTAAAAAATAAATAATAATTTAGGGACTGCATCTTTATTAACCCCTCAAGTGTCATTTAGTGTTAAAATAAAGGATTTATTAAAAATATAATTGGCGTAGGGTTCCCCGTAATTTTAGGCTCTAGCGGAGGTTAAGCAGACAGCTGGGGCAGATGTTTGAAGCCTGGGAAGTGGGTAATACCCACGGAGCTTCCCAGGCTACTAATTTCAGCCCCCAGCGGAATACCTAGCCTTTACTAGCTATTAAAATGGGGGACCCCCCCCAAAAAAATGACGTGGGGTCCCCCCTAATTTAATAGCTAGCAAAGGCTAGGCAGACAGCTGGGGGCTGATATTAATAGCCCAGGAAGGGTGCCATGAATATTGGCCCCCTCCCAGGCTAGAAACACCAGCCGTCAACCGCCCCAGAAATGGCGCATCCATAGGATGCGCCAATTCTGGCACTTAGCCTCGCTCTTCCACGCTGCCCTGGTGCGGTGGCAGGGGGTAATAGTGGTGGGGTTCATGTCAGCGCCAGCTGCCATGAAGCCCAGGTTAGTAATGATGGGCGTCTATAAGACACCCCCATTACTAACCTACAAAGTGTTAAAAATAAAAAAACACACACTACACCCAGAAAAAAATAATTTATTTGAAATAAAACACACCATTTTATTTAATTCTTAGTTTACTAAAAAAAAATAGTTACCTGTCCACGTTCCTGCGCTGATCTCCAATGCACAGCTGTCACATCTGGAGATGTGACAGCTGTCATTGCTGCTGTAAGCTCACACTGCCGGGAACACATCCGCTCACGGCAGCGGGAGCCACTGACTGAGGTCACCGGAGTGCATTCAGTCAGCGCAGCTCCGGAGACCTCCTTTACGGCACTGCTGTACCGTGGGAATTTCTCACGGTACAGCGGGGCCGTAAAGCAGCTAACCGGAGCAGCGCTGCCTGAACTCCGGCGAACCCGCTTATGCAATGACGGGGCTGCTTTACGGCCCCATCATTCTAGCAGCGGCAGCGGTTCAGAGCGGTCACATTCTATGTGGCTGCTCTAAACTGGAGATCATCGTGGGATACTCGTGGACTACTACGGAGGGGTAAGGATAAGGTTGTGTTTTATTATTTTATATTTTATTACAGGAAATCGATGGCTTCGGGGAATTAGGTGTCTAGGTGAGTATAGGTGTAGTTTTTTATTTTTTACTTTATTTTAGGTGGCGATCGGCGGGGACAGGTAATGTATAAACTAATTTATTGTAGGTAACCACTGGCCACCAATGACATGTATTTAAAATTTATTGGGGACCATGGGGCAGTTTAAATAGCAGGATCAGGCTGATGGGAACTACTGCTCCCATCGAGCTGATCCTGCTGGCACGAGTGGACGGGGGACAGACATAGGCCAATGGGAGTAGTAGTGTCACATCGGCTATGTTTGCCTGCACGCAGACACCGGCAGACATCGCACAGACACCGCAGACATCGCACAGACACCGCAAACACCCGCAGACATCGCACAGACACCGCGCACACCCGCACACATCGCACAGACACCCACACACACTAATCATGACGGGTCTGGGAGGTGAGGCTGACCTGTGCGACCGTGGGAAAGTTCATGTGAGTTCATGCAATGCAGTCAAGCATGAACTCACATGAACCCTCTGAGGGCACCGCGGCTACTTCAAATGAACAGCTGATCGGCATCACCTGATACCTCAGCTGTTCATTTGAAATAACCGGCGGGAAAGCGCAGCACAGAACCGGAAAGCCGGCGGTGAAGTCTTTTCACTGCCGGCTTCCCCGCCCGGGTCCTTCGCTCCCCGCCCGGTCCTAACTTACAATCGGGATGGCAGGTGGCGAGGGGAGCGGAGGATCGGGGTGGGAGGCTGCGGGGAAGCAGTATGGGGCTGTGTGATTGTTTAAAAGCCGGCGGCTTTTTACCGCCCGCCGGCTTTTAAACAATCAGGAGAATTCTCTCACGCTGGGATGGCATTCTGATGACAGGCTGGATCGCAGCTGAGCGCTGCCATTCAGCTCGTCATCCTTCAGAGACACTGCAGAGCGCAGGCATTATGGGAACTTCCGATTCCGGTATTCGATATTGTAAAAGTATCGGAATTAAGTATCGGAATTCCGATACCGCGAATATCGGACGATACCCGATATTTCAGTATCGGAATGCTCAACACTAGTTAAGAGGAAGAGACCTAAGGCTAGGGCTGTCCTGGAACATGAATATGTATTGCTTGACATTAAAATCAGAATGTCGCATTGTATCTTATTTAGTGATTAATAAGGGAGTCGCTTTGCAACATGTTGTATAAGTTGCGTATTACAGACTTGCATGCAGACATTATGGCCAGGGCTACGTGGCAAAATGTGTGGCGTGATATTGAGATTGCAAAATAGCTTCTAGTAATTTCTTATGGCCAACTACCATGTCTGCAGCACGCAACTATGGCTAGGGTTATAATATTATGGCTAAGGCTACGTGGCGAAATGTGTGGCGTGATGATGAGATTGCGAAATAGCTTCTAATAATTTCTTATGGCCAACTACCATGTCTGCAGCACACAACTATGGCTAGGGTTATAATATTATGGCTAGGGATACCTGGCGAAATGTGTGGCGTGATATTGAGATCACGACATATCTCCTAATAATTGCTTATGGGCACCTACCATGTCTGCAGCACGCAACTATGGCTAGAGTTACAACGTCACTAGCTATTGAGCCGTTCTACGCCCTGGTGGCGAGCATTTTTATTGGTATATGGTCTCTCATGCTGGTATGTGCTGCCCCCATCCTGGTATTTGTGCTGCTCCCATCCTGGTATTTGTGCTGCCCCCATCCTGGGAATTGTGCTCCCCATTTCTGTTCCTCCATCCTGTTATGTGCTGCCCCCATCCCTATCCTGGTATGCATGGCACGCCTCATCCCTATCCTGGTATGCATGGCACCCCTCACCACTAATCCTGGTATGCATGGCACCCCTCACCACTAATCCTGGTATGCATGGCCCTCTCACCCCCAATCCTGGTATGCATTGCACCCCTAACCCCCAATCCTGGTATGCATGGCACCCCTCATCCCCAATCCTGGTATGCATGGCACCCCTCATTCCCAATCCTGGTATGCATGGCACCCCTCATCCCCAATCCTGTTATGCATGGCACCCCTCATCCCCAATCCTGTTATGCATGGCACCCCTCATCCCCAATCCTGGTATGCATGGCACCCCTCATCCCTAATCCTGGTATGCATAGCACCCCTCATCCCCAATCCTGGTATGCATGGCACCCCTCACCCTCAATCCTGTATGCATGGCACCCCTCACCCCCAATCCCAGAATGCATGGCACCCCTCATCCCCAATCCTCGTATGCATGGCATCCCTCATCCCCAATCCTGGCATGCATGGCGCCCCTCATCCTGGTATGCATGGCTCCCTCATACACAATCCTGGTATGCATGGTGCCCCATCCCTCATCCCTATCCTGGTATGTACGGTACCCCTCATCCTGGTATGAATGGTACCCCTCATCCCTATCCTGGTATACATGGCACCCCATCACTCATCCTGGTATGAATGGTACCTCTCATCCGAATCCTGGTATGCATGGCCCCCCCAGATCCCTATCCTGGTATGCATGGTACCCCTCATCCCTATCCTGGTAAGCATGGCACCTCTCATCCCAAATCCTGGTATGCATGGCACCCCTCATCCCCAATCCTGGTATGCATGGCACCCCATCCATCATCTTGGTATGCATGGTACCCCACATTCCTAGCCTGGTATGCATGGTACTCCTCATCCCCGATGCTGGTATGCATGCACCCCTCACCCCCCAATCCTGGTATGCATGGCACCCCTCATCCTCAGTCCTGTTATGCATGGCTCCCCTCATCCCCCAATTCTGGTATGCATGGTACCCCTCAGCCCCCAATCCTGGTATGCATGGTCCCCTCACCCCCCAATCCTGGTATGCATGGTCCCCTCACCCCCCAATCCTGGTATGCATGGTCCCCTCACCCCCAACCCTGGTATGCATGGTCCCCTCACCCCCCAATCCTGGTATGCATGGTCCCCTGACCCCTCATCCTAGTATACATAGTCCCCTCATCCCCCAATCCTGGTATGTATGGTCCCCTCATCCCCCAATCCTGGTATGTATGGTGCCCCTCTTCCCCCAATCCTGGTATGTGTGGCCCCCCTCATCCCTTTCACGCTGCACACATACAAAAAAAACACTTATACTCACCTTTCTTCCCTGTGCTCCAGCGCTGCGGTATCCTGTTCTGCCGGGGGAGGAGTGTGGCGCCGGAGTACGCACGCGCCCATACCGCGCTGTCTGGCGCCATTTTGCTGAAGACACACTGCAAATGTGTCTTCAGTAAAATGGCGCCATATAGCGCTATGCGCATGCGCCGACTCTGACGCCTTCACTCCTGCCCCGGTCTCCGGCGAGAAGAGAGGCGCCACGGCAACGCTCCTCCCGCGATCTCCGGCGCCATACACACTCCTATTACCTGTAACTGCTCCATGCGTTCTTCTGTCTGGAGCCAGACTGCGCGTTGTGCATGCTCTGTCTATAGAGGCTTCAGACAGAGGGACGCTTGCAGCGTTATATTATAGATGCTTAGGGTTACGTGGCGAAATGTGTGGCGTGATGTTGAGATGACATAGCTCCTAATAATTTCTTATCTCATGTGTATTGCCATCTTTAGGGTATGTGCAACAATATTGTTTACAAAGGCACTCAATTGTACGATAAAGTAATATATTTGTCTTGTCCAAATAAATCTACAAGTGATCCAAGTACATTCTGTATGGTAAATTAGACGGAGACAGTAAGTTTCCTTTTACCCAGCGGCACCTCGCTGCACTAAGGACTGAGAATAGTCTCCACAGACCTTTGTCTTAGCTTTTCTACTCTGCCAAGCCGATATGGGAGCAAGAATTGTACTTGCCATTCTTGGGATAAATCAGTATCCGTGTTTATTCAATTACAGTATCTGGACGTCATCTGGCAAACATCTGCTGTTTATGTCCGTGCAGACTCCATTTTTCTGATGAATCTTACAACTAGATTAGCTGGAAGAGAGCCAGGTGTCGCGGGAGGCTCCTATCTCCTGCAGTTTCATCATTATGTGAACATCTTCATGAAGATATTTCACACATAATTATTTAATCACTTAATTTGTACAGAAATGAAAAGTGCTGTTATCACTCGTTTCCTTATGAAAACCTTCACTTAACACACACTGTGCAATCACCCATTAACATCCCGCTTCCTTTACATAAAGCAAATTTATCATCAAGTGGCCGCACGCTGTATTAAGTCACGAATTGGATCAAAAGCAGAAAGACTTTATATATTTTACGTTTTTTTCTTTTATTTTGAGATGGAATTAGATAATTGGCACTAGAGAAACTGTGACAGGCCGACATTTGCAAGAGAATGTGTGTGGGTTGTGTGTGTATACAAAGTCATAGGCTTACACACACCTTGTCCTAGTACACATTCCTTCTCTTTCGTCAGCTGGGATCACTACCATAGTTCAAGAAGGTGAAATGTCTGAATAATACTATAGACAATGATATATTTCTGCCATTATTCCTTTTATCACTTTCCAAGTGGCTCAGAAGTTGACATACAGGTGGTTAGTATTTGGTAGCAATGCCTTTACATTGTCTACCTTGAGTCACGCGTTTCGGGTAACCTTCAACAAGCTTCTCACAATAGGTTGTTGTAATTTTGGCTCATTCCTCCTGACAGGACTACTGTGCCTGAGTCAGGTTTGAGGGCCTCTTGGCTCTCCTACACCTTTTCAGTTCTGCCCATTGATTTTCTTTAGGATTGAGGTCAGGGATTAGTAATAGTCACTCCTTTAACGTCACTTTTTTGTCCTTAAAGGGGTATTCCCATCTCCAAGATCCTATCCCAATATGTAGTAGGTGTAATAATAATAATATTAGCAAATATCTCCAATTAGAAATGTAGTATAGTATTTTTGATTCGCTATGTCTCTTTCCTCATGTGCAGGCACCGCAGGTCCTTAGGTATACATTTCTAATTGGAGATATTTGCTAATATTACTATTATTACACCTACTACATATTGGGATAGGATCTTGGAAATGGGAATACCCCTTTAAGCCATTTTGCCACAACTCTGGAAGTACGCTTGGGGTCATTGTTCAGTTGCATCTAAGCTTTAACATCCAGTAAGGCCCTATGCACCAATTTAGATACAAGTTGTCGGCCGAGGAGTAAAAGTAGGAAACAACTCCTCGAAACACTTTTGTACTTCTTGTCAATGACAGTTAGGACCATCCATGCCACTGGTTGTTGGGCTCTTGTTGGGTTGGGCACAGATTTCAAGATCTTGACATTTAGGCCATGGCCCCACTATCAGTATTTGCTCAGTATTCGGTCAGTAATTTTTCTCAGGAGTGGAAGCCAAAACCAGGTGAGGAACAATCAGAGAAAAGGTATAATAGAAACAAGTCACCAATTCTGCATTTATCACCCACTCCTGGTTTTGGCTCCCACTCCGGAGAAAAAATACTGACCGAATACTGGCTAAATACTGATAGTGGGGCCGTGGCTTTACACTGAGGTGATGTCAAGCGAGACATGCTACTTTGTATGACCCTCACCGGTTCCTGAAATGAAGTGGGAGCATCACTACAAAAGTGTTGTGCCAGTGTCACATGTTGTCATCTCCACATGGTTGCCTATTCGCAGTGGAAAGCCTAGTGATATGCCGTCAGTGGCTGCCATGAGACAACCCGTGTAAAGCTGAATGAGCTC
The DNA here is from genome assembly GCF_046119375.1 of Phyllobates terribilis. Classification (NCBI taxonomy): domain Eukaryota; kingdom Metazoa; phylum Chordata; class Amphibia; order Anura; family Dendrobatidae; genus Phyllobates; species Phyllobates terribilis. The sequence goes on along the minus strand of NW_027362761.1, from coordinate 294,480,678 downwards.
CCAGGCTTTATTCTGTGCGTTTGCTTATAAACTGTAATTCACAGAAGAAGATGGTGCTAACCGTTAACCTCCTGTATTCCATTCAGTGATAATTCATTTTCTTCATATAGGATTACTCTTTTTCTCATTGCCTGGTGGATTTTCAAAGAGATCCTATTTTTTCTGCAGCATAAATATTCTCATCATGGACAGATAAATGCTTGAGATTGCTAAAAAGAATTGTTTCGTTCTGCCTTGAGCAGAAGCTGCGCTCCTCTTTAATGGTGAGGTGGATTTGCAGAGCACAGAGCCATTTTAGCGACTGTACATCACCATTTTTTCTATCCTCGTTACCTGATTTTTAAGTGCACGGCTTGGTAAATGCTTTAAAATGCAGTACGGTGTCCAGAGAACCGAGATTTATATCAACCGCAGGCTCTGCTTCTACTTTCTGACTATTTTCAAGCGCATAAATTTCTTCTTTTTTGATAGGTAGTTCAGATTTATATCCGCGAACATCCGCGAGCCGTCTATTTATAAAGCCTCTATCTCTGTTCTCTGCTCTCAGTTTTCAAAGCTGTGGACAAGAAATTTCTATGCAAACACAACATGTTATGTGTCGGTCAGCAGCGTGGTGTCTGATGGATACCTCTGCTTTGTGCGGTACAATTTCCAGCAGCTTATGCATGTATATAAAAGTGCAGCAGCAGGCTGTGGGCGCTAAGATATATGCAAGCATTGAATATGTCACATATACAGTGCGTTAATGCTGTACACAATGTACTTATTCCTGTGCCCTCCAGCCAGACAAGCCATACTTCTCTTTGATGGCTCCCAAACCTTTTCTATTAGACATGCCTCTCCTGGGCAAAGCCTACAAATATAAAGGCCAGGTAGGATTCAGCACTAATGAAAAGCAGCCTAAGGCCACGTGCACACACTGAGTATTTGGTGAGGTTTTTACCTCAGTATTTGTAAGACAAAACCAGGTGTGGGTGATAAATACAGAAGTGGTGACGTGTTTCTATTATACTTTCCCTCTGATTGTTCCACTCCTGGTTTTGGCTGACACATACTGAGGTAAAATACTGACCAAATACTCAACATGTGCACATGGCCTTATAGACACTGACCTGCAGTGCTGTTTGGCCACGTGCACACGCTGAGTATTTGGTCAGTATTTTACCTCAGTATTTGTAAGCCAAAGCCAGGAGTGGGTGATAAATACAGAAGTGGTGACGTGTTTCTATTATACTTTTCCTCTGATTGTTCCTCCCCTGGTTTTAGCTTACAAATACTGAGGTAAAATACTGACCAAATACTGAACATGTGCACATGCCCTAATTAGGTTACTTATGTTTTTTTCATTGTGTTTTTTAGTGCGTTTTTTTTACATGCGTTTTTATCAGGTTTTTGATGCTGTGGTTTTTGTCTCTTGTTGGTTTGTCATGTTTTAAATAAAGCTGCTTTGTTTTTGATAATTCCTGGTATTTGTCTTTGAAAAAAAGTTATTGATACAGTCATGTGAGATTACACATGTGAGACTACTTTTAGTGGAAATGCTCTAAAAAAAAGATATCATTTTTTTTTCCTGAATGAGTAAAAAGGCGTGAGATTTCTATACTGTAAATCCCATCCACTTTGCTGGAACTGTAAGACGCTGCATTTTTCTGCAGAGAAAATACACAACCTCAGAAACTCACCAAAAACTTATTGTGTGAACTGAAAGGGAACCTGTCATGTAGTACTCAGTACTCCCGCACTGAGAGCCCCTATGCCGGGAGTTAATGAACCTTACTTTCCCCGGAGTCTCGCGCTTTCAGTCATAGGGGCGGCACTGGTGCGGTTTCAGTCACCGCTAGCGTTATTTTACATGACAGGTTCCCTTTAACCTTTTATTTTCTAAATATGTTCTATATAGCAATAATGCAGTGTAGATGTCATATATTCAATGTCTGCATATATCTCAGCACACAGTGAGCTGTTGCACTCTTTGATAGGTATGTAAAGCAGTCATATCAAAGACACCTGTTCACACTTGCCTCATGGCTTGTTAGTTTTTTTTGAAGCATTACAGCAGCTTGTCACGGCTCTTAAAGGGCCACTAAGAATCAGAGCCTATTTTTTTTCTGGATGTTGTGCTCCTTGCAGACCAGCTAATGCGTAGCCTTAACCTAGCATATCTTCTATATACATTGAAGTTAAAAGGGTTTTCCGGGAATTACCTTATTTCACAAACTGATGTAAATTCAAGTTAGAGAATAGACTGTTTAATTTTCTTCAATAGTGTAATAACTTGTAAAGGCAACTTATCAGGACATCTCTACATATGGAAGTAGTGGTATGACAAGTTTGACACATGTCCAACAATAAAAATCATATTTTGTTGTAGAACTTTGATTAGAAATCTTGCCTATAATCCATATGCAAATCAGGTTGGCTGTGCATTGGGGGCGCGTCTGTGTACTTCTTAAACACAGTTCAGGTGCACTGATACGCCTCCTGATTTCCATATAACTTTTATATGAAATTTAGATCGAATCTCTACAAAAAAAATATAATTTTTTTATTAGGGGACGATAAAAACCAGACCACTTCTTCAATATGTAAAAATCTGTTGATAAGTTTTCTTTAAGGAGTGTTCCTGTTCTGTTATTGACAACAACCAACAGTTTACGTGCTGTACAATGTGCTAGCTGGGATTGCAGTGTCAGAATTTATGGATCATCTATCTTTGCCTCTGTGCTACATCACATCCATCAGCCAAAACTTTATAGAAAGATTATCCTTACCTTTGCTCAAGTTCCTTCACATTCTTTCCTAAAGAGACATTATACATTTTAACTTTTAACCCTGCTAGTACTGTTCTTTACTTTAGCCCCACATCTAAATTTTTTTACTTTAGTCCCGTTTATAGTGTATTGCCCAAAATTATTGACCTTATAGTAGTTTTAAACAAGGCTAGACCCATTCTTTAGTATCCAATGATAGCTGTCAGACCCATGTAATACTCATACAAAGTTGTGCAAACCCAACACTGCACACTATAGTGACCCCACATAGTGTAGAGGGGTTTGTATAAACCCCAATCTTGTGACAACCATTGAGGCATCTCCTTTCTGTCCACTGCTGGTAAGATTCTGGCTCGCCTCTTGCTCAACCGCCTCCTCCACCACCTTAAGCAAAGTCTACTACCCCAAAGCCAGTGAGGCTTTCATGCTGAACGTGGGACAGCCGATATGGTCTTAGCGGCATGGAAAGTGCCAGGAACAACCTAGCGACCTTTTGAACTTTACCTTATACTCAAATTTACCTTACACTATATATATATATATATATATATATATATATATATATATATATATATATATATATATATATATACACAGTACAGACCAAAAGTTTGAACACACCTTCTCATTTAAATATTTTTCTGTATTTTCATGACTATGAAAATTGTACATTCACACTGAAGGCATCAAAACTATGAATTAACATGTGTGGAATTATATACTTAACAAAAAAGTGTGAAACAACTGTAAATATGTCTTATATTCTAGGTTCTTCAAAGTAGCCACCTTTTGCTTTGATGACTGCTTTGCACACTCTTGGCATTCTCTTGATGAGCTTCAAGAGGCAGTCACTGAAAATGGTCTTCCAACAATCTTGAAGGCGTTCCCAGAGATGCTTTGCACTTGTTGGCCCTTTTGCCTTCACTCTGCGGTCCAGCTCACCCCAAACTATCTTGATTGGGTTCAGGTCTGGTGACTGTGGAGGCCAGGTCATCTGGCGTAGCACCCCATCACTCTCCTTCTTGGTCAATGTAGCGTCGGCGTCCCTGCCTCCTGCTAGGCAGAGATGCCGTTCCTCTCACCTCCCAGCTCCGTCCTCGGCGTCCTCTTCCCGCGCTGCTGGCAGCGCTCGCCGCTTCCCGGGCACTGTGCTTAGGGCGCGCGCGCTCCCTCTCTGTTAAAGGGGCCGCGCATGCCGTCCTAAGGAGTCCCCGGCCAATTGCCGGTGGAGCTCCCATATATAAGGCACCTCCTCCAAAATGGAGGTGCCCGAGCAAAGTTGTTGCAAAGCCTTTCACCTCTGCTTCAGCCCTCAGGTCCCGTTGCCAGTCTGTTTTCCAGCTCTGTTAACCTGCTTGCATTCCCTGCGGTCCGCCAGTCTGTCTACCAGCATCCGCCAGTCTGTCTATGGACCAGTCCGCCTGCGGATTAGGAAGCACCTGCCTGATACCTGCCTGATACCTGCCTGAGACCACCTGCCAGCCAGCCGAGAGACTCTTTCTCGCTCACCTGGGAGTGCTCACCTGCTACCCGCCAGCTAGCCTACCTGGAGGCTCTGCCGTCACTTGCCGTGACCACCTGCCAGCCTGCCGAGAGACTCTTACCCGCTCACCTGGGAGCTCTCACCTGTTACCCGCCATCTAGCCTACCTGGAGGCTCTGCCGTCACTTGCCGTGACCACCTGCCAGCCAGCCGAGAGACTCTTACCCACTCACCTGGGAGCGCTCACTTGCTACCCGCCTGCTAGCCTACCTGGAGGCTTTGCCGTCACTTGCCGTGACCACCTGCCTGTCTAGAGACTCTTACCCTGCTGTCACTTGCCGTGACCACCCGCCTGTCAAGAGACTTTCCCCGTCACTTGCCGTGACCTCCTGCCCTTCTACCCATAGACTGTTCCTGTCACTTGCCGTATCTACCTGCCCGCCTTCCCTGGGAGCCACCCGCTTTCTTACAAGGACTGCCCCTTTGTATAGTAGCTCAGAGGTTCCACCTCCCAGACCCGTTACAGTTTGCTCGGGCCCTGGAACCCGGTGGCACCCAAGCTCCCTCGCTCTCGGACCTATGTCATGAACTTTCCCGTCAGAGGTCCCAACAGGACTCCATCTTGGGCCACCTGCGTAGTGTTCACTCCCGCCTGGACACACTGACTGCCTCGTCGGGAGCTGCTTCCACTCGCACAACTACTACCCCGGCAGCGTCGCTGCCCATCAATACCATGGCATCCCTTCCCGGTCCCCGCCTTTCCGCCCCGCCTCGTTTTGGTGGAGATCTCGGTCAGGCACTGGGCTTCATTAACCAGTGCACCCTGCACTTCGAACTTTTGGCACACCAGTTTTCCACCAACCGAGCCAAAGTGGCCTTCATCATGTCCCATCTCACTGGGGAGGCGCTGGCTTGGCTAAATCCTCTATGGGAGAGAGGAGACCCCCTGGTGTCCAACCTGCCAGCCTTTCTCACGGCCTTCCAGAAAGTCTTCGACGAACCAGGACGAAAGACCTCATCCGCCTCATCTCTGCTATGCCTCCGTCAAGGGAGTCTCACCGTGGGCCAATATGCCATACGGTTCCGTACCCTTGCTTCTGAGCTTGCCTGGGATAACGACGCCCTGGTGTCCGTCTTCTGGGAGGGTCTATCCGGCCGGATTAAGGATGAACTTGCCGGTCGGGACATTCCTACCACTCTCGACGATTTAATAACACTTGCCACCCAGATTGACATCCGGTTCCAGGAGCGTACCAAAGAGGTCACCCGTGAGAGGAGGTTTCCTCTCCTTGCTCCTACCTTCCAGAATCCCGTCACTTCCTCTGTTACTCCCCAGGTGCACTCTCCCGAGCCTATGCAGGTCGACCAGACCAAGATGGTCAAAACCCGTTAAGAGTCACGCCGTGCCGAGGGGAGCTGCTTCTACTGTGGCAGTAAGGAGCACCGGATCCGTTCCTGCCCGGAGAGGTCGGGAAACGCCTGTGTCTGGGATCACTCAGAGAGGTCGTCCTAGACAAGAATAAACCCTCTCCATCTCTGATGCTGTCGGTCTCTATCATCTGCGGGGAGAACCGTTACTTTGAACTAGCTCAACTTGATTCTGGAGCTGCCGGAAATCTTATTTCTCAGTCCCTGGTAGAGAAATGCCGCATTCCCACCAAACCTCTGGCCGAACCCTTATCTGTCGCCTCCGTGGACGGGGGTCTCTTACCGCATCCCATCCAACTTATCTCCGAACCCATAACTCTGCAGGTGGGAATGCTGCACTCTGAGAGCATCTTCTTTCATGTTCTACCTGGACTCTCTCATGCCCTTTTGCTTGGCCTACCTTGGCTACAGAGACATGCACCCGTGCTTGATTGGCAGACCGGAGAAGTCTTTCGCTGGGGACAGGACTGCCATAAGACTTGTTTAGTTCCCTTTCGTCCTGCCCGTCCTTCTCCTCCCCCAGCCAATCTACCCGGCCTGCCGTTACCCTATTGGTCTTATGCTGATGTCTTTAATAAAAAGGAAGCAGAGACATTACCTCCTCATAGACCATACGATTGCCCTATCGACTTGGTACCTGGCGCTACTCCGCCCCTAGGGCGTATCTACCCTTTGTCCGCTGCTGAGACCCGGTCCATGTCTGAATATATCGAGGAGAACCTGGCCCGGGGATTTATCCGGAAATCTACCTCCCCGGCGGGAGCAGGCTTCTTCTTCGTTAAAAAGAAGGACGGCTCACTCCGTCCCTGCATAGACTATAGAGGCCTTAACCAGATCACGGTGAAGAATAAATACCCCCTTCCGCTCATTCCTGAATTATTTGACCGTCTGAGGGGTGCTAGAATCTTCACCAAGCTGGATCTCTGCGGGGCCTATAATCTGGTTCGTATCCGTCAGGGGGATGAATGGAAGACGGCATTCAACACCCGGGACGGCCACTATGAATACCTCGTAATGCCCTTCGGTCTCTGTAATGCTCCCGCCGTCTTTCAAGAGTTGGTCAATGATATCTTCCGTGACCTTCTCTACTCCTGCGTGGTGGTATACCTGGACGACATCTTGGTCTTCTCTCCGGATCTCCCCACACACCGGAGGGACATTCGTCAGGTCCTGCTCAGGCTCAGGCAAAACCACCTCTACACAAAATTTGAGAAGTGCCTCTTTGAGCAGACCTCGCTTCCATTTCTGGGCTACATCATCTCTCAGACCGGTCTACGAATGGATCCTGAGAAACTTTCTTCTATCCAGAAGTGGCCCCGACCGGAGGGGTTGAAGGCTATCCAGCGGTTCCTGGGCTTCACCAACTACTACCGCTTCTTCATTCCGCACTTCTCTTCCCGGACTGCCCCTATCTCTGCGCTCACGCGTAAGGGCGCTAATCCCAAAGAATGTCCGCCCGAGGCAGAGGAGGCCTTCCTGTCTTTGAAACAAGCTTTCTCCTCCGCTCCTGTGCTGCACCGTCCGGACAGCAACAAACAATTCTTCTTAGAAGTAGATGCTTCCTCCTCCGGAGCCGGAGCAGTGCTCACCCAAAAGTCGTCATCCGGAAGAATGGTAACCTGCGGCTTCTTCTCCAAACTCTTCTCCTCATCTGAGCGCAATTATTCTATAGGAGACCGAGAATTGTTAGCCATTAAGTTGGCACTGGAGGAGTGGCGTTACCTGCTCGAGGGGGCTCTTCACCCAGTAATAATCTACACGGATCACAAAAACTTGGCTTATCTCCAGAGTGCCCAAAGACTTAACCCGCGCCAAGCCCGGGGGTCCTTGTTCTTCGCCCGCTTTGATTTCATTCTTCATGTTCGCCCGGCAGACAAAAATATCAAAGCTGATGCCTTGTCCCGATCCTTTTTGTTCTCCGATCTAGAGGAGGAGCCAAAGCACATCATCGACCCCGCCAAGGTAATGCTGGTGGCTCCAGTGGATCTAAATCGTCTTCCACCCGGTAAGACGTTCGTAACAGTACCTGATCGTGAGAAAGTCCTACACTTGGGACATTCGTCTAAGCTAGCTGGCCATGTTGGCCAGAAAAAGACCCTCCTGCTCATTACCTGGCATTACTGGTGGCCTACCCTGCACAAGGACGTAATAGACTTTGTCTCAGCCTGTGCGTCCTGCGCCAGCAACAAGGTTCCTAGACATCTGCCAGCCGGCCTCTTCCCATACCTGCTGCCCCATGGCAGCATATAGCCATGGACTTTATAACGGATCTCCCTGTCTCTGCTGGTTGTACGGTCATTTGGGTGGTCGCTGACCTCTTCTCTAAGATGACTCACTTCATTCCCCTGCCGGGCCTTCCGTCTGCATCTGAATTGGCTAAAGACTTTATCCATCATATTTTCCTTCTTCATGGTCTCCCTCTCCACATCGTATCCGACCGAGGAGTTCAGTTCACCTCTCGCTTCTGGAGAGCCATGTGTAAACTGCTGGTGGTCACCTTGGACTTCTCCTCTGCTTATCACCCACAGTCCAATGGTCAAGTAGAGCGGATCAACCAAATTTTAACCAGTTACCTCCGGCACTTTGTTAATGCCCACCATTCCGACTGGGTGGATCTTTTACCGTGGGCCGAATTTTCCTATAATAATCACGAGAGCGAGTCTTCCTCCAAATCCCCGTTTTTTATTGTCTACGGTCAACATCCTCGGATCCCGTTTCCCGTCTCCGCCTCGGTGGATAATCCAGCCGCGGAATCTCTTGCTAGCGAATTCTCCTCCATTTGGGAGAGTACCAGATCCGCACTTCTTCAGTCCTCCGAGCGGATGAAGAAACAGGCTGACAAAAGACGTCTGGATCCTCCTCAATTCCGTCCTGGTGATAAAGTCTGGCTCTCGTCCAAGTATGTCCGGCTCAAGATTCCTTCCTACAAGTTAGAGCCTCGGTTCATCGGCCCACTGGAAGTTATCAAACAAATCAACCCGGTGGCCTATAAATTGAAACTCCCGGCCAACTTGCGGATCCCTAACTCCTTCCATGTATCTCTCCTCAAACCTGTGGTACTTAACTCTTTTTCCAAGTCTACGGGTACGCCTCCTGCTCCGATTTCCGCTGAAGACGAGTTTGAGGTAGAGAGCATTCTGGCCACCAAAAGGGTAAGAGGAAAGACCTTTTTTCTAGTGGATTGGAAGGGGTTTGGTCCTGAGGAGAGAACGTGGGAGCCCCGGGAGAACATCCATGCCCCGCTCATCCTTGATAAATTTCTCTCCGGCCTAAAAAAGGGGGGGCCTAAAGGGGGGGGGTACTGCAGCGTCGGCGTCCCTGCCTCCTGCTAGGCAGAGACGCCGTTCCTCTCACCTCCCTGCTCCGTCCTCGGCGTCCTCTTCCCGCGCTGGTGGCAGTGCTCGCCGCTTCCCGGGCACTGTGCTTAGGGCGCGCGCGCTCCCTCTCTCTTAAAGGGGCTGCGCTCGCCGTCCTAAGGAGTCCCCGGCCAATTGCCGGTGGAGCTCCCATATATAAGGCACCTCCTCCAAAATGGAGGTGCCCGAGCAAAGTTGTTGCAAAGCCTTTCACCTCTGCTTCAGCCCTCAGTTCCCGTTGCCAGTCTGTTTTCCAGCTCTGTTTACCTGCTTGCATTCCCTGCGGTCCGACAGTCTGTCTACCAGCATCCGCAAGTCTGTCTATGGACCAGTCCGCCTGCGGATTAGGAAGCACCTGCCTCATACCTGCCTCATACCTGCCTGAGACCACCTGCCAGCCAGCCGAGAGACTCTTTCCCGCTCATCTGGGAGTGCTCACCTGCTACCCGCCAGCTAGCCTACCTGGAGGCTCTGCCGTCACTTGCCGTGACCACCTGCCAGCCTGCCGAGAGACTATTACCCGCTCACCTGGGAGTGCTCACCTGCTACCTGCCAGCTAGCCTACCTGGAGGCTCTGCCGTCACTTGCCGTGACCACCTGCCAGCCAGCCGAGAGACTCTTACCCGCTCACCTGGGAGCGCTCACTTGCTACCCGCCTGCTAGCCTACCTGGAGGCTTTGCCGTCACTTGCTGTGACCACCTGCCTGTCTAGAGACTCTTACCCTGCTGTCACTTGCCGTGACCACCCGCCTGTCAAGAGACTTTCCCCGTCACTTGCCGTGACCTCCTGCCCTTCTACCCAGAGACTGTTCCTGTCACTTGCCATATCTACCTGCCCGCCTTCCCTGGGAGCCACCCGCTTCCTTACAAGGACTGCCCCTTTGTATAGTAGCTCAGAGGTTCCACCTCCCAGACCTGTTGCAGTCAAATAGCCCTTACACAGCCTGGAGGTGTGTTTGGGGTCATTGTCCTGTTGAAAAATAAATGTTGGTTCAACTAAACGCAAACCGGATGGAATAGCATGCCGCTGCAAGATGCTGTGGTAGCCATGCTGGTTCAGTATGCCTCCAATTTTGAATGAATCCCCAACAGTGTCACCAGCAAAGCACCCCACACCATCACACCTCCTCCTCCATGCTTCACGGTGGGAACCAGGCATGTAGAGTCCATCCGTTCACCTTTTCTGCGTCGCACAAAGACATGGTGGGTGGAACCAAAGATCTCAAATTTGGACTCACCAGACCAAAGCACAGATTTCCACTGGTCTAATGTCCATTCCTTGTGTTCTTTAGCCAAAACAAGTCTCTTCTGCTTGTTGCCTGTCCTTAGCAGTGGTTTCCTAGCACCTATTTTACCATGAAGCCCTGCTGCACAAAGTCTCCTCTTAACAGTTGTTGTAGAGATGTGTCTGCTGCTAGAACTCTGTGTGGCATTGACCTGGTCTCTAATCTGAGCTGCTGTTAACCTGCGATTTCTGAGGCTGGTGACTCGGATAAAGTTATCCTCAGAAGCAGAGGTGACTCTTGGTCTTCCTTTCCTGGGGCGGTCCTCATGTGAGCCAGTTTCTTTGTAGCGCTTGATGGTTTTTGCAACTGCACTTGGGGACACTTTCAAAGTTTGCCCAATTTTTCACACTGACTGACCTTCATTTCTTAAAGTAATGATGGCCACTCGTTTTTCTTTACTTAGCTGCTTTTTTCTTGCCATAATACAAATTCTAACAGTCTATTCAGTAGGACTATCAGCTGTGTATCCACCTGACTTCTGCACAAAACAACTGATGGTCCAAACCCCATTTATAAGGCAAGAAATCCCACTTATTAAACCTTACAGGGCACACCTGTGAAGTGAAAACCATTTCCGGTGACTACCTCTTGAAGCTCATCAAGAGAATGCCAAGAGTGTGCAAAGCAGTCATCAAAGCAAAAGGTGGCTACTTTGAAGAACCTAGATTATAAGACATATTTTCAGTTGTTTCACACTTTTTTAAGTATATAATTCCACATGTGTTAATTCATAGTTTTGATGCCTTCAGTGTGAATGTACAATTTTCATAGTCATGAAAATACAGAAAAATATTTAAATGAGAAGGTGTGTCCAAACTTTTGGTCTGTACTGTATATTATATATATTTTTTTAATGGTAAGGTAAACGTGACATTATGTACAAGCCAACAATTATCTAAGCAGACCTGACATTTTGGTGGAGCACCGTCCCTTGATATAGTTGGACGGACTGCGCTCCACTGAGCTGTCGGGTCTGTTTAGATAAAATTCTCCACGTTCATATTTCATGTACTCTTGCTGAGACTTTGCATGTTTATATTTGTATGTACACTGTATGTATAGCCATACTGATGGGAACGTACAGTCATTTCATTGATTGGAGGCCTTTTTCCTCAGCTTGAAATGCCTATGGAGTAAGAATAATGTCCTCTGTATGGCTTTACTGTCAGCATTTTATGGTTCAGTGGGCTTTTTGGCTCTGTCCCTGCTGACAGAGCTACAGCCTACCTTGAACCTTTGGGTATTTTAAGGAAGACACGATTTATGGAGCTTTTTTCTTTGTCAGTGGTTATGGAAGCACATGATTTGTAAGTGACCTGCTCTGCATGCTTCCCTTGAACTTTTTCTTGGAAGGTTTGTGGTCATTTATGTGCACAGTAAAGTGCAACAGATATAAAGTCATTTATTGAAAAGAGGTTCTGTCAGCTCTCCTGACTTGTTTTGTTTTAGTACATACTTGTATTACCCACGAATATGATAAATCTGGAACATCTTTACTTACTTTGTTTGTGGTGTTCCTCTATTATTCCTAATTGAAATTTATGAATAAAATGACTACTGGGCGTTGCCTCTCCCCTTGTCAAAAGGGTGTGTCAATAAAATCAGGTACTGCCAGCATTGATTGGACAGTGTCAAACTATTTTAGGACACACCCCCAGCAGGTAACTCCCACTTTTCAATTTCTTCATATATTTTTAGTAGAGTTAACAGATGAACTGTACAATGTTGATTTATAAGAAAAGATGATCTAGAAATTATTTCAGAATTTAATTTACATATTTTAATCAGACTGACATGTCCGGGAAGCTGGCAGGTCTTCACACCTTAGTGGAAAATGTCGTACATGTACATCAGCGCTGTGGTCACCATGTGTGGAGGGGTTACCAAAGTAGCTGGAGGGTTTCTGAAATCCCCCGTTGCTGCCATCTTGGTACTCCTGTGAAATTAAGCCACATATGAGACTAGGATTTTCAGGCGGAAGTACACGCCACTTGTACAATGCACCTCATTTATTAAGTGGCGTGCCCTCCTTAATTAATTGGGTGCACCTTATTCCAGTGGTCTGACGTGCATAGCGCCATTCTTAATGAATTGGACCGATTTTTTTATTTTGTAATTAATGAACATACTGTCCTGTGATGATATCAATAATCTAGTAAATACATAGCATGAACACTAAGGCTATGTGCCCTTGATGCAGAAATGCTCCGGATTTTTTCCTGAGCGTTTCTGCATCTCCCTGGCAGAAAAAACACATGCGGATTGTACATGCGGATTGTACATGCGTTTTCCTGCCAGAGACAAGCAGAAGTGAAGCGTTTTCCACATGCATTTCCGCATGCGGGTGTCAAGAGCTTTCCAAGCGATTTTAGCATCACTTGGAAAGTGCTTGTCAACTTGGTCACACTATATAAATCCATGCAACCAGGATGGATTTATATAGTGTGACCGTAAAGAATGGTAAAAAAAAAATAAAAAAAATCTATACTTACCTTCTGATGCCCCCGGAGTCTTGCTTTGCTCCGTCCTGGCTTGCCGGCAGCTCGCGGTACACTACACTGAAGGACCTACCGTCACATGACTAAATTACGTCACCGCAGGTCCTTCAGTACACCGCGATCTGCCAGCAAATGAAGACAAGCCCACCGGGGGCCATCAGAAGGTAAATATAATATTTATTTTTTATTTTATTCTTTTTTTTACAGGTTCTATGGTACCCGGGTCCGGAGGAGAGTCTCCTCTTCTCCAGACCCGGGTACAATCCGCACATTGAAACGCTTGGATTCCATATGTACAGATACAGTGATGCTTAATCCAAGCAATTCAATGCAAGTCAATGGCGGCGAAAACGCAGTGCTTCCGCAAAATAATTGGTAGTGCTGCGTTTTTTTCCCAATGATAATCCGCAGCGGAAATTTCCGCTGCATGTGCACAGTACATGCGGATTATCATTGGGGAACATGGCAGGCCTTCTACCATGCGTTTTTTAAGCGTTTCTGCAGCGTTTTTGCCGCTGTGGAAACGCTTAAAAAACACATCGTGGGCACACAGCCTTAATATTCAGCTAGCTGTCTTCTATTTTTAGCTAGGGCAGTCAACTTTTTTGGTTTTTCGAGGTAGCCTAATGCAGATTTCTGCAATGACAGCTAAGGTACCATAGTAGTAAATACATAAAACAAAGGCATATTCAGTTGTAAAGGTCAGTGCATCTAGACCACACATATATTCCAATAACAAGGAGCTGAAAACATAAATTAGTTAAATAGGCCGTACACCCAGATGTCATCAGTCAGCAGAGGATGACCAGTGATATATGTGTCCCTTAGTGTCCAGCCGTGTGTGACTCTAGGCAGCCACGGGCAATAGAGCAGAGCTTATCTGAGGAATAGAAGTCATGCAGTTCTTTTACATTTTTTTGTATGCTGAAGTATCTATAGTATATTGCTATAAAAATATGTTTCTACAAACTTTATTGGGGTATTAGGGTACATTTGTCATCTACATTGTTTTACTTTTTTACAGTTTCTTCTTTTATATGTCGGAAATGTTCATCAGCTTACTATAATTTCTAATTGCGTTCATGTGGTAGCAAGTGTGCATATTTGCACATACATTCACCAGGGTTGTGTATGTTTGCCTATTCATTTTAAGGATCCTTTTACAGGGGCAGATGCGCTTACTTGCAATGAGCACCGATTACTGATAAAGTAAAGCTCTTTAAATCTGACTTACAAACAATCGGCGGATGCCTGTCTACACAAAACGATGTGCTACCGGCAAATAATCATTTTTTTGTCAGATGATCAGTAGCAAACAAGTGAAGTATCATTGTTTAATAGCTGGATAATTATTAGGAAGGATCCTTAAGAAAGTTACAACCCTAAGCTGTCAGATAACTGGTGGTTACGACATCACTTTGAATTCCGACAGGAACCATCAGAGTTGCAGAGCTGGATCGTCAGGGAATTCCAGTTGTAAGTAATAGAGCTTCTGTCTTTTTTTTAATAAGGAGTTCTCTACCCTTTGTTGAATTTTTAAAAGGATCAGAAACCTTCTTCAAGTTTTGGAAGGGTTTTATGAGCAAACACAACTAAAGTGTTATCTTATCATGAAAAGAATGTGTGGCCGCATAAACTGGTTCCTTACGGGAATCCCAATTTGACTGATCTTTGCTGTATTTCATGAGGCACATGATCTTACTAATATAATGACATATGTAATACATGATGAGGTCAAATCATGTGTGGTCTATCCTTTAATCTATGCTACACATGTCAGGGCCACATGATCATTCTCTGGTGTCTACTGGTAAGGAGCAATTGTGCATTGCCTGTCATCTCGGTGGAGTTCTTTATTATTTTATGTTTCCCTTCCTCAAAAATGTAGGAAGATTTTTTAATGCTTTAATGTATCCCTTTCTTGGTGTTTCTTTCAAAAATTGTTATTTTAGAACAGATTGTTCCTTTAATTAGTAGCATGCTCCTTCTTGGTTTATTAGGCAAGACAATGCGTCCTTGTGGAGAGGTTTTTTTAATCCACTTTGAAAGTTTGATTTTGCCTTAATAGCGTAACATATGCACCAGAATATTGTCTAACCAGTGGGTGGTCTCTGTGACATTTAAAACAGATAATTAGAGCAACTGGTGCAAAGAATATGTGCTGCATTACACCATGACAAGAGAGACAATTTATCTGGGTTTGTTAGTTTGCTTTTAAGGGCAAATACAGTCTTTGAGGAGGTATTAATGGTTACATATATTTGCTAATGGTCCTTTTTGCAAAATTAACCCATTGGAGAGTATGGATTGTTTTATATAAGTTAGAGGATGTTACTGTAAAGCTGCCATTCACATTAGACTAATGTTGTCTCTCGCCGAATTTGACGGCTTCACACTTTAATGTTTATGCGGGTGCTGGTCCAATTTTGGACTGCAGATTGCGTTGTTCTCCCAGGGATAAGCTACCAGCAGAGATGTCTGTTGGCGACTTTCTCATAGAGAACTAGAAGCGTTTGGCCGAACAGGTGTACAGCTCCTGTGCATGGGAGAGACACCGACACGCATCTAATGGTTATTGGGGCCTTAATATTGTAAAAAAGTTATGTTCAAAGGTAAAATCTTCAGGCTGTAAATAGAAGACACTAATGTGGACACTAAAATGGATCTCTAGCATCCCCCTTTAGTGATTTAGCTCGTTGGCAGCGTTAACACAGGTACACAGTTTCTTGTGCAAACAGGAAGATTTATTAACTCCATAAACTTCCCGCAGAAAGTAATAACAAAACAAAGAGTCCATACAGCAGTATGAGAAACTGAAGCAGTCCAGCTGCTCAATGTTGAAAGTCCAATACTTGATCTCTTGCAGAGTCTAAGCAATTTACACAGGTCCTCCACCTTGCATACACAGACCCGAATACCAGAGGTGTTTGCACCTCTACTCCCAGACAAGGAATGAACAGCTCAGCTGCCCTTTCAAACCAGCTGCACCTTTTGGATTGGAGGGTGGGAATGACTAGTTCGCCCATCTCATCTAATCATTCCTAACAAATCTTGACCCAATATTGGTCCTATTAACCCTCTCAGCGCCTCTTATCCAGGATTCTGCCAGCTGCTTGTCTACACCACTTACTAAGGTTTAGCTGGCTCAGTATTTATCTGGCAATTATGTGATAGTCTTTCTTCTACTGGTTATTTAGTTGCTAGTGGTTTATAATACATCTATCCTTGCAGCAATAGATGTTAAATAAAGTATGGAGAAAAAAAGAACATCGGTCCTTTTAACCTCATAAGGTGTGCAAAATAATAATGGTCCCCCAAATGGTCAGAAGACAGCTCCATTCGAAGCTGATTTAAAAATTTGAAGTCTATTTCTAATGGATTGGTTGACAAGTAACCTTTTTGACTATATTGATCATATGTCTGTGTACAATGAGAACAAAGTTTAAGATGAAATTCCCTGTGTGCAGATGTTCTGTTAGGGTGGAAGTTGAACCTCATGATAAATATTTCTGGTGGACCCAAAACCGCAGCAGCTCCTGTTTCAGTCTAGGCCGCATAGTATATAAGGTATAAGAATTCAGAAATCTGAGACAAATTAGTCACACATATAGAAGAGATCTATGAAAATATAAAACATTAAACTTTTATTTAGATAATATTAAATAGTTTATAGTCTTATAGATCTCTTCTTTATCTGTGACTAATTTGTCTCAGATTTCTGAATTCTTATGCATTATAGGGGTATTCCCATCTCCAAAATCCTATCCCAATATGTAGTAGGTGTAATAAAAATAATATTAGCAAATACCTCCAATTAAAAATATAGTATAGCATTTTTGATTCGCTATGTCTCGTTCCTCATGTGCAGGCATTGCATTTGCAAAAATTTCTACATTTCTGTTTTTTTTCAGTCAAGATGGGGTGCAGAGTGTACTTTAATGAGAAAAAAATTAACTTTTTAGAATTTACCAAATGGCTGCAATGAAACAAAGAGTGAAAAATTTAAAGGGGTCTGAAAACTTTCCGTACTCACTCTATAAGCTATAAATAGTATGTAAGGTACTATGGAAACTTTCAGGAGTATTGGATGGAGACTGAAAACGGTTTATGCAGTGCATCTTTGTGTACGTGAGGAACGGTGCCTGTTCACATTGATGGTTTCAAAGTGAATGTGTGTTTGGTGGAGATAGTGAAACTTTACATCAATAAATAAGAATAATGTAAAGAGAGTATTATATGCAATGAGCAGCATCTGCACAGGAAAGCCTGTAGTGAACTGTGTATGTAATATCCCAGCGAATTAACTTGGCAAATATAGTCCCTTTATATACAGTATCATTATATTATATATTAGTATAGTATATCTATAATATAACGGGAGATGCGTGTCTCTGTCTGAAACCTTTATAGGCTTCGCAAGCGCGAAACACCTTCGCAGTCTGGCTCCAGACAGAAGCACGCATCCAGCCGTTACAGGTAAGAGGAGTGTATGGCGCCGTAGACACTGAACGCATACCGCGATCTCCGGTGCCATACTTACATACTTACCTGACTGGGAGAGGCGTTACCGCAGCGCCTCTCTTCTCGACGGAGACCAGGGCAGGAGTGAAGGCGTCGGAATCGGCACATGCACATAGCGCTATCCTGCTCCATTTTACTGAAGACACATTTGCAGTGTGTCTTCAGCAAATTGGCATCGGACAGCGCGGTATGGGCGCCGCACTCCTTCCCGGCCTCCGGCAGAACAGGACACCGCAGCGCTGGAGCACAGGGAAGATAGGTGAGTATAACTGTTTATTTTTTTGTATGTGTGCAGCGTGAAAGGGATGAGGGGTACCATGCATAACAGGATTGGGGGGTGAGGGGGCCACACATACCAGGATTGGGGGATGAGGGGTACCAAGCATACCAGGATTGGGGTATAAGGGGTACCATACATACCAGGATTGGGGGATGAGGGGTACCATAGATACCAGGATTGGGGGATGAGGGTGCCATGCATACCAGAATGAGGAATGGGGTGCCATGCATACCAGGATGAGGAATGTGGTGCCATGCATACCAGGATGAGGGGTACCACACATACCAGGATTGGGGGGTGAGGGGACCATGCATACCAGGATTGGGGGGGTGAGGGGACCATGCATACCAGGATTGGGGGGTGAGGGGACCATGCATACCAGGATTTGGGGGTGAGGGGTTCCATGCATACCAGAATAGGGATGAGGGATACCATACATACCAGGATAGGGATGAGGGGTGCAATACATACCAGGATAGGGATGAGGGGTACCATACATACCAGGATAGGAATGCGGGGTACCCTGCATTACCAGGATGAGGGATGGGGTGCCATGCATAACAGAATGAGGGGTACCATGCATACCAGGATAGGGATGAGGGGTACCATGCATACCAGGATAAGGGATGGGGTGCCATGCATACCAGGATAGGGATGAGGAAGCCATACATATCAGGATTGGGGATGAGGCATGCCAGGATGAGGGATTGGGTGCCATGCATACCAGGATAGGAATGCGGGGTACCATGCATACCAGTATAGGGATGAGGGGTTCCATGCATACCAGGATAAGGGATGGGGTGCCATGCATACCAGGATTGGGATGAGGAAGCCATACATGCCAGGATGAGGGATGGGGTGACATGCATACCAGGATAGGGATGAGGGGTGCCATGCATACCAGGATAGGGATGAGGGGTACCTTGCATACCAGGATAAGGGATGGGGTGCCATGCATACCAGAATAGGGATGAGGAAGCCATACATACCAGGATTGGGGATGAGGCATGCCAGGATGAGGGATTGGGTGCCATGCATACCAGGATAGGAATGCGGGGTACCATGCATACCAGTATAGGGATGAGGGGTTCCATGCATACCAGGATAAGGGATGGGGTGCCATGCATACCAGGATTGGGATGAGGAAGCCATACATGCCAGGATGAGGGATGGGGTGACATGCATACCAGGATAGGGATGAGGGGTGCCATGCATACCAGGATAGGACGGTGGGGGCAGCACAAATACCAGGATGGGGGCAGCAGAAATACCAGGAGGGGGGCAGCTCATACCAGCATGGGAGACCATATACCAATAAAAATGCTCGCCACCTGGGCGTAGAACGGGTTCAATAGCTAGTATTATTATATTTGTGACTGCTAAAGTTAGCCATACACATGTTCATTTGGCCAACAGCTACCTCTCCTGACTTACCCATACACATAAACATTTGGATGGCTGAGCTTTCATGTGTTCTCTATGGGGATAGTGTGGAAACCCTCTGACAGACACCTCTAGCAGTGGCTTATCTCCAAAACAAAAGGGTTGGGTATTTAAATTCAAACTCCTGGACCCCTGTAACCTAAATATTAGAAGGTTGGCCAATGCCACCGATATCGGCTGGTTCGGTCTATCTTACTGTAGTGTGTATGGGGGCATTTAGTGGCCTTATAACTATAAAGTACTAGTTACTAAAGCCAGATAATTCAGCAGGCTGTTAGATGACTAGATGATTTTTTCCCTTTATATCAGTTGACAGAAGAAACCTATTTGCATGTCAAGTGTTTTTTAATCACGAGAACAGGTATAAATGAATGAAAAACTTCTGCAGCAGCAATAATAATAATAATAATAATAATGTGGAAATGACACTGGACATTCACATTTCAAAGTCCTGTCATGTTACATGGAAGCAGGAAAGGAATTAGCAAAAAGCACTTCTGATTGTTGCTTCCTCTTATCTTCTGATTGCTGTAGCAAATGATTCCATTTAAAATCTCTTTCTTCAAAATATTTTTTTTTCAGCTACGGGAAGTGTTTAGTAATGCAAAGCTTTTTTTTATCAATTTATAAAATAAATATCAAAAGTTATTTTTCCTATAATATGGTACAAAAAAAAGTAGTGAACTTTAGAAGCTGCTATCTGTATGCCATTGAGAACCAGATGCACCATGTACGGCTGTGCAGTCATGACTTGCCGGACTGCATTAGGAGGGGTGTTGTCCCTCCTAAATAAAACACTGAACAGCCGTTGTTGTCTTTAGTTGATAATGTAGGTCACAACTTGTATTCTATGAAATAACTCAAACAGTAACCAAGACCAAAGAGGGGAGAACCTTGCCTGGTAATAATAAGCGGTCTCCAGAATGGCGCCACCTCCCCTCCTGCGGTAAGCATGTCATAGCTGGTATAGCTGCTTCACTTGATAACATCAAAGTTTTTCTTGTAAAGTTCTCCTACCCGGCAGCTGTGACAAATTACAACATTCACAAATCGTAAAGAAAATTGACAGTGAAGAACAGAAAATTTGACCAAACAAAGTTTAAAACGCTTCCCTTAATCCTGAAAGATATCGTGTGGGTGAGCCATGATGTGGCTTACATGGGTAAGAGAGTGAGTGCATCACGTGCACTCAATTTTAAGGACCTCTCTGACCCTCCTATTGGAACAACCCATTTACTATACAGGAGGTGGAGGGAAAAAACCGAAGTCACCCAGTCAGGACGACATACTGTTAAGGGAGTGTGACGATACAGAGTAAAATCTTAATTATGCCAGACATACTTTCTGATGGCAAGAGCAGCACACCTTTATTTTTATGTTGACTCTTTAATCTGTGTTCTTCTTTAGTTGATTAACACAGACTGTTATTTGTATAACCCTTGTTACGGATCCGGGTGGTGGAACCTCTGTGCTGTGGTGCAAAGAGGGGCCAGAGGGCCGTGACTAAGTATCAAGTCGGTCCGACCAAGGTCGCACCGCGGCTCAGTCGATTCCGTGAACCAGGTGAACCAGGGAGGAACCGAGCAGAGGGACCAGGTGCCACTGTGGGACCGACCTTGTATGAGAGCAGGTGACTCCCACGGGTCAGAAGACAGGAACCGACCGGTACAGCAGATGAGCTTCGGCTGGCAGGCTGACGGGTGGTCCGGGTAGACAAGCAGGCTGATTAGGCAGATAGTCAGGCGAGTGTTCCGGGTAGGCAAGCTGGCGGCACAACAGATAGCTGGCTTGTGCTTCCAGGTAAGCAGGCAGGCACGGCAGGTAACAGGCAGGTGCTTCCAGGTAAGCAGACAGGCAGAGCCCATAGACAGACTGGCGGACTGGACTGTAGACAGACTGTCGGGCTGAAGAGAAGACAGGCTAGTGGACTGAGCAGAAGATCAAACTGGCGAACAGGACTGACTTGCAGAGGACCTGGGGGCTGAAGCAAAGTAAGAATCACAAAGCAACAACCTTGCACGGGCACCTCCATATTGGAGGAGGTGCCTCTTATAGGGAAAGCCCTCCGGTGATTGGCCAGGGACGTTTTAGGACGGCGCGTGGCCCCTTTAAGAGGGACGGAGCGTGCGCGCCCTAAGCACAGAGCCAGGGAAGCTGCATGCACCAGCAGCAGCTGCAGGGAGGCCTGAAGACGCTGGAGCAGGACCGCGGCGGTAAGAGAGACGGCGTCTCTGCCTGACAGGGGGCAGAGACGCCGATGCTACAACCCTGAATGTTATCAGCGCTTTGATTCTGAAACAATGATGTGTATTTATAAGAGCCCCTGTGATACAAACTATGTAAATATATTAGCTAGAACAATGAACGTTTGCTACATATGTTAAATACCATTGTAGGGTGTTTGCCAGTCAATCTTGGAGGATGAGCTGTAGATACTCGAGCCCTGCACCTTTACCTCTGACATGTGATATGCACACTAAGCTTTGGGGGAGGAGGGTGAGAGCAGTACTGACATTCAGGGGGCTAAGCCCAGGGAAGCAGAAGGGACATGTGTTTCTGGAGACAGAGTGAGTCTTGGAAAAAGAGCATCAGAAAGACCTTAGAAAGAGAATGAGAGACTTCCTTGAGGAAAGTAGATGGATTGCATGGCATCCAAAGAGACACAGATTTGTATTCTACATGATTCTAGTCTAAGGGTGTCGGCCCTGACTGGAAAGATTCGGATCTGCTCCATTAACCATCAGAGCGACATGGATACATCTTGGGGAGTCCAGGAGAGGATGAAGAAGTCACCTGGCCCCATGGATATGTTGTTTTGGGATTGCTCGGAGGGAGCCACTGGTCATCTAGAACCCATGGAGACATTTGGAGCTGCCAGGAGGGACCCACCTGTCGCCTGGCCCCATGGAAACTCTCGGAGAGGCCAGATTTGGACCCCCGGGTCTCCTGGTCTTGTACCTCGATGGACTGCTAGCTTCCTAAGCTTGCCGCTAACTTGTCTCTGTGGGGGCCCGCCATAAATGGGGGGCCACTGGTTGAGGTAGTTGGCCCTGGAAGTCTCCAAAGTTGCTGCTGTTCTATCCCAGGCGGGCGGAGTGGAAGGGTGAGACTGTGTAATGTTGTACCATCTTGGGTATTTGCCGGGACTGTTCTGTGTGTTTATTGTTCGCTTTGTGGTTTAATAAAGTATTACCACGCTGTTTTACCCTCACTCTGTATTGTCTGAGTAGCGATATGCCCACCGAAGACCCCAGGTCTTCACAGGGAGGATGGAAATGTAGGTAACCAAAATGGCATAGACATCCAGAAAGCCGCACCTTAATTCTTCACATTTTAGCTGACCCAACATATATCTTGCAATAAGCACAAGCACAGAATTTATAACCTTATATGTACATGCACCCAAGAGAACATTCTAAAAGGCTTTGTTTGCTGCGCAATAAACAAGTTCTGCTTTGATCCTGTTCAGTGTCAGTGTGGTTCTTCCGTGCACAAACATATATGATCAAATTTGGCAGCAGACAATTAAGATAGGCATGCCAATTGAGTGTACATCCAAAACAATACAGCTTAGGACTGCAGCTGTGGTTACAAGTGATAACAATATTATTGGTTATTATTGGGACATGTCATCTGTCAAACTCCCTTAGTAGTAGTCATAACCAAATGGTATCAAATAGTAAATAGGGTTGATAGTGCTTACCCCAAATGCGCCTGGAAGGTCATGGAAGTTCCTAGCTTTCTTCCCTTGACAGATCACTACATGTGATAGCGGTATTGGCTGTATACTGTGAATGACCACTTGGCCTGTTACCTGTGTCATATTTTCTATCCCTTTAGTTTGGACTCCCCTGACATTTTTTCCCCCTATATGCACTAGTTTAGTACCCAGATATACGTTCTACCTGGGATATAGCCCTGGAGGACAATCAGTGATTTGATTGTCCCGTTCACACACGTTTTGAATGTTTTTATGTGTTGTCTATTTATGTGCTAACCATTGTATTTAATAAAGATTTGTTATATATTTATACCGTAAAACTCCTCGTTTTCCTTGTGGTATTTGATAATCACAAAGTGGTGTCAGAATGTGGCAACTACTCATAATTTGAATAGGAAGCATATAGTAATGACATTTACTGAACAGCAAATGTGATCAATAGACAAGATGACGAAACAACTGTCTATTCTGGTTTTAGTTGCTCTTTAAATGGACTATTTTATGGGTGGCCCATGCTAGCACCCCGCACTTTCCAAGCATTACAGCAATGGTATAAAATGAATATTCAGCAGCTCAGCTGGATGTAAGGTAGTGAAGAGCACATTTTATTGTAAGCGCTTCCTCACTGCTTTCCTTTAAAGCCGCTGCTTTTATAGTGGAACGATTTGACATACTGTAAACCTAATTAGATTTTGGAATGGTCGCTACAGCAACTTTAAAAAGATGAAGCTCTCTTTATCGCCTTGAATGTGGCATCATGGGTAAGGATTAGGTTGATCATCTTTGCTACAGATGTTTCTTTCTTTAACTTGTTTCAAAACCTTAAATACCTTAAAGAACCTTATGGTGCGAGATATGAAGCAAGCAGGTAAAAAAAAAGGTTTTACGCCATATCAACCATCCATCACCCATGAGCTAAGGTAAAAAAAAAAAAAAAGTATACGTTAACATATTTTTTTATGCTTGCTCTTATATAGCGCTTTACTGACATTAGAATCACTGTCCCCATTGGACCTCACAATCTAAGTTTCCTATAAGTATGACTTTCAATGTATTCGACCCCAAGGCTGTAGGTTTTTTGATACGGTTTCTTGATGCATTTTTTTCTTTTTTTTTCTACCTCTAGCATACATATTAATGTGAATGAAACTCCCCTTATATCTGGATTTATGAATAGATCCCTCTATTAATATACCTATTGAATGAAACTCTTCTTATATCTGGGTTTGTGAATGGATTTTTCTACCAATGCATTTATTATCTCCTTTTAAAGGGAAAGAAAGGGAAAGGGAAAGGAAAGAAAGGGAAGGAGAAAGTATAATAAATTCTCTACCAAAATTTTATTATGACAAGTTTAGCTGTTTTACAATCAATATATTTTACATAATTCGTTTATTTTACAATCAGAGGGAAATGTTGGAAAATCCTAACTCTGAGAAAGCTGAGTCTCTATAGAATGGGACTTGGGTGTTCCAACTAAAACCAATTTACATGTGATTAGGATAATTATTTCATTAGGTAGGTTTTGTAGTGACTATATAACCACCACTATTGACTCACTATTGACTCTCTTACATTAGACCTGAGGAAGGCTATATATCTTTCATTTTAATAGCCGAAACGCGTTGTTTTATATATTAGTTTTATCTATTTATGAACTTGAATAAATCTTTTGAAGAAGAAAATCCTTTTTTCGATAATCATTCCTTGTGACCCTGGGAGCGCTCAATCAGCCGGATACACACTCCGAACCTTACTCTTATGGACTCCAGCTGGGAGATCCGTTTAATCCGGACAGAAGCTGCATACCGGTGGGACCAGCCATCCATATTAGACCAGAATTGGTCGATAAGCCTTGCTACAAGATTTGCTAAAGGTGAGCAGTTCATTTTTATTCTGCTCCCATATATATATATACACATCTACACTTAGATCTGCTCATGTTTTTTGTTTCTCCCCCCACTAGACCTACAGCCTTGGGGTCGAATACATTGAATTTATAGAAGCCTAAGGATTCCTTTCCATTGGCTTGGGTGGAAAGAAACTTCACTGATCGTTCAGGAAAACAAAGGCAGTGGTCTTAAGATGGATCACTTCAACAATAGACTTTTAAGGAGGCGTGAAGTCTTTGCAGCTATTAATCCACATAAAGACATCTCTACCACTACGAAACCAGTGTTTGATGATACGGATTTAGAGACGAAAAAGAAGATTAGGAATTTTTTCTTTGATTTTGAAAAAAATATGAAACTGGAAATTCGTCATCAATTGGACGCTGAATTTCTGGGTTTATGTATAAAACATAAGATCATACCCAAGGGATTACAGATTCATTTTAATAGCACTTTCCAGCAGGATTTGGATTTTTCCACTAAATGGAGAGATATTATAGACTCCTGTTCATATAATCTAATGTTAACTCTAATAGAGAAACGCAAGGAATTAGCACTCCTTGCCACACACAAATGTGAAGCTTTGGTTCAAGAACTTGAAGTCTACAATACGACTTCCTATTACAGTGCACTCAACACTGACACTAACAAAAATGTAAAAAATTTTGAGAATGATCTTATGGAAACGAAAACTAAAAAACTTAGAAGGGATGTTTTTTTCAAAGTAAATACTAACAACAATAATAAAAATAATGGGAATAAAATTGGTAGAGTTCCCATTGATAGTAATCAATCTATACCTATGAACCCCCTTTCTAAGAAACAAAGAGACACAGTAGATCATTTACGCACCTTTTATAATTCTAGACTATCTACTAATCCTAGATTTATTTCCACAAGTGAACATATAAAAAATATGGGAAAAAATACTGGAGCAATATCTAAACGGACTAATTTCAATCATTCCACTCCTATTACTATACCTAGATATATCAGTTTCTCGTAAAAACACTGAAACAATTACTAAATCTAGCATGGTGATTCCAAGTCATGAACTGCCAGCTCCTAATCCAGGATTACCCCCCCTGGAATGTACTCAGCAGGGAAATCAAGAAGCTGATATTTTTAATAGTAATAATTTAATTGAGAGTATTAATGATATTGCAGATAACGACAACAGTTTTTTTGATTTGAATGATCTTACAACGCATAGCACAGATTTGTCACTGTGCTTCCAGCACCCGCTCCGTCACCAACTTCTTTAAGTTCCCATATCTCTTTTTTAGAGATTGGCCCGATACGCCCACCCCCTTTAATCGAAACGATTGTCCCTGCAATCCTAAGACACTCAGATTTGGTACCTTCCGAGACTTTGCCAGAAGAAGTGATTCCGTGTTCCCAACCCCAGATCACGAGATACTTCGCCCCAGTGATTACCCTCCCAAAGAAAAGAAAGGGAGGTCCAGAGGGACTAGAGCAGGTAGAAGCTCCCAAAAAAATAGGGATAAATACAAAAAACCTTGTCAATCTACAAACACTGGTGACATAGGATCACAGACTGTAAGAACAATTTGTAAACCCCTAACAAAAGAACATAATAGGATCTTCAACTTATCTAAATACCCTTTGGATGAGGTTGAACAAAAAGTCCTTACTAAGGGTCTTAACTTTTGCCCAAGTCAAGAAACGAATAACTTTGATCTCTTTGTTGACCTGAATAAGTTTGTGAGACGCGTTACTCTTAGGGTATGTGCACACGATGCAGAAATGAAGCAGAAAATTTCTGCATCATTTCTGCATCTCCCTGGCAGAAAAAACGCATGCAGATTGTTCATGCGTTTTTCCTGCAGAATACATGCGGATTCACATGCGTTTGCACATGTGTTTCCGCATGTGGATTGACAAGCGCTTTCCAGGTGATTTTAGCATCACCTGGAAAGTGCTTGACAACTAGGTCACACTATATAAATCCATGCAACCAGCATGGATTTATACAGTGTGAACTGAGAGAGTGGTAAAAATAAAAAATAAATGTATACTTACCTTCTGATGGCCCGCGCTGTCGTGCTCACTCCGTTCTCCCGGCTGCCGGCAACTTTGAATTGAAAGACTTGCTGACGTCAGCGTCACGTGACCCGTCACATGACTCTGACGTCAGCGCAGGTCCTTCAACTCACTGCAAAGTGCCGGGAACCAAGCAGGAGCGGTGTGCGGGCCGACAGAAGGTAAGTATACATTTATTTTTTATTTTATTCTTTTTTTACTGCTTTTTTAATGGTACCTGGGTGTGGATGAGACTCTCCTCTCATCTACACCCGGGTACCATCCGCACATTAGAACGCGCCAATTACGCAAGTACAAATGCAGTCTTGCATAATTGGCGCGTTCTAATGCAAGTCAATGGTGGCGAAAACACAGCGTTTCCGCAAAATTAATGGACATGCTGCGGATTTTTGAGCGCAGCGTTTATGCTGCGGAAAAATCCGCATCATGGGCACAGCACATGCGGATTTCAATTGGGGAACATTGCTGCCCTTCTACCATGCGTTTTTAATGCGTTTCCGCAGCTGCAAAAACGCCGCGGAAACGCATTAAAAACGCATCGTGTGAACTCAGCCTTACAAGGTACTTTGAATTGAAAAAGAAAAATGCAGAGAAACCCATTACAAAAACAACATCAGATTTGATAATACCCCCTGATAATAGTACGGAACTTGATAAAAATATACATCTGGAGATCAAAACCCATTCAAATTTTAATCCAGTACACCATAGGGGTAGTTATATAGAAACCTTCCTAGCACTAGTTAATGAAGATTTTCGTACCCTAGATTCAAAATTTTTTTCTAAAAATCAATTAATATTAAGAAATAGGGACACTATAAATAAGAAAGGTGCATTCCAAATGCGGAGACCAAATATTACTTAACCCCTTAAGCCCCGCGGGTGGTTTGCACGTTAATGACCGGGCCAATTTTTACAATTCTGACCACTGTCACTTTATGAGGTAATTACTCTCGAACGCTTCAACGGATCCCCCTGATTCTGAGATTGTTTTTTCGTGACATATTGTACTTCATGATTGTGGAAAAATTTCTTCGATATCACTTGCGTTTATTTGTGAAAAAAACGGAAATTTGGCGAAAATTTTGAAAATTTTGCAATTTTCAAAATTTGAATTTTTAAGCCCTGAAATCAGAGCGATATGTCACACAAAAGAGTTAATAAATAACATTTCCCACATGTCTACTTTACATCAGCACAATTTTGGAACCAAAATTTTTTTTTGTTAGGGAGCTATAAGGGTTAAAAGTTGACCAGCGATTTCTCATTTTTCCAACAAAATTTACAAAACCATTTTTTTAGGGACCACATCACATTTGAAGTCACTTTGAGAGGTCTTTATGACAGAAAATACCCAAAAGTGACACCATTCTAAAAACTGCACCCCTCAAGGTGCTCAAAACCACATTCAAGAACTTTATTAACCCTTCAGGTGCTTCACAGGAATTTTTTGAATGTGGAAGAAAAAAATGAACATTTAACTTTTTTCACAAAAATGTTAATTTAGACCCAATTTTTTTTATTTTCACAGGGGTAACAAGAAAAAATGGACCCCAAAATTTGTTGTGCAATTTCCCCTGGGCACGCAGATACCCAATATTTGGGGAAAAAATACTGTTTGGGCGCACGGCAGGGCTCGGAAGGGAAGGAGCGCTATTTGACTTTTTGATTGTAAAATTTGCTTGAATAATTAGCGGACGCCATGTTGTGTTTGGAGAGCCCATGTGTGCCCAAACTTTGGAGCTCCCCCACAAGTGACCCCATTTTGGAAACTAGACCCCCCAAGGCACCTTTCTAGATGCATAGTGAGCACTTGGAACCCCCAGGTGCTTCACAAATTGATTCGTAACAATGAAAAAGTG
Source organism: Phyllobates terribilis (assembly GCF_046119375.1). NCBI lineage: Eukaryota > Metazoa > Chordata > Amphibia > Anura > Dendrobatidae > Phyllobates > Phyllobates terribilis. The sequence continues at coordinate 294,452,074 of NW_027362761.1, read as the reverse complement.
AAAAAAAAAAACACTTTTTCATTTTTATGAATCAATTTGTGAAGCACCTGAGTGTTCCAAGTGCTCACAATGCATCTAGATAGGTGCCTTGGGGGGTCTAGTTTCCAAAATGGGGTCACTTGTGGGGGAGCTCCAATGTTTGGGCACACAGCGGCTCTCCAAACGCAACATGGTGTCGCTAACAATTTGAGCCGATTTTCCGTTAAATTTGTTAGAGGACACCATGTTGCATTTAGAGAGTCCCTGTGTGCCCAAACATTGGAGCTCCCCCACAAGTGACCCCATTTTGGAAACTAGACCCCCCAAGGCACCTATCTAGATGCATAGTGAGCACTTGGAACCCCCAGGTGCTTCACAAATTGATTCGTAACAATGAAAAAGTGAAAAAAAAAACACTTTTTCATTTGTATGAATCAATTTGTGAAGCACCTGAGGGTTCCAAGTGCTCACTATGCATCTAGATAGGTGCCTTGGGTGGTCTAGTTTCCAAAATGGGGTCACTTGTGGGGGAGCTCCAATATTTGGGCACACAGCGGCTCTCTAAATGCAACATGGTGTCCGCTAACAAATTTAACGCAAAATTGGCTCAAATTGTTAGCGACACCATGTTGCGTTTGGAGAGCTGCTGTGTGCCCAAACATTGGAGCTCCCCCACAAGTGACCCCATTTTGGAAACTAGACCCCCCAAGGCACCTATCTAGATGCATAGTGAGCACTTGGAACCCCCAGGTGCTTCACAAATTGATTCGTAATAATGAAAAAGTGAAAAAAAAAACACTTTTTCATTTTTACGAATCAATTTGTGAAGCACCTAGGGGTTCCAAGTGCTCACTATGCATCTAGATAGGTGCCTTGGGGGGTCTAGTTTCCAAAATGGGGTCACTTGTGGGGGAGCTCCAATGTTTGGGCACACAGGGACTCTCTAAATGCAACATGGTATCCGCTAACAAATTGAATGGAAAATCGGCTCAAATTGTTAGCGGACGCCACATTGCGTTTGGAGAGCCCCTCTGTGCCCAAACTTTGGAGCTCCCCCACAAGTGACCCCATTTTGGAAACTAGACCCCCCAAGGCACCTTTCTAGATGCATAGTGAGCACTTGGAACCCCCAGGTGCTTCACAAATTGATTCGTAATAATGAAAAAGTGAAAAAAAAAACACTTTTTCATTTTTACGAATTAATTTGTGAAGCACCTAGGGGTTCCAAGTGCTCACTATGCATCTAGATAGGTGCCTTGGGGGGTCTAGTTTCCAAAATGGGGTCACTTGTGGGGGAGCTCCAATGTTTGGGCACAAAGGGACTCTCTAAATGCAACATGGTATCCGCTAACAAATTGAATGGAAAATCGGCTCAAATTGTTAGCGGACGCCACATTGCGTTTGGAGAGCCCCTCTGTGCCCAAACTTTGGAGCTCCCCCACAAGTGACCCCATTTTGGAAACTAGACCCCCCAAGGCACCTTTCTAGATGCATAGTGAGCACTTGGAACCCCCAGGTGCTTCACAAATTGATTCGTAATAATGAAAAAGTGAAAAAAAAAACACTTTTTCATTTTTACGAATTAATTTGTGAAGCACCTAGGGGTTCCAAGTGCTCACTATGCATCTAGATAGGTGCCTTGGGGGGTCTAGTTTCCAAAATGGGGTCACTTGTGGAGGAGCTCCAATGTTTGGGCACACAGGGACTCTCCAAATGCAACATGATATCCGCTAACAATTTGAGCCGACAATTTGTTAGCGGATATCATGTTGCATTTGGAGAGTCCCTGTGTGCCCAAACATTGGAGCTCCCCCACAAGTGACCCCATTTTGGAAACTAGACCCCCCAAGGCACCTATCTAGATTCATAGTGAGCACTTGGAACCCCAGGTGCTTCACAAATTGATTCATAAAAATGAAAAAGTGTTTTTTTTTTCACTTTTTCATTTTTACGAATCAATTTGTGAAGCACCTGGGGGTTCCAAGTGCTCACTATGCATCTAGAAAGGTGCCTTGGGGGGTCTAGTTTCCAAAATGGGGTCACTTGTGGGGGAGCTCCAAAGTTTGGGCACAGAGGGGCTCTCCAAACGCAATGTGGTGTCCGCTAACAATTTGAGCCGATTTTCCATTTAATTTGTTAGCGGATACCATGTTGCATTTAGAGAGTCCCTGTGTGCCCAAACATTGGAGCTCCCCCACAAGTGACCCCATTTTGGAAACTAGACCCCCCAAGGCACCTATCTAGATTCATAGTGAGCACTTGGAACCCCAGGTGCTTCACAAATTGATTCATAAAAATGAAAAAGTGTTTTATTTTCACTTTTTCATTTTTACGAATCAATTTGTGAAGCACCTGGGGGTTCTAAGTGCTCACTATGCATCTAGATAGGTGCCTTGGGGGGTCTAGTTTCCAAAATGGGGTCACTTGTGGGGGAGCTCCAATGTTTGGACACACAGGGGCTCTCCAAACGCAACATGGCGTCCGCTAACAATTTGAGCCGATTTTCCATTCAATTTGTTAGCGGACACCATGTCGCGTTTGGAGAGCCCGTGATGTGCCTAAACAGTGGAGCTCCCCCACAAGTGTCCCCATTTTGGAAACTATACCCCTCAAAGATTTTATTAAGGTGTATAGTGAACATTTTGAACCCAGAGGTACGGCACATTATTTGTTTACATTAGGTCATCATATTGAATAAGTTTTCATTATTCTTGAGCGCAAGTGCTCGCTACTTGAGTTTGCATCGGGTACTCAGGTATGCACCATGTACAGCGTGTGCTCGAGTGACATGCTCGAGTCCCTGCTCCGCATGTTTCACGGTTATTAGACACCCAAAAAAAAACATGCGGGGATCGCTCGTGCATGGCAGGCAATCCCCGTAAAGTTTTTTGGCCGCGAAGCATATGGGGCAGAGACTCGAGCATGTCACTCAAATACCCACGATACTAAATGCATACCAGAGCACCCGATGCAAACTCAAGTAGCGAGCACTTGCTCTCAACACTAGTCGCCATATCGTCATCTTTTTTTCTTACTTTTGAAAAAAATCCCAACCCCAGCCCTAACCCTAGCACAACCCTAGCCCCAGCACAACCCTAGCCCCAGCACAACCCTAGCCCCAGCACAACCCTAGCCCCAGCACAACCCTAGCCCCAAACCCAGCCCTAACCCTAGCCCAATCCTAACTCAAGAGTTTATTTTTGACGCCGTTCCTTGTGCGGTATAAGTGATTAGACGACTTTATTCTTCGGGTCGGTGTGATTACAGCAATGCCAGAATCATATGGGGTTTTTATGACTGACAGCTGTCACACACTAAAAGACGCATTTTTTGTAAAATCTAGTTTTTGCATCGCCATATTTTGAGAGCTATAATTTTTCCAAATTTTGGCAGACAGTCATGTGACGGCTCGTTTTTTGCGGGATGACTTGACGTTGTTATTGGTGCCATTTTCAGGCACGTGACATTTTTTGATCGCTTTCTATTCCGATTTTTGGGAGGCAGAATAAACAAAAACCAACAATTCAGGAATTGTTTTTTTTTTTTTTTTTTTATTCTGTTCCGCGTGTGGTAAAATTGATGAGGCAGCTTTACTCTTCGGGTCAGTACGTTTACAGCGGTACCACATTTGTATAATTTTTCTATGTTTTGGCGCTTATACACAATAAAAGCTATTTTATAGAAAAAAATATTTTTTAGTATCGCTTTATTCTGAGAGCTATAACTTTTTTATTTTTCGGCTGATGGAGCTATATGGCAGCTTGTTTTTTGCGGGACGAGATGACGTTTTCAGCGGTATCATTTTTATTTATATGCGTCTTTTTGATCGCGTGTTATTCCACTTTTTGTTTGGCGGTATGGTGATAAAGCATTGTTTTTTGCTTGGTTTTTTTTTTTTTTTTTTTACCGTGTTCACTGAAGGGGTTAACTAGTGGGACAGTTTTATAGGTCAGGTTGTTCCGGACGCGGCGATACCAAATATGTGTACTTTTATTGTTTTTTTTTTATTTTTTTTATAATAATATTTATTGATGGGTACATTATATTTTTATTTTTGGTGTATTATTTTTTTTATTTTTTTATAATATTTTTGCACATTTTTTTTTTTTTTTTTTTCCACTTTCACACAGTTTATACACTTTATTACTTTGTCCCACTCTGGGACTTTCACTTTTTTTTTTCTGATCGCCTGCATGGCACAGGAATGGAGCACCATCCCTATGCCATGAAGGCTGTCAGAAGTGCACAGTGTGAAGATTGCTTGGAGATGCACTGCGCATGTCCAAGCAATCTTCCTGCTCTCTGGTGACCCGGATGTTGTCATGACGACATCGGGTCGTCATGGCAACACCCGGGAAGCCTTTGCAGACTGCGCTGGAAGCCGGAAGAGGAGGTGAGTATCGGCGATCACCTCCCCTTGCCCCCGCAATGCCGCGATCGACTTCGATCGACTTCGATCGCAGCATCGCGGGGGTTAATGTGCTGGGAGCGGTGCGTGACCGCTCCCTGCACATAGTACCGGGTGTCAGCTGTGACAATCAGCTGACACCCGGCGGCGATCGCGCCCGCACAGCCTGTGTGCGCGCGCGATCGCCATGACGTACTAATACGGGTCTGGCTCTTAAGTCCCAGGGCACAGACGCGTATTAGTACGTCAGATGTTATTAAGGGGTTAAAGAGAGAGAATAGTAATTACTAAATTAAAAAACAATGGGGATATTATTATCAGGGAAGCAGATAAAGGAGGGGGTGTGGTAGTCCAAGATAGGGAGACCTATATCAAGGAAGCATATAATATTTTATCAGATGCTAAATATTATGAAAAGCAAGAGGTGGATCCCTCAAAAGATTTCACAAGGGAATACCATGACCTGATCAATTATGCCTACACAGTAGGTATCCTTACAAAAAAAGAAAAAACCTTTTTAAACAATAAAGAACCATCAATGGCATTTTTTTATCACTTGCCAAAAATTCACAAGGATTGCAATAATCCTCCTGGACGACCTATCATTTCAGGAATTAATTCCCTTACTAGTCCACTCTCCCACTTTATAGATCTGTACCTTCAGCAATATGTAAAATCTCTCGCTTCCTATTTAAAAGATTCTACTCAACTTATTTTTGAATTGAATACACTACAATGGGAAGATAATTATCTCATGATTACGATGGATGTTTATGCACTTTATTCAAATATTGGTCATGATTTAGGTATAAATGCAGTGAAATTCTTTTTACAGCAGGATAAGGATATGCCACAAGGTCAGGTAGATTTCCTTTTGAGAGGCTTAAATTTTATCCTCAAACATAATCTTTTTGAATTTGAGGGACACCTCTATTTACAGAGGCTTGGTACAGCGATGGGGACTCGGGTAGCCCCAAGTTTTGCTAATTTATTCATGGGGCTATTCGAGTCCCAGTCGCCCCTATGTTCCCCTAAATATAGCAACAATATAGTACTGTACAAGCGCTATATAGATGATCTATTCGTGATGTGGAGGGGCAGTAAAGAGGATGCTCAGTCTCTAGTCAATGAATTGAATGAGAATACCTGGGGTATTACTTTTTTTTCTAGTATCGAATCAAAAAAAGCAGTTTTTCTTGATTTAGAAATTACACATGAAGAAAAGAAAATAATAACGAAAACTAATTTCAAATCTGTTGATGTGAATGGCTACTTGGATTATCAAAGTGCCCATTACATTGAATGGAAAAATAACATTCCCTTCAGTCAATTCCATCGAATCAGAAAAAATAATACTAAGGATTCGGATTACATCCGACAATCGGATATACTCAAAAAGAGATTTAAAGAAAAAAAGTACCCCAAGCAAATTATCGATGAGGCATATCGTATAAATTTGATTAAAACCCAAACTGACTGTTTGAGGAATAAGGATCAATTGCCCCATAAGGAATCCAGGGATAGTGACACTAAGAATATGAATAAATGGAACCATAATTTTATTACCTCTTATAATAAGGGTAACCAATTGATTAGGAACATTTTGCAAAAGCATTGGCATATCTTGAAACAAGATCCTCTCCCACGAGATATATTGCCAAAAAAAACAGGCATTACATTTTGGAGAGGAAAAACTCTAAGAAACCTCCTTGCACTTAGTCGTCTAAAAAAACTAACCCTAAAACCAGGAGGCCAGCCAGTGTTTTCTCAATCTAAAAACATCTGTTCCTTGATTAGTACAAATAGATTCACACAGAATGGCACTTATAGGTGCTCTCAGAAAAAATGTCAGTGCTGTCATATAATAACTCATGGGTCCCATTCCATTACATCGAATAGCACAGGAGAGACTTTTAATATCAAGGATCACCTGACCTGTACTAGTGACCATGTAATCTACGTTATTACATGTGATTGCGGTCTCCAGTACGTGGGTAGGACCACACAAATGGTGAGATCCCGACTCAATGCCCATAGATATAACGCCAAAAATGGCTTATTAACACATAGCCTCTCCAGACATCTTCTTACTACCCATAATAAAAAATTTAAAGTGAGACTTACACCAGTGGAGCAGATCCCGGCTGATATTCCTGACAGGATCCAACAACTTAACAAGAAGGAGACTTCTGGATATATAGACTACATTGTTTGTGTCCTGATGGCCTCAATGATAAATTGGAGAATGTATAGAGTTCACGGAGATACCTCCACAATTAATGTTGCATTCACTATGAATAATAATAATCACTCCTATCAGCTTTTTTTTTCTTTTTTTTTTTTGATGCGTTTATTTGATGCGTTTTTTTTTATGCGGTTTCTTGATGCGTTTTTTTGATGCGTTTTTTTTTCTTTTTTTTTCTACCTCTAGCATACATATTAATGTGAATGAAACTCCCCTTATATCTGGATTTATGAATAGATCCCTCTATTAATATACCTATTGAATGAAACTCTTCTTATATCTGGGTTTGTGAATGGATTTTTCTACCAATGCATTTATTATCTCCTTTTAAAGGGAAAGAAAGGGAAGGAGAAAGTATAATAAATTCTCTACCAAAATTTTATTATGACAAGTTTAGCTGTTTTACAATCAATATATTTTACATAATTCGTTTATTTTACAATCAGAGGGAAATGTTGGAAAATCCTAACTCTGAGAAAGCTGAGTCTCTATAGAATGGGATTTGGGTGTTCCAACTAAAACCAATTTACATGTGATTATGATAATTATTTCATTAGGTAGGTTTTGCTGTGACTATATAACCACCACTATTGACTCTCTTACATTAGATCTGAGGAAGGCTATATATCTTTCATTTTAATAGCCGAAATGCGTTGTTTTATATATTAGTTTTATCTATTTATGAACTTGAATAAATCTTTTGAAGAAGAAAATCCTTTTTTCGATAATCATTCCTTGTGACCCTGGGAGCGCTCAATCATCCGGATACACACTCCGAACCATAAGTATGACTTTGGGAGGAAACCAGAGTACCCAGGAAAACCATATCAACTCCCTAGAGCTGTTGTCCTTGGTGGGATTTGAATCCAGGACTCCAGCGCTGCATGGCTGCAGTGCTAACCACTGAGCCACCGTGCTGCCCTGTGGTGACAAATACTTCTGATGCATGCCATCCATCAACCATCTATCAGCCATCCATACCTATGGGCTCCTACATAAAAAAAACGAAACACTATTTACTTACGCAGTGGGGACACATCTGTATCTTTACAGGAAAAGCTTAAAATATTTGAGGTAATTGCAGGAAGGTAAAGGAGGACATGTTACTTAATACAAAGTATAAAGTTGCAGTAGTAGAATATAGATTCATTAGGTGTATCAAGCGATGGTATTCACTTACATGAAATAAAAGTTCTCAGTCTTGTGAACCAGTTGGCTCAGTGCTCATGCATCTTGGATTAGCCCATTGAATGGTGACACCTAAAGACTCAGTGTATATACCAACTCCAGACGATTGTAAATGCTGCAGTATATTGTGCTGTTTATGGTATTTCACAACTTCACATGCTTCCTAATTTTCCCGGAAATAATGAACAAGACATACCTAACCCAGGGGAAAAGTTGTGTTTTTTTTTCCTTGTTTGCACATCTAATGATGGATGGTATATTAATGGTGGTGGTGTGAGGCCCTCATCTGTGACCCTTGACCACTCAAACTGCTTACAGATGGCTGCGCATATTTTACCTCTGACGGACAGATACAATATCATATTTAAATAGTGTTCATTCATCATTACCTTAACATGTGCTCTGAGTTAAGGCCATAGGAACTCTCAGTGTGTTGCACTTGTAGTGTCCTAGTATGAAGGGTGGATGCCTTCTTTCTTATTACCTTCTTTACTGTAACGTGGTGGTCTGACAACTCATAGACTGTACTTGCAATGGAAATGTAGAAAATTGCGTCTGTTGCGATGATCATGTTACATTACACCTCACATATCTATGTCAGATAGACTCACATGTATAAGGAAATAAGTTGTGGGGATTTATAATTTCATTGCCTTTAGAAGACCCCTTTACAGACCACTGACTCAGTGGTTTTCCTTGTAGCTCAGGTTCCTGGGTTCAATTCGGACCCAAGGTCAACATCTACATGGGGTTTGTATGTTCTCCCTTTTTTGTGTGAGCATTTTTTCTGAATGCTTTAGATAGGGCATAACTTTAAATTTCAGGAATACTCTTTTAAGTACCCTACATTAGATTTAATGGATCTCCTACTCTAAATACACTGCTAAAAAAATAAAGGGAACACTCAAATAACACATCCTAGATCTGAATGAATAAAATATTCTCATTAAATACTTTTTTCTGTACAAAGTTGAATGTGCTGACAAAATCACACAAAAATCATCAATGGAAATCAAATTTATTAACCAATGGAGGCCTGGATTTGGAGTCACCCCCAAAATTAAAGTGGAAAAACACACTACAGGCTGATCCAACTTTGATGTAATGTCCTTAAAACAAAAGTCAAAATGAGGCTCAGTATTGTGTGTGGCCTCCACGTGCCTGTATGACCTCCCTACAACACCTGGGCATGCTCCTGAAGAGGTTGCAGATGGTCTCTTGTGGGATCTCCTCCCAGACCTGGACTAAAGCATCCGCCAACTCCTGGAGAGTCCGTGGTGCAACGTGACGTTGGTGGATGGAGCGAGACATGATGTCCCAGATGTGCTCAATCGGATTCAAGTCTGGGGAACGGGCGGGCCAGTCCATAGCTTCAATGCCTTCATCTTGTAGGAACTGCTGACACACTCCAGCCACATGAGGTCTGGCATTGTCCTGCATTAGGAGGAACCCAGGGCCAACCGAACCCGTATATGGTCTCACATGGGGTCTGAGGATCTCATCTCATTACCTAATGGCAGTCAGGCTACCTCTGGCGAGCACATGAAGGGCTGTGCGGCCCTCCAAAGAAATGCCACCCCACACCATTACTGACCAACTGCCAAACCGGTCATGCTGAAGGATGTTGCAGGCAGCAGATCGCTCTCCACGGCCTCTCCAGACTCTCTCACGTCTGTCACATGTGCTCAGTGTGAACCTGCTTTCATCTGTGAAGAGCACAGGGCACCAGTGGCGACTTTGCCAATCCTGGTGTTCTGTGGCAAATGCCAAGCGTCCTGCACAGTGTTGGGCTGTGAGCACAACTCCCATCTGTGGACGTCGGTCCCTCATACCACCCTCATGGAGTCGGTTTCTAACCGTTTGTGCAGACACATGCACATTTGTGGCCTGCTGGAGGTCATTTTGCAGGGCTCTGGCAGTGCACCTCCTGTTCCTCCTTGCACAAAGGCGGGGGTAGTGGTCCTGCTGCTGGTTATTGCTCTCCTACGGCCCCCTCCGCGTCTCCTGGTGTACTGGCCTGTCTCCTGGTAGTGCCTCCAGCCTCTGGACACTACGCTGACAGACACAGCAAACCTTCTTGCCACAGTTCGCATTGATGTGCCATCCTGGATGAGCTGCACTACCTGAGCAACTTCTGTGGGTTGTAGAGTCCATCTCATGCTACCACGAGTGTGAAAGCTCAACCAACATTCAAAAGTGACCAAAACATCAGCCAGAAAGCATTGGCACTGAGATGTGGTCTGTGGTCCCCACCTGCAGAACCACTCCTTTATTGAGTGTGTCTTGATAATTGCCAATAATTTCCATCTATTGTCTATTCCATTTGCACAACAGCATGTGAAATTGATTGTCAATCAGTGTTGCTTCCTAAGAGGACAGTTTGATTTCACAGAAGTTTGATTTACTTGGAGTTATATTCTGTTGTTTAAGTGTTCCCTTTATTTTTTTGAACAGTGTATTATACTATGCATTCATTTTGCTATTTGTATTCCTTTCACCATTACACAATGTAGCTACATTAAGTTGTCAATGGTTTTTGTGTAGATGGATCTTTGTATAGTTGGGAACAGTAGAACACTTCACAGCCTATCAATAAAACCTGTTTATTCTCATTACATCGCACCTCATAACAATCAAAGGGCAACACAAAAATAATCATTGTCTAAAGCTGACCTTGTGATAGTGATTAATGGAAATTGCCAGTCAGATTATTATAACAGTAGCAGATTGTGCAGGCTGCAGTCATTCACCATTGATCTTTTCCCAGGCAGTAAGCACTTACTCCAGGCAGACCCCGCAATGTATAATGTGTGTGTAGAATATTGTGTTAGCCTTTTCTACTTATAGACATTGAATTATTTTTTCAGGGGTTTCTAGGGAATAGACTCTATGGAGAGATCAGGATTACTCCCTGTTTTGTTTTTCTTTCTCACTTCACAACTAAGTTGTAATGAAGGTCTCAACATTGCTATATCTGTCACATGAAGTCACTCCATCCATCTGTACCTGGAAATAAAGGCGTTCTGAGAGTCTGAGAGTAGTTTTTTTTTACTTTTCTCTAGAGAATTCCTTTAAAATAAGTCTTTCAAACAAAGAATTTTTCAATTATGTTTTTCGCACAGCAAAATAACTGTTCAAAGGGAACTTGTCAGCTGCTCTGCCCCCCAAAACCACAACCATGTCTTTATTTAACGCTATATTTACTTTCTAACAAGCCCCTTTTTGTTATAGGTACAGTTGGTTTTTACACTTGAAAAAGACCCCAGTCCGGCATGGAGACGCGTTGTGGAATTAAAACCGCTTCTTTATATTATTGGATCAAGGATCTTCATTTTGGTTTGCGCAGCCCAAACTGTGAATTGTCTTTACCTTCAAGCCCCTTTTTGTGGCTTATTCATTGTTGAATCACCATAAAATAAATTTTAAAACTGCGTTTACGAGATGCTAATTAGTGGGTGACTAATCGTGGGGGCATTGATTCCCTTGGACTAATCCTCCCACTAATCATGTTATCACGCTCCTGTCGGCATGAATGACTTGATTTGCAAGAGCAACATCACCGCTGGCTCTTTGCAAATTTTGCAACGTTTTGCCTCCCTGGCAACATGCAGTCTAACCATGTGTATATTTCAATGGCACTGCGTATGCCCAGGGAGGCTACAATGATGCCAGCCACAAAGGAGCTCCACACAGTCGCCAGAAAAACGGCATGAGGCTGGTCTTCCAGCCCCCATATACTACCAATGAAACACACAACCCACTGGTATCCTGTGTTACTATTACACATCTGATGCAGCTCAAAAGGGTTTCACCACCTATCTTTTTGACTGCTGCCCTCTGTTGTGCTCCGCACTGGGTTTTGCGAGTGGCCCAGCATGGTCCCATGACATCATCTGCCTAATATAAGGCCCACTAAGACACACACCTGTATCTTGGTATTAAGACTCCTAGATCTGTTTGTTTTGCTGTCCACCACTATCTGCTCCTGGCCTGCATCCGCCTGTGTTAATTTGGACTTTCCAGCATCCTGTCTGCCTGCGGTCTCTAGTGTTCCAAGTCCTTTCTCCATACGTGCCTTCCTGCCGCAGCATCAACATCCAGGATCCATGTGCCCACCTATCCCTGGGGCATAGAGGATCCTCCTCACAAGGTGAGCCTAACAGTCACTGTTGCTTCTATGGGCATGTGCAGTGCAGCGATGGAGATGGAGAGCGTACAACTAGCCAGACTGTGCATTGCCACGGAGGTAGAACATTGCACACATGCGTACGATTTGCAATTAGCCAGCAGTGATGTTGCAAATCGTATCAGTCACACCCACAGGGGCCTGATAACTTGATTAGTGGAAGGACTAGTCCGGGGAAATCAACTCCCCTTGACTAACCAGCTAATTAGCATGGTGATTTAACAATTAATCAGCCAGGAAAGAGGTTTGTTAGAAAATAGATATTAGGTTAAATAAAGACATGGCGGTGTTTTTTTGGGGTTAGGATAGCTGACAGATTCCCTTTAATGCTGGTTGGTACATGTCAGGCTTGAGGATACTTTTTATTGTATTACTGAACTATCAGTACTTATTAATGAAACTCCTCAAAAGGCAAATAAATTACTTTTCAAATTACAGAAAAATGTGTACTGTCACAGAGCTGTGGGGTTTGTGTTAATATTCTCATCAAGTTTCACTTACAGTATCTGCTTTACTTTGTCAAAGTAAATGACATTGTTGGAATAAAGTGTGTCCTCAAGGTTGATTTTCAAACAACTCAGTTATACCTGCTTTATGGGGTTTTGACTGCTATAATATGGATATGTGTATGTGAAATGGACTTCAGGCAAGTGCCCTTAGGAGAGCAATAGAATGAGAGTGATGGCAACCTAGAGATTGAAGTAGGACATATTAATCAATCTCGTCTTATACTGATGTTTCTTCAAAACTGTCCACTCTAAATGGCTATTGGAATTTTGATGAGAGGGGAAGCAGAATACATGTCAATCTTAGTGATCATAATGAGGTCTGGCTACTTTCTAAATATATATCTTTACACTCTAATATAGAATACATTCACATTTGGTTCCTATCCTCATGTGATTAGGACAGTTGCTGCAGGGTGGCCTTCAACCCTTACTGTACCTAACTTTGACAATGGTGCAAGTTCAAATTCATAAACTTTACTCTGAATGAAGCACAAAGCATAATGGTTACAACAGTGACACTTAAAGGGTTTTGCACGAGAATGTTTCATCAACATCTCAGATTGCGCTGGTTAAAATAATAAAAAGAGCTATTATTCCCCCTCTTAAGCACCAGTCTTTGTTTACAGGCTGCAGCGGTCATGTGCGTTGTAGTGGTGATATCACCACTGCAATCTGGCATGAAAGAGCAGCATCACAGAGCTGGAGAAATGAAGTAACAGCTATGAAGAAACTTATTCCCACAAAAACCTATTTAACTTAACTTTTATGGTATATTATTCAGAGACTTAATGGTTATGGTAAATGGTACAGATATTTGGTGATTACAGTATATGGTGCAGAGGTGGCAGTGGCAATATCTCTTTTTGATGTAAAAAAAAATATGGCTTGCACATCTTACAATGCAGGAAGCACATTTTCTGTGAGACACAAGCTTTGAGTTCAAGATTTTGCTTTAGTAGCAAAAACACTGAGGGGTTTAATACTACCCTCATAGTTTGCAGTGTGGGGAGAATAAAAAAAACAATATTAACAGGAAACTGTCACCAGAAAAAAAAAACACTATTAACCTGCAGATATGGGGTTAATCTGCAGGTTAATAGCATTATTAACCTGCACAACTCCTGCAAGTAGCCGAACGCTTTACGGAGAAAATGAACTTTTTCACCCCGGCAGCGTTCGGGTCTCAGTCACGGGGGAAAGCGGGGGCATGGCTTCTGTCACCACTCTAAGTATACAGAGTGCGGCTATAACCGCGCCGCCAGCCCGGACTGACAGCCAGCCACAATGCAGAGCCAGTGTCAGTCAGGGTCAGGGGCGCTGTTACAGCTGCCTCTCCATATACTTAGAGCAGTGACTGAACCCGCGCCGGTGCTGCCCCCGTGACTGAAACCATGCTCCCGGCCTTGATTGACAACCGGCCCCAATGCAGAGCCAGTGTCAGTCATGGGGACGGAGCCGGCACTGATTCAGTCACTGCTGTGAGAATACAGAGTGGCGTCTTTTTTTCTAGTGACATGTTCCTTTTAAGACAGCTGGAAAAAACAAACAAAAAAAGGAGCACCAGCCGACGAGCACGATAGGTCCACACGGGGAGTAGGGGAGTTGAAGGATTGAAACTCCACTTACTTCGTAGGGGGGAGAAAGATTCCTATCCCCCCTTCTTCTAGGTCAACATCTCTTCCTTGCACACTGAGCAATGCAGTGGAAGTTAGGAGTGATTGCCAATCCAGCCAGAGACTTGCTTAATTAATTTAATAGATAAAAATACTTTTACAACTCAATAACAATTAAACAAACAGAACTTTCCATTTTTCAATCTGTTTGAACACTGAAAGTAGTACACCACAGTCAGATTAGGCCTTTTTCTATCCCCAGATGGAATGAGCTGTGCACTACGGCCTGCTATCATTACACTGTAAAGTTTAAAACGGTGTTCCTTGACTGGCTGTTATCTTTTATACTTCCTAGGACAGCCATTCTCATTGGTGGCATTAGACAATGTGATGTGATAGCTGCAGGGCATTATGAAGAAGCTCACATAACCTCCCCAGACATCATTAGCCCACTCTCTGAGTCTTCATCAATGTGTGAAAAGGCGCTGGGCATATATTTTTTTAAATCCTTGCGAATCAAATTGCAGTGTTCGAATGTGCGGGAACCTGCAAATTTTAGGAAATACAACTCCAAGTCAATCCTCCATAGATCAATCCGCTCCTCTCTAATTGCATTCAGTAGGGTCTTCAGAAAACCTCCACTTGGTTTGGGCAACATTAGCTTTACAGTCAAAAGATATAAGCCGGGTATTTCTTTGAGGTAACATTTCTACTTTAGTATGACTGAGTATTCCTAATGGCAGTGTAAATGATACCCAAGTTGTATTTTATTAAATGTAGGGAACCAATTCATGTACCTTTTACCAACAGGGAAAGCTGTATTTTCTTGAGGCAACCACCTAGGAAAGTTTGAATGGTGCCTCAAAACATCTTGTAATTACATACAAGGTGATTATCAAAGTAGACATGGACTTCTGCTTAGCCATACGTTCATATTAGATCTGACTTGATTGTTTGACGGTCTGTGATATATGGAAGAACAATATGTAATCTATTCTGTTCCTTGCATGTAATCATGATGTGAATGCCTCATTATCTTTTACAAAGTAATGACTCCAAATATAAATTCATGATTGAACCGATACATTTTATTGGGCTATAAGAACAGCAGTGTGCACCTGTTTCTTGTGTAGTGTAGTGGTATGGAAAAACGCTATTTCTGTTACTGACGGACCATTGAAGATGAAGTTGTGGCGCCCCTGCGGATCCAGTTGCCACAGAGGTGCTGCATCTCACCTAGAGATGTGGTACCCCACTGTCAGGTAAGGAGGGAGTACTACCCGGGACCCACACACCCACATCCAATACACTCCACTTCAGTAGGGAAGGGCAAGATTGCTCCTAAGGGAGAGCACAGTCCCTGGTCCCTAGCTAAAGGGTGGAACTAGGTAGAGGAGGTGGGTGGAGGAAGAAGATCAGTGGAGCACAGAGGGTAGCAGTATAAAAGAAAGGGTAGAAGGTTCTGGAAGTGGTTAGAGTTGGAGAGAGTCAGAGAGTTCAGAGAGAGAGCTGGGAGCAGGAGCTCAGGAGGAGCTCTGCTCAGGAGGAGTGGAGAAAGGAGCAGGGCCCAGTCAGGGAGGCCCAGGAGAAAGAAAGAGAGGAGAGAGGAGCGGTGAGGAGGGCTCCAGGAGAAACAGAAGGGATCCCAGGGGCACGGTGAGTGCAGAGGCCACCTGTGCTCCCGAATTCACGCTGACGTGGAGGGATCAGGCTGCAGAGAGGGGACCGGCCCCTAAACTAGTGGAGAACAATCAGGCTCAGCTAGCCACCCGGAGATTGCAGCATTTTCAAGTTGTTGCAGCCAAGATCCACAATTACATTGCCGAAAAGGTGGCCACATAGGGTCCAGGGGACTGAGAGCACGTCGCCCAAGAAGGCCCTAGGCCACTGGCTTGGGACACTGATTGTGAGGCGCAGGGCAGGAGGGTGAGGGCCAGGGCAGTGAGACGATGGGGAAATGTACATAGAACAGGGTCCCGTGCAAGTGCTCCTGAAACACCTGAGAGTTTGCTGGATCACTACCCCGGAGGACACAGGATGATGTGGGCGGTTATAATCCGGAAAGTGAAACCTGAGGAACTTAACAACTGTGAGTAAAATCTGAAGACTGCACCCAACTGTGTCCTTGAATAATTGCTGCGCCATCACCAGCCCTGCACTACACAGCACCAGCAACATCTACCTCATAAAATGTATCATTTCCTGCCCTGGAGCTAAGCTCTGCCTTTCGAGAGCTGAACCAACTCTGCTGCATTACCATCAGCTCCAGAGGATCTGCACCACAGCGGCGGTCTCATATAGCCGCATACTACAGGTGGCGTTACGAACATTATTATCCTAAAAACTTTATTCCCCTTTTTACTTTCCCTTTAATTGACCGCCCTGGGTCACAGACCGGATTACTGCCACCTTGACATCCCCCAGCACCGAACGGCCCGGCTACCAAGTGCCCCACGGCCCAGGGGGCGCGTCATAAAATAGTCACATAAGGTTGTGTGTGCTGTAAGATGTGGCCCTGCTTTTATAGGAAAATATGTTTGTAAACTCGTAAGAAAATCTTCTAATTAGAACTGAGCAAACACATCCCCACAGCTGCTACATCGGTAGTATTTGGCGGCCAAACAAGAGCCCCATGAACGTCCTCCTATCTGCCAGCATCCTCAAAACTTCTTTTGATGAGTAGGCATGGCAAAACATCATGGGTGCCACAATAGAGTTGTCACACTGGGGCTACTTATCAAAAGAGGTTCTGTGGATGCCGGCAGGTTGGAGGAGGTTCTCAGGGCTCTGGTCTGGCCGCCACGTACTACCAACGTAGAAGCTGGACCAAGGTCCTGTGAAACTTTTTGCTCTTTAGTTAAACTAAATAAAAGCCAGGGGATGAGGACAAAAGATTACTACATTGGGAAAAATTAGTTTTTTTTATCTAGAACCTAATTAAAATGGTATTTTATCTCAACATGAGTTATTCCAAAAAGTTTTGTCTGATTTTGGCATTTTTAGTCGTTTTTAGCCAACTTCCAAACCCAGAAGAATTATAATGAATGAAAACATAAAAAATGTATTTGTAGCAATATTTTCAGAAAAACTCCAGCAAAGTTGTGAACTTTTAAACCATGATGTTTGCAGCTGATTTTTTTCTTGGCCTCCCCTTTAAATTTCTGCTGTTGGACACCAAATAATAAGACTACATCTTTACCTGGGAAAACCAGTGTGAACTCTGTCAGCAATATGAAATTCTAGAAACAATGCACCATTATATGTAGTGCAATGCTGTGCAGAATCGGTCAGGTCAACATCTGCTTGGTTCATTGGGGAGATTGCATAATGGATTATGTAAAATTACCTAGAAAGCTGCATTTTATAATATTTAGCGCTCGTCTAAGTAACCTTTGAGGGATTCTTATTAATATGGGCTAACCACAAATGCATTAAAATGAACCTGTCACCAATCTGCAGGCATCACATCATGTAATAGAGCAAGGGAAGTGGAGCAGATTTATATCTAGTTTTGGGAGAAAAGATTCAGTGGAAGCTTTGATTTAATCACTTAATCCTCTGCACTTTCTGGGATTTTGGGTCGAGCAGGCAGTCCTATCAGTGATTGACAGCTTTCACTCTGCACATATATACAAAGAAAGCTGTCAGTCACTGATAGGACCGCCCACTAGATTGAAAATGCCAGAAAGAGCAAAGGGTTAACTGATTAAAACACAAGTTATACTGAATATTTTCTCTCAAACCTATATATCAGTCTGCTCAGTTCCCCCTGCTGTATAACACAAAGAGAAATGGAACGAGGGAGTCCAGCATCCGCAGGTAGATATAGGGTAAAACTCACATTTAGTGAAAAAATAGTTAAGATAGAAAAAGAGGAATAAAAACCATATTTGGTGTAGGAGAAAAGTTAGGCAGGGGGACCCACCCATAAATAAAGTAAAGGGAAAAAATAAAAGAGTAGTTCACTCCCTTTTTATTTACTTATTTATTTTACTTTACTTTATTTGCGGGATGTATCCCCTACCTGACATCTTCGGGAGCTTTGCCATAAGTTTTCTCTGTATGTCAAATCACACTGTGATAATCAAGAGTGCTACAGGATCTCGAGATAAGCCCGGTGTCTCCTGTAGCAAATATGGTTTTACTCCTATTTTTCTTTTTTAACCATTTATCAATAAATGCAAGTTTTTTCCCTATACCTAATTGTTAATGCTGGACTCTCACGTTCCATTTCTCTTCAGATGCTTGCCCAGGATCCAGCCTGGTGTCTGTCCGTCCACGCGCCCAGACTTAAATACAGCACCTCCCATGGTATATCGATCAGCTGATGAAGCTGTCTTTCCTATTCCTATAAATACCTGTTAACACTGCAATTCACAATGTGTCTTTTATGATACCATTTAGTATTTTAGTTGTTTTATTTCCATTAAATAACCCACAAGATAATATACTTTCTTTTGTGAGTCATAATAATAGAAGTCCGAGGGAGTTGTACCACCATGTTATTGTACCAGCCACAGGCCACAAATGTATTCTCTCATTATATATTATTAATATTCATGCAAAGTGAGAAAGTATTTTTTTAATAATAAACACTAGGGCTATATTCCCACATGTTGTGTTTTTTTTCAGTCAGAAATCTGCAGCAAAACTGATCTCTTGCAGGAAATCAGCTGCGTCAAACCGGCAGGTTTTGCTGCGTTTTTTTTATGCGTTTTTGATGAGTTTTTTCAACGTTTTTTTCACTGTCCTTCTGTCTCTATTTATGCATGTACATAAAGTTTCGTGAAAAACAGAACCCCATTCTACTTTGCCATCAAAAACGCTGAAAAAATTTTGGTGCATTTTTTCAGCGTTTTTTTCACCGCCCATTACTTCCTATGGGCGAAAAAACGTTGCAAAAACGCTGAAAGAAGTGACATGCTTTATTTTCCAAGAACACAGCTAAGGCACAAAATACGCAGCAAAAAAAAACACAAGATGTGGGAACAGAGAATTCTCATAGACTTTACTGGTACTGCAAAACACAGCTGAAAATTTACATAAAAATCTGCAGCAAGATAAGCAGCAAAACACAACGTGTGGGAACATAGCCTATTGCTCCTGCACAACCTCTTTTTAAAGGGAACCTGTCACCATATTTTCCCAATATAAACTAAAGCTGACACCCTAACTGATTTATAACCACACTCCATAGACCTGTATCTAAGCCCCCAACTACCTCTGCATATACCAAAAAATATATTTTATACCTCTGGCATATGGCACGGCTCAGTCTGATGGGAGTCTTTTTCTTTTCTCTGTGGCTCCTCAATCCCTGCCACTGCCATCTTCCTGGCTTCAATGATGTGGACGATGCATCCGATAGGCGGCCGGCGGCCGCAACCAATCAGCAGTGCGGTGTTTAAATTTGGCGCCAATATCGTGACCAATCAGCGAACCTTATTAGTGAGGACCGGGGAGCGGCGCCGCCTGTGCGGGCCCTAACCACTGATCTCCCGACGGTAGCCGCATGGAGGTCAGCGGCACCGCCGGTCGGGGTACTTATGCTGCGAGCAGCCGGGAGATGACCGGCTAGCGCCGGTCATCTCCCGGCTGCATCGCCGCTGACCTCCGTGCGGCAGATGACCCGCTAACGGCCGCCATCTTGTTCTGAAATCCCGCATCGCTGATTGGCCGCGGCCGGACCTGGACAGACAGACAGACAGACGGGATAAGACGATTATATATATTAGATGGAGCAGTATAGTATGTGATGTCCTGTAGGTTCAGGGTTGATCAGTCAGTGCAGGATCCTCTATGCTGATGTCTGTGGACGCCCTGCTGGGGCTCAGTGTGATTTATTGCAGGACTCTGAATTTTCCTGCAGATCTGGTGACGCTTGAGCCAATGACCCAGAGTGACCTGATCTGCAGCAAAGGTCAGACTCCGGCAATAAGTCACACAGAGCCCAAGCAGAGCGTCTGCAGACCTGACACTAAGGGTTCTGTGTGAACTCATCAGGAGGAGAGCAGCGTCCTGCAGCCCCCTCCTCAATCATCATATTTACTGCCATCCACTGAGGTCTGCTGCACGAGCTCCTCTCCGCTGATGAGCTCCAGGCGCCACTGTGTGACGTCAGCTCTGGAGACGCAGCACACAGCGTGCAGGGGGCGTGTCTGTCTCCCTGATGCGGCCGGCCGGCGTCTAAGGCACAGTGCAGTCCCCCTCTGCCGAAAACATTATAATGAGGGCAATCTGGCCATGGGCCCCCTGGAGGCCCGGGCCCCGGGCTGTAGCCCAGATTGCCCTCATTATAATCCGCCTATGATGGAGCATCTAACACCTCTTTATTTTCAAAGAGAGAATGAACAGCGGCTGAGGTGTGTATTACAAGAGTAGCTGTGCCACAAAACTGTATAATCCAGGTTGCAGTGAATACTAACTATATCCATGCTGCAAAAGTAGCATTATAGCAGTCATGGTTTCCCTAAACAATGCCAATGAGAGTGCCCCCTGAAATAAAGCCACAGAACCCCTTAATAACAATGCCAGAATACTGTTGATACAAGAGGGTATATTATTCCTTGTGACTGAAGCTGCTGTACAACATCTTTTTGAAGAGAAAGTGTGCTTTGACTGTGATTAATTAATAGGTATAATGCTCTTCATACCCTTTTTCTCTTTAGGGCTATTTTCCTATGTAATGTAATTGTTGTGATTTTTTTCCGCTGCCTTTTTTTGTACAGAAAATTTGCTGTGTTTATGTAAAGTGGATGTGATTTTGTGAAAACGCACACCAACTGAGAATTTAAGGAAGCTGTTGAACTGTGAGTTTCTTGGTGGGTATTTTCTCTACAGGCTTCTTCAGGGATACAGAAAAAATGCATGAAAAAAAATGCAAATGACTTTTTAGGTGCAGAATCAAAGCCCACATCACTGCTATTTTCAGATTGGTGATCAGTATTTGGCTTGCGGTCTTCCAGCACTGACAAGGCCTCATGTCTCATGTGTCACGGGTTTACCAGGATGGGGAAGGGCCAGAAGACCGTGACGTCTGGATGATTTCACATACTCCTGCATTGATTAGAAGCACTTCACCATCATATTAAATGGTGCAGGTTTCTGCTAGCAGTGCAGGGGTTAATCTGTTCAGTTGAGAGTCTCTGAAGCTTTCCTGCTTTGATGGTCTCAGCTGTTCAATGTTGGACACTCCCCTCTGCTATGTATACTCACCTCTGGCAATCATGGATTGCCAGTGTTAGTTTCATACTGCCTGGTGTGGAGTTGGAGGTGTTTGTTGTGGTGGCATTTGAAGTGTTGATCTAAAGACTGTTGCTTTGTGATTTGTCTGTGTACATAACCTCATACTCTCCTATTTGTTTTTTTACTTCTTTTTGCTTTACTTTTTGTTCTACTCTGTTGTTTGTGAGTGCATATTTGTATGATTGGTATTTTCAGTTATCCCTGTACATCTTTCCTTGTTAGTCTGGTTTGTGTATTCTTATATATAAATACTCCCCACTTCCCTGGGTTGGGGAGGGCGCTGATAAGGACTGATTCAGGAGCGCAGCAAGGTACCTGGCCCTGGCATTTTCACCACTAGAAGTAATCCAGGGAGCAGGGATTGCTAGGGCGCCCCTAGCTTTAGGGATGGGGAAGGAGCTCCTAGCCCCAGGATATAAAGCAACAGTCACATGACATCATGTGTGTTCATGACATGTAAACATGTGTGCTGACTTGAGACTTAGTCAGCGCCGGAAACGCAAAGATCGATCACTAAATGGAAGTGAGCAAAGGATGAATTTGGGAGGGGGTGGCCATAAGACAGGTAAGTATATCATATTTTACTATTTTTTTGCCCCTTTCTGCCAACCATTTATTTTACTTTTGGGTCTGGAGAGAACTCAGAGTATAATACATGGCAATGGGAGAACTTTTATTTCGAGCTGAAATTACTCAGATCGAATGGAGTCTGCTGGTCAATTGGAGCGAATCAGCACAAAACTAATTTTGGAAGGTTCGCTTCTCTAGTGGTTAATAAGCAACCGGTCAGCGACATGCTATGTTTAGGCAAATGTTCTGATCTTGTATCATTCTGGTTACACACTGCTCAAAAAAATAAAGGGAACACTTAAGCAACAGAATATAACTCCAAGTAAATCAAACTTCTGTGAAATCAAGCTGTCCACTTAGGAAGCAACACTGATTGACAATCAATTTCACGCACTGTTGTGCAAATGGAATAGACAATAGATGGAAATTATTGGCAATTATCAAGACACACTCAATAAAGGAGTGTTTATGCAGGTGGGGACCACAGACCACATCTCAGTACCAATGCTTTCTGGCTGATGTTTTAGTCACTTTTGAATGTTGGTTGTGCTTTCATACTCGTGGTAGCATGAAACGGACTCTACAACCCACAGAAGTTGCTCAGGTAGTGCAGCTCATCCAGGATGGCACATCAATGCGAGCTGTGGCAAGAAGGTTTGCTGTGTCTGTCAGCGTAGTGTCCAGAGGCTGAAGGCGCTACCAGGAGACAGGCCAGTACACCAGGAGACGTGGAGGGGGCCGTAGGAGGGCAACAACTCAGCAGCAGGACCGCTACCTCCACCTTTGTGCAAGGAGGAACAGGAGGATCACTGCCAGAGCCCTGCAAAATGACCTCCAGCAGGCCACAAATGTGCATGTGTCTGCACAAACGGTTAGAAACCGACTTAATGAGGGTGGTATGAGGGCTCGACATCCACAGATGGGGGTTGTGCTCACAGCCCAACACCGTGCAGGACGCTTGGCATTTGCCACAGAACACCAGGATTGGCAAAGTTGCCACTGGCGCCCTGTGCTCTTCACAGATGAAAGCAGGTTCACACTAAGCACATGTGACAGACGTGACAGAGTCTGGAGACGCTGTGGAGAGTGATCTGCTGCCTGCAACATCCTTCAGCATGACCGGTTTGGCAGTGGGTCAGTAATCGTGTGGGGTGGCATTTCTTTGGAGGGCCGCACAGCCCTCCATGTGCTCGCCAGAGGTCGCCTGACTGCCATTAGGTACCGAGGTGAGATCCTCAGACCCCTTGTGAGACCATATGCTGGTGCGGTTGGCCCTGGGTTCCTCCTAATGCAGGACAATGCCAGACCTCATGTGGCTGGAGTGTGTCAGCAGTTCCTGCAAGATGAAGGCATTGAAGCTATGGACTGGCCCGCCCATTCCTCAGACCGGAATACGATTGAGCACATCTGAGACATCATGTCTCGCTCCATCCACCAACGTTACGTTGCACCACAGAATGTCCAGGAGTTGGCGGATGC
Source organism: Phyllobates terribilis (assembly GCF_046119375.1). NCBI lineage: Eukaryota > Metazoa > Chordata > Amphibia > Anura > Dendrobatidae > Phyllobates > Phyllobates terribilis. Next base: position 294,428,652 of record NW_027362761.1, on the reverse strand, counting down.
TTTAGTCCAGGTCTGGGAGGAGATCCCACAGGAGACCATCCGCAACCTCATCAGGAGCATGCCCAGGCGTTGTAGGGAGGTCATACAGGCACGTGGAGGCCACACACAATACTGAGCCTCATTTTGACTTGTTTTAAGGACATTACATCAAAGTTGGATCAGCCTGTAGTGTGTTTTTCCACTTTAATTTTGGGGGTGACTCCAAATCCAGGCCTGCATTGGTTAATAAATTTGATTTCCATTGATGATTTTTGTGTGATTTTGTTGTCAGCACATTCAACTTTGTACAGAACAAAGTATTCAATGAGAATATTTCATTCATTCAGATCTAGGATGTCTTATTTGAGTGTTCCCTTTATTTTTTGAGCAGTGTACATACATTATATTAATAAAATACATTTATAGCAAAGTGTCATCAATATAATTCATAGTTGGAGTAAGTGAAAGCTAGTACTGGAATGGTTGCAACTTTGCATGCATGAGGCAGGAGGAAAACAGACATTTTTAGGGATGAATGTGCAAAGCCTCAGTCGCTTTCTGGAAATGAAAGACATCTGGCAATTATGGCACAATAATGCAACTGACTTGCCAGACACAACATCAGCCAAACCGACAAAATCAGGCCACATTCCATAGTGTATGAGCATGGTACAAGTCACATAATGCAGGATACTGCACCTCTGCAATTCTCTGCATTCACAAATGACCTAATAGAAGTCATAAAAGGCAAAAATGCTGTGCCATCTATATGCAGCATGATCTGTGCCAGTGCTAAGTAAGCCACGTGTGCGTCTCCTCTTACCCCAGTCAATGGATGAGACAGGCAGAGAGCACAGAGGAGGTGATGATTTATATTGGCCTTATGTATTTGCACTAATAAAAGAACATCCTTGCGGAGGCAAACTGATAAATGCAGGAATACAATGATGTGATCATCTCTTTTAAAATGAAACAATCTCTACTGATTAGACGGATCAGCTCTGCTGTAATAGATGGCTCCGATGTAATTATTTAATGGCCAATATTCGGCTGAGCAGTGCCATCTTCTGGAAGATAGCATGATTTAGCACGCTTTCAGCAGCACACAGTAATTACGGCAATTTATGATAAACCTTTAATCTGCCTCCTTTGACTCGTGGAATTAGAGCGGTTATATATTTATATAGTGCTTCTAAACTTGATTACATTGATGGGATATTATCCCACTGGTGCTACACATGCATTTTACAGCACATCAAATTCTGCTTGTCAGACATCAAAAAAGTACTTGGGATGTGAGCAATATATGAACCATTTCCTATAACTGCGCCAAGTTTATTTCTAGCGCTTTCCTAGCACGTTTGCTTAATTTTAATCATGTAGTCTTCAGCTCAGAGGTCAATGTCATGTCAGATGTCTGTAATTATAGTGTAGGGAAAATTTATTGATGTTGCATTAAGCAAAAAACATTGGTTTATCTAATTTCTGCACCACTATTTCTTTCTTAGTTTTTGCTAAAGCAAAAAAAGTAATTTTTTATACATTTTTACTATTTGGGGCAAATATTTGTTGTTGTTTTAGTATAGCGGTTAGAGGTAAAATAATTTTAGAGTGGGAATTTATGGATTTTATTATTATCTTAGAGATAACCATAGATTTTTTTTTAAATTTCAAGAGCCTAGTTCCCATCAATAATATCATCATTTTGAAAAAAAAAAAAAGGTGTTTATTTCTTGACAAATTATTGCATCAGGTTAAACTTATTGCACATTTGATTAGACAAATGTTGGTGCTTTTGTTTTGCGGCCTACAATTTATTCTAACCTGATGGTGTGTTAATGTTACTGATTTTCAACTTTTTAAGTCACATTTCATAAATATGGCTACATAGTAATGCATCTTTTACAAGGGCCAATCCAACCTGTTAAACGACCGCCAATCCACTATATGCAAGCCGATAGGTGGTCCTTTACTGACGAACAACGAACATTTTATGGCCACACAGAATGATGGTTAAAACAATGGTTCTGTGCTTTGTGCCCATAGAATATCATTAGTTGGCAGCACATCCTCTTTTACACAGGACGAAGTGCTGCCAGTAACAAAGATTATTTATCTGGCTTACAAATGATTACACCTGACGAACGAGTGTTTTGCTCATTTGTTGGGTTATTGCTGGCTTGCATACTGTTCCTTGAAAAAGTACTCATACCCAATGAACTTTTCCACATTTTGGCATGTTACACCCACAAAACTTAAATTTTTTTGGGGGGAATTGTATGTGATATACCAACACAAAGTAGTAAGTATTTGTGAAATGTAAAAAAAATAATACATGGTTTACTAATCATTTTAAAAATCTATATCTGAAAATTGTGAAGTGCATTTGTATTTAGCCCCCTGTAGTCTGATACTCCTAAATAAAATCCTGAGTGAACAATTGCCTCCAGAAGTAACATAATTAGTAAATTGAGTCCACCTGTGTGTAATTTATTATCAGTATAACTACTGCTTTTCTGTGAAGGCCTCAAAGGCTTGAGAACATTAGGGATAAAACAGCATCACAAAAACCAAGGATCACACAAGACAGGTCAGGGATAAAGTTGTGGAAAAGAGTAAAGCAGGGTTAAGTTATAAAAAAAAATAGCCCAAGCTCTGAACATCTCACAGAGCACTATTCAATCCATCATCCAAAAATAGAAGGACTATGGCAAAACTGCAATCCTACCAAGACATGGCCATCCACCTAAACTCACATCCAAAACATGGAGAGCACTAATTAGAGAAGCAACCAAGAGGCCCATGGTCACTCTGGAAATACTGCAGAGATCCTAAACTCAGGTGGGAGAATCTTTTCACAGGAAAACTATTAGTCATATACTCTACAAATCTGGCCATTAGGAAAGTGCGTGAAGAAGAAAGACATTTTTTAAAGCAAGCCATAAGAAATCCCATTTGCAGTTTGCAAAATGCCATTTATGGGGACACAACTAGCATCTGGAAGAAGATGCTCTGGTCAGATGAGACCAAAGTAGAACTTTTTGAGCTAAAAGCAAAACGCTACGTGTGGCGGAAAACCAACACTGCACATCACCCTGAAAACACCATTCCCACCTTCAAACATGGTGGTGGTGGCAGCATGAGGCTGTGGGGATGCTTTTCTTCACCAGGGACAGGGAAGCTGATCAGAGTTGATGGGAAAATGGATGGAGCTAAATACAGGACAGTCCTGTAGAGAAACTTGTTAGAGACTGCAAAAGACTTGAGGCTGGGGTGTAGGTTCACCTATCAGTTGGCAAGGACCCTAAACATACTGAAAGAACTACAATGAAATGGTTTAAATGAAAACATATTCATGTGTGCGAATGGACCAGTCACAATTTCCGTTACACTTCACAAATACTTGTTACTTTGTGTTGGTATAGCACATAAGATCCCAATAAAATACATTTAAGTTCATGCTTGTATAGTGAAAAAATGTAGAAAAGTTCAGTGTATGAATACTTTTTGAAGGCACTGTAGACAATCTGATAGTTGGGGACAATGGGGCATTGCTCTGACCATAACCACACTTAATTGGCTAACATGAATTACAAATTAGTCCTCATTGCTGATATACAGTACAGACCAAAAGTTCGGACACAACTTCTCATTTAAAGATTTTTCTGTATTTTCATGACTATGAAAATTGTACATTCACACTGAAGGCATCAAAACTATGAATTAACACATGTGGAATTATATACTTAACAAAAAAGTGTGAAACAACTGAAAATATGTCTTATATTCTAGGTTCTTCAAAGTAGCCACCTTTTGCTTTGATGACTGCTACAAGAGGTATAATTTTTCCGTATTTCGGCCAACAGAGTCATGTGATGGCTTGTTTTTTGTGGGACAAGTTGACATTTTTATTGGTACTATTTTTGGGCACGTGACATTTTTTGATCGCTTTCTATTCCGATTTTTGTGAGGGAGAATAAACAAAAACCAACAATTCCAGAATTGTTTTTTTTTTTCATACCGTTCCGCTTGTGGTAAAATTGATAAGGCAGCATTATTCTTCGGGTCAGTATGATTACAGCGGTACCACATTTATATTTTTTTTTATGTTTTGGCGCTTTTACACATTAAAAACTATTTTATAGAAAAAATATTTTTTTTGAATCGCTTTATTCTGAGAGCTATAACTTTTTTATTTTTCGGCTGATGGAGCTGTATGGCAGGTTGTTTTTGGGGGACAAGATGACGTTTTCAGCGGTACCATTTTTATTTGCATTCGTCTTTTTGATCGCGTTTTATTGCATATTTTGTTTGGCGGTATGATGATAAAGCATGTTTTTTTGCTTTTTTTTTTACCGTGTTCACTAAAGGGGTTAACTAGTGGGACAGTTTTATAGGACAGGTCGTTCCGGACGCGACGATACCATATATGGGTACTTTTATTTTGTTTTTGTTTTTTCCCACAATAATATTTATTTATGGGTACAATATATTTTTTGGGACTATTTTTTTCATTTTTTTTATATTTTTACAATTTTTTTTTCCACCTTCTGATTCTTTTTTTACTTTTACACCTTGTCCCACTATGGGTCTTTCACATTATATTTTCAGATCGCCTGTATAGCATAGAGAGCAGCAGCAGCTCCCTGTGCTATACAGGCGGTCACTGCTGCTGAATAAGAAGATACTTTGGTCATGCACTGCGCAAGACCAAAGTATCTTCCTGCTGTCTGGTGACCCGGATGTTGTCATGACACCCGGCGACGATCGCCCTGCACCGCTTGTATGCGGGCGCGATCGCCATATGACCTAATAGTGCATCATTGGTCCAATCGGCCCAGGTCACCATGATGTACTATTAGGTCACACGTCAGAAAGGGGTTAATTATAGCTGGGGAAGAGAAAAATTAATTATAACTGGGGAAGTGGCTGACACTTCAACCTCCATTGAAGTAGGGGCCTCCTGCAATGAACAGGTAATGACAGCAGGAGATTTTCCCTGGGAAAAAGACACAAAGGCTGAGTATCATTTATTCAGAGGCAGAAAAGTACAGGAGCTTCCTCTGTTCTAAAGATTTTTCTCAGACCTTTTGGAGCCAGTGGTCAGTGATGAATATTGGGCTTTGCATCAATCTGATATTTATGGGAGATATATATTCAGAGTCGCAGCGAAGGTCCGAACATAACGCATTCACTCACATCACCGTAAGACTGGCAGGACCCCTCCAACCTATTATTGGTCAGAAGGATGCTATCCATACCATGTTTCATCTCTATAACATGTAAAATCGCTATAGGAATCATGATGACAATATCTACCACCTTGGACCTCCAGGGGTGAAGATATCCTGTAAGTAGGGAATCTCATAAAATTCTAACAGATCTAGCACATCCCACAACCAGCTCCCACATGAGCTCACCAAGGGGAGGTATGTGGGTGTAACCTTAATCTAATAAAAAACAGAATTTGGGTGTGGCCATTTGTCAGTCCTGGAAGATACAGCTTGCTGTGGGTTCTGTCAGTTTTTCTAAAGAGTACCTTCCTCCGCTAAGCCCTGAGCCTTTTCTGTGACATCAGGTTTAGCTATTTTCTTTTATTATCCCTTTTATCAGATGTAATTGTATATACCGTATTGTTTTGTTCCCATTTTGTATCATCTTTGTATATTTTTTATAAACACTGCTTATGTTTCCAGAATAAATATATAAAATTGAATAGCTCTGTTCCTCTTGCTCTGTAAACCGCACCCCTCAAGCCATATGCTACCTGTAATGGGTATCCAATTGGCCTATATAAACGATTGGTGGTGGCAGCTAGTGGTTCATTTTGTTATTGTGGAATTGGCAGTGACCGTACCGGGGTATATACAGTATATATTCCACCAGCTGGAATCGGAGGTGTATATACCATGCGCTCAATGTGAGTTCCCCAATAACTGGCCTAGTAGTGGAAGCAGCCGCGGCCTTATCCATCACTCATCAGTCAATTGTGTGTTGTCATGACAATTGGAGGCAGCGGAGCTGTGTTCCTTGATAAACTGGTGGCAGCGATGGGATCTGAGTGACCCCCACCCCTCCCGGCTGCGTATCCCTGACAAACTGGTGGCAGTGGTGGGATCTTCGTGATCTCCCTGGTGTCAACTGTGACAAACACTAGTGTGTTTTTATGTGGCATGGGGGGCTTGGAACCCTCACAGGCACTAGGTCTAAAGTGTGGCTGTTACTTCTGCATCCTTTATAGAAATACCTGTATTTGGGCATTTTTCGTTACAGAAAGGATGAATTGGGAAGGCTTGATATACAGTATCATCTTATTTCTATTTCAAATATAAAATTAGCCTATATCTTTGTACTTTACAGTCATGTGTCGACTAGCTTCTATTCCTTATTCTCTCAATGTTTAGTGAAAAACTACAGCAGGCTTCATTAAAAGAAGTAGGAAGAGAAACTAGTGGGCACGTGATTGTAAGTGTGAAAATCACATATGAGTGGTCTCATGATGACCACTGGAACTAGCAAGCAGAGCCAAATTCTGATAGTGAGTATATAACACACTGTTTAGATTTGGCACGCTACAGTGCTAAATGTTATAATTACTGCTCCTAACATAAATACACATGTAGTAACCCTTAACTTGTCCAACGGCACAATACTTTATTAACATAGTCATGTATCACATTATCTGACAAATTTTGAATTGTTACTTGATGAGAATCTATAAAATTACATGAATATAGCACCAGAACCATCATCAATACAGTTATATGGTCACTAGAACCCCCATCAGTACATGAATTCATGACCAGAATATGATCAGTACAATAATACATCACAAAAAGCATAATCAGTACAGGAATACATCACCAGAACCACCGTCAATATATGAGTACATCACCAAAACCACTATTATTACATGAATGCATTGCCAGAACCACCATCCGTACATGAATGTAACACTAGAACCTCTATCAGTACATTAATACATCACCATCACCAGAACCACAATCAGTACAATAATAGCTCAACAGAATCATCATTTGTACATGAAAACATTGTCAAGCTTATTACTGCTATCAATTCTAATGTCAGGTCAGCCCCATATACAACTGTATTACATGAACCTACAACTCCCAGTATGTCTTTAACATTGGTAAGGAGATCCTGGGTGTTGTTGTTAACTGCCAACATCAGACTGCAGACCATACAGGAAACACAATACTGATGAGCCATAGTCAGTATCATAAATAAAGATTTACATCCAGATACCTTATAGGTGTTATCTTCTCTAATTGGAGTCGGTCTCTTTCATCCATCTTATCCAGACGCCACGTTGACTTTTTACATTCATAGATGGTCTCTACAGACTTCCATCTTCACTAGTTTTCAGCAGCACATCCCGACACGTTGTCCTTAAAAATAACAGTTTAATTATAACGTTCCTGAATAAAAATATATGCCCTTTACTGTACCCCTGAATCAGTAATTACCCCTCACTGTGCTCCCTGCACACAATAAGACCCCCTCACTGTGCCTCTTATGGTATATGGCCTCCACATTGTCCTTTCTTATAAAATATTGCCTGCACACATCCCCCTTATGAATTATATCCATATAACTATAACTGCCATCCTGTCCCACTTATTAACTATAACAGCCACACTCTTTTAATAGCTATAGCTGCCACTATGTCTGCTCTTATTAACTATAGTAGCCACACTATCTGCCCTTTTTATCTATAACCTCCACAATATCCACCTTTTTAACTATAACCGCCACACTGTTTGCCATTATTAGCTATAACCGCCACACTGTCCAGCATTACTAGATAAAACCGCCACACTGTCCACCTTTATGAGCTATCACCGCCACACTGTCCCTAAATTAAATGTCCCCCCATTTCCCCTTTCCATACAAGACCCATTCCTTAAATTGACCCCTCACGCTTTGTTACCCCATCCTGTCCAGTCTCTACACTATGTCCCCTTCTCACGCTTTCCCCCTCTCTGCATACTCTCCCACATATTGTGCCCTCACACTTTCCCCCTATGCTGCCCCTTCTCTATACTGTGACCAATACTGTCCCCCCCCTTCCCAATCTATGTAATGTGCCCTTTACTCACACTTTTCCTCTTCTGCATACTATCCCATCAATACTGTGCCCTCACATTGTCCCTTCACACTATTTCACCAATCATAAAGGGTCCCGGTTTCGTTAGCTCCATTGCCATGCTTATCTTATTGCCGTCTTCTCTGGTGCAAGAGTGAAGTCCGCAGCATGATCAAGTGACCTCATCACACTCCTGTACATCCGATGACACTTGAGGAGGCCGGAGGGCAGAGCTTCAATTGTACTCGCATTTGAAAGATGCGAGTACAACTGAGGGAGCTGCCATTTTACATGTTCTCTGAGTTGGCTGTCAGTTGAACAGCCTGTTCGGAGAACAAATGAATCCATGAATCCCCATCAACACCTCTGAGACACCTTGGAACAACAGCATTCCCTTGCTGGCTGCGCCAAGGGCAAATGCCCCTCTTGCCCCCCCTCTTGTTTTGCCACTGCTTTAATGGACATTCTTTGCACATATTTTACTATTTAGTGTTGACATTTTCACAAGTTAGTAACTGACCAATAAGAATGAATGATTTTAGAAGCCTTTTTAATACATCATTGCTCATTTATCATTTTTGTTTACACTTGAGAAGTAGAAAATAAACTCGGCATCTTCTTGGTTTGTGCAGGAAAATCAATAGCTGTTTCAGAAAAGTATACTTGACTATAGAGACAAAGAAGATGCTGTATCAGCATCAGGGAGGAAAGTGAAGCAATAAAACCTCCTCTCAAGATAAAAGAAACCATTACTTATCCTGTAGCACTTTTTATTGAGATAAGAAAGAGAATAGACCTTTTCCCCACTTATGGAGAGAGCCATCCAGTCATAATACCTTGCTAAATGTTTTTCTATAAAAGTATTCTTCACTTGCCTTTATTTTACACAATGCTATTTATCTGTAGATCAATCATATTCAGTAGTTAAAACACAGCACCCATCATGTTAATATTTGCTGTTAAGTTATTGAATACATTAGTGGCCCACTACAATTAGTCAGTAGCTGTTGTTTCGACTGGCGACCAACTGACAAATGTTCGTATTCCAAACCCTTGTCATTTTGTTGGATTTTCTCGGTCTATGATCAGCCCTGAATGCATTATCAGTAGAAAAAAATCCATTATTGCACGATGAAGCATCTTATGTGTTCAAGGCTATTCACAAACGATTGTTTGTTCGGACAACCCCTTCTCAATTCCTATGTTTCCCCCTTATAAAATAATAACACTTATACTCACCCCCGGTGACGGCGCTGTTTCAGTGGTGTCGGCACAGGCTTACCCAGGGATTGTGTGACATTATTATGTCACACAATCTCTGCAGCCAATCAGCAGCTCCTTTCACTATATCCGCCTTCGGACAAATCGCATACATCTATAGGGAAATGAGAGAGCAGCGGATCTCACTTCCTTGAGGTGTAGATGATTTGTCCAAAGGTGGGGAGAAAGAAACCACTGCTGATTGGCCGCAGGGTTCATGTGACATAACAATGTCACACGATCCCCCGGGAGAGCCAGTGCCGACACCGCTGGAATGGTGCTGGCACCAGAGGCAAGTTTGTGTTATTATTTTATAAGGGGTAAATAAGGAATTGAGAAGGGTTTGTCCGAGTAGTGGTGTCATAGGTGTCTTTAAGGTGTCATACGCATTAGAGCATAATCAGATGTACCCGCTAATTTCTGCAGGACTGGTCTGCAATTATATGTGTATATATTTCAATTACTCATCCTGATGTTCTTAGATTAGATAAGGCGCAACCAAGGTGTCTGGCAGTGGCTTATTTGTGTTGCTTGTCTGCATTGAGCATGCATGTGTATGGTGGGGACTAGTTTAACCCTTTAATCGAGCATGCTCGGGGGCTTTCCGCGCGTGTCTTTGGCGTGCTCGCATATTATGTTCGAGTCCCTGCATCTGCATGATTTACGGCTGTTAGACAGCATCAACACATGCAGGAATTGCCTGTTTGTTAGGGAATCCTCACGAAGATAAACTTCTGGAGACCAGAAGAGGAGACAGTTTAGTGCTGCTATTGTGTTTAGCTCATAGAAGGTTGACCAATGCAAGCTACCAAGCTTTCGGATGTGAGCAGGATAAAGGGAATCTCTGACCAAGTTTATGCTGAATCTGCTATTAACTTATTTCCATGCTATAGTTTTGACAGAATCAACTTGTCAGCAGCTGCAGTGCAGTAGTCCTCACCACCATGTGCTGAGAGTCTTCGATATTCATGAGCTGCAAATCCTCCCACCCCCATGCCAGTGCCTTACAGCTCTCTCCGTATGAACAGTATAGAGAGAAAGTTGTCAGCGTGGGAAAGACGTGGGGAGTCACAGCTCATGAATACTAGGGTTCAGCACTTGGCTCATTCTGCAGCTGAAAAGCACTGCTGACAATTCTAGAGCATGTTCCTGGAACCTGGGTCTGTCTCACTACTTTCTACTGCCCTCAGATAGGCCAGTATGGACTTGGTGACAGATTCAGCATGAAAACGTTAACCCCTTCCAGACACATGACGTATTGTGGATATATGAAGTAGGCTTAGTTTGGTATCATCATAATTGTTCTAACATATATCATGTTTCCAGGTAATTTTTGCCGCAAACTGAATGCTGTAAATAAAAATACTCAAAAAACAATGGCCAAATTGTGATTTTTCACCATTTCCCTCCAATTTGAATATTTTAATATTTTTCAGTATAACATATGATAAATGGTGACAACTCACCCCATGAAAAACAACTTATTTTTATGATGAAACAATGGAAAGGAAAAAACAATGCTCACAAACTGGCTCCAAAGGGAAAGAGTTAACAAGAACAATTTTCTGTTCACTGACTGCAAGTAAAGGATGAAAAACTGAAATGTGAATGTGTATCTATACAGCAGGTATCAACGCTATCAGTGAATCCATAGACGGCCGTGCCACGTATAGGCACTTTCCCCAAGGTCTCAGTTCTGGAGTCACATTGGAAATACTGTAATCATTTCTAACACTCAAGATCATATTAATACGAATTCCCAGAAATTGTGCATCTAAATTACAGGGAAAAAATGATAAAAACATGGAACATATTGCAATAAATACAAACCTAAGAAATAACCACACTTGCTCCATAGGAATTTCACAGCATTTTCAACCTTACAAATCTCAAGTACATCATAATACCTAAAAATATTGTCCATGTTCAGCTTTCCATTAGCTATTAAATAAAATGTTAAGTTATAATTAACTCTGACTTTGCAGCAAAGAACCGCGCAGGTAATGGCTTCATATTGCAGGCGATATTTCAATAATGAACTTTTCAAAGTGCAAAGATAGAAAAACATGCATGTATTAGTCTTCATTTTACCGTATTTCTGTCCTGTCCTCTTCAGATTGTCATAGCAACCCACATTAGCGGAGTGTTCCTGCAAAATTTACCGTCAGCCGTGCAGGAGAACTCCGATAAGAGACTCATAATGTTCATAATTGAAACTTCCCATAAAAATATTCACGCTTACATTGAGTGAAATTAAAAATGGAGCGGATTGTTAGTCTTACGTGCCGAGTGATATTTAGGGGTAATTATTTTATAATGTATTTGTATTTTGTACTGCATTCATAAACCGCAGCCACCCATTCACTCATTACATCGGTGTGCAGTCATTGCTGAAAAATGAAGTACTATTCAGTCTGCTTCAGTGGATGCTGGGAGACATAAGATAAGCTAAAGAGAATGGAGGAACGCTTTACAGAGGATCTGTCATTAGATTTCACTATGCAAAATCCCTACATTATTAAATAAATGTCCAGCACCTGATGAGGCTGGTATATTAACTTTGAAAATCCATGTGTTGAGTCTGATGATTCCTGCTAGCACAAAGGGTTTGTAAAGACTTTTGAAACTTACCAACTCTTCCGAGATGCTCCCTTTTTCTGGGCTCCTTTTCCACATTTTGGAAATAGTTAGCATGTATGACGTAGAGGTAGTATGGCAGCGCAGTGCGGCTGGACGGCTCTCTCATTCAAAGCTGCATGTTCTCTGTTGGCTGCCATAAAGGCTTTTTAGGGTGTCGCAAGTACAAAGCTATTCTTTCCTATAAGTGATAATATTAAGGGAGAATACTTCTGTATATGGGACAGGGGTCCCCAACCTGCGGCTCGGGGGTCCCCCATATGTGGCTCACGTCCCCTTCATGTATTGCTGTCTGCTTAAGTGAGTGCCACTCTCGTCTGATCATTGTGGTTTGGTCCTGATGAAGAGGTTTGAAAACCTTGAAACGCGTTGACACAATAACCCGCATTCACGCTTCACCTTCGTGTGTGATCATACCTTGGGTAGTGCGGACTCCGAACCACCACATTCCTCATTTATTACTCTCATCTGTTTTGGCATACACTGTGGCATTATTACTTGTTAAGGAAGCACCGAAGGGTCATGATTACTTCATAAGCGGCACCCAGGTCATTACCACATTTTGGGAGGGTACTTGGGGATTATTACTTTATAAGGGGCATTCAGGACATTATTAATTTCAAAAAAGGCATTTTTACTTTTTAAGGATTTTTAAGGATGTACTCATGGAATTACTACTTTATATGGGGACACTTTGCATTATTTTATAAAGGGGCACTAAGGGTACAAGTACTTTATAAGGGGGCTTAGGCCATTATCACTTTCTAAGACAGCACTCGGGGTATCATTACTTTATAAAGAGGAATTTTAAGTATTATCATTTTCCAAGGAGAAACTGGGGGAATTGTACGTTTCAAAGAGGTGGCTTCTACTATTTCTCTGCATTTACTGTGGCTCGCAATTACTTTTCAGAGCTGAATATGGCTCTCAAGATAAGAAAGGTTGGGGATTCCTGATATAGTGCATATAATGCAAACCGTGATTTTTCTCCAGCTTTATTCACCTGGAACCAAACAGAATAAAATCTTGTTGCACATATTTTCTCAATCAAATAGATTTTATTGGTGTTATAATAAAAGGAAATAGGGAAAGGATATAGAAATAATTGGGATCATTCAAAAGGGTACATAATATTTGTTATATTTAGAACATTAAATAACATTATACACGCTATAGCTAGGTATTAATTAAGAATAGGAATAGGTGAATGGAGAGTAGAGAAAGGAAGGGGTGGGAGAAAATGGGGAGGGAAAGAGAAAATAAACATACAGGTAATAATATTAAAACTTTATTATTGTCATTTTGGTTTGAACATATTTTAACGTTCCATGTATAAGTAATAAATCCTCAAGATTTAACTACTATTCCTAAATAAAGAAAAAAGAAAATGTGTTGCAAATATTTTAAGAAATATGCTGCGTGCTGCCAAGCCATGCTGTTATAGACATTTTCCTATGCAAACAAAAGTTTGTAAATTGAAAGGTGTCAGCACTAGGGATGAGCGGACCCATGGAAGTTCGATTCTGGAACCAGAACTTTACCCGAACTTCAACCAGAACCCGAACCCCATTGAAAGCAATGAGGACCCGAACTTTTGAGCCGGAAAATTCTCTCTCTCTTTCCCCGGAAATTTGAACATTGTAAAGGACTTCTGGAGTGTTGAATAATACCAAATTATTACAATACGGCAGTATCAATAAAAAACAGGTCAGAATACACAACATAGCCTTTAAACATAAATCAGTAAATAACCAATAAAAATGATATGCAATGTTACAAAAAGAACTTCAACCAGTCCACACAGTGGATTATATCTATCTTTTACGGGGCTCTTGCAACAACAATTAAAACCACTAGTCCCAGCAAACTAGTTGCATAGTCCCAAAATCATTGCTGGAGAAGTGTATACAAACTTTGAGTAATTGCACCAATATGTATTATGTTCCACTAAGGGACAAGCCTTGTTCGTATATTGGTGTCTAGGTCCTGGTGATAGTCATTAATGATAATATCCTGGTGGTATCAATTTTGAGACTATGCAGGTGGTCTGCTGGGACTAGTGTTTTTTATTGCTGGTGCGAGAGCTCTGCAACAGTTAGATTACAATCCATTGGTGTGGACTGGTTCAAATTCTTTTTAGAACATTGCTTATAATTTTGATGGTCATTGATCGATTTATGTTTAACCCCTTAACACAAATTGACATACATGTACATCATTCTGGAGGTTATCGCATGTGGAGGAGGCTCAGGAGCTTAACTTCCTCCACGTGCAGCAAGTACTGTATGATATAGTCGGCTTCTCTGTCTGACTAATGAGACAAAAAATGTAAAAAAAAAAAGTTTTTAAAAAAAATCTGAAAGAAAATTTTTCCGCACAACAAAGTTAAAGCCTTAGATAGTGTTTATTTCAGCACTGAACATATCCCTAAATTTGCGTAACAGTCCAAAAATGAGACTCTGAAAGCAAAAATGTGCATAAAATATATATTTTTAGTAATAAAATATTATACTCATGAACTTTGATAGATGAGACTTTAACCATTTTTTATCTCAATATTTTTAGAAGTTGCCAAAGTATGACCAGCCTGTTCAGCAACACTGCGTCACCTGTGAAGGAAAATACCTCTTCTCTCCCCCGGAAGCCGGCCTGCAGTAAGCCGCCTCTTCGAGCCCTCTATGATTTGCTTCTGGCACCAATGGAAGGGGTAAGGATATGAGTTTGATAGATTTTTATTGTCCTTTTTTTAAGAGGCTATTAGAGCAATATGATTGATTAATAACATTACTTATAGGATGACTACTTATGCCCAACAAAGCTCAGGAGGCTAGTTCTATTTTTGATATGTTTTATACTATGTTTATGTACCTCAGCAATAGAAACTAAATTGAATAAATTGTATACCTATTGTTTATAGCATAACAGTGTAATTTACAGCATTGTACACAACATATAATCACTCACCTCAGTCTCTGTGGGGCTGTCCTAATGGTACAATGCCATATATCGGATATATACAGTGGGATCTGAGAGGAAACCAGAGGTAACTAAATAACAAGGGAACATACAAACTCCATGCAGGTGATGCCTCTAGTTGATGTTACAGTGATTGTCCAATACTCGGATAACTCTTTCTCCATCACCATAGTTCCCCCATGTAAAATAATCACAGCTATACTCACCTCTGTTGCGGCGCCTGCTCTCCCGGGGCTTACATGAAATTGTTATGTAATGCGAGCCCTGCAGCCATTAGGTGGCCGCTTCCTCCTCACTTCCTTCAAAGTTACTTAAGGTATATGCACATAACGTCTTTTCAGGCAAATTCCGCCAAAAAGCACCAAAATAACTGCAATAAGAATTAACGTATGCACAGCAATATCAGAACGACTTGCTGTGCATATGTTCTGTTCTTTGTAACTTTTTTTTAACCATAAAAAGATGCAAATGCAATAACGAATAAGGTCCCTGGAGTGTATACATCTAGAATTGCAGTTTAGCTTCTATAGGGCCGCATAAAGCAAGAGTATTTTGTTTTGGGTCTATCGCCTATCCTGACATTCCAATGGTTTGAAAAACGCTTTATTCATAGCACATGGACTCATCTGGAGTTCCAATAGTCCAGCCCTTTATAACCCACTCTTCTGTTTCAGACCTTCCTTTACTTTAATGTAATGTATAAGTCTGTATGTGCAGTAAGACAGCGGAAGCTGTAGAATGGCCGACAGGAGCCGTCCGTGACTGCTCTGAGCCGGTAGAGATGGGTACCAGGCAAACAAGCGGGTGGTTACCACGTAAGTCTCTTCCTGTAAGTTGCTAGCCCCATAAGAAAAAAATACAACAAAAGTCCCGGATAACCCTTTTGATTAATAGAGCATGCAATTTCAGCCTTTCTGCTATGTGATCATGTCTAGTTGTTTTTTTAGCCTTTGAATGCACACAATTAATGTTTTTATTCACTGACAGTAAGCAAAGATCTTACTGTCAGAAAATTATGATATAATGACAAATTACCAAGCACATTAGAAATACAATACTTGAACAACTCCTTTGAAAAAATCATAATGCAGGTAAAAATTCTATTATCTACCCTATACAATTAAGTAGGAAATGTTTTTTTGTAAAGGCAATAAATTAGTTTTTGTAAATAGGCAGAAATGAATTTCATTCTATGCTTCTGTGTTCGCTCATAACTAGGGAACATATTGCATTTATCAGCAGGCTGATTATCTGTAATGAACACTAGAGGGAGCCAGGGATCTAACATATTTATCAAAAAGCACAGTACTTGTTCCACGTGATCCCGCTAGAAAAGAAATGAGTTAGGTAAGTCAGCTGTGCAAAAAAATTAGACATTTCGCTGACATTTCATTTTTTTTTTTATTCAGGACACACAATTACTATTTATAATTTTTTGGAATTTTTTTAGTTTTAGAGAAAAGTTGCAATTACTAAATACTTTTCGTAGGCTGTACGGTGAGTGATGGTATACGGCTCCTGCTACTCATCTAGTGTAATTACACCAACGTTCATAAAAACAAAAATGTATATTAGGCTGTATTCACTTAGCATTAAAAAACAGGATCCTTTTGGCATGCAGAAGGCTGGCATACATTGGCATAACTTTTTTAGCTATATGGAAAGTATAATATACTATGCTAGTCCATACTATAAACTATAAACTATAAACTATACAGAAGCATCCAGTAAAAAAAAGTGTACATAGTGTGGGATTTGTTTTTCTTTACAGTGGGAACATATCAGTGACTTAAACTATACCACTGTGTTGTAGTCTTATGTCAAAGGTGTACATCTGCAAATACTCCCAATATCAACCTCTCACAGAAGTCCAACAAAGTTTAACAGGGTTGTCTGGGCAAAAAGAAAATTTGCTCAAGGCCCCATTCACACGTCGGCTTAAAAAAACCTACACGTAAGACGGTCCGTTTTTACTATCCATGTGGTTTTCTGCTGGCCGTCCGTGTGTACATGTGTACCATCCGTGTGCCGTCTGTGTGACATGTACCGGAATGGAATGCTGAATATAAATTGCAGATTTTTAGATGTTAAAGATGTGCAAAAATATAGATAATAGATAAATATATATCCATGAGATATATAATTAGCGCCTTGCATGTGTAGCTTAATGTACATGTATTAACCTAATAAATGAAAAAAATGACGTACGGTCCCCCCTATTTTTGGTAACCAGCAAAGGAAAAGCAGATAGCTGTGAGCTGATATTATCAGGCTGGGAAGGTCCACGGTTATTGGGCCCTTCCCATCCTAAAAATACATGACCGCAGTCCCCTTCACTCATCCCGAATGACCTGGTGCATTAGCAATCGGGGTAATGGGGCTTGGAATTGATGTCAGCTTTGAATTGTCCAAAAACCACAGCTGACATCAAGTCCTGGTGTTAGTAATGGAGAGGCGTCTATCAGACACCTACATTACTAATCCAGTACTAAAAAGAAAAAAACACCCACAAAAATACTTCATTTAAAAAAACACACCCCAACTCTTTCCCTGGTTCACCAATTTATTAAAAAAAAAATCCCATGTGGGTCCGACATAGTCCAGGAAATCCAACGTAGTTCAAAAATGTAAACGTGAAAAACATAAATGAGAGAAATAAAAACAAGTCACTGTCCCGCTTTCACCAATTTATTAGATAACAAAGTTCCCACGCAGGTCCGACGTAGTCCAACGTTTCCCATTACGTTCTCTGACTCCGTCATCCAAAGCCTATAATAATAATAAATAATCGTTTTATTTATATAATAATAATAATTTATAGGCTTTAGCAGCAGCCACTCCCTGCTCACGCTGCGCTCCAGGAGACCCAGCCACTGTGAAGTGCAGTAACGTCACTGACGTCACCGCTCATCAGAGTTGCCGGTTCTCAATGCGCTCTGGTAGTTGTCACGCGGACTGCACATGTATGTGCATTTGCAGTTCGTATTGTCATCCGTGCTGCCGGGAAAAAAAAATGGACACGTCTACATGTTGGTCACACGGGCACACAGTCCATGTGAAAACACAGACATGTGCGCAGCCCCGTAGATTTTAATTGGTGTGTGTGTATATGTGTCTCCGGTGTGAAAACGGACGCTACGTGTACCGGAAACACAGAAGTGTAAAGGGGGCCTAAGGGACAGGATATGTGCAAAATAACTAACTCAGTCATACTCACTCACAGCACCCACCTGGATGCCGAACAAATCTGCTAAGAGACAGGAACCAGTGATGTCCCAATTCTAACAGCCACTTGACCTCTGCAACCTGTGATTGGCTGCAGCAGTCAGGTGACTAGAGAAACACGTCATCATAATACATCCGATTTGGCTGCTCAAATCATCTGACTTCTGCAGCCACACAGGTCACAGGGGTCCTGCAGCTGGTGGAATGGTGACATCACCGCTTCCTGTCTCTGTGCAGACCACAGATCAGGCTCTTCTGCATCCAGGCGGGTGTCGGTAGGTGAGTATGACTGAGTTTGGAGTTTGTTATTGTTTACATCGCGTGCCCTGAGCAAAGTTGTATTTTGCCTGGACATCCCCATTAATGATGTGTGGTAAATTCTAATGCAGACAATTCTTCTGTATGCCGGGAAATTAGTCTTATCTAAGCTGTTCATATTTTGCTGTTGCTTTAAAGATATAAAAATATTAACATTTCCATTATATTTTATTTTAGCCTCATAAGTTAGTAGCTCTGAGGGTGTTTTCATCTAGCCTTGTTTGCACATTATGGAAGACTTACTCAACAACTCATTTGTAACCTTTAATGGTATTGGTGGAATTTTAATGGCATTGGTGTCCTCTATTTTAGGCCTTTATAAGACTATACATATATACAGACCTACAGTACAGACCAAAAGTTTGGACACACCTTCTCATTTAAAGATTTTTCTGTATTTTCATGACTATGAAAATTGTACATTCACACTGAAGGCATCAAAATTATGAATTAACACATGTGGAATTATATACTTAACAAAAAAGTGTGAAACAACTGAAAATATGTCTTATATTCTAGGTTCTTCAAAGTAGCCACCTTTTGCTTTGATGACTGCTTTGCACACTCTTGGCATTCTCTTGATGAGCTTCAAGAGGTAGTCACCGGAAATGGTCTTCCAGCAATCTTGAAGGAGTTCCCAGAGATGCTTAGCACTTGTTGGCCCTTTTGCCTTCACTCTGCGGTCCAGCTCACCCCAAACCATCTCCATTGGGTTCAGGTCTGGTGACTGTGGAGGCCAGGTCATCTGGCGTAGCACCCCATCACTCTTCTTCTTGGTCAAATAGCCCTTACACAGCCTGGAGGTGTGTTTGGGGTCAATGTCCTGTTGAAAAATAAATGATGGTCCAACTAAACGCAAACCGGATGGAACAGCATGCCGCTGCAAGATGCTGTGGTAGCCATGCTGGTTCAGTATGCCTTCAGTTTTAAATAAATCCCCAATAGTATCACCAGCAAAGCACCCCCACACCATCACACCTCCTCCTCCATGCTTCACGGTGGGAACCAGGCATGTTTTTCAGCAGTGGTTTCCGAGCAGCTATTTTACCATGAAGGCCTGCTGCACAAAGTCTCCTCTTAACAGCTGCTGTAGAGATGTGTCTGCTGCTAGAACTCTGTGTGGCATTGACCTGGTCTCTAATCTGAGCTGCTGTTAACCTGCGATTTCTGAGGCTGGTGACTCAGATAAACTTATCCACAGAAGCAGAGGTGACTCTTGGTCTTGCTTTCCTCGGGCGGTCCTCATGTGAGCCAGTTTCTTTGTAGCGCTTGATGGTTTTTGCAACTGCACTTGGGGACCCTTTCAAAGTTTGCCCAATTTTTCGGACTGACTGACCTTCATTTCTTAAAGCAATGATGGCCACTCGTTTTTCTTTACTTAGCTTCTTTTTTCTTGCCATAATACAAATTCTAACAGTCTATTCAGTAGGACTATCAGCTGTGTATCCAACAGACTTCTGCACAACACAACTGATGGTCCCAACCCCATTTATAAGGCAAGAAATCCCACTTATTAAACCTGACAGGGCACACCTGTGAAGTGAAAACCATTTCCGGTGACTACCTCTTGAAGCTCATCAAGAGAATGCCAAGAGTGCGCAAAGCAGTCATCAAAGCAAAAGGTGGCTACTTTGAAGAACCTAGAATATAAGACATGTTTTCAGTTGTTTCACACTTTTTTGTTAAGTATATAATTCCACATGTGTTACTTCATAGTTTTGATGCCTTCAGTGTGAATGTACAATTTTCATAGTCATGAAAATACAGAAAAATCTTTAAATGAGAAGGTGTGTCCAAACTTTTGGTCTGTACTGTATAATTTCACTGGATGCATCTGTATTTTATCAGTATTTGAATAGTATTTGCATTTTCAAACACTTCAGTTTTTCTGGATTCATTATTTGCCTAAAAGGAAATAATACCAATGAATGCATATACAAATGCAAAAACTGATGTAATACTGCTAGAATATTGATGAGATACAGACAGAATACTGATGCATCTGTGTTTTAAGCTCTCGCCATAGACTTTAATGGGCGGAGGATCCTAAATGTAAAATATATTTTTGGTTGAGTTTGTGACATTACTAGTCATGTGATTCATAGATCATATGATTACAAGTTTCCTCTTAGAATCACATAAGTTATAATGTCAAAAACACCACAAAAAAATCAAAATCCACATAAAAGCACACAAATGCCTCCAGCATGCTGTGATTTTTGAAAAGAAAAATAAACTAGAAAAATATGCATGAAAAAAAAGCTACTAAAAACAACCCTGCTATGGATTGCTCTTAACAGTTTCCTATTGCCTCCCAGCTAGCACCTGACCATTAAAAAGCTATGTGTATGTAGGTTCCTCCAGGTGTTAAGACTCCTATCAATCACTAAAAGAAGTGGCAGAAGTGCTTAGCCAAACGCTGTGGCTGAAAAGTCTCATTACAAACACCTGAGTGGGATTAACAGCATTCATCTCTAGCAGTGTGGGGGGAGGGGCAGCACAGCAGAGTTGGAAGTACTACATTTGGCAATTCTATGTATTTGTAATGAGACTCAACTTTTGCAGTATTGCCCTTCCCCCCACACTGACTACCAGAGGTGAAAGCTGTTAATCACATTCAGGTCTACTGTGCTCCAGCACATGTCACCACACTGCAATGAGGGCAGACTGTTGTAAGCTATGTTGGGGGGGGTGTTCTATTTCTGCTGTAGGTTTGATTAGTCAGTTTAAAAAGAGGAAGAAGTGCACATCTCCAGTGAAATCTCTCCGGTAATGCCCACTTTGACTTAAAGAAAATCAACTGTTTAGGTGCTAAATATTTTAATTGCTAATATCTCTGCAACAGAGACATTTTATTCTGCTCTGTAACACCCATTACACTGTGCGTCCATTTCAACATGAAAAATTTGTTGACTGGTCCTGTTTAAACACTCACTTCTGTGACATGTAAAATGCTTTTTGAAAGTGCAGTTTAGCGCCTCTTAAAAGGCGTCTTTATTCCCTGGCCCTGAAAACAGCCTCAGACATAAAAGGGCCTTTCCAAGACTGCTGCCATAAAGTTGAACCCGCAAAATTCTTTAGAATATCATTGTAGTAAGATTTTTTTGTTTTAAGATTTCTTTTACTGAAATTAAGGAGACAATGAAAAACTTCAGAATACTGTTATTTCTCCACCATCACTCAACAGTAAAGCTTCATTCATGGCCACATAGCTTCTGAGTCTAATGGTGGTTTAATATAGGTTACTGCACCTAGTAATCTCAAGCCTTTGGATGGCTGTTTAGTCCAGGAAAGTAAATAATATATATACTATACATATATAAAATTAACATTTTCCTTAAAAATAGAATTTGCCAGGTTCATTGTTCAGGGTCATTATGTAAAACTCATATATCTACTACCGTTTTAATTAACTTTTCTGGTTCCCAATCTGTACTTCTCATTAACCCAACCACAGAAATTTAGCTTGTGGTTGCACATTGTAATTTGTCTTTCTATCCAGCATTCTCTCATATTGTAAAAATGTTTCCATCTTCCTTGAATATATATATACTTTCTTTTTACTACAGGACTTTGAGTTGCTCTCTTGTTGTTTTTGGCAGATTGCACAATTTTCCAGCCATTCTTTGCTAAGAAAATCTGCCTGCATCCTTCACAAAGTATATGTTAATCCTACATTTTCACTCCAGCCTATAACCCCTCGCATCTTGTATCTGATTTATCCGCTATGAAGTAACATATTTTATTCAATGCGTTGCTTGTCCTCAGAATATTACATGCCATTCCCTTATGAGACATCCATGTAAGTGCCTCTTTTCCAGCCTATAAACCTCAAACATACGCTTTTCTTTAGTGGAATCTTTGAATTTTCTCAAAGTTTGCTATAATTAGGCAAACAGAAGTGTGTGCCTACGATAATCCTATTATGACATTATTGTCTTGTACCAGATTAACCAGTGAAGGTCTATCCATTCTCCTCCTCCTCAACATCACGCCTTGTTTGTAGCTTTGAAGTTGAGGACCATTATTTAGATGTTTTCATTCAGTCCATTGCATACCAGCTCTTGGCTGTGCTGTTTTAGAATTACGATCCCTATGTGATTTCTGGCTTCTGGACAAACCTTTTATATGGAAGTGCCAAAAAGAATTTTACATGTAACTTTTACAGCAGAAGGAATGCTAGGGTGCAGATGTTTAGAATCAAGGTAACAAACCCTTAAGAACAACTTGCTCGCTTTAACTGTAGCAGCCGGTTTATGATGAATCAGTGTCACTTGCTCAACTTACTAACTGGTGAAGAACTGGTCTAAAGATAAAGATTTTCCTCTTTGTATTATATTTAGTTCACAAGTGTTTGCACAGGGCATCATGTTAGGTGGATGAGATGTGGTCATGTCATTTTAATGGTACATTATGGTCTGATATACAGTATTAAGTCATGTGCTGTCTGCATCGACACTACCTAGACAACCCCTTTTTTAAATGAAGTAGACCTTGTAACATAAAAATAAGATACTTGGCTACCGGACCAGTGCCGTTTCAGCGATGTTGGCTCCAGGTCTCATGGCGCTCGTGTGACATTGTTATGCCACATGAACCCTGAGCCTCTATTGAGCTGCTGAGCTCTCACTTCTTCCGCTTATTCGAGGTTCCTCGAAAAGAAGTGAGAGTGCAGCAGCCCAATAGCCATCACTGGCTCTCTCATAACTTTCACAGGAACTCTTGGCTGTTCCAAGATCAGCTGATTATTCAGGAGACAACTTCTAATACTGTCTATATTGCCAAATGAATTGCTTGAAGTGAGTAAAGATGTAATTTTGTTCTGACTCTGACAAATAAAGGAAGTACCAACTAGACTGGAGCTGCACCATTTAGTGATAGCGTCGTGCAACTACACTTTTTTCCTACCAGTCATTCCGTAGGGATAACGTGTATGCAATTATATAAGAATACTTACAGACCAATTTTGACATTTCTATATCTGTTCCACAAAGATCCTTATAGTCACAGGTATTACAGAGCTATGCAAAATATTTTAATAGGATAGGGGAGAAAGATCTATAAGAGCAACCTTAATTGTCGTAATATAAGACAGGAGCTTAAACAAGTTAGCTATAAAGACCAACCCTGATTCATCAAAGTGATAACGCCAGAATCTTGCATAAATCGCTTTGAAAAGTCACCGAATTTTGGCGCAATGTAAAGTTACGCAAAAAATTAACAGTTTTAGTCATTTTCATGCCAGTTACAAACAGAGCACCGGCAAAATGGGTGGAGCTGGGGCTGAATGGGAGGATGACACCACAGCTCGTCTAATTCTTGATGACTGGCGGGAACAATGCTGATGAATCTAAGCCTGAACCTTTATATTGCACGTAAGCCTTTAAGAGATTTCTTTCAACTTTGATTATACAGTGGAAAGAATCTGATGACCAGGACCACAACCAGATATACAAGTGTTATATCTAACATTACCAAGAATCTGATGACCAGGACCGCAACCGGATATACAGGTGTTATATCTAACATTGCCAGGAATCTGATGACCAGGACCACAACCGGATATAAAGGTGTTCTCTCTAACATTGCCAAGAATCTCATGACAAGGACCACACAACCGGATGTACAGGTGTTCTATCTAATATTGCCAAGAATCTGATGACCAGGACCACAACCGGATATACAGGTGTTCTATCTAACATTGCCAGGAATCTGATGACCAGGACCACAACCAGATATACAAGTGTTATATCTAACATTACCAAGAATCTGATGACCAGGACTGCAACCGGATATACAGGTGTTCTCTCTAACATTGCCAAGAATCTCATGACAAGGACCACAACCGGATGTACAGGTGTTCTATCTAATATTGCCAAGAATCTGATGACCAGGACCACAACCGGATATACAGGTGTTATAGCTAACATTGGCAAGAATCTGATGACCAGGACCACAACCGGATATACAGGTGTTATAGCTAACATTGGCAAGAATCTGATGACCAGGACCACAACCGGATATACCGGTGTTCTATCTAATATTGGCAAGAATCTGATGACCAGGACTGCAACTGGATATACAGGTGTTATATCTAACATTGGCAAGAATCTGATGACCAGGACCACAACCGCATATACAGGTGTTATATCTAACATTGGCAAGAATCTGATGACCAGGACCACAACCGGATATACAGGTGTTATATCTAACATTGCCAGGAATCTGATGACCAGGACCACAACCGGATATACCGGTGTTCTATCTAATATTGGCAAGAATCTGATGACCAGGACCACAACCGGATATACAGGTGTTCTATCTAATATTAGCAAGAATCTGATGACCAGGACCGCAACTGGATATACAGGTGTTATATCTAACATTGGCAAGAATCTGATGACCAGGACCACAACCGGATATACAGGTGTTATATCTAACATTGCCAGGAATCTGATGACCAGGACCACAACCGGATATACAGGTGTTATATCCGACATTGGCAAGAATCTGATGACCAGGACCACAACCGGATATACAGGTGTTATATCTAACATTGCCAGGAATCTGATGACCAGGACCACAACCGGATATACAGGTGTTATATCTAACATTGCCAGGAATCTGATGACCAGGACCACAACCGGATATACAGGTGTTATATCCGACATTGGCAAGAATCTGATGACCAGGACCATAGCCGGATATACAGTCATGGCCAAAAGTATTGAGAATGAGACAAATAGTAATTTTTCCAAAGTTTACTGCTTCATTTTTTGTAATGGGAATTTGCATATACTCCTGAATGTCAAAGAGTGATCAGCTTAACAGCAATTACTGTATTTGCAAAGTCAATATTTGTCCAGAAAATGAACTTTAACCCCCAAAACACATTTCAACATCATTGCAGTCCTGCCTTAAAAGGAGCAGCTAACATCGTTTTAGTGATTGATCCATTAACACAGGTGTGGGTGTTGATGAGGACAGGGCTGGCGATCAATCAGTCATGATTAAGTAAGAATGACATCACTGGACACTTTAAAAGGAGGCTGGTTCTTGGTATCATTGTTTCTCTTCAGTTAACCATGGTTATATCTAAAGAAACACGTGCAGCCATCATTGCACTGCACAAAAATGGCCTAACAGGGAAGAGTATCGCAGCTACAAAGATTTCACCTCAGTCAACAATCTATTGCATCATCAAGAACTTCAAGGAGAGAGCTTCCATTGTTGTCAAAAAGGCTCCAGGGCGCCCAAGAAAGACCAGCAAGCGCCAGGACCGTATCTTAAAACTGTTTCAGCTGCGGGATCGGACTACCAGCAGTGCCGAGCATGCTCAGGAATGGCAGCATGCTGGTGTGAGTGCTTCTGCACGCACTGTGAGGCGGAGACTCTTTGAGCAAGGGCTGGTTTCAAGGAGGGCAGCAAAGAAGCCACTTCTCTCCAGAAAAAACATCAGGGACCGACTGATATTCTGCAAAAGGTACAGGGAGTGGACTGCTGAGGACTGGAGCAAAGTCATTTTCTCTGATGAATCCCCTTTTCGATTGTTTGGGACATCTGGAAAACAGCTTATTCGGAGAAGAAGAGGTGAGCGCTACCACCAGTCTGGTCTCATGCCAACTGTAAAGCATCCTGAAATCATTCATGTGTGGGGTTGCTTCTCAGCCAAGGGAATCGGCTCACTCACAGTCTTGCCTAAAAACACAGCCATGAATAAAGAATGGTACCAGAATGTCCTCCAAGAGCAACTTCTCCCAACCGTCCAAGAGCAGTTTGGCGCCCAACAATGCCTTTTCCAGCATGATGGAGCACCTTGCTATAAAGCAAAGGTGATAACGAAATGGCTCATGGAAAAAACATAGATATTTTGGGTCCATGGCCTGGAAACTCCCCAGATCTTAATCCCATTGAGAACTTGTGGTCAATCATCAAGAGACGGGTGGATAAACAAAAACCAACAAATTCTGGCAAAATGCAAGAATGGACTGCTATCAGTCAGGATTTGGTCCAAAAGTTGATTGAGAGCATGCCAGGGAGAATTACAGAGGTCTTGAAGAAGAAGGGGCAACACTGCAAATATTGACTTGCTGCATTAACTCATTCTAACTGTCAATATAACCTATTGGTACTCATAATATGATTGCAATTATATTTCTGTATGTGATATAAACATCAGACAAACACTAATAAAAACCAGAGGCCAGCAGATCATGTGAAAATATAATTTTGGTGTCATTCTCAAAACTTTTGGCCATAACTGTACAGGTGTTCTATCTAATATTGGCAAGAATCTGATGACCAGGACCGCAACCGGATATACAGGTGTTATATCTAACATTGCCAAGAATCTGATGACCAGCACCACAACTGGATATGATCACAAATACATAGAAATAGCCTTCCGAAGCAATAGAACAAAGCTTCTGTCCTCACATTAGGCGACTGACTACACAGCTGAAAGAATTTCAATAGAAATAAGAAATGCTTTCCATGTATCCGTCTCTCCATCATCTTAGTCTCTGCTTTATCCATCCGCTCAGTATAACATATGAATTCCTCGAGGCCGTGTTGGATGAGTTGTTTGGCATTCATGTACCTTGTAACTCATTGATGAAATCATGTTCTCTAGCAGCGGTTTGGCAGCCATTTCTGTATCATTAACCACTTTAATGATTTGCCACAGCATCACTGACCATGAGAGACCGCTACATGTTTTCATTATAGAGCCTGTGCACAAAGGAGCAGCTGAAAACAATGCTACAGTGTCTTTTCTTAGTGACTGCGGCTGCGCTATTGTCTCCAGCAATCTCTTCCATAAGGAAATATAGCCCTGTTATTATTATTTTTTTAAGCATTATACTCTTGTGCACAATATTACACATAAAATATAGTCTGTAAAGGGCATTTCTTAGTATGCGACTAAAGATAATGAGAAGAAATGATTCCCTATAGCAAAATGATAATGATTTCTCTAGTTACATTATGAGGCCTCACTCAGGCTACTATTGCTTTCTTTATATCCAACATCTACCCCTGCATTAACCCGTTCATGGCCACAAGGCTAAATAAAATCAAAGCTACATTAGCCTTAGCTGTTTTGGCTGAGATTGTCAGACGCCCACTATCTGCATCCCAGAACAGAGCTCCTAATAAGACCCGGCTATCTAGAGCAGTGTTCCCCAACTCCAGTCCTCAAGGCCCACCAACAGGTCCTGTTTTCAGGATCTCCTTAGTATTGCACAGGTGATGGAATTATTGCCTGTGCAGGTGATGGAATTATCACCTGTGTAATACTAAGGAAATCCTGAAAACATGACCTGTTGGTGGGCCTTGAGGACTGGAGTTGGGGAACCCTGATCTAGAGGATAGCAATAGAATTTCTTGTTAAAAACAGTTCTCCCTGTTACATTGCCCCCTGGTGTAAAAATATACTGTGTTTATATGTGTCTGATAATAGACCTGCATGTCTCTGATATTCAAATGTATTGTATAGCATGCAAAAAAAGTTGAAAGGGAAAATGTAACAAAACATGAAAAGTTTAAAAAAATATAAACATATAATAAAAATAAAAACACCTGCAGCCCATCAATTTTATAAATAGACTAAACCAACCCAAAATAATGATGTAGACTAATCGGGTGGCCCCATAAACATTCCAGATGATCAAAAAATAAATAATATGTACATTTCATGTAATCAGGGATAATTTAGGAAAATTGGAATTTACTATTTTTGGCCTAAATATATTCCATTTACTCACCATAAAAAATAACTGCACCAAAACAAAAGGATATAACAAGTGACTGTACAGAAAAAAAGTTAAGTAAATTTGCTATCCACTACTGATTAAAATATAACACCCAATCCATACCCCGCAGCTGTGAGCACTATATATCATTTAGTCCATGGTCACTGAAAGGAACTTCCTGCAAGAAGAACCTGGGCGAGCAGTGAGGGCGAAGAAGGCCCATGTGTAGCACCGCCGATCCCTGTGTATTTGTCAGGTTCTGATATTGGCATGTGACGTTCAAACAAATGTCATTTACAGACATGACAATAGTAAATTTCCATGAAAGTGTATTATAGTAATTAGACATAGAAAAATTAATTCATAGGACTCCGGTCCAACAGACTGGCAATATTCTGTGACTGATGGATGAGAGTAGGGATGACCAGACCTGTGGAAGTTCGGGTTCTGGTACCCGACCCGAACTTTAGTACAAAGTCCGGTTCGAGTACCAGAACTGTACCCAAATTTGAACCAGAACACGAACCTCATTGAAAACAATGGAGACCCGAACTTTGGATCTGGAAAAAAATTATTTTTCTTTCTCTGCAACGGACGTCCCCTGGAGCTATGAAACTTTGCAACGGACTTCCATTTAACGTCAGACACTAACTGTCTGGGACGAACCCCGAACTTTTATGTTTGGGTTCGCTCATCTGTAGATGAGAGCTCTGCAAATCGGCACTTCCCTAACCGCATCCGCGGCTCCTTCTTTGATTAGCAAGCTGACATCATCTTTTTGCGTGATGCACACTCATCATTGCTCCAGCCTGGCAAAATGAAAAGAGGAGCCACCGATGCCGTCAGGGGAGCAGCGATTTGCAGAGCTCCTGTCCAATGGTCACAGGATTTTGACCTGCCTGCTGAACTGGGGTCCTGCAAATCAATTCTCCTATCTCTAATAATACTAACGACAGCATTTCAGATTGTGGCCCTGATAACTTCAGTGGTTCCTTTCAGCATCATATGCCATGCAACGCTCCACACTCAGTATTTTTTTTTACAAACTCATTTTGAATATAGGAATCATATCCACATATGAGTATACAGCGCGACATGAAGCTTGAGTATGTGGGGTCATTGCAATCTACCATAGCTCCAGGGAATATAACTGATTAATAGCACGATAATTGCAGCTGGGAATAAGGCCCTGTTTAACCATACAGTTTTTAAAATGTCACATCCCCACTTCTTGTATACAGAATAAAGAATGATAAGAGAGTGATTGCTCATGTACAGTGCCTTCACTTCTCTACATAGTTCACTTTATCTTCTAGAAGAAAAAAAACCTGGAAATATACTGTCCTAAGGAAGTATGATGCTAAAGGTAAGATTTATTACCCTTTTATTGTAAATCCACTCGGAGATCTCTCTTTACAAGTATAATCTGCACAGTAAAACTTGCAGAATCCAGTAAGCAGGGGGCAGCACAGCAACACAGCAGAGTTCATTGTTCTCAGTGCTGGAGGCTTATCTGCTCTTGTGCCATGCTGTCAGAACAATGCACATGCCGTATGCGGGCAGTGTAGTGCCAGGGAGCTTCATGTCAGTGCAACCAATATACAAATAAAAGCACTGCCAATATCATAAAATGCAAAAATAGAGGCAGGCTTCATTACTAATAATATATGGGGAAATATATGCTCCAAAAGTGAAAGATAACTGTTAGAAGCATGGTATTCCTTGTGGTCTTTATAGCTCTCATATACGAATACGGGGGCTTGTAATGCCTCCACTCCATCTATTGTATGTCCATGCTTCAGAGTGGACAAAGCAGTCATCTTCCACCATCTCAATAAACATGTATGGTTGTGTAATTTCAGTGCGGGATCAGGCTGAAAATAAAAATTGATGTGGATGTTGCATTAAACGAAGCCTTTCAGATTGAAAGTGCTATATAATTTATGGGCAGTATGTTATAGACCTGGAGAAGCTGAGCACAACAATATAGAAACTTAGGAGTCAAGTGGGTAGTCCTTCTTAGTTTGTATGCAGATCCCCATGTTTGCGTGGTTTTCCCCGAGTTCTCCGGTTTCCTCCCACACTCCAAAGACATACTGATAGGGAATGTAGATTGTGAGCCCCAATGGGGACAGTGCCGATAATATCTGTAAATTGTCTGAATTGTAATGCGCTGCAGAATATGTTGGTGCTATATAAATAAAAAGATTATTATTATTATATATATGCCAGTCACTCCTAGGACCACCCACTGGACTCTTAAGCTCAGACTGATCAAACATAAAACTTATAGTGAATCTCAAGGTATATATGAACATGACCACCCTGAACCTATCATTAGTGCCGTTTGGTTTTCCATCTGCCGCAGGTCATCAGGTTAACCCTCTCAACCCTTCTGCTTTATGAGTTCCTGAAGGGGCACAGATATTTTGGTTCCTATAGATTTCACAATAAAAAGCAGAGAGCGGTTATATACAGCACAGCATTGTACGGATTTAGAGCTCAGCTGGTTGTTCTAATGCGTCCTTGGTTAGATTCTTGTATTGATTGCGATGTAGGAAAAGAAAAGACCCCAGTGTACAACATTTAACATTTATGTTTCACATGGGGGAGAGAACAGATTGCTTCTTACATCCAATATTTGTAATATCAGCGCGGATCAATAACCCTCCGTGATTCAAGGAGTCGCTGAAGATATAAATTGTCGAAAAATCTTCTGGCCAATATCTGACACACGGCACTATTGTACATGTGTAGCCTCACTTAGCAGGCTTAGAAGACACATTCTACATCCATAAGCTTTCCGCTTATACCTAGGTGTCATTATCACCTCTGTGTGAAGGTACCATAGGTGCACATGGCAGTTTCTTGTCTGGACCGCATTATAGGAAGTGCGTGAATTATTGTTTTGGCTATATAGAAATTATAGCGCGCATGAGATCATGTTAAATTCGTGCAGCTTTACCTTCTAGCCACATATGTTTATGGCACGGTTACGTTACCATATGCTTCAGAGCAGAAAGCTTTTAAAGAACCTTTCAGATTTATGAGGAAGCATTTGAAGTTGTATAATATTATGTTGGAATTAGTTCTCTATTCTCGATACTAAAGCCAGTACTCAGAGGAGTGATCCGGAGCACTTTATGGAAGAATACACCTTATTTCATTTCACCCTGCTTTATGACATGATTGAAAGTGATTTAGTAGGTCGGTAGCATTAAAGGTGAGTCTTATTACTGAATAGCGGACATTTTGGCAAGTGAAGTCTCCCGCCTTAATATGTCTCCTTTCAGATCCTCTGTAGAATAGAGTATGACATTTTTTTTATGAGTAAAAACCTTTTGTAATATGATTCGGTTTTCCCTTTATGTATTTGTAATCTCGTGACAGTTCATTTATGCCTGAAAGCTCAAACTCTAAATTGACAATCAATGTACTGTATTTTTTGGGCTGTATTTTTTAGGCAGTGTAAACTAAGTCTTAAAATACTCCAAATATATCACAGTGGTTCATGCTGGAAGATAAACTTTGTGTGTCTTTTGACTGTTTAGTGTAATTTTATACTATAATGGACTTGGTATGTGCCAAATTTTTGTGTATTTTTGGTGCACAAAGTCACAACATAAGACATCCAATGAAATCACGCCCATTGGGGGAACAAAGGGCAGAAAGTGTCTAAAACACAAATGTGGTGCAAGGCAAATGAGACAATTTATTGCCATAAATTACACTAGCACTCTGGTTCATTCAGCTCAGTAAATCTTCCCCACTGCATGTGGTTTTTGCAGAATCCACATGTGTTGGAAATGTGTTATTACGGTAAGTCTGGTTTCACACGTCCATGGAACATGGGCCATGCTCTGATAGCAATACCGGCCCAGCCACGGGGCCTCTTGACCTGAGCTCATTGGCACATAGGCAGATATGAAGCAGTTATGTTAGGTCTGTAAACCTGACAGTCTGGCAATGTTTTAGCAAGCCAAGCACAGTCTGTGTTTCACGGGCGTGTGAAACTGACCTAAATCAGAGCTCTCTGTTAGGTCATATGGATGTCATAGATAGGAATACTTGGCAGCCAACCTCCTCTAAGAGTGAGAACAGAGAGCCATGGAGAATATGTTTATTTAAATGGTGCACATCCATATAAAATATTTGCAGCCTCCTATAGGTTGAATATTTGCGACACATCCATTACGAGCCTTTGTATATAGCCCGTTACCGTTCATACAGGCACCATATTGGTCCTAAAATGGCAATTAAAGACTGATATTCTTGGTATTTATTGAAGATAAACGTTAACCTTTTCTGATATTGTAACTCTTTTTGTCTTTTTTTTCATCAATTGCGTAATTTTGCCTGTGTTACAATTGACGTACTTTCCCTGTGGTGTCTTTAATGTAGTGAAGATGATAAAAAATACTTCTTCCTTTAATATTTAGATCATCTACTTAGCTAAAAGATGAAAAAAGCATGTAATTGTTAAAATATTAAGCAATGACATGAAACTGAAGATGTTAAACACGCCAACACTTTCATTTGTGTCCCGATATCATCAGAGAGCGGCGTTAAAGTTACCTAAAATGTAATTGTTAACCGCGTTAATCCACAAACACTGAACATTGGATGTACCCCTGGCATCATACCAGTATTTGATTTAATGTTTGCCTTAGGTGATAACTACACTATGGTTCCTCAAAGCACTGTGTCCTTTGCTGTCATAAGTGAAGCAACACTTTCACTGACTGCATCTTTAAGAAGCACACAGCATCCAACATGAAACATCATGAAAAATTAAATCAAATCCCACTTCACCCCTCAAGGATAAAAAGCTTCATTTGTAAAGCTTCCAACATCCAAACAAGAAAAAATATACATTTGTGTCTGTAGGATATAAGCTGTAAAATAATTTATGTCTCTTGTGGTTATGGAGGAAACAAATAAAAAGAAATGAAGACAATGCAAGTCAAGGATTCTCCATAATTCTCACAATAAACCTCGCTATGGAAGCAGGGACTGCTCTCCAGGCTCTGGCTGAGTCCATCTGAATGTAGCTTATTGCCAAACAGTAATTTCTTTAATTTTCCAAATCTGTTGAGCTGGTCATTTCATTTTTAGTTTTAGATATAAACAGATTGTGTTTAACGTCTTCAAAGGCACAGAAATGCAGCGCCGGCAAACTGCGATATTCTACTGATAGACGTAAGGCTTCCCTGGATGTAGCTGAGGTCTCAGGATCAAGTAATGTCTTGAGCTTTAGAGCAAAGTGAGAAATGTCAGCTGGCTGTTAGAAGAAGAAGCAATAATAATGTACTAGACATGCAGCATAGGAGTAATGAAAGCCGCACTGGTTGCCCTATACACATCGATAAATTGTTTCTGTGTAAGGTCATGTCACATCTGTGATGCATAGTTAGCATATACAGTACGTATGGGCCTTACAGGGAATCTAATCAACAAATGTTTGTTTTATAAAAAACAACAACACAGAAATCTTGCAAGTTTTATTTACTCTGGTCTTTCGGTACAGAAGACTTTTCAGAAGTCTCATTATCATCACAGACGGGATAGGATTAAAATGAAAGGTGACCTCTCTATAGACAGTAGATAACACAGGACCCACCATTCAGAAAGCTGATATCACAGTTCACCTTCTTCCGCTTCCTTTGCCATTTTGAGATCATAATTTAGATTAGGAGTTCAGAAGGGTTTCTATACTAAAGATAAGGCCTTAGACCAGGGGTCTCAAACACGCGGCCCGCAGGCCGCATGCGGCCCCTGAGGCTGCTTTATGCGGCCCGCAGGCACAGACCCCTTGACGACCCCGACCTGGTCCAGGAGGAGCCGCCGACAGCAGCGCTGAATTGCCACACAGAGACTGTTTCCCTGCACTGCATTTCCAATGCCAGCCGCTGGCCAATCAGAGGCCAGCAGCTGATATCTGCGTGTCGGCGCAGCGAGTATGACGTCATTGCCATATGCAGCTATCAGCTGCTGGCCTCTGATTGGCCGGCGGCTGGCATTGGAAATGCAGTGCTGGGAGACAGTCTCTGTGCGGCAATGCAGCGCTGCTGTCGGCGGCTCCTCCTGGACCAGGTCGGGATCGTCAAGGGGTCTGACTCTGTGGTGCCTGCGGGCCACATCTGCAGGAAGGACGCCGAGGGAACGGAGGACAGGTGAGAATCATCTTTTTTTTTTTCTATTTTATGTGTGTAAAGAACAGGGGGCACATAGCCACAAGAGGGGACCTGAATGGGGCACAGAGCCACAAGAGGGGACCTGGATGGGACACATAGCCACAAGAGGGGACCTGGATGGGGCACAGAGCCACAAGATGGGGACCTGGATGGGGCACATAGCCACAGGATGGGGACCTGGATGGGGCACATAGCCACAGGATGGGGACCTGGATGGGGCACATAGCCACAAGAGGGGACCTGGATGGGGCACATAGCCACAGGATGGGGACCTGGATGGGGCACATAGCCACAGGATGGGGACCTGGATGGGGCACATAGCCACAAGAGGGGACCTGGATGGGGCACAGAGCCACAGGATGGGGACCTGGATGGGGCACATAGCCACAGGATGGGGACCTGGATGGGGCACATAGCCACAGGATGGGGACCTGGATGGGGCACATAGCCACAGGATGGGGACCTGGATGGGGCACATAGCCACAAGAGGGGACCTGGATGGGGCACAGAGCCACAGGATGGGGACCTGGATGGGGCACAGAGCCACAGGATGGGGACCTGGATGGGGCACATAGCCACAGGATGGGGACCTGGATGGGGCACATAGCCACAAGATGGGGACCTGGATGGGGCACATAGCCACAGGATGGGGACCTGGATGGGGCACATAGCCACAAGATGGGGACCTGGATGGGGCACATAACCACAGGATGGGGACCTGGATGGGGCACGTAGCCACAAGATGGGGACCTGGATGGGGCACATAGCCACAGGATGGGGACCTGGATGGGGCACATAGCCACAGGATGGGGACCTGCATGGGGCACATAGCCACAGCATGGGGACCTGCATGGGGCACATAACCACAAGATGGAGACCTGGATGGGGCACATAGCCACAGGATGGGGACCTGGATGGGGCACATAGCCACAGCATGGGGACCTGGATGGGGCACATAGCCACAAGATGGGGACCTGGATGGGGCACATAGCCACAGGATGGGGACCTGGATGGGGCACATAGCCACAGGATGGGGACCTGGATGGGGCACATAGCCACAGGATGGGGACCTGGATGGGGCACATAGCCACAGGATGGGGACCTGGATGGGGCACATAGCCACAGGATGGGGACCTGGATGGGGCACATAGCCACAGGATGGGGACCTGGATGGGGCACATAGCCACAAGATGGGGACCTGGATGGGGCACATAGCCACAGGATGGGGACCTGGATGGGGCACATAGCCACAAGATGGGGACCTGGATGGGGCACATAGCCACAGGATGGGGACCTGGATGGGGCACATAGCCACAGGATGGGGACCTGGATGGGGCACATAGCCACAAGATGGGGACCTGGATGGGGCACATTACTACAAGATGTTTGCCATTATTACTATATGATGCTAATTGTAAGACAATATTACTGAATGTGGCCAATTGGGGGAAACAAAATTGTAAAAATCAAAAAAATAAAAATAAAGCATGAAAAAATATTGGGCACTAAAAATGCTGTTTTATATGTAAACTAAAGTAAACACAAAAAAGTGCACGTTTATTATCGCCACATCCATAACGACCCAAGCTATAAAAAAATAAACCCGGAAAAAATGTTCAAAAGGTGTATACAAAAAAAAATGGTATCACTAAAAATGTCACATTGAACAAAGAATGCGGCCCCCCAAATTCAAATTTTTTCCATGTGCGGCCCATATACCCAGCCGAGTTTGAGACCCCTGCCTTAGACAGTCTTCTGCTGCCAATGTTCTTGTCAGAGTCCTAATTTATAGGCCAGTGTGAAAATTCTAAAACAAAAAATATTTTTTTATTCAACTAGGTCATTAGGTCATGATGATATCAAAACTTAAAAAAAAAAGTTTGTAATCATTTAATTACCTTTTGACATACAGTATGTTTGGCCATTATAGGTTGGAATTCCACAGCCCCAGCTGTATGGAAACGCAAATCTGAATATTACTTTTAACATAACTCTGTGCAGAAAAACAAGTTCATCACATCGCATACTACTTTTTTATTGCTGTCAATGGCAGAGAGTAGGTACGTTGTGGCAGTGCCAATGTGAAAAAAAAGTCTATATGAATGTGGTCCAGTGTTGCCAGCATGACTTTTTATTTTTTTCTGGACAGCTTATTAAAAAAATCACAGACCAGCAATATTTTTTATGGACACATTGGACAAAGCAAAAAAGTGCCCTATTTTTACCGACTGTCCTGTAATTTCTGGATGGTTGGCAACCCTGTTGTGGTCCAACACGTGCAGGAACCTGCATGCTGGTACAAGGAGCCTCTACTAGCTTCGTACTATGGAGTAACAGGGATTCTGTATGATGATAATGGTTCCCCATTAGGCACTGCTTGTCATAAATATGGCCTAATGGTGGAGTATGGCACTTTTCGCATTCAATGCCCAATAGTAAAACTCTTTAATTTAATAAATAAGTATTCAGAGGTACCTTCGGGTCTTGTAGTAGCCTATGAGTTCCCCATTCCCAACTTGGAAGCTGTATGAAGTCGTATTACGGCCATGTATAAAAAGCCATGAGGGGCCCCCATACATCTTTTATGAAAGTCTTGCAATTCTTCCTCGTGAATGAGGAATTCCCAGTAAGTGCAGCTCATAAGCTCTCGTTGTTTAAGTCCATGGCAAATTTTTTTGCAATGATTACGGACATAGCTCTGAAACGCAACTTTTAACTTTTGTATGATTTTTTCCGAGTTGTATTACTAAACTACAATAAAGAAGATGCATTTTAGCAAAGCACGAGTTCACTGCTGGATCTTATCTCTTCTTTTATTAAAGTCATGAGAACTCGGGGACCCTGTAATGTGTATGGTGTCCTCTTTCTGCCCCCTTAAAGATGATGTTAGAGGACAGAAGAATCCATTTTTTGCGTAGGAGATACCTTATTTTTCGGACTATAGAACGCACCAGACCACAAA
The DNA here is from genome assembly GCF_046119375.1 of Phyllobates terribilis. Classification (NCBI taxonomy): domain Eukaryota; kingdom Metazoa; phylum Chordata; class Amphibia; order Anura; family Dendrobatidae; genus Phyllobates; species Phyllobates terribilis. The sequence goes on along the minus strand of NW_027362761.1, from coordinate 294,391,242 downwards.
ACGCACCCCAAACTTTGGGGTGGAAAACAATTATTTTTTATAAGATGGGGGTCCGTCTTATAGTCCGAATAGGTATCTTACCTAGGGGGCAGTGGTGCGGGGGTCACAGGAGGTATAGTCCCTCAGGAAGCCAGTGGTGGCAGAAGTGAAGAAGGGGGTGCCCCAGCTCCCAGGTAAGCTATGATCGGACCATAAGACGCACCCCTATTTTCCTCTTAAATTTGGGGGGAATACGGTGCGCCTAATGGTCCGAAAAATACAGTAAGCTTCTGCCAGAGGTATCTGATGGTTTACTTCACTCTTCACATTGAAAACATGCCTACTCATCAGACAAGCAAGCATGTGTGTTGGGGAATTGTGTGTGGTGGACAGTTATGTAATTGGTATGGGCATCTTTAGTCCTTGGCGAATGACTCATAGATTTTCTCTTGTAATGTAATCCCCGTGTCAGGTACTGCACCACATGAGACATCTTAGGCTTTTCTTTTGAAAAGTCAGTACAATTCTTGTATTGACTGCTTAGTAGTTGGTGCATGGAATATAATAACCAGCAAACTTTCAATGCTAGAGGCAACTGTCAGAAGGAAAACCGATATGTAGAGGTTTAGTTTCTTTATGATGGTTAAGATTAATGTTTCAATTTATTTTTGCCAAGAAATAACCTTATTTTCGGAAAAGCAGTGCAGACATTGCTTTATAGGAATCCATGGGAATGTTCATGAATATGCATGATGATGGGCGGTATATTAACTGCACTAAATGTTGCCAGAGGATGGCCGGGCATTAGTTGTCATTGCTTGTGGTGTGAGGGATCTATAGATAAGGGAAAGAATTATCAGCCATAGTATGGGACGTGACCTTAATAGCCTCATTATAGTAATCATAAATATATGTCTAGTGTTTCACTTTAAATGGGTTATCTGGGACTATTTGATTTTTAATCTATGGGCCTGAGAACTAACAGGCAGGTAATAACTTCTTCTAAGACATTTTGGTCAAGGTTGTCTTTCTAATAAAAGTCTAATAAGTACGTTTTATGAAAACATGTCTCCTGAATATTACTACCTTAGAGCACTCTTTTGTAAATTATTCCCATGGGTAGGAAAATTTGAGCACAGAACGGCTGGTATTTAACAGGAATCCAATGACAGATCTAAGACGAAAATTTCACACACTTCAGTCAGCAGAATCGTCTCAGTAGGAATTAATTAGTTGTTGAATAATTCACAAGGACGGTGTAGGATGCATTCAACTTTCCATCATTACATGTTTAGAGAAAATTAGAAAAAATAAAAGTTCATTGGTTATATTAAATTAACCTAGTCATTGAAGTAACTGACATGAAAGCTTCTTAAAAAAGTCACTGTGACTATATTAGTAAAGATAGTGCTGTTGTTGACGTGACTTCAATGCAGCAGACTGTAAACAATTACTGGTGAGGTATCGGTGGACCGGGAAAGGGTGGGTACCAGGTGTTTCTATTATTTTTAACACAGGCACACGACGATGCTAAACCAAATATTGAAAGAGAAAAACCCCTTTAACCTGGTCCCATATGTGCATAACCACTCACCTTCTTCATCTAAGCTATACCGGAGATACGTCATAGTCGCATGATGCAACACAAATAGCGTTAGCTATGGCCAGACTGGCAAAATGAGTGAAATTGGGTGTGTTGGTCGTTGACAATTATTGTCTGATTTACAAGGAAAATTCTGACAATGCTAAATCATTTGGGTATTTCTAAACTGATATCACCAATTAGTGTAGAATCTTAATTATTATTTTATGTTGGTGCAACATATATTCTACGTAGCCAAAATGTATTAACGTGCGAGCACCTGACACCCGTGCAAACTTGGTTCATGTCAAGCAGCATGTCACCTATTGCTGTAAGTAGGGAACAGAGCGATAAGCACTTTTTTCTCAGAGTGGGGCATATTTATTTTTCAATTTTTTTTTTTTACATTTTATTTGTATTTTTACATTGTAATATTTTTTAATATTTCATTTTTTTTATTCTGGGGGCACAGATTAGCTCAGGGAGATCTTGGAATTCATGGTAGATTAATTTTATAGTTAATAAATGTAAAGTAATACACCTAGGCCGCAGTAATCGTATTGCTTCATATACCTGAAATGTAAATATTCTAGGGACTACAGAACAAGAGAAAGAGTTGGGTATTCTGGTTATCAGAAAGCTAAGCAGCAGTACTCAATGTCAGGTAGCAGGTGCAAAAGCAACAAGATTTTAGACTATATAGAATAGAAATAAATTCCTGTGACCCCAATGTATTATATCTCCTCTAAAAATCACTTGTAAGAAACATCTTGGCTATGGGATTCAGTTATGGACTCCACATTCTGAAAAGTACATTGAAAAACTAGAGAGTGTACAGCACGAACCACAGCCCCCAAGACACTGATCAGAGAGGTGACTGTTTTCCTTTACAATAAATCTCCTGTGAAAGAAGGGCCCACAGGTTCTCAATAGAGTTTAGGTCAGGTGAGGAAGAGGCCCTGCCATTATGTTTTCATCTTTAAGACCTTTACTGCTAGCCAAGCCGTGGACTTCGATGTATGCAATGGGGCATTGTCCTGCATACAAATCATTGATTTCTTGAAAGATGCAGACTTTTTCCTGCATCCATGGCTTGAAGAATGTGTCTTCTAAAAACTGGCGGTAGGTTTGGGAGTTGATTTTAGTCCATCTTCAATCCGAAAAGGTCCAACAATCTCAGCTCTAATAATAGTACCCCACCTCCACTTTGCTGGCATCTGAGCCGTAGTCAAGGTCTGTGCCATTACTGATCTAGCTACGGGCACACCCATCTGGTTCGTAAGGAAGAGGCTCTCATCTCATCAGTCCATAAATCTTTAAAATACCTTCAGGTATTTCTTGGTCCGGTCTTGCCGTTTCAATTTCTGTGTCTTGTTTAGTGATGATCGGGTTTCAGCCTCCCTTACCTCTGCCATGTCTCTGAGCACTGAACACCTTGTACTTCTGGACAGTCCATGGAGGTTGCAGTTCTGGAATATGACTGCACTGGAGGAAAATGGATTCCTGGTCGCTTCACATTTTATTCTTCTCAAATCTTTAGCAGTTAATGTGTGACCTGTTTTTTTCTCAACACGTTTTTCTAACCCTGTTGACTTTTCACAACAAAACTTTTGATTGTTCTGTGATGATGCCCAGTAGCTTAGCAGTTTCAAGAATGCTGTATCTCTCTCTAAGACTTTTAACAATTTCTGAGGTTTAAGAGTCTGTTAAATCTTTTTTGATCCATCTTGCTGAAGAAAACAAGCTGCCTAAGAGTTCTGCAAATCCTGATCAATACACTTCACCTGATCTGCTTCAACCAATAAGCATTCAAGTTTACACAGCTTGAAGTTGGAAAATATGCCTAAAAATTATGATATGGTCAAGATACTCACTTGCCTGCAGACAGTGTAGATTATTGAATGGATATTGTTGATATGATGGAGAAAGGTTGAACTTTGTGGACCTTTGTCTTTTCTTAACCTGAATATGTAGATGTGTCACTTTTGTTTGGTGGTAGGTTTACCTGCTAAGGAACTCCCTGTCAAATGTTGTTTCCCTTGCCTGCCTTGGTTATTAGTTAAGCCAGTAAACTTTCTTGCATAAAGTACACCACAGCTCGTCATGAATTAGACAAGCTTTGGGGTTACATCTCGTTCCGCCCTCATCCTGCCCCAGCACTGGCCGTGTTGGTGGAGCTGGGCAAAACTCTAAATTCCAAAAATCGCCACATTTTTGCGCAACCTCGAGTTGTGTAAAAAATTTTACATCTTACCAAAGTGTTTTATGCCAAATTTCTGCTGGACACACTATTATGAATCAGGGCCAAAGAGTTTTATTTGCAGCTAGAAAATAAGAGGGCCTCACATAGCACACAAAACAAGTTAATACCTTACAAATTGTGTGGTTTCTAGCTCAAGTCACTGATTATGTTTTTCATTTTCCTTCTTAATAAAAATGAATGAAGGAAGAAAGAACACCCTGCTCTGGCCTGCTGAACCTCTTACCTAGAAGGACTTGCTGAAGTGTAGAGTTAAGATGGCACATCATAGCGGAGTTATAATGCCGGTTACTGTATATTACACATTGCGTTTAATGATATGCATGTTTCTCCCCTCAGCTCACTTCTGTACGATATTACTACTATAAATCTATTCCTGTTTCCATGAATATCTGCATATTCCTCTCATATGAACACACAAGTGTTACTTGATTTCCCTTCGCTCATTAATATTAATGTATTTGTAGGGTCTTCATTTTAGGGATTTTATTTTATTTAATGACTGTAAATGGAAGGGAAATGCAAATGTTCTTTGTTATTTCATTTGCGCAGCTCTTGCATGCATCTTCCATAAACCATAATACCAAACCTCAGGGGTTTCTTCTAAATTGGAACTGTGGTTAGGCACTTGTCACTATGACTTACAGTAGCTGCTAAAAGTTACCTGGAGCTAATGCTTTGAGAGCACTAAGTCAAACGTAATATAGAAGGAAAATATTTCTGGAGAACACTTCCCAGTAGTGGGAAGATACTTCTTGTCAGCTCCTACTGTGCAGGGAAAGGAAAGATTGAGCAAATGCTGGTAAATTTTGCTTTAGAGAATGTGAGCAAGTTCACCATGGGCTTTGGTCTATGGATGCCTCCCTCAAGGAATCATTGGTTTTTGTAAACAATTTGTCAGAATGAAGTGAAGAGGTTTCTCATGAAGCCTCCTGAGGCAGCTTAATGTCAGCATGGCTGACCCTAAATCTCTGTTTCTAGCACATACATTGACGTGAGCTTGGGATGCAAAATGAGCACAAGTAGGAGATTCCAGTAAATTATGTACAATTCTGGGGAAAGCATCAGTACCGCACTCAATATGATGTGTGAGACTATCATGCCGTGCTTATGTATCACTATGTATGCCGGGGAACCTCAGCCTGCAATTTCTATACAATATTCATCACAATTCTGCACACGTAAAGGAGATTGCTGGCAATTCAAACATGGATTTATATATCTGATTCTGCAAATATGTGTACGGTATATATTTTTGCATATATATGCAATCCCAAGTAGGGTAAATGTCCTATATGCATTGTATAGATACAAAAAACAAAAATTGAATGGAATAAATCTTTATTAGTGGCATTAATAATTAAAAAAGGGGAAAGGGTAAGTAAATATCCAACATGAAAGTCACAGATATGCAAAGTGGGTGAGCCATAGAGGGAGAAGACTACCCTAAAAAATGGAGACAAAAAAAAATAAACAAGCAAAAATTGTGTGCTTGATGCCTGTCAAAGGTAAGTATAGAGTATGTAAGAAGATGGTAAATTACAGAGTATGGATGGTAGGCATACAAAAAGGTGCAGTCACAGGGTAAATAGGCACATAAATGATCACACAGCACATGGTATAAAAAATGCAATTTAAGGTGCCAACACTATTAAAGCCCCAAAGAATAAAAATATATATGTAAGGTGCGGTAGTACAAGTAGTAATCAGGACACATAATCAACAGATCATATTAGGGCTCACCTACCAACGACCCGACATGCTTTTCACTGATGCTTCATCAGGGATGGTTGGTGGAGCAATGGTACCAGGTATGTCACAAATGTAATAACACAGATATTGAATAATACTAATAGGAAGATAACCTACAATGGAGGCTGAAGCACAGGGCAGAAAAATGGAAATGGTGACCGGTCACATGACAGGATTAAAGAGACAACTTCACAGAACCAAAAGGCTGAATGTGCATGCGTAACTGAGAACCAAAAAAATCAGCCCATCGCAGTGGTCAAGTGACCATCGCGTAGGTAGGAGACGAGGGATTTTTAACTCTGCCGGGACGGAAAGAGATGCATTGGAGATAAAACAAGAAAGGGAAGGAAAATGAGGGGAAAATGAGAAAGGAGAGAAGGAGAAGATAGATATTAAAAATAGAAGATGAAAAGTCGAAAAATAGTAAAAAAATCTGAAGATCTGGTGGTGTGAATATTGGAAGACGGTGGAAAAAGAGGAATAAAGAGAAAGAAAAAAGAGAAGGAGGATAGAGGAAAATTAAAAAACATTTTATTATTGAAGATGGTTGGACTATACTCTACATGCGTTTTGTGTTCCTCCGTTTCCTGATCTTTTGTAAGCGTGTGTGCAGATCTGTCACTACTCTTGCTTGAGTTGCTGATTTGTGTGTTCCTCTATAATGTCGGATGTTGTTTGTACATGTACTCTCTGAACTGTGCGCTGCTGCGGAATATTAATATCATGAGAACTTATTAACTTTATGCAGATGTACACGTGTTCATAGCCCCCGTGCTGTAAAGATGTCAATGAAATTCCTTAGTGAAATAATGTCTTCCAATTGTTCTATTACATTCTTCCTCTTCTACCCTCTTATGCTGAATAGCCTTACGTCAGCCATATCTAAACTCTTGTTCCTAAATGCCAATCCCATTGATTACAGAACCAACACTTCCTTCCTAGTTGAAGAAATATAAAGAAATATAATGAACTCCTCAATGTAAATTCCTTTACCTACAAATTAAGTATCGTGCCCAGCCTATTTTCCAGGGATACCAGGTCGCCATTCCTACCACTTTTGAGCATTTAGTTAGACACGGCACTTCTATGAAAAGTCTCATAACAGGCATAAGAACATCGAGCCATGAAACATACCGCCGATTAGCCGACAAATGAACAAAATGCTTATTCATCAGCAGATTGGATCATTTACCCCAGCATGAAAATCATTATAGTCAGCAGCGCATCGTCATGTGTAAATGGGGTGCACTGCTGATAATATGTATGCAGTACTCAGACAAAACAATCATATTAGCAATTATTCCTTCCTCGTACTTAGTATTGGCCTGAGTGAACGAGCCATTAAACAAGAGCTGAACCACTTGTATATAGTGGATAAGCTTTCACTTACGAGCTGAAATATGCACCTCTAAATCCAACTTTAGCCCTATTAGTGATTGTCCCTTGTCCTATCTCCTGGTGCATGGTATAATGCGCTTATGGTCAAGTTTCTAAAGCCTTCCCCCATACACATTTGACTGCCGGCCATACGCCCCAGTATTGTTAGGTTCAGACTAATGTGTATGGGAGCTCCGAACAATTTATTGTCAGGGGAAATATTGATCCGGGATGTCTGATTTCGGACTGCCGAAGGTATCATCTCCAGGAGATAAGCTGACTTATCTGGTGGCTGCTCTCATGGAGAACCTAGACAAGCTCTCCTGTGTATGGGAGAACGGGCCGAGATGACTGTCGGCTGAAACGGTTAAATCATCGTTCGGCCAACAAGTATCTAATGTGTATTGCGCGCCTAACACATGCTCACTATCTGATGGAATAAATCTTGTTTTGTTTTCTTCTGGAAATGTAGAAACACAAGACTAAATCAAATTATTAACTTCTAATGTTGATCGTTTCTATGCTGAAAGTTATTTCTGTTTTGTTCTTTTCCTGAAATATAATTCACAAGAATTTGTCATTCCTTCTTTGCCAATTTTTAACGAGACAAAACGTATTTTCTCCTGTCGACATATTTTGTTGTAATGTATACTCAATCCTAATGACAAATGTGAAATTAAACTAAAAAAATCCTTAGTTAAATCAAAGGCAATTTTTTTTTTTTTTAAATAACTGCAATGTTAACGTTTTGTCCTTTTGCAACCACTTTACTAAGGTGCCAAGGTCAAACTTCTATGGTAATTAAGAAGTATCTATATGTGATTACACGACGGAGCATCTGCTGGAGTAATAGGATGTTTTATATTTTATCTCTATAGGGACTTATGCATTCCAGCGGGCCTGTGGGGAGACACCGACAGCTGGTGATGGTATTAGAGGGAGAACTGTACCTTATTCCATTTGCTCTCTTAAAAGGGAGCTCATCCAATGAGTATCTTTATGAACGCTTCAGTCTGATTGCTGTTCCCTCAATCCGATCTCTGAACATAAATTCGAAGGTAAGCTCACAATAAATTGCAGATCCATGATTAATACTTTCTTCCTGTCCGTGGATGGAACCAGATGGCAACAGGATCCTGGTATTGTTTGGTGTATTTTCCTAACATCTGAACACTTTCTCACTTGCCTTTAGCTTTGTGTATCAATCATCATCTTAACTGCAGCAGATGAGTGTTCTTATTATGATGGAGACAGTGACCTGTTTCATTATTTAATTACATTACCCCAGGAAGGTCTGCATGTGAAAGAAGCAAGTTCTGATGCGAAGATAAGGCTAAGTTCACATTTGTACAGTTCATTTCACTGGCCATACACATCTGAATGATAAAAAACTGTGTTCAGACGTATATGGCAGCATATGCATGAATTAAAAAGGGCAAAACATAGATAAAAGAGTGTTCTTTTGACTGTTTTGTCTGGTTTAAGTTGCATTGCGTATTTTTGACCACATTTTTTTTGTTTGCAAAAATAAAAATATAAAAGACAGATAGGTTTTTACATCCTTATTCTCAATGGGAGACGTATTGAAACATATTGCAGTGTGTTTAAGTACATCTAAAATGTTTTCCTGTCTTTACTAGTAAAGCTAGTTGAGAAAAGAATAAAAAAATATCTTTTTCTTTTGAAAAAAGTATATAGACATAGATGGATGTATTACATACGTTCTACACATACACTGAAATTCAGACATAGGTCGACTCATGGTGCACGCTTGCATACATTTTTTACGTATACGTAGAATGCATATATCATACATCCACAGATGTACAAACATGAACTGTAAATTAAAGACTGAGGTAAAAGAGAAGCAGTGATCAAACAATGTACAGCCATAATGGGTTTAAAGGGGTTTTCTGGTCTTAGGCCATGTTCATTATTTGGTCAGTATTTTGCATCAGTATTGTAAGCCAGAACCAGGAGTGGGTGATAAATCCAGAAGTGGTGACGGGTTTCTATTATACTTTTCCTCTGATTGTTCCACTCCTGGTTTTGGCTTTCAAATACTGATATAAAATACTGACCAAATACTGAACGTGTGCACGTGGCCTTAATCTACAAGTCAGTGTGCTGTGAGGATTCTCTGGTGCCGGGAGCGGCAAACGCGTGACCGCCAGTATGTGATTTGCACACAAGCGCTCACGTGCCAACCAGAAGGGTGTGGCCTCACTCAGCGCAAGTGTATTGAGCGAAACTGGATACAGTCTAGTCGGAATGTGGCTGGAAGTATGCAAGTCGCATGACCGCCAGCTCCCAGCGCCGGCTCTGGAGAATCCTCACATTGTGCACTGTGCGCACTGTGAGGATTCACAAGTCTGAAGTCAAATAGAGTGACTTTTAGCTTAAGATCGTAAAACCCATTTAACGGTATATTGTCTAACATATCAGGAAAGAGGACACTATTATAAATTACTTTTTCAATCTATATTTGTTAATGTTAATGTTTGCTGTACTTCACGTCCTTTGAGTCAAAAACATGAGAGGATACAAGAAGAAGTATCAATCTGTACTTTATGCTTCTCTTTTTTTTTTAATCCATGCATAGCTCCAAAACTGCACTTGTGAATCCAGCCTGCCTCTGGTAAAATACACCATTTCTGTTCTTCTTTCTTGGCTGTTATGACAGGTGGGAATCTGAACTAAGGTAGACAAGCCTGAAAAGAGTATTTGAGAAGGAAAAAATGCTGGCTACATTACTTCAGCTGTTTTTTATTGTGTTTTTGACTCTCTTGGGATATATCTTTTACAGTCTCACTTGCGAAAGAATGCTCCGGTATACTCAAGTTCTACCTCGATGGCTGCTGTCATAGGAAACCCTAAACTTCCCCCATCAGTGATGGATCGATGGCTGTGGGGTCCAATGCCTTCAGCAGAAGAAGAGGCCTACATGGTGGCTGAATTGTTGGGATGTCAACCTCTTGTTGGCAGTTTAGCTACAAAAGACAAAGTGATGAGTGCACTCACTCAAGCGGAATGCGTTCACTTTGCTACCCACATCTCATGGAAACTGGCAGCGCTAATACTAACTCCCAACAGTGAGAACAGCTTGGGAACAAATAAAAGCACCTTTGGCAACACCTATACTATTCCAGAGTCGTTACAAATGCAGGACGATGCCAGTGATGTCGAGAGCATATCAGACTGTCCGCCTCTCCAAGAATTCCTGTTGACAGCTGCAGATGTCCTGGATCTTCGGCTTCCTGTTAAATTAGTAATTCTTGGATCTTACCAGGAATCCAGCAACAAAGTTACGGCAGATGGAGTTATTGGCTTAACGCGAGCCTTCCTGGCTGCTGGGGCCCAATGTGTCCTTGTATCTCTCTGGCCTGTGCCGGTCGCAGCTTCCAAAATGTTTGTTCATGCTTTTTACTCGTCACTTTTAAATGGAATGAAAGCGAGCGCTTCCCTCTCGGACGCAATGAAAACAGTGCAGAGCAGTAAGCAACACTCACATCCATCAAACTGGGCAGGTATGATAATTACTTTGTGTCTACACTGTACATCATTTTTAGTGGTTGCAGCTGCTATCCATGTCATTTGTAACTGTGCCTCACTACTTGACATTACATTTGCAGTATATCTTCAATTGTCATCACTTTTCTGAGTGTTGCTGTGGGAACTTTAACAGTTCACTATCTGCAACAAAATCTGATAATAATCTAACAAGTCGTTAGAGTCACTCAAGGAAAACTTTACTTGATTCTGATCAGCAATTTTCTTAAAGCCCAAAACTACCTAAAGGGGCTTTCCCGTTCTATAAAATTGATGGCCGGATGGGCCATTAATATTTGATTGTTGTAAGGCAATACTTTTATTTCCTGGCGGTACAGCTTAATCATATTAAAGTGAATGTAACTGCTGCAATACCAAGCACAGCAACTACTGAAAGCATGGCATTGTACTATATTGTCCAAACAATAAAACAATGAAAAGGACACAGAGCCCTTTCCAACACTTGATCAACAGGGTGCCAAGAGTCCACAGGGTCAGACTGTAGTCTAATGTGCATGGGTGTCTCAGACAATTTTTTGTCGGGGGAGATATTGATCCGGCATGTCAGATTTTGGACTGACGATCCTGTTCTCCTGGAGATAAGCTGCCACCAGACATATCTATTGGAGGCTCTCTTATAGAGAAGACAGGAGTGCTCGGCTGAACTAGTACTCCTGTGTATGGGAGAGCTGAACAAGATGGCTGCCGGCTAATTTAACCATTGTTGACTAGACAGACGTTTAATTAGTATGACAGGCTTAACTTCCACAGATCTCATATAGATGGCATCAGTGGCGTACCTAGAGTACGATGGGCCCTTGCTCTGCATGTTGGTCAGATGTATGGGCACTTGTAGTGTTCTAAAGCCTATAAGGACATGTTGCCCCCCCTTACTTGTTATGTAGTAATGTCCCCCATCCTGTACTAATGTCCCCCATCCTGGGCCTCTTCCAGGCATATATGTTCCCCATCCTGGGGTCATCCTGGTATATATGTCTCCCATCCTGGGCCCATCCTGGTAGGTATGTCCCATATCCTGGTAGATATGTCTCCCATCCTGGAATATATATCCCCCATCCTGGTATATATGTCTCCCATCCTGGGCCCATCCTGGTAGATATGTCCCCTATCCTGGTAGATATGTCTCCCATCCTGGAATATATATCCCCCATCCTGGTATATATGTCTCCCATACTGGGCCCATCCTGGTACACAGTACAGACCAAAAGTTTGGACACACCTTCTCATTTAAAGATTTGTCTGTCTTTTCATGACTATGAAAATTGTACATTCACACTGAAGGCATCAAAACTATGAATTAACACATGTGGAATTATATACTTAACAAAAAAGTGTGAAACAACTGAAAATATGTCTTATATTCTAGGTTCTTCAAAGTAGCCACCTTTTGCTTTGATGACTGCTTTGCACACTCTTGGCATTCTCTTGATGAGCTTCAAGAGGTAGTCACCGGAAATGGTTTTCACTTCACAGGTGTGCCCTGTCAGGTTTAATAAGTGGGATTTCTTGCCTTATAAATGGGGTTGGGACCATCAGTTGTGTTGTGCAGAAGTCTGGTGGATACACAGCTGATAGTCCTACTGAATAGACTGTTAGAATTTGTATTATGGCAAGAAAAAAGCAGCTAAGTAAAGAAAAATGAGTGGCCATCATTACTTTTAAGAAATGAAGGTCAGTCAGTGCGAAAAATTGGGAAAACTTTGAAAGTGTCCTCAAGTGACATAGTAACATAGTAACATAGTTTGTAAAGCCGAATAAAGACTTGCGTCCATCAAGTTCGACCTGTTAGTTCTGTAATTGCTAAAGTTGATCCAGAGGAGGGCAAAAACCCCAAATGATTTAGCCAATCTTCACCTGAGGAAAAATTCCCTCCCGACTCTGAAACCAGCAGTCAGAATAAATCCCTGTATCAACCTACTATTTTATTTTATTTTTAAGTATACGCTGAAATCTGCCTGGTATCTAGAAATGCATCCAGTCCCCGCTTGAACTGGTGTAGTGAATCCGACATTACCGTCTCCTCACTCAGTGAATTCCATATTCTCACTGCTCTTACCGTAAAGAACCCCTTCCTATGCTTGTGCTGGAACCTTTTCTCTTCCAGTCTTAGTGAATGCCCTCTTGTTACCGTAATATCCCTCCTTTTGAACAAATCCCGGGCAAGATCTCTATACTGTCCCCTAACATATTTGTACACATTTATTATGTCCCCCCTCAACCTTCTCTTTTCCAGGTTGAATAGTCCTAGTTTTGCCAACCTCTCTGGATATTGCAGTCCCTCCATTCCCTTTATTAATTTTGTTGCCCTCCTTTGTACCTTTTCAAGCTCATTTATATCCTTTCTATATATTGGGGCCCATAACTGAGCACAGTATTCCAAGTGTGGTCTGACCAGTGCTTTGTACAGTGGAAGAACAATGTTCTCATCCTTTGCATCTATACCTCTTCTGATACATCCCATTACCCTGTTTGCCCTTACAGCAGCGGCCTGACTTTGGGCACTCCAATTTAGTTTGCTATCAATCAAGATGCCCAAGTCCTTCTCCATCTCTGAATTCCCCAATGATTTCCCATTCAGTGAGTACTGGTGACTTCCATTTTTCCTTCCCATATGTATGACCTTACATTTCTCCTCATTAAACCTCATTTGCCATTTAATGCTCCACCTACCCAGCTTATCCAAATCCCTCTGTAGGTCTTGTTCAACCATATTGGTTTCCTCTTATTTCTGGCCCTTTTATTCCCATACGGTATATACCTCTCGCACTGAGTATTCAGAATTCTTTTGAAGGTTTCCCATTTACTATTCGTATTCCTTTGATTAAGAACTTTGTCCCAGTCAATAAGTTGAAGGTTTTCTATCAGCTGATCAAACTTCGCCCTCCTAAAGTTTAATGTTTTTGTTGTTCCCTTATTGATAACCCTACTGAAGGGCATTTTGAAGTCGATAGTATTATGATCGCTATTACCTAGGTGCCCCCCTATCTGTACCTCAGTTATTCTATCAGGCCTATTAGTCAATATTAAGTCCAACACGGCCTTCCCTCTCGTTGGTTCCTGCACTAGTTGGGAGAGATAATTATCCTTAATATTTGTCAAGAACCTTTTTCCTTTCTGAGATCTACAGGTTTCTGTTTCCCAGTCAATATCCGGGTAGTTGAAATCCCCCATTACAATCACTTCATTATGTTTTGCTACTTTGTCTATTTGTCCTAATAGCAGATTCTCATTCTCCTCTGTTATATTTGGTGGCTTATAGCAGACCCCCAGTAATATTTTATTATTATTTTTTGCCCCCTCTATCTCTACGCACATGGACTCGACCCCCTCTTCTCCCTCTCCTATATCTTCCCTTAGTCTGGGTTTTAGACATGACTTTACATATAAGCAGACTCCTCCGCCTTTCCCCTGTTTCCGGTCCCTTCTAAATAAACTATAATCTAATAAATTTACCGCCCAGTCGTAGCTATCGTCTAGCCAAGTCTCTGTTATACCTACGATGTCATACCTCTCCTCCGATATAAGCCCCCGCAGCTCATCCGCCTTATTGGTCAGGCTTCTTGCGTTGGTCAGCATGCAAGATAAAACTTTGGGGTTATTTAGCATCCTATTCTTCTCTAACGATCTAACTGTACTATCCCCACCCCCCTCTCCACCCTCATTATATTCTCTTCTCCTCTTCCCCCTTACTTGCCTCACATCCCACCTATCTCCTTGGTTCCCCCCCCCCCGTCTCTAGTTTAAAAACTCCTCCAACCTATTAGCCATCTTCTTCCCCAGCACCGCTGCACCCTCCCCATTGAGGTGCAGCCCGTCCCTACGGTAGAGCCTGTAGCCGACCGCGAAGTCGGCCCAGTTCTCCATGAACCCAAACCCTTCTGCCTTGCACCAACTCTTTAGCCACTTATTCACCTCCCTAACTTCCCGTTGGCGCTCCTGTGTGGCTCGCGGGATTGGTAGTATTTCTGAGAAAACTACCTTGGAGGTCCTTGCCCTAAGCTTCCTACCTAGGTCCCTGAAATCATTTTTAAGGACCCTCCATCTACCACTCACTTTGTCATTGGTGCCGATGTGGACCATGACCGCTGGGTTTTCGCCAGCCCCACCCAGTAACCTGTCAACCCGATCCACGATGTGCCGGACTTGAGCGCCAGGGAGGCAGCACACCGTTCGGCGATCCCGGTCTTTGTGACAGATTGCCCTGTCTGTCCCCCTAATAATAGAGTCACCCACTACCAGGACCTGTCTTGCCTGCCCTACACTTCCCCCCTCCCCCTCATTACTGGAGCATACACTCCCCCGGAGGTCAGAGGATCTGTCTTGCTCCAATAATGCCGGTTCTGAACCAGCCTTCCTATACTTCTTCCCTCTATCCCTCCTAACTGTTATCCAGCTCCCTGCCTGTTCAGCCTGCACTTCCCCTCTATGCTCCACCCCCAGTATTGACCCATTGAGTGTCTGCTCGGTGAGCAGCAAACTCCGTTCCATGTTGTCGATGCTCCTCAGTATCGCTATCTGAGCACTTAGATCCAGAATTTGGGCTTCCAAGTGCACGATATGCTCACATCTCTCACAGCAGTATGGATCCTCGAGCGGTTGCTCACGGAATGCATACATTGCGCAAGATGTACACTGCACGGCTCCAGCCAACATGGACGTCATTCTAAATATGGGGATACAGTCAGTATATATATACAAGTACAAAACACAATTATTTATATATAGGTGTATGGACGGGGATCAATTAGGGATGTGCAAGTGTATCAATTAGATATCGGCGGGGGATCAGTTAAGTATGGACGGGAGATCAATTAAGTATCAAGTATGGACGGGGGAATCAGCTAAGTAGGTCAATTAACTATGGACTGGGGATCAATAAATATGGACTGGGGAAATAATTAATTGTGGACTGGGGAATCAATCAATTAATTATGGACAGGGGGTTAATTAAATATGGATGGGGATAAGGCAAATAAATATGGATGGGGATAAGGCAAATAAATAGGGACTGGGGATTAGGGGGAATCTATTAAATATGGACAAGGGGGATCAATTGATTATGGGCTGGGGGGGTCGATCAGTGGTTGGGGGATCAATTAAATGAGGACGGGGGGGTCAATTTAAATGTGGTCAGGGGGATCAGTTAAATATGGACGGGGGGTGATCAGGGGATCAATTTAAATATGGACGGGGGGTGATCAATTAAATATGGACTGGGGGATCACTAAAGATGGCCGGGGGAGTTGTATTAAATATGGATAGGGGGGAGATCGATCAAGTATGGACAGGGGATTAATTTAAATAAGGCCGGGGGGAGCACTTAAATATAATACAATTACAATACAAATACAATACAGTACACACTCGGGTTCAGTAGGGCCGCTTATCGCGGCCTCCTGCCCCTCACTCACCTCCTCTAGGGACGCTGCACGCTATCACATCGCGCTCGCCCCTCCAGTCGCCTCTTACCGGTCCTCCTGATCACCTCCTGGTCACCACCACCTGGCGCCCTCCGCCGGCCGGCGCTGCACGCTATCACAGCGCTCTCTTGCGCTCGTCCCTCCGGTCACCTCCTACCGGTCCACCCGGTCCACTCGGTCACCTCCGCCTGGCTCCCTCGCCGGAGGGCCGCGAGCCGAGTCGGACCACGCCGCTCACCACAGCCACACCACAGCCACACCACAGCCCATGTGCTCACACCCCACACGCGCTCTCACTTCCGGTCACGTGCTCTCTCTGTAGCTGGGAAGGGGTCAGATGAAAAAGTCCTGGAGATGTTTTTCCCTCCTTCCCAGCTCCTACAGCAGCACAAACTCCCAGCATCAACAGGCTCCTCCTTGCAGTTGCAAAAACCATCAAGCGCTACAAAGAAACTGGCTCACATGAGGACCGCCCCAGGAAAGGAAGACCTAGAGTCAACTCTGCTTCTGAGGATAAGTTTATTCGAGTCACCAGCCTCAGAAATCTCAGGTTAACAGCAGCTCAGGTTAGAGACCAGGTCAGTGCCACACAGAGTTCTAGCAGCGGACACATCTCTACAACAACTGTTAAGAGGAGACTTTGTGCAGTAGGCCTTCATGGTAAAATAGCTGCTAGGAAACCACTGCTAAGGACAGGCAACAAGCAGAAGAGACTTGTTTGGGCTAAAGAACACAAGGAATGGACATTAGACCAGTGGAAATCTGTGCTTTGGTCTGATGAGTCCAAATTTGAGATCTTTGGTTCCAACCACCGTGTCTTTGAGCGACGCCGAAAAGGTGAACGGATGGACTCTACATGCCTGGTTCCCACCGTGAAGCATGGAGGAGGAGGTGTGATGGTGTGGGGGTGCTTTGCTGGTGACACTGTTGGGGATTTATTCAAAATTGAAAGCATACTGAACCAGCATGGCTACCACAGCATCTTGCAGCGGCATGCTATTCCATCCGGTTTGCGTTTAGTTGGACCATCATTTATTTTTCAACAGGACAATGACCCCAAACACACCTCCAGGCTACGTAAGGGCTATTTGACCAAGAAGGAGAGTGACGGGGTGCTACGCCAGATGACCTGGCCTCCACAGTCACCAGACCTGAACCCAATCGAGATAGTTTGGGGTGAGCTGGACCGCAGAGTGAAGGCAAAAGGGGCAACAAGTGCTAAGCATCTCTGGGAACTCCTTCAAGATTGTTGGAAGACCATTTCCGGTGACTACCTCTTGAAGCTCATCAAGAGAATGCCAAGAGTGTGCAAAGCAGTCATCAAAGCAAAAGGTGGCTACTTTGAAGAACCTAGAATATAAGACATATTTTCAGTTGTTTCACACTTTTTTGTTAAGTATATAATTCCACATGTGTTAATTCACAGTTTTGATGCCTTCAGTGTGAATGTACAATTTTCATAGTCATGAAAATACAGAAAAATCTTTAAATGAGAAGGTGTGTCCAAACTTTTGGTCTGTACTGTATGTATGTCCCCTGTTACGCTGCTGTTCTTTAGCGCATTAAAAAAGGATTCTTTTTGCCTTCCTCCGTGAGAAAGCGATAGGCACTGCCATGCGCCTCCAGTTACTTGCACGCCAATGTCACCTGCTGGCTTTTCTTTGACTGCTGCATTTATTGCAGTGCAGGGACCTGGCGGGTCTGTGCACTGCAGTGCATTTCAGATAAATGTGCATCCTTGGACACATATCCAGCTAAAATATGCAATGGCGTCAGCAGGCCCTTCTCCTGCACAGGCCTGGTCGCGGTCGCACCCTCTGCGACCGTGGTCGTTACACCCCTGGATGACATTTTCCAAAGATAGGCCATTTGTTTAGTAAGGCAAGCCCAATTTAAAAATAATTTTTGCATCAATAAATATAATCAAATAAATCAGTAAGTGTTTAAATATAAAAAGTAGATAAAAATATAGCATTTGTGATTGTGTGGTAATAATGTGTATGAATGACTAGACTGAGTTAAGGCAGGAACCTTAGCATTTGGCAAAAGAAACTGACTGCATGATAATTAGTTTTGCAATATTGTCAGTTAACAACTATGGACAACATCTATCCCTTATTATTAAGCGACTTTATGCATTCAGAATGATTTGCCACTGACAGCCATTAAGGAAAATGCCATCTGATTTATTTATGTCTTATAAATGACAATCTGACACCAAGATCTCTAGAACAAAACCTTTTCCAGGTTTTTACAAAGATTTCCAAGAGTGTGACGATGATACTAATAAAAGAAAATAACAATTAGTTACCCGACGCATTCCCCACTACTTCATTGCCACTAATCCAGTGGTCCCTGCCGGTCCTGCAATGATGATCACTAACCCCTAGGTGCATTTACAGTGAAGGAATATCATAAATGACTGGTCATATGAACACGCGATCATGATTACCTTGCAGTGTATATAAGGCTGGTTTTGCGAATTGATTCACACCATCTCTAGTGGTGATATTTAGACCCCAACCTGTTCAGGACAGACTCTAGTCAGTCTCAAGTCAATAAGTGAATGAGACTGAACTGCAGTGCCAGGTTGTTGCTGCCCATTTATTCTGCTGATTAGCGAGGGTCGCTTGAATCAGACCCTCACAAATCAAATATTGATGGCATATAGTAACTCCTGGACAATTTCAGAAATTGCAAAAAAAAAAAAAGATCAAAACATCATTAATTATGATCATGTTTTTCCTACTGAGACCGTAACCTGAAGGCCTGTCAATATACCAATTGTCTAAAAATCAACATGCCACAGTACGTGCAGTGAGAGATGCCCACATTGTTTGGCTCAAAAGTCCATGACCACAGGACCAAAGTCTTGCAAACCTCCTCCAACATGTCGACAGCCCTGGCGCCTCTTTTGAGTAGTAGTCCTGACACAAACTCATGTTTGCATCGCGCTTCAATGATGACATCGCACCGGATCTATTAATAAGAAAAGGGCAGGGGATGCCGACAGGTAGAAGGAGGTTTGCAGGGCACTGGTCCAACAGAAGCTAACCACCAACATGGCAGTTAGACCAGGGTCCTGTGAATCTTTTCGCTCACAACTTTGAGTTTATCCCCTCAACTCTCCAATGAATTCACATAAAATTTTAAAGGGGTTGTCCAGATTTAAGAGCAAATTCTGCACTCACTCTGTGTGACAGAAGACATCTCAATCGTGACAGCTTGCAGTGCGCACTCAGTCACGATTCTCCGGTATTGCCGACGCTCTGGTCACATGCCGACTAATCTCATCTGGCTTCACTCAATAGAAGTGAATTGCTGAACATGTCAAGTAGCAAAGTAGCAAATGACATACATGCGGTCACATGACCACTCTTTTGCACCGGCAATACCGGTTGAATCCTGACAGCGTGCACCGCAGATAGAGTGACTGCAGACTTTGCTCTCAAACCTGGAAAATCACCTTAAAGGCTCCCTCACATCAGTATATTCATTGGACGAGTGCTATCCGGATAGCACTCAAATCAAAGTTGTACTACGGGGCAGTGCAGATCTGTGATTTTTTCTACAAACCGATTCACGTGCTACTAATGGCTGTGCAATTCGGATCAAGCGCATCTATACAAGTCTATGGGTGAAACATCAGAAATTAATTTCTCCATCTTCTTCGCACCTTTGCTCCGATTCTCACATGATTAGAGTGTCAGAGTTTGAGCTGAGTGCCATTACCATAATCGATCCGATTCTCTCGCATGAGAGACTACGATCGTGTGAGCGAGCCCTAAAGATGGGAGTAGCAAGGACCAGAACACAATGGTAATGCCATATGTCCCAATTTGTATAGTAAACACATAATATTGGAGTTCTGAGCTGAAAGATTTATTTGCAGTCCCTAATAGGAAGCAATTAGACCTTTGTACTTAATAATCTAATATCACTTTGAGCGAAGGTAATTGCTGATTGAATAATGGCATTGCCGCTGCTAACATTGGGGCAGTGTAGTGAGGCTGTATACCGCGAGTGAGATGCTGCAGCTCTGTTATTACAGCCCTCCATCTGCGGCAGTAACTAATCTGCCTCCGTACAGTAATCCAGAAGGTTGAGCAAATTAAATTATTGATCAGTATTCTTTAGTGCGCTGCAATCCTTGTTTATTGCCTCTCATATGTTATCTGAAACATAATGGCAAGGAGAAGGTCGTGATCAATATTTTAGTATAACCTGTTTATTAAGTTAAGAAATTGAATGAAAAGCCCACAACATTGGAAAAATGCTTTTCTCTAGATGGATTTCCTATTGTGTGTATTAGCAGTAATAATTACAGATAAATGTAATATAGCCTCTTACTGGTGGAGGGAATGGATTGCTTCATTTGGGACCATGTTAATTATTTATACTGTAGACAATTAAATTGCCACTTGTGGCCAATAAATGCAGATGCGCAGTTTTCAGCAACTATTTTAGTACAGGGAGAAATGAGAAAAAAAACTGCAATTTTCCCTCGACCTTCGCAGTCAGCAGTTTTTATGTGTCACGCTGAATAGGTCGACACTGCTAACTATTTATAAGCCGAGGCCACAGGTGATAAATGCATTACCCCTTAAAAGAAAAGCAAGTGAATCCTATTTTGTTGATTCTTTTTTCTATTGATGCCGAGCTACAGCTTTTATATTATAGTCTAGAGCTGTATTCACAGTTCTGCTGGTTCACTTGTCACCTTTGGGGGATCAGGAGCCAGACTTTAGGCCAGCGGTCTCAAACTTAGCCTGGTAAATGGGCCGCACATAGAAAAAGATTGATTTTGAAGGGCCGCGTACTTTGCGGGAGAAGATAATGTTTTCAGTGACACCTTTTTTCTATAAGACTTTTTGATCATCTTTTTTTATTTTTGCCATGTTTTTTATTCTTTTTAATGGTGTTTATACATGGTGTAAAATGGCCACCAGACTTGAGGGGAGATATGTATCGCTGAGGTTGGCAACTTCAGTGATGTAAAACCAGAAAAGCATGCTCCAGTACAAGTAGTGCTGAGAGGGTTAATTAGGTGTATCAGGGCTGTTTTTTTCGAGCAGTCATAAGAGATGGGGGGGATTGGCTGCTCACATATCCCCACCCCCAGGGCGTGTGTATAAAATGGAGACCAAGTGTCTCATTCAGTGTCTGTGGCTGGAGGTGTGGAGACCTCCAGAGTGTTTGTGCCAAAAAGACACTGACCGTGACCGTGAGCGGGTGAACCCGCCATATTGTATGGACTGTTTATTTTCTGTTTTTGTTACACTGTGCCGGACAAGGCTTTCTTTTGTTTACTTCTGAAAGTGCGGTTTATGCAGCATAATAAACCTGCCTTGGACATTTTAAAGAGACAGTGTCCCGTGCCTGGGTTATGGTATAGGTCTTCTTTTTTACTTCAGTTTTTGCATAAAACAGCATTTTTAGTGTTCATTTATTTTTTTTCATACTTTATTTTGAATATTTAAAAAAAAAAAGTTTTCCTTTTTTTGTCCCCCAATCAGCCCCATACAGTATTATTGTTTTACAATTAGCCTCTTATATTAATTCTGCCCTCATCCTGTAATAATGTCCCCCATTTTGTAATAATATCCCCGTCCTGTAATAATGTCTCCACGTCCTGTAATAATGTCCCCATCCTGTAATAATGTCCCCACGTCCTGCAATAATGTCCCCAATCCTGTAATTATGTCCCCTGTTCTGTAATAATGTCCCCATCTTGTAATAATGTCCCCACGTCCTGCAATAATGTCCCCAATCCTGTAATTATGTCCCCCGTTCTGTAATAATGTCCCCAATCCTGTAAAAATGTCCCCTATTTTGTAATAATGTCCGCTGTCCTGTAATAACGTCCCCTGTAATGTAATATTGTCCCCTGTCCAGTAATAACGTCCCCAATCCTATAATATTGTCCCCTGTCCTGCAATATTGTCCCCTGTCCTGTAATAATGTCCTCTGTCCTGTAATAATGTCCGCAATCCTGTAATATTGTCCCCTGTCCTGTAATAATGTCCTCTGTCCTATAATAATGTCCGCAATCCTGTAATAATGCCCCCTGTCCTGTAATAATGTTCTTCATGTAAAAATGTTCCCAAATCTTTAATAACGTCCCTCAACCTGTAGTAATGGTCCCCCATCCTGTAATAATGTCCCGAATCATGTAATAATGTCCATTGTCTGGTAATAATGGTCCCCATCTTGGTCTCATCTTGTAGTAATGTCCCCATCTTGTAGTAATGTCCCCATCTTGGTCTCATCTTGTAGTAATGTCCCCATCTTCGTCTCATCTTGTAGTAATGTCCTCATCTTGGTCTCATCTTGTAGTAATATCCCCATCTTGTAGTAATGTCCCCATCTTGGTCTCATCTTGTAGTAATGTCCCCATCTTGTAGTAATGTCCCCATTGTAACGGGTCTGGGAGGCGGAACCTCTGAGCAACTATACAAGGGGGCGGTCCTTGTAAGGAAGCGGGTGGCTCCCAGGGAAGACAGGCAGGTAGTCATTGCTAGTGACAGGGACAGTCTCTGGGTAGAAGGGCAGGAAGTCACGGCAAGTGACAGGGACAGTCTCTGGGTAGAAGGGCAGGTAGTCACGGCAAGTGACAGGGACAGTCTCTGGGTAGACTAGCAGACAGGTAGCAGGTGGACGCTCCCAGGTGAGCGGGCAAGAGTCTCTGGACAGGCAGGTGGTCACGGCAAGTGACGGCAGAGCCTCCCGGTAGGCTAGCAGGCAGGTAGCAGGTGAGCGCTCCCAGGTGAGCGGGCAAGAGTCTCTGGACAGGCAGGTGGTCACGGCAAGTGATGGCAGAGCCTCCAGGTAGGCAAGCAGGCAGGTAGCAGGTGAGCGCTCCCAGGTGAGTGGGCAGGCTGGTCCATAGACAGACTGACAGGTGTCGGAAGGCAGACCGTCGGACCACAGGCTTGCAAGCAGGTAAGCGGATATCAGGCAGGTATCCAGCAGGAATCTGGCAGGTGACTGGCAGGTAACAGGCAGGAATCTGGCAGGTGACTGGCAGGTAACAAGCAGGAATCTGGCAGGTGACTGGCAGGTAACTGGTAACGGGACCTGAGGGTTGAAGCAGAGTGAAGGCTTTGCAACAACATTGCTTGGGCACCTCCATTTTGGAGGAGGTGCCTTATATATGGTGAGGTCCTCCGGCCATTGGCCGAGGACTCCTTAGGACGGCGCGCGCGGCCTCTTTAAGAGAGGGGGAGCGGGCGCGCGTGCGCCCTAAGCACAGTGGCCGGGAAGCAGCGCGCGCTGCCAGCAGAGCGGGAGGAGGACGCCGGGCACGGAGCGGAGAAGTGAGGGGAACAGCGTCCCTGCCTAGCAGGAGGCAGGGACGCCGACGCTACAGTACCCCCCCCTTTAGGCCCCCCCTTTTTTAGGCCAGACAGAAATTTATCAAGGATGAGAGGGGCATGGATGTTCTCCCGGGGCTCCCACGTTCTCTCCTCAGGACCAAATCCCTTCCAATCCACTAGAAAAAAGGTCTTTCCTCTTACCCTTTTGGTGGCCAGAATGTTCTCTACCTCAAACTCATTTTCAGCGGAAACCGGAGCAGGAGGCGTACCTGTAGACTTGGAAAAAGAGTTAAGTACCACGGGTTTGAGGAGAGATACATGGAAGGAGTTAGGGATCCGCAAGTTGGCCGGGAGTTTCAATTTATAGGCCACTGGGTTGATTTGTTTGATAACTTCCAGTGGGCCGATGAACCGAGGCCCTAACTTGTAGGAAGGAATCTTGTGCCGGACATACTTGGACGAGAGCCAGACTTTATCTCCAGGACGGAATTGTGGAGGATCCAGGCGTTTTTTGTCAGCGTGTTTTTTCATCCGCTCGGACGACTGAAGGAGTGCGGATCGGGTACTCTCCCAAATGGAGGAAAATTTGCTAACGAGAGATTCCGCAGCCGGATTGTCCACCGAGGTGGAGACGGGAAATGGGATCCGAGGATGCTGACCGAAGACTACAAAAAACGGGGATTTGGAGGAAGATTCGCTCTCGTGATTATTGTAAGAGAATTCGGCCCATGGCAGGAGATCCACCCAGTCTGAATGGTGGGCATTAACGAAGTGCCGGAGGTAGCTGGTCAGGATCTGATTGATCCTCTCCACTTGACCATTGGACTGTGGGTGGTATGCGGAGGAGAAGTCCAGGGTGATGTCTAGCAGCTTACATGTGGCTCTCCAGAAGCGTGAGGTGAACTGAACCCCACGATCCGACACGATGTGGAGGGGCAGGCCATGGAAACGGAAGATGTGGCGGATAAAGTCTTTAGCCAGCTCGGGTGCAGACGGGAGGCCTGGCAGGGGAATGAAATGAGCCATTTTAGAAAAGCGATCAGCGACCACCCAAATGACCGTACAACCGGCAGAGACAGGGAGATCTGTTATGAAGTCCATAGCTATATGCTGCCAGGGGGCAGCAGGTACTGGAAGAGGAAGGAGGCGACCGGCTGGCAGGTGTCTCGGAACCTTGTTGCGGGCGCAGGACACACAGGCAGAAACAAAGTCTATTACGTCCTTGTGCAGGGTAGGCCACCAGTAGTGCCGGGTGATAAGCTGGAGGGTCTTTTTCTGACCGGCGTGGCCAGCAAGCTTAGACGAGTGACCCCAGTGTAGGATCTTCTCCCGATCAGGTACCGTTACGAACGTCTTACCGGGAGGGAGACTATTTAGACTCACCGGGGCCACCTGCATTACTCTGGCGGGAGCGATGATGTGTTTAGGTTCCTCCTCAAGATCAGACACCAGGAAGGATCGGGACAAGGCGTCAGCTTTGATGTTTTTGTCAGCTGGGCGAAAATGAAGAACAAAATCAAAGCGAGCAAAAAACAAGGACCACCGGGCTTGGCGCGGGTTAAGTCTCTGGGCGCTCTGGAGGTAAGCCAAGTTCTTGTGATCCGTGTAAATTATTACCGGGTGAAGAGCCCCCTCGAGCAGGTAACGCCACTCCTCCAATGCCAGCTTAATGGCCAATAACTCTCGGTCTCCTATAGAATAGTCGCGCTCGGAAGAGGAGAAGAGTTTGGAGAAGAAGCCGCAAGTTACCATTCTCCCGGAAGACGATTTTTGGGTAAGTACCGCTCCGGCTCCAGAGGAGGCATCAACTTCCAGGAAGAATTGCTTGTTGCCGTCCGGGCGATGCAGCACCGGGGGCGGAAGAGAAAGCCTGTTTTAAGGAAAGAAAGGCTTCCTCTGCTTCGGGCGGCCATTCTCTGGGATTAGTGCCCTTACGGGTGAGCGCAGAGATTGGGGCAGTCCGGGAAGAGAAGTGCGGTATGAAGAGGCGGTAGTAGTTGGCGAAGCCCAGGAACCGCTGAATAGCCTTCAACCCCTCTGGTCGAGGCCACTTCTCGATGGCAGACAGTTTCTCAGGATCCATTCGTAGGCCGGTCTGAGAAATTATGTAGCCCAAAAACGGAAGCGAGGTCTGCTCAAAGAGGCACTTCTCATATTTAGCGTAGAGGTGGTTCTGCCTGAGCCTGAGCAGAACCTGACGAACATCCCTCTGGTGTGTGGGGAGATCCGGAGAGAAGACCAAGATGTCGTCCAGGTACACCACTACGCAGGAGTAGAGAAGGTCCCGGAAGATGTCATTGACCAACTCTTGAAAGACGGCGGGAGCGTTACAGAGACGGAAGGGCATTACCAGGTATTCATAGTGGCCGTCCCGGGTGTTGAATGCCGTCTTCCATTCATCCCCCTGACTGATACGGACCAGGTTATACGCCCCACGGAGGTCCAGCTTGGTGAAGATTCTAGCCCCCCTCAGACGGTCAAATAATTCCGGAATGAGCGGAAGGGGGTATTTATTCTTCACCGTGATCTGGTTAAGGCCTCTATAGTCTATACAGGGACGGAGTGAGCCGTCCTTCTTTTTGACGAAGAAGAAGCCTGCTCCCGCCGGGGAAGTAGATTTCCGGATGAATCCCCGGGCCAGATTCTCCTCAATATATTCTGACATGGATCGGGTTTCAGCAGCGGACAAAGGGTAAATGCGCCCACGGGGAGGAGTAGTGCCGGGCATCAGGTCGATTGGGCAGTCGTATGGTCTATGAGGGGGTAATGTCTCTGCCTCCTTTTTATTAAAGACGTCCGCATACGACCAATAAGGAGCCGGAAGACCAGGTAGATTGGCTGGAGTAGGAGAAGGACGGACAGGATGGACGGGAACTAAACAAGTCTTATGGCAGTCCTGTCCCCAGCGAAGGACTTCTCCAGTCTGCCAATCAAGCACGGGCGCATGTCTCTGAAGCCAAGGTAGGCCTAGTAAGAGGGCATGAGAGAGTCCGGGCAGAACATGAAAGAAGATGCTCTCAGAGTGCAGCATTCTCACCTGCAGGGTTATGGATTCGGTGATGAGTTGGATGGGATGTGGTAAGAGGCCCCCTTCCACGGCCGCGACAGATAAGGGTACAGCTAGAGGTTTGGTGGGAATGCGGTATTTCTCTACCAGAGACTGAGAAATTAGATTTCCGGCAGCTCCAGAGTCAAGTTGGGCTAGTTCAAAATAACGGTTCTCCCCGCAGATGATAGAGACCGACAGCAACAGAGATGGAGAGGGTTTACTCTTGTCTAGGACGACCTCTCTGAGCGATCCTAGACACAGGCGTTTCCCGACCTCTCCGGGCAGGAACGGATCCGGTGCTCCTTACTGCCACAGTAGAAGCAGCTCCCCTCGGCACGGCGTAACTCTTGACGGGTTTTGACCATCTTGGTCTGGTCGACCTGCATAGGCTCGGGTGAGTGCGCCTGGGGAGTAGCGGGAGACGTGACAGGTTTCTGAAAGGTAGGGGCTAGTCGTGGAAACCTCCTCTCACGGGTGACCTCTTTGGCGCGTTCCTGGAACCGGATGTCAATCCGGGTGGCAAGAGTTATTAAGTCGTCGAGAGTGGTAGGTATGTCCCGACCGGCGAGTTCATCTTTAATACGGCCGGACAGACCCTCCCAAAAGACAGACACCAGGGCGTCGTTATCATAGGCCAGCTCCGAAGCAAGGGTACGGAACCGTATGGCATATTGGCCCACGGTGAGATTTCCTTGATGGAGGCGTAGCAGAGATGATGCGGATGAGGTCTTCCGTCCGGGTTCGTCGAAGACTTTCCGGAAAGCCGTGAGAAAGGCTGGCAGGTTGGACACCAGGGGGTCTCCTCTCTCCCATAGAGGATTTAGCCAAGCCAGTGCCTCCTCCGTGAGATGGGACATGATGAAGGCTACTTTGGCCCGGTCGGAGATAAACTGGTGGGACAGGAGTTCAAAGTGCAGGGTGCACTGGTTTATGAAGCCCCGAGCATGAGCGGGGTCGCCTCCGAAGCGAGGAGGTGCAGAAAGCCGGGGTCCGGGGCAGGATGCAATGGTATTGGTGGGCAGCGACGCTGCCGGGCTGCGAGTAAAGACACTAGCGGTGGTTGCTGGTGGAGCAGTCAGAGTGTCCAGGCGAGAGTTGACATTCCGCAGATGACTCAGGATGGACTCCTGTTGGGACCTCTGACGGGACAGTTCATGACATAGGTCCGAGAGCGAGGGAGCTTGGGTGCCACCGGGTTCCATGGCCCGATCAAACTGTAACGGGTCTGGGAGGCGGAACCTCTGAGCAACTATACAAGGGGGCGGTCCTTGTAAGGAAGCGGGTGGCTCCCAGGGAAGACGGGCAGGTAGTCACGGCAAGTGACAGGGACAGTCTCTGGGTAGAAGGGCAGGTAGTCACGGCAAGTGACAGGGACAGTCTCTGGGTAGACTAGCAGACAGGTAGCAGGTGGACGCTCCCAGGTGAGCGGGCAAGAGTCTCTGGACAGGCAGGTGGTCACGGCAAGTGACGGCAGAGCCTCCAGGTAGGCTAGCAGGCAGGTAGCAGGTGAGCGCTCCCAGGTGAGCGGGCAAGAGTCTCTGGACAGGCAGGTGGTCACGGCAAGTGATGGCAGAGCCTCCAGGTAGGCAAGCAGGCAGGTAGCAGGTGAGCACTCCCAGGTGAGCGGGCAGGCTGGTCCATAGACAGACTAACAGGTGTCGGAAGGCAGACCGTCGGACCGCAGGCTTGCAAGCAGGTAAGCGGATATCAGGCAGGTATCCAGCAGGAATCTGGCAGGTGACTGGCAGGTAACAAGCAGGAATCTGGCAGGTGACTGGCAGGTAACTGGTAACGGGACCTGAGGGCTGAAGCAGAGTGAAGGCTTTGCAACAACATTGCTCGGGCACCTCCATTTTGGAGGAGGTGCCTTATATATGGTGAGGTCCTCCGGCCATTGGCCGGGGACTCCTTAGGACGGCGCGCGCGGCCCCTTTAAGAGAGGGGGAGCGCGCGCGCGCCCTAAGCACAGTGGCCGGGAAGCAGCGCGCGCTGCCAGCAGAGCGGGAGGAGGACGCCGGGCACGGAGCTGAGAGGTGAGGGGAACAGCGTCCCTGCCTAGCAGGAGGCAGGGACGCCGACGCTACACCCATCTTGGTCTCATCTTGTAGTAATGTCCCCATCTTGGTCTCATCTTGTAGTAATGTCCCCATCTTGTAGTAATGTCCCCATCTTGTAGTTGTAACAATGTCACACATTCTGTTGCTCTTCACATACACATTAAAAAAAATTCTTCTTACCTGACCTTGCTTCCTCAGCAAACAGTGTCCGCTTCCTCCTCCACAGCCGGGGCGGTGCATGGCAGTGACATCGTGCGTGGCCGTGATGGAGATGCCGACATCAATCGCCGGGCTCTGATTGGCCAGTGGTTGGTACTTGTACTGCTGTGCAAAGAGCCGGTCTCTATGCCTCAATACATTTCAATTGAATGCTTTAGGAAAGGGGGTCTTCAATGTTAACATTACACTTTTCTGAATGTTAATCACCAGACCACAAGCCAGTTAGGAATGTTGTAAGATTTCAGCTCTGAACCCTTTATTTGCCCTAATTTTTCAAACAGGCCTCCTATAACATTGCATACGGCACTAGAAACCAGCACATGTGCAATGTCACAAGTGGAAGACATGATCACATACCTTCCACCATCGGCCATGATCAGTACCGGAGCTCCATTCTGGTGGCAGGTCTTCTTTAAATTACAACTGGCAAATTCTGGGTGTAAAAGAAATAAAGTTGGCCATGAATTTTTTTACATGTCAGATTGAATTGAAATAATACCTACAAGTGATCAATGTTTCTTTCCACCACCCAGGGTTCATGCTTATCGGGAGTGATGTGAAGCTGAACAGTACATCGTCATTGATAGGTCAATCCCTATCGGAGATCCTCCAGAACCCGGACCGGGCTAGAGATGCTCTACGGGTTTTATTACATCTGGTAAGATTAAGTCATCTCAAACTCTTAACATGTTCACTGCCATTAGGTACATAATATCAAACTAAACTTTAAGAAAACCTGGGTATAAGACCATGCCGATCTCTGGTCTTCTTACACAACCTCAATTAAGCGTTTCTCTATGCTTTGCCAGTATCATATACCCACACAGAATGTTAGCTACGAAGGTACCGAGTATATCGCCCACATTTTCTCTGCGTATTAATGCTGTTCTTACTTTACAGGTTGAAAAGTCTTTGCAGAGGATTCAGAATGGACAGCGTAATTCGATGTACACGTCCCAGCAGAGTGTGGAAAATAAAGTGGGGGGAATCCCAGGCTGGCAGTCATTGTTAACAGCTGTAGGATTTCGACTTGACCCCCCAGCCAGCGGCCTTCCTGCAGCAGTCTTTTTCCCAACATCTGATCCTGGCGATCGCCTGCAGCAGTGCAGTACAACTATACAGTCCCTCTTAGGTACCGTTCACCTCTAATACTAATGAAGTAGAAGTTGTCAGAACTTCAACAGGAAACTATTAATAAAAATGGAAGTTATTGCTGAACTTTTAGAAAACAAAGACAGTCTCAGTGGATGAGAAAAGCGCTATAAAAACATAATTGTGTCTCCTTTCTAGAGCTTTGTTCTCCATTCCCCTGACAGTAGCGCAACATAAAAGTTCCTTTATACAAGAACCATAGATGCAATACAGTCATGTTATCCCAATACTTACAGTACAGTAAAATATATACCTAATTAAACCGTGCTGGAGAAGCAAATACCAGCAGCTCCATGAAGGGCACAGAAATTAGGTATTTTTAGGCCAAGGATTTTAATGGAGCTCATTAAAGGATTTGAGCTGGAATACACACTCGGGTGCTCTCATGCAGCTAAAAACTGCAAAGCCCAATTACACAATTCTAATAGGGCCATTATGGTCCCACACACCAGTCCTGTGAGATCTAACGTGGAAGTTGTAACATTTTTGGTGCATCTTAAAATAATCCGTAGAGTAATAAAGAGCCATTGTGTTACTGATGGTATTAGTCCAGAACTTTCTTACTTTGTGCAGTCCTTATCAATTCTAACGGATGGATTCTTGTATTTGTATGCAACTAGTTTCCATATACTGAAAACTTATAATTGAGCACTGTAAAAGTCTAGAGACACATTTCATTTCCTCTATGGTCTGGGACCTCTGAGTTATTTCACATTTCTAGTATGTAATATCAGACCAAGGAATATCTGCCTCCTCCAGTTACTTAGGTCATGTATATGTAATCCTAGCCTTCCATGGATCTCATTAATGTGCAGTTAAAGGGAATCTGTAACCAGGTTTTTGCTACCTAATTTGAGAGCGGTTTAATGTAGAGACCAAGACCCTGATTCCAATGATGTGTCACTTACTGCACTACTTGCTGTAGTTTTCATAAAATCACTGTTTTATCAGCAGGAGATTATCACTAGAGGACTAGTAAACTTCCTGCCATGTAGTCCAACCACGCCTCCACCACTGATTAGCAGCTTACTGTGTATTCACAGTATACACAGAAAGCTGCCAATTAGTTGTAGGGGCGGGTTATAAAGGGCTCTTCATTCAGAAAACTGGTAAATCTGCAGCAGATAAAAAAATATTGATTTTATCAAAAAATGCAGCAACCATTAAAGTAAGTGACATATCGATAAAATCAGAGACTCTATCCCTATATCATGCTGCTCTTAGATAGTGAAGCAAAACCTGGAGACATATTCCCTTTAACTGGATATTTATTGTGTGTGATCACACACATTGCACAAAATAGTTGGAATATAACGTTATACCACTGTCTTGAACAGTGATCCACCTACCTTTTCCAGTGAAACGATCTGTGTAGTTAAAGGACACAAACACATATTTTTGCACACAGCTGTTGTAGTGAACACATCTGTGCTCAGGTTTACATATGTCATCATACATGGTAATAAAGCATGTATAATATTCCGACTTTGCCTATGGATATGATTATGTCAGGGACAGCCATTTCATCTGTTCATTTTCACAGTTGCTCTCTGTATACTATGTTTACATGCTTTATTCTAGTACTTTCTCATTGTTGCTCATAATTAAATTCTATGTCTAAGAATGCTTTTAAATGCAAGATATATGTAAGTGGAAGCATTGTGCCCCTTTGTTACTTTTGTTATAAATTGACAAGTGGGTGTTACTAGTTAGGGGTGTGTTCCTGTACAGTCTCACATTGTCCAATCAGTGCTGGTAGTGTTATACCAGGTACAAACACGCCTTTTCGACAGAGAAAATGGTAACCCCCTGGAGTTAATTTAGTCATAATACTGACGAGGAATAACAGGGATAGCACAACCCAAAATTATGCGAAAAGATTCTTAAGAATTGTTATTTTGTGAGGAATGAGAAATTTTACTAAAACAGACTCTTCAGAAGAGCTGACAGATCATCTTTAAAAGGCAACAAAACTTTTTTTATTATTCTTATTTAAAGGGGATATCTTATATTGGTAAATGGATAAAATGTCAGACTGTTTGTAAAAACAATCAACTTTTCAATTTACCTCTTATTAAAAATCATCTCTGTTCTCAAGAATGGATGGATTTAGAGTTCTATAGTAGTGATGAGCGAGTATGAATCTTCAACCCTTTCGGGCGAGCACGCTCAGGTGCTCGCCGAGTATTTTGGCGTGCTCGGCATTTCTTTTACTGTCTCCGTGGCTGCATGTGCAACAGCTGTCAAACAGTTGTGACACTTGCAGCCAACGCGACGGTAAAAAAAATGCAGAGCAGGCCAATATACTCCGCGAACACCCGAGCGTGATCGCCCGAAAGGGTTGACAATTCATACTCGCTCATCACTATTCTATAGTTTATATCTCGTAGACTAGTTCACCAGCCACCTCTGCAGTGTATTAATAGTGGCCGGTTTCCTTGGAAAGGAGCACTTTGATGTTGGCAGGATAGCTGAATCCAGCATCAACGTCTCTGCACTTCTATAATGCAGAGAAACTGGTAAGAAGCAGTGAGGAAAGGGAGTGGTAAGATCATGAAGAAACAACTTAAGAACATTTCTTTAATCCTCCAGGCATTGCAAAGTTATGAATTTTTTAAATTTACCTCTTGTTTTTCTTCCTCCTCTTTCAAACACAATGTTGCATTGTCGTCGTTTCTCATAGCCAGTTCATGTTTTTATAGAAGCTCCTTTCAACTGCAGCTCAGCAAGATCCCTACACTGATTTGAACAATCAGGGTCCAGGACGTTCCTTTCATGCCACCTGACCCTCTCTGCTCCCAATCTCCCTGGTTAGAGAAGGGAATTCTGTGTTCTGATTATATGAATTTAGTGTTTGGCTCTTGTTGAGCAGCAGTTGAAAGCAGCTTCTAAAGGAGCATGAACTGGGCACTCAAACAGCACTGCAGCACAGTGTTTGGGAGAGAAAGCAGCTTAATAAAGTTTATTACGAAAAATCTTCACTTTACAATGCTTGGACAATTAAATATAAATTGATGTACCCTTTAAATGTTCACATTTTAAACTATTATCTATAACTTGAAATTAGAAGAAGGATGGATGGGAAACAATAGTAACAGACAAGAGCTGAATAATTTAGGATCAGCTTTATCCTCTTGTAAGTGCTCATATACACCACAATACTTTTATGGTAACAAGTCTAACCAGTATTATATAAACTATTGTTCCAGTATTTATATAGATCATCACTATTCACACAGAGCAATGTACTCTCTCCGTAGGATTGCCGCACGCTGCGCTTCAGGCTCTGTGTAAGCTCATCACTGCTTCAGAAACCGGAGAGCAGCTGATCAATCGGGTAAGTGGTGCCTGACGGACCAATGTTATTTCTTAGTAAATAGTAGAAATTAATCTTTTTGCATTCACTGGACTTCACATATCTACCAAGCTGGACCATGTGGTTCTTATATTTTGTCAAGCATTAACTTTATTTTAACTTTCTGGCAATTCTATTGCAATATATATTGTGACTTATCAATCCAGTATAAATTACACTAACACCCTTGAAGCCATCCCCATCAGTGCTTGAAAGTTGCCTGCATAGTTTGGGCAGAGTGATCAATGTATGCCTTTTAATAAATAATCCATTTTAGTTGCCGTGCGCTGGAAATAGTCTATAGCCATCCATCACATTGTATTTAGGTTGATCTGTGCTATAAGCGTGCATGCACCTTCCCAAAGTAAAAACAGATCTCTCTAAAGAATGCCATGAATGCCTACACAGACTACCGGGACCAGATTTACTGCTTCAATTGCTTGTCTTGTTTGCATGCTAGCTTTCCTGTGCTCTAATCATCTGCATGAAGGACAGTTACAATTGTGGGACCAGTATAGTAGTGGTACATGAGTCAGTAAATGGGAGCATTACTGCTATCAGACAAACTATATACACAAAGTATTAATACACAAAAGAACAGATTATAGTCAGGGCAAAAGGGACAATTTTTTGTCCAGAAGCATTCACCAATCTTGATATGGCCCATATTACCCACTACAATTATGTACAGTATATTGTCTAAGAGAACTGTATACGCAGCAATATCCATATACTTCTATATGGTGTATTAATAGAAGGCGATAATTGGCGAAACATGTCAACGATCACCCGACAGTCTAGCAAAATGACCACTCATCAGGTATTTTGGATTGTTTATTCTAGCAAAAAAAAAATCACTGTTATCGGCAGCACATTGCCTGTTTACACGGGATAATATGCTGCCGATAACAATGATTTATTTTTCAGCACAAGTAATCCAGTCACCTGATGAATGAGCATTTTGCTCATTTGTTGGGTGACTGTCGCATTTTTTACTTGGGCCGATAATCGGGAACAATACTGTATGGGGACAGAATGCTTCTAGTAAAGATTGATCCTGATTGTCAATTGGATGAGGGACTTATATATCGTCGATTGACGCTCATTAAAGTACATTAACAGCCAAAGTTAAAACATCTAAATGTAGCATTAATCTGACTACTTTTAATTATGATGGGGAGTCATCTGATAATGGAGCGTGATGCAGATTTCACATTCCCCATGGCTCCTATGATCTTGCAAGGCTCTGTTCACATTTGCAGTTTAAGTCTCCATTTGCTGTATACACCAGAAAAACTCCTGTTGTATACAGTATGTGAAATATATACAGTGCATAGGACTCCATAAACTTAACAGAAGCTTAAACATATTCTTCTATGCTGGACTAGTGTACATTGGTATACTTTTTCTGAATAGATAAGGGTAGTACAGCGTAGTATACACTATGGTAACATTTTTTTGTATAATGGGAGCCCATAGGAGATATGTGCCAAATGCTGACCGTATAACCCGTCTGCACAATAGCCCTTGTCCCCATGTTATTCTGTTGGGCTGTGCAAGTCGTTCTGAGCAAAAAAATTGCAACGTGCATAATTTGCCAAAGATCGAATGCCACTCGTCCATTTAACGCTTTGGGTCCACAGAAAGAATCGGACTGCACTCAGATGTCATCCGGATGACATCTGAGTGCAGTCCGAATTGCACGGACTGACATTATAAAGAAGGTAGATAAACTTTTTTTTTCACTCTCCAAATCTGAGAAAATCGGATCACACTCTGATCGAACTCTGAGCAAAGTGTGATCAGCATAATCTGACTGATTTTCTTGAAATTTTTCTGCATCTGCCCGAAGTGAGAGGGATTGTGAGACTTTTTTGTAATAACAGGTACTCCTTAGTACATTCTGAAAAACGCCAGCAATGTAATCCTACACTTTACATGTTTTCTCTGTAAGTAAAGACTGGACTGGTTGGCACTGAATAATGACAGAAGATATAAAAAGTGTTCTCGTTTAAAAATTTTGTTAAAAAAATTCATGGGATCCTTGAAGTTCCTTCTGGCTAATGCATGTTTAATGCTAATACCACTTCGCTCAGCATGCGCAGAAATGAATGAAAATGTAGCACTGTAACCTATGCTCGAGTTTTAAGGTTCTTTTTCTCTTTTTCTTTTTCCTTCGCTAAACTTTATTTTTCTGCTTGTAATCTGCTGGCTTCTGAAGGCTGTTAAAAATATGGTTGGAATGGTAAGTAGACAGAATGGATTGGCTTATTTTGCAATATGCGCCTCAGTTTCCCAACAGAAATTGTATTTATCGATACATTTTGTAGTGATGACTGAAAATGTATATTTATTGAACAAAAACATCATAATTTTGCATTGGTTAGACTGTTTTTCTAACCAATGTATGTTAGCATAAAACCAACTTCCTAGGAGACCGTTTAGCTAAATGGGATTTCCACATAAGAAGCATCAATTCATAAGTAGAAAAATGTATCCAATATTCTTGAATTCTCTGAGCCACTACTCTAATGCATCATTTGTCTCTTTTGCATCTTATAGTTCAAAAATACACTGCATACTTAAAGTAGCACTCTAGTGTTTTTTAAGCCATTCTGTAACTAGTTCTCTAATATCTATAATTCAGCTTTCTTTATCTTATTTAGTTGATTTAGTAATCCTTTCTGATAGTTCATGAATTCCTTCTCTTTAGTGTGGGCATTTGACTTTATTGTGTACCGTCGCCTGGGAATTGCGTACTGTTATGAACTCTCAAGGAGGTCACCAGAAATTCCAGTCTAATGAAAGTGTATGGCCTGTATCATATAAGTTTTCAGGGAAAGTAGAAACTTCTATCAGAGAAAGTGATGATAATTACACAGCTCCTGTCACAAACTTATACTGTTGAAGATAGATCGATATATAAGCCTTCTTGAGTGTATACTCATAATTAGCTTATTTAATAGAATATAGAATGAAGTATAATCATACTGTCCTCGCAGCAGACAGAAATGGCACTGGTAGTAGCTGCTTATGTGATGCTGTGCTGATGCATCATGAGATTAATAGCAGAGACTAGAAGGGTTGAAAGAAAACTAAAAGATAGTTCAGAAGGCTGAACTGCAGGGAAGAGAGTGCACACAAAATAAATCCAGAGTATGAGGGACTATCAGGTTCATAGAAGGGGGTAGTGGGCAGGGATGGAAAATTATTAAATGGAGTGCTTCTTTAATAAAAATAAATAGAAATGTTGAATTTCAGCTCAAGGTAGGAAATGGTCCTCAGAATTTAATGTACTTTCCAGGGCAGTTCTTTTTCTATTGTCTTATTATATAACCAATGATAACTACTCCTATATGACGAATATTGTCATTTCTTCCCTTTTAGCTGCATCAGGTCCTTGTTCAGCTGCAGACCGACAAAGAACATGATTTCTCATCAGTGCCCATCCAAGTTTCTATCAGCGTTCAGCTTTGGAGATTGCCTGGGTGTCATGAATTTTTAGCAGCTTTAGGTATATGAATTTTTTTACAACTATTTCAGATACCAGACTGCATATATACTGCATAAGAAAAGAAGAGGCAGCAATCCCCAGCTTTCAATGCCTGAAAAAGGCTGGGTTGTAAGTCAAAACGCTGCATATTGGATTACCATACATTTTTTTTGCATAGAAGCTCGTGTGGTCTGACTCTTCTTTTCTTTTCTATGGTTCCTTCGGCTGGATGATAAACCACCATAAGGCATGCATGATTATTCCACACTGAGCATGCGGTGCTGCTCATGCTCTTCCTGTGCACATATACAAGGCTGTGCAAAAGTTTTAGGCAGGTGTAAAAAAAAAAATGTTGCAAAGTAAGAATGCTTTCAAAAATAGAAATGTTTAATAATTTATAAAAATAAACTAACCGAATGCAAAGTGAATGAACAAAAGAGTAATCATTATCAAATCACTATTTGGTGTGACCGCCCTTTGGCTTCAAAACAGCATTAAAACATTAATTCTTCTATGTACATATGCATGTTTTTGAAAGAACTCGGCAGGGGAATGTTCCAAACATCTTGGAGAACTAACAACAGATCTTCTATGGACGTATGCTCACTCAAATACTTCTGCCTCTTCATATAATCCCACATACACTTGATGTTAAGATCATGGCTTTGTGACTTCTTTATACTGAAGATAGTTTTTTATTTACATTGGCTGTATGTTTGGGGTCGTTGTCTTGTTGCAGAATAAACTTAAAGCCAATAGGACTTCTCCCCGATGTTATTGCATGATGGATAAGTATCAGCATTGAGGGCACCAAGAAATGGTTAACATTGAGGAACGTAGACACAGTGGTTAGTCACGGAAACTTAGTGCAGAAGATAAAAGACGCATCCTGCTTACTTCTCATTGAAAATTGGAAGATGCCCAGTACTGCCACCAGCACGGAACTGGAATGCAGCTACAACCATCTACTGTGCCGAGAAGTCTGGTCAAAAGTGGTCTTTTTAGAAGAATTGTGGCTAAAACTTATACGTTGGACAAGGAAACAAGGCCATTTATATATGAAAACATAGGAACTAGGGTGCAGAAAAATGGCAGCAGATGCTCTGGACTGATGAGTCAAAATTTGACATATTTGACTGTTACAGAAGGCCGTTTGCTCTTGAAGGGATGGAGAGCAGTACAATAATGAGTGTCTTCATGCAACAGTAAAGAATGGTGGAGATTCCTTGAAAGTTTGCGGTTTCATTTCAGCAAATGGAGTTGATAGTTTGGACAAGATTAATGTTGTCCTTAATGCCGAGAAATACAAGCAAACACTTGTCATCATGCAATACTATTATGGAGGCATCTGATTGTCTCAAAAAAAATTTTGTAACAGGACAACAAGCCTAAACATATAGCCAATGTAATTAAGAACCATTTTTAGCATAAAGAAGAACAAAGAGCACTGGAAGTGATGATATTGCCCACCCTGAGCCATGATCTCAACATCTTCGAGGCTGTTTGGATTTCACAGAGAGACAGAAGTGATACTGTAAATGAAGATATAAAACTACCTGCAATACCTGTCAAAGTCACTAACAAATCTCTAAGATCAATAAGACAATCAAAAGTGCCCCCTACAGAACAGACCAACACATACAACAGCAACCCTGGCACACACCACAAACGCATTTTCTTCAGTGGTGCTCTACGTGTGCCGAATGTACGTGGACAAAATTACATTCTGATGGACCTCCCTATCTAATAATCTAAACTACTTTTTGACTCTTTTCACTCCTCATTTAGTCCTAAAGTGCAGACCCTGTCAACAATCTCTGCGCTGACAATCTAGCTATTTATTTCAAAGAAAAGATTGACAATATCAGTCAAGAAATTATCTCCCAAACCCTTAATAGCATAGGTCCCCTCCCCTTCTACACATCATCAAGTTCTAATTTCCCCCTTTGAACCAATCACAAAAGAATTTACCAGGCTTCTCTCTTCTTCTCACCCTACCACCTGCACTAGTGACCTTATTCCCTCACACCTCCTCCAGTCCCTCTTCCTGGCCGTTAGTGCCAGCTTATCTAAAATATTTAACCTTTATCTTTTGTTATCTTTCCGTCCTCTTTAAAGCATGTTGTTATAACGTCATTATTTTAAAAAAATCATCTGTTGACCAGCACTGATCTGCTAATTGCAGACTTGTCTTTAATCTCTAAACTCCTTGAATGTCTGGTGTCCTCTCATCTGATCTGCTATCTTTTATATAATTTTCTTCTTGACCTCTTACAATTGGGTTTCTGCTGTTTGCACTCTATAGAAACTG
The DNA here is from genome assembly GCF_046119375.1 of Phyllobates terribilis. Taxonomy (NCBI): domain Eukaryota; kingdom Metazoa; phylum Chordata; class Amphibia; order Anura; family Dendrobatidae; genus Phyllobates; species Phyllobates terribilis. Next base: position 294,352,350 of record NW_027362761.1, on the reverse strand, counting down.
CTTTTACTAAAGTCTCTAATGATCTACTAAAAACCAAATCTAACTGTAACTGATTCTCCTGGATTTCTCTGCAGCATTTGACACCATGGATCACCAACTCCTCCTCACTATGCTCCACTCTATCAGCCTTAATAATACTGCACTCTTTTGTTCTCCACCTACCTTTTTGACTGTTCTAATACATTCTCAGTTGTTGGGTCTCCTTCCACTTCACTTCCCCTATCAGGGCTCCTAATAGCACAGTCATAGGTCCCTTTTTCCTATTTGCCATTTCTCTCTCCTATTCAACAAACCATCACTAGATTTGGATTTCAGTACCATTTCTATGTGTTTCCTTCCTCTACTAGCCTACCAAAACCTGATATGTCAATTCCATGTGTGGTACTACCAGAATTCTCATTCAATATACCCGCTGTCTTGGCTTACATATAACTCAGATCTTTCCTTTACTACTTCCAATAACTCACTTGCTTATGTCAGCTGCACATCAAAAACATCTCCAGAAATTACCTTTGAAACTGCAAAATCTCTATCACTCTTATTCATTCTTGTCTTGTCTACTGAAACTCACTACTAAACTCACTACAAGATAATATATCACATACACCTACAAAGCATGCACAGCCTTACATTTCCTCCCTCATCACTGTCTACCAACCTATCCTGTGCTCTCCGTTCCGCTAATGACCTATGACTAACATCCTCCATAATCAAAACCTCTCAATCCCATCCCCAAAATGTTTCTTGTACTGTGCCAGTTCTGTGGAATGCACTACCCAAGACAATAAAGTTAATTCCAAATGTCCAAAGTTTTAAATGTGCCCTAAAACACATTTCTTTAGGCATGCCTATCACCTCACCCCACTAATCTAACCATTCTTAGTTCTCCTTTCCTCAGAATCTGGTCTTTTCTGTCATCTGTTCCTACACACTTCATGCACTTGATGGCACTGGACATACAGTGGGGAAAATAAGTATTTGATACACTGTTTTGCAAGTTTTCCCACCTACAAAGAATGGAGAGGTCTGTAATTTTCATTGTAGGTACACTTCAACTGCAAGAGACAGATTCTAAAAAGAAAAAAACAGAAAATCACATTGTATGATTTGTACATAATTAAATTGCATTTTATTGCATGAAATAAGTATTTGATCACCTATCAACCAGCAAAAATTCTGACTCTCACAGATGTTAGTTTTTCTTTAAGAAGCCCTCCTACTCTGCACTCATTACCTGTATTAATTGCACCTGTTTGAACTCGTTACTTGTATAAAAGACACCTGTCCACACAATCAATCACACTCCAACCTCTCCACCATGAGCAAGACCAAAGAGCTGTCTAAGGACACCAGGGACAAAATTGTAAACCTGCACAAGGCTGAGATGGGCTACAGGACAATAGGCAAGCAGCTTGGTGAGAAGGCAACAACTGTTGGCACAATTATTAGAAAATGGAAGAAACACAAGATGACTGTCAATCTTCCTTGGTCTGGGGCTCCATGCAAGTTCTTGCATCGTGGGGTAAGGATGATTCTGAGAAAGGTCAGCAATCAGCCCAGAACTACATGGGACGACCTGGTCAATGACCTGAAGAGAGCTGGGACCACAGTCTCAAACATTACCATTAGTAACACACCACGTCGTCATGGATTAAAATTCTGCAGGGCACGCAAGGTCCCCCTGCTCACACCAGCATATGTCCAGGCCTGTTTGAAGTTCGCCAATGACCATCTGGATAATCCAGAGGAGGCATGGGAGAAAGTCATGTGGTCACATGACACCAAAATAGATCTTTGTGGTATCAACTCCACTCGCCGTGTTTGGAGGAAGAAGAAGGATGAGTACAACCCCAAGAACACTGTCCCAACCATGAAGCATGGTGGGGAAAACATCATACTTTGGGGGTACTTTTCTGAAAAGGGGAAAGGACGACTGCACCGTATTGAAGGGAGGATGGATAGGGTCATGTATCGCAAGATTTTGGCCAACAACCCCTTTCCCTCAGTAAGAGCATTGAAGATGGATTGTGGCTGGGTCTTCCAGCATGACAATGACCAGAAACACACAGTCAGGGCAACTAAGTAGTGGCTCCTAGAGATGAGCGGTGTTCGACTAGAACTGTTCGCCAATCTCAAATTCGAGCTGTTTTGGGCGGTGTTCGAGTTGTTCGACGAACCCGAACGATTTGCAAAAAATTCGGCTGTTCGAGGTTATGTTCGATAACTGTTCGTGCACCAAAAGCGTGTCCTGCATGTCTGGCGCTATTTAGAGCACCAATCATGCAGGGATTGTCTGCCACTCACTGTAATGCCACAGCCATGGTGGTTGTGGCATTACAGTGATTGCCCAAATCGATGGGAACAGTGCCAACAGTGAAACATGAAAAGCCGGCAATTCAGCAGCGGCATACACCTGTACCCGACAATTTAGAACCGAAAGAATAGAGCTTCACACATAGATTAGATAGATATAAACATGTCAGCCACATATATACGAAGTACAGTGAAAGTGCTGCTTACTGTACTTGTCATTTAGCGTAAAGGATTTATCAAAAAAAATAATAGTGTTTTCATGCACCGTCTCTTTAAAAAAGCCGGCCGGCAATTCAGCAGCGGTACCCGACAATTTATAACAGACAGAATAGAGCTTCACACATAGATTAGATAGATAGAAACATGTCAGCCACATATATACGAAGTACAGTGACAGTGTTGTTTACTGTACTTGTCATTTAGCGTAAAGGATTTATCAAAAAAAATAATAGTGTTTTCATGCACCGTCTCTTTAAAAAAGCCGGCCGGCAATTCAGCAGCGGTACCCGACAATTTATAACAGACAGAATAGAGCTTCACACATAGATTAGATAGATAGAAACATGTCAGTCACATATATATGAAGTACAGTGATAGTGTTGGTTACTGTACTTGTCATTTAGTATTAAAATAAAGGATTTATTATTAAAAAAATTGGCGTGGGGTTCCCCTTAATTTTAGGCTCTAGCGGAGGTTAAGCAGACGGCTGGGGCAGATGTTTGAAGCCTGGGAAGGGGGTAATACCCACGGAGCTTCCCAGGCTACTAATATCAGCCCCCAGCTGAATACATAGCCTTTACTAGCTATTAAAATGGGGGACCCCCCAAAAAAAATGACGTGGGGTCCCCCCTAATTTAATAGCTAGCTAAGGCTAGGCAGACAGCTGGGGGCTGATATTAATAGCCCAGGAAGGGAGCCATGAATATTGGCCCCCTCCCAGGCTAGAAACACCAGCCGTCAGCCGCCCCAGAAATGGCGCATTCATAGGATGCGCCAATTCTGGCACTTAGCCTCGCTCTTCCACGCTGCCCTGGTGCGGTGGCAGGGGGTAATAGGGTTGGGGTTGATGTCAGCTTATAATGCCAGCTGACATCAAGCCCAGGTTAGTAATGGAGAGGCGTCTATAAGACACCCCCATTACTAACCCCATAGTCAAAGTTAAAAAAAACACAAACACCCAGAATAAAGTCCTTTAATTGAAATAAAGACACAATCCTTTATTGTTCTAAATTAAACCATACTTACCGTCACGCCCATTCCAGCTGAAGCCAACGATCTCCTGCAATAAAAGAAAAATAATAAAGCAACCTCATCCTTACCTTTCCATGGTTCCCACGACAGCTTCAGCTCTGCTACATCGAGATGACAGGCTGGACCGCAGCAGAACGCTGCCATCCAGCCTCTCATCCCGCAGACACTGAGAAGCGCAGGCTTGCTTGCGCTGCTCAGCGTCTCTCTGTGACGACATCCAGATGAGCCGAGTTCATGTCCAATGAACTCGGCTCACCTCATGCACGTCACTGACAGCGTGGGAAAATTCTCACGCTGAAGCGGTGAGTGCAGGAGAATTCTCCCACGCTGTCAGTGACGTGCATAAGGTGAGCTCATGTCCAATGAACTCAGCTCACCTCCTGCACGTCACTGACAGCGTGGGAGAATTCTCCTGCACTCAGCGCTTCAGCGTGAGAATTCTCCCACGCTGAAGCGCTGAGTGCAGGAGAATTTTCCCACGCTGTCAGTGACGTGCATAAGGTGAGCTCATGTCCAATGAACTCAGCTCACCTCCTGCACGTCACTGACAGCGTGGGAGAATTCTCCTGCACTCAGCGCTTCAGTGGGAGAATTCTCCCACGCTGAAGCGCTGAGTGCAGGAGAATTTTCCCACGCTGTCAGTGACGTGCATGAGGTGAGCCGAGTTCATTGGACATTAACTCGGCTCATCTGGATGCCCTCACAGAGAGACACTGTGGAGCGCAAGCAAGCCTGCGCTTCTCAGTGTCTGCGGGATGACAGGCTGGATGGCAGCGTTCTGCTGCGGTCCAGCCTGTCATCTCGATGTAGCAGAGCTGAAGCTGTCATGGGAACCATGGAAAGGTAAGGATGATGTTGCTTTATTATTTTTCTTTTATTTCAGGAGATCGTTGGCTTCAGCTGGAATGGGCGTGATGGTAAGTATGGTTTAATTTAGAACAATAAAGAATTGTGTGTTTATTTCAATTAAAGGACTTTTTTCTGGGTGTTGTGTTTTTTTTAAATACTTTACTAGAAATTCATGGTGGTCATGTCTAATATTGGCGTGACCCCATGAATTTCGGGCTTAGGGCCAGCTGATAATGCCAAGCTGGCCCTAACCCCTTTATTACCCAGTGAGCCACCGCATCAGGGCCCTGGATGAGTTGGGTACAGCGCCAGAAGATGGCGCTTCTATGAACGCGCCATTTTCCGGGGTGGCTGCGGACTGCAATTTGCAGCGGGGGTGGCCCAGAAAGCTTGGGCCTCCCTGCGCTGCGGATTCCAGCCCCCAGCTGCCTAGTTGTACCTGGCTGGACACAAAAACAGGGCGAAGCCCCACGTCAATTTTCTTTAAATTATTTCATGAAATAATTAAGAAAAAAAGGGCTTCCCTATATTGTTGTGTCCGGCCAGGTACAAATAGGCAGCTGGTGGTTGGGGGCAGCCCGTTCCTGCCTGCTGTACCTGGCTGGACACAAATATAGTGCGAAGCCCCACGTCAATTTTTTTTAAATTATTTCATGAATTTCCTGAAATAATTTAAAAAAATTGAAGTGGGGCTTCGCACTATATTTGTGTCCAGCCAGGTACAGCAGGCAGGAACGGGCTGCCCCCATCCACCAGCTGCCTATTTGTACCTGGCCGGACACAACAATATAGGGAAGCCCTTTTTTTCTTAATTATTTCATGAATTTCATGAAATAATTAAAAAAAATTGAAGTGGGGCTTCGCACTATATTTGTGTCCAGCCAGGTACAGCAGGCAGGAACGGGCTGCCCCCAACCACCAGCTGCCTATTTGTACCTGGCCGGACACAACAATATAGGGAAGGCCTTTTTTTCTTAATTATTTCATGAATTTCATGAAATAATTAAAAAAAAAGTACGTGGGGCTTCGCCCTATTTTTGTGTCCAGCCAGGTACAACTAGGCAGCTGGGGGCTGGAATCTGCAGCGCAGGGAGGCCCAAGCTTTCTGGGCCCCCCCCCGCTACAAATTGCAGTCCGCAGCCACCCCGGAAAATGGCGCGTTCATAGAAGCGCCATCTTCTGGCGCTGTACCCAACTCATCCAGGGCCCTGGTGCGGTGGCTCACTGGGTAATAAAGGGGTTAGGGCCAGCTTGGTATTATCAGCTGGCCCCAAGCCCAAAATTCATGGGGTCACGCCAGTATTAGACATGACCGCCATGAATTTCTAGTAAAGTATTTAAAAAAAACACAACACCCAGAATAAAGTCCTTTAATTGAAATAAAGACACAATTCTTTATTGTTCTAAATTAAACCATACTTACCATCACACCCATTCCAGCTGAAGCCAACGATCTCCTGCAATAAAAGAAAAATAATAAACCAACCTCATCCTTACCTTTCCATGGTTCCCACGACAGCTTCAGCTCTGCTACATCGAGATGACTGGCTGGACCGCAGCAGAACGCTGCCATCCAGTCTGTCATCCCGCAGACACTGAGAAGCGCAGGCATGCTTGCGCTCCTCACTGTCTCGCTGTGACGGCATCCAGATGAGCCGAGGTCATGTCCAATGAACTCGGCTCACCTCATGCACGTCACTGACAGCGTGGGAAAATTCTCACGCTGAAGTGCTGAGTGCAGGAGAATTCTCCCACGCTGTCAGTGATGTGCATGAGGTGAGCTCATGTCCAATGAACTCAGCTCACCTCCTGCACGTCACTGACAGCGTGGGAAAATTCTCCTGCAATCAGCGCTTCAGCGTGAGAATTTTCCCACGCTGTCAGTGACGTGCATGAGGTGAGCCGAGTTCATTGGACATGAACTCGGCTCATCTGGATGTCGTCACAGAGAGACGCTGAGCAGCGCAAGCAAGCCTGCGCTTCTCAGTGTCTGCGGGATGACAGGCTGGATGGCAGCGTTCTGCTGCGGTCCAGCCTGTCATCTCGATGTAGCAGAGCTGAAGCTGTCGTGGGAACCATGGAAAGGTAAGGATGAGGTTGCTTTATTATTTTTCTTTTATTGCAGGAGATCGTTGGCTTCAGCTGGAATGGGCGTGATGGTAAGTATGGTTTAATTTAGAACAATAAAGGATTGTGTCTTTATTTCAATTAAAGGACTTTATTCTGGGTGTTTGTGTTTTTTTTAACTTTGACTATGGGGTTAGTAATGGGGGTGTCTTATAGACGCCTCTCCATTACTAACCTGGGCTTGATGTCAGCTGGCATTATAAGCTGACATCAACCCCAACCCTATTACCCCCTGCCACCGCACCAGGGCAGCGTGGAAGAGCGAGGCTAAGTGCCAGAATTGGCGCATCCTATGAATGCGCCATTTCTGGGGCGGCTGACGGCTGGTGTTTCTAGCCTGGGAGGGGGCCAATATTCATGGCTCCCTTCCTGGGCTATTAATATCAGCCCCCAGCTGTCTGCCTAGCCTTTGCTAGCTATTAAATTAGGGGGGACCCCACGTCATTTTTTTGGGGGGGTCCCCCATTTTAATAGCTAGTAAAGGCTATGTATTCAGCTGGGGGCTGATATTAGTAGCCTGGGAAGCTCCGTGGGTATTACCCCCTTCCCAGGCTTCAAACATCTGCCCCAGCCGTCTGCTTAACCTCCGCTAGAGCCTAAAATTAAGGGGAACCCCACGCCAATTTTTTTAATAATAAATCCTTTATTTTAATACTAAATGACAAGTACAGTAACCAACACTATCACTGTACTTCATATATATGTGACTGACATGTTTCTATCTATCTAATCTATGTGTGATGCTCTATCTTTCTGTTCTAAATTGTCGGGTACCGCTGCTGAATTGCCGGCCGGCTTTTTTAAAGAGACAGTGCATGAAAACACTATTATTTTTTTAAATAAATCCTTTACACTAAATGACAAGTACAGTAAGCAACACTATCACTGTACTTATTATATATGTGACTGACATGTTTCTATCTATCTAATCTATGTGTGAAGCTCTATTCTTTCTGTTCTAAATTGTCGGGTACAGATGCTGAATTGCCGGCCGGCTTTTTTAAAGAGACGGTGCATGAAAACACTAATATTTTTTTTAATAAATCCTTTACACTAAATGACAAGTGCAGTAACCAACACTGTCACTGTGCTTCTTATATGTGTGACTGACATGTTTCTATCTATCTAATCTATGTGTGATGCTCTATTCCTTCTTGTCTAAATTGTCGGGTACCGGTGTATGCCGCTGCTGAATTTGCCGGCCGGCTTTTTTAAAGAGAGTATCTTCTGAGCAGTTTGTCAGCTTTTGGACACCTTTGCAGGTGTTTTCTATGTGTTTCTATGTGTTTTTGTTTGCCTGCCATTGGTTTTAACGGTGTTCGACGGTGTTCTAAGGTGTTCGACGAACAGTTCGACGAACAGCTCCTGGAACATCCCGGTGTTCGACGAACCGAACCCGAACACTACGGGGGTGGCTCAACACTAGTGGCTCCATAAGAAGCATTTCAAGGTCCTGGAGTGGCCTAGGCAGTCTCCAGACCTGAATCCAATAGAAAAACTTTGGAGGGAGCTGAAACTCATTATTTTTCCAGCGACAGCCCTGAAACTTGAAAGATCTGGAGAAGATCTGTATGGAGGAGTGGGCCCAAATCCCTGCTGCAGTGTGTGCAAACTTGATCAACAACTACCGGAAATGTCTGACCTCTGTAATTGCAAACAAAGGTTTCTGTACCAAATATTAAATTCTGTTTTTCTATTGTATCAAATACTTATTTAGGCAATAAAATGCTAATTCATTATGTAAAAATCATACAATGTGATTTTCTGGTTTTTTTTTAAGACTGTCTGTCACAGTTGAAGAGTAACAACGATAAAAATTACAGACCTCTCCATTCTTTGTGGTGGGAAAACTTTCAAAATTGGCAGTGTATCGAATCTTTATCTTCCCCACTGTATACAGATAAAGGCTGGTGACCAGTCTATGCTGCTTTACTCTACTACCCTTATTTTTTATAAAGATAGCTGGACCATACATTACAAGTGACGCGCCCCCTGGGCCTGTGCTGCTACTGCTGTGCAGGGGGAATACCCGGAGCCGGATCGCTGGGGGTTGTAGTTCTCCGTGGCGGTGACCCGGTCCATGCCCAGGGTGGTCAAACCAGTGGCAGTCTATTTGTTTGGTAATAAGTGTTCGACTACACCACCCGTGGATTGCGGTCAGTGGGGACCGCCGCTGCGCTGCCGACCGCTGAGGCTGATGTTGGTTGCGCAGCCGAGTATGGGATAACTCCCCACGGGAGGAGTATTGCCTCAGGGCAGCTAATGTGGAATATGATGGGAGTGATGGTGTGAGGGTCCCAGTACTAATGGTGCTGGTGCGGCAAGGACTCACAGAGACGTGTGGTGCAGTTCAGGGTCTTTACTGATGGTACAAGGCAGACCCTCCCGGGAGTACTGGCTAGTATAAGGGGCCTGGTCAGTCTGCGAGCAAGCAGGAGTTCCCCTGGCCAGGTGGAGTTGTAGGCCTCCCCGTTTATCTGCACTCTTCCTGGCTACCTTGCTGTCAGCGGTTACAAGTAGCCCACGTCCCTGAGTATACCGTGTGGTGCTCACCCGTATGGCTGGTGACTTGGGGTCTTCTGTTAGCCTCCGCTCCTGGATGGCGGCGCTGGTCCCTTCTCTGTGACTGAGCCTCCGGGCTTCTATGGCCAGAGGACCTGGAATCCCCTGCCGGCTGGTTTCTGCTGCTGGGTGTATATCAGTCCCCACAGTCTCGGACTCCTGTGTCCAGCTTTAGTCTCTTCGTCCAGGGCGAACTCTGCTCAGCTCCAGCCCCTGGACTTCTGCTACTGCTCCTACAGAGCTCCTGTTCTTGCTTTCCCTGTGTCTGGAACTGAACTCCAGGCTCAGACTGCTCTAATCCCGCCCCAGACCCAGTTTAAAAGGGCAGATTCCTCCCCTCCCAGGTCTGGGCGGACCGTGTTGCATGTTTAGGGATCCTGACCAGAGAAACCTCCCACTTGCTCTCAGACATAATATCTCTATTACTGTGGCAACCAGACCCCTGGGGTGTCACATTCCCCCCTAGTAAATTTTAGTACTCCGGGACTAAACACATTTTTTAAAGAAACATAAATACAAGGTATAACAATAACAAGACAACATATTTACAAGAAGCTTTAGTCTGTAGAGGTCACGGCGTTTCCGTGACCGGGTGTCCATATCACCCAACAAGGCGAAGTCTTGGCACAGAATAGGGGACCTGTCCAAAGCAAACCCCTTGTGTTGTCCTTGGGCATGGCTGCAAGGGTAGACTAACTACTTTGGGCCGCAAGGAGGCCACGCCAGACAGGTTTTCTCTTCCGCGGCCGTCTTCACAAGAGGCACCAAGGTGCAACTATCTACAAAACTGTTCCGGTTATCCAGCGTCCATAACCTGTTAGTCCAAATAAATCTGCAGGGTAACTGAGAAACATAATTAGTAACAGGCAACAAACATAAACCATAAACATTTTTCAATAAACAGTCAACTTTACAGTGCATTGGTTTAGATTCTCCAGCGAGCAGGCATCTGACCTCTAGTGACTCTAGTGGACCTACGGAGCTCACTAACTGGTTCTGCACTACAGGGTGTAGGAGGTGTTATGGGCAAGCTGGGCAGCTTTCTGCGCACTCTTTGGCTCACTAGGGGCACAGCAGGCTCACTACTAGCAGAGGGTTGATCCTCCTGTACTGCTGGTGTGGACTCTGCCTCTTGGGCCGGCTGCTCTTCCAGCTCTACCGGTTCCTCTGTAGGCACTTGCGGGGCTGGCTGGAGAAACGCGAGGACGGGTACCACGACAGCGCCGTTTACTTGTGTCCAAGACCGGGGGAAGTCTCCGTGTACGGTACTGATCATTTCTTCCCTTTCCTCTGCGGGTTGAGGGTTTTCTTGATCTTCTTCAGGGCTTTGCAGCTGCTCGGGACACTTCTTCAGGTGGTCTCTGGAGACAATGGCTGTGGTTTCTCCTCCATCCTTACTGATTACGCAGATTTTTGGGTTCTCATGGCTTGATGGCAGTACGGTGTACGGGTCCTTCTCCCACTGGTCGTCCAACTTGTGGAGCCGCCTCTTCCTCTTCAAGACCTGCTCTCCAGGTACCAGGGGAACAGCGGGAGCATACTGGTTATAAGCCTTCTCTTGCCTTTCTCTAGCTTGAGACAGACTTCGCTCGACGCTCTCCTGTACTTTCCGATACTGCTGCTGCCGTTCTGTATCCCAGTCTGCCTCTGGCGAGGTGTCCTCAGGCGTCAGGACTCCCATATCCAGGTCAATAGGCAGCTTACCAGGTCTTGCTCTCATTAGGTAAGCCAGGGTACAGTTGGTGGAACCTACAGGGATGTGGTTATACAGGTCCACCAGATCGGGCAGTTTCTCAGGCCACAGACTGCGTTCTTCCAGGGGCAATGTTTTTAGCAGATCTATCACCACCTGGTTCATCTTCTCGCAGAGTCCATTGGTTTGAGGGTGATAGGGCGTTGTTCTTATCTTCTTGCAGCCATACAGGTTGCAGAACTCCTGGAAGACCTCCGCTTCGAAGGCTGGTCCTTGGTCTGTCAACACTTGGTCCGGGTACCCGTGTGGACGGCAGAAGTGCTGCTGGAAGGCTCTAGCTGCTGTTTGAGCCGTTAAGTCCTTGACCGGGACCACCACCAGGAACCGGGAGTAATGATCTACGATTGTGAGGGCGTAGACATACCCAGATCTGCTTGGAGCCAGTTTCACATGGTCCAGGGCTACCAGTTCCAGTGGCTGTCTGGTGATGATGGGCTGCAAGGGAGTCTTCTGGCTGGCACGGTCCTTTCTTCTCAGGTGGCACGGGCCACAGTCTCTGCACCACCTCTCGATGGCTCCTCTCATGCCTACCCAGTAGAACCGTTCACGCAACAAGAACTCCAGCTTCTTCCATCCGAAGTGTCCTGCTCCGTTGTGGTATGCCTCCAGAACCATAGCCGCGTCTCGTCTTGGGACCACTACCTGCCAGGTCAACTCATGTGTTCGAGAGTTAACCATTCTCCGGCACAGCTTCTCCCTGTAGAGGAACAGCTTACTTTTCTCCTTCCACAGTTGCTTGGTCTCCTCCGGAGCATCTGGGTCAAGACGGGCATCGGCCTGGGTCAGCATTTCCTTCACCAATTGGACTGCGGGATCACTGTCTTGCGTCTCTGCCCAGTTGTAGTGGGGCAAGGGATTGAACGTCATGGAGCGCCTGTCCTTCACACGGTGGGAATACAGGGTAATCCCATGACGGTGGAACGCAGGGAGCTCAACTTCTTCCAGATCTTCTGGATCTTCCCCTACGTCCGGTAAGTTCGGCATTCTAGACAGGGCATCCGCGTTGGCATTTGATCGTCCTGCCTGGTATTTGATGGTGAATTCAAAGTTGGACAGGCGGGCCATCCATCTCTGTTCCAGGGCACTGAGCCTTGCAGTGTCCAGGTGTGTCAACGGGTTGTTATCCGTGTACACGGTGAATTTGGAAGAGGCAAGGTAATGCTTGAAACGTTCGGTCACTGCCCACACTACTGCCAGGAACTCCAGCTTGAATGAGCTATAATTCTCAGGGTTCCTCTCCGTGGGCCGTAGCTTTCGGCTGGCGTAAGCGATTACCCGTTCTTTCCCTTGCTGGATCTGGGACAGTACGGCTCCTAGCCCGATGTTGCTTGCGTCCGTGTGGAGGATAAAGGGCTGGCTGTAGTCTGGATATGCCAGGATTTCATCCCCCGTGAGGGCCATTTTCAGCTGGCAGAAGGACTCCTCTTCCAGCTTTTCCCACCTAAAGGGCGGCTTCTGGTTTTTGGCTTTCCGAGTTTGACCTATCAGGAGGTCCTGCATAGGGGCTGCCATTTTGGTGAAACCGGGAATGAATCTTCGGTAGTAGCCTACCAACCCGAGGAACTGCCGCACTTCCTTTATGCTGGAGGGTCTTGGCCAGTCCTTAATCACGGTGATCTTATCAGGGTCGGGAGCCACTCCGTCAGCACTCACCACGTGTCCCAGGTATTGCACCTTTGGTTTCAGGAGGTGACACTTGGAGGGTTTCACCTTTAGGCCGTAGTTTGCCAGAGCTTCGAACACTTCTGCCAGGTGTTTCAGGTGGTCCTCGTAGGTCTTGGAATAGACGATGACATCGTCCAGATATAACAGGACCGTCTCGAAGTTCCGGTGTCCCAGACAGCATTCCATCAACCGTTGGAAGGTTCCTGGTGCGTTGCAGAGCCCGAACGGCATACAGTTAAATTCACTGAGACCCATCGGGGTGGTGAATGCGGTCTTCTCCCGGTCCGCCTCTGCTACAGGAACCTGCCAGTACCCGCTAGTGAGATCCAAAGTAGAGAAGAAGTTAGCAGATTTTAATGCAGCTAAGGACTCTTCTATCCTTGGTAACGGGTACGCATCTTTGTGTGTGATACGGTTGACCTTCCTGTAGTCTACACACATTCTCATGGTGTTGTCTTTCTTTTTCACTAAGACTAGTGGAGCTGCCCGGGGCTACAGCTGTCCCTGATTACCCCAGCCTCCTTCATGTCTCTAAGCATCCCCTTGGCGTGTTGGTAGTGTGCCGGGGGTACGGGTCGGTATCTCTCCTTTATGGGAGGATGGTCTCCCGTGGGGATGTGGTGTTCTACCCCCTTTACTCGCCCGAAGTCTAGCGGGTGTTTACTAAACACTATCTCGTACTCTCGAACAACCCGATAGACTCCCTGTTTCTGGTGTGAGGGAGTGGAGTCAGTACCCAAGTGCAGTTGCTGACACCAGTCCTCCATTGGTTTCTTAGAGCCGTTACCTTCCTCTGGTTGAGATGGAGGCAAGGGTTCCACGGCCTGTACAGAGTTCTGGTTTATGGTGAACAATTTGGCTAGCGTGGCATACCGGGGCAGGTGTGCTTCTCTCTCCCCGATATTTATGATGCGAACGGGCACCCTCCCACGGCGTACATCGACCACCCCCCGTGCTGTCAAAATGGTGGGCCTACTGTCTGAGTAGACGGGTTCTACCATTGCTTGGTAGTCTCTACCTCTTAGACCAATAGCTGCCCGGCCCCAAATCATCATCTCACTTTTTGGGGGCATGGCAATAGGGAACGGGTCACACATTCTCACGCTACCTATCTCACCACCAGATAGTTCCACCTGTTGCCGCTTCATCAGTGCCCGGATCTCTTTTTGGAGCACACGCTGCTGGCCGGAACTGGCGTTCTTGGCAACCTGCTGTAAAATGAGAATCACCTCTGCAAGACAATTTTCAATCACATTAGTTCCCAAGGTTATTCTAGGGTGACTCTCATGACGGTCTATGTCCACTATAATCAGTCCTTGTGCCGCCAGTTCGACTTTACCGATCTTAATGGTCACCTCTTTGAATCCCACCTGCGGCACGGGCTGACCATTGCTGGCGATGATACTCAGGTCGTCATCTGGGTAGCGGGTTATGTCCGAGTCATTCCAGTACTGCTTGAAGAGCACGTACGGGATCGTGGTGACCTGTGACCCGGTGTCTAGTAGGGCACTCATAGGAATGCCATCCAGTACCACAGGCAAGATTGGACGTCCCCCTACGTATTTATCACGCCAGTTTGATGGGCCTGATGGTCTTATGCCTGGGGGTTGGCCCTCTACCCCAGGTTGTGCCCGTTTAAATGACAGTACCTTGCCACATGTCCGGGTTGATTGCAGCGGCGGCAGATGGGTCGTCCGTCCTCGTTGTATCTGTCGCTGGGTCTTCCTCTGGCCGGTGGGGTCCTCCTCAGTCAGCGTCACGGGACGTCCTCCGGTCCGGATGCCAGCTGGATCTTTCCTGGAGAAGAGACCTGTAAAGACTGCACAGTTCTGGTTAGCGCGGCAATGCTCTTAGTCAGCTCTTGGACCTGATGGTGCAGGTCTGTAGCCGGGTCACTGTTTAAAGCCTGCGCATCAGCTCCCACAGGCCCTGCAGACAAGGGCGCCGTCTCCTGGTGGTAAGTGATAGCAGGGCGCCTGTGGGTCACAGCGCCACCTGGTGCCGGTTCTCGGAGCACCCGGATGGCTCTGTCCTTGAACTGTGCAAAGTCCAGGTCAGGGTCCTGTAAGGCCATTGCCCGCAACTGGGTTCGGTGGGCATTGCACAGTAGACCCTCAATAAATTGTTCAGTCAACAGCTTATCTTCATTTCCCACGCTGTCAGGGTCTGCCTGCTTAATGGCTCTCAGGGCCTCTTGTAGGTTTAGCGCATAGTCTCTTATACTCTCATGTGACCGCTGTTTGCACCCATAAAATCTTAGTTTTATTTCGGCTGAGGTGCGGGTGTCAAATGTGTCTTTCAGCCGGGCTAGTATCTCTCTGACAGTCCTCTTCCTCCCAGGTGGCCAGGACTTTACCTCCCTTTGGGCTGCCCCGATTAATTGGGCCACCAGGATGCTTACTTTTTGCTCTTCTGTGAGGGGGTATACTTGGAAGAGGCTATCCAGTCTTTCTCTAAAGTCATTTAGGGTATGTGACTCCCCTGAGTACTGGGGTAGCCAGGTTGCCCCCAGGATATAGGGCATGGTGAATGGCATGACTGCTGCAGCGGTTGCGCTGGCGGTGGCTGTGGCAGTGGAGCTCCCCTCGGTGTCCGACATCCTCCTTCCCCCCTAGTGGACCGTGGCCTACCTTGCGATGCTCTTCTTCCGTAGGCCGCGGCTCCGCAGTCGATCGTCGGGGTTGAGGACCTGGCGTCGCGCTCCGATGACGTCAGCGTCGCTCTTCCTCCCTTCCAGGACCTTGCGCAGCGTCAGAGCGTGGGGCGGAGCGTGGGGCGGAGCTTCGGATTTCGCGCGCTTTCGGCGTCCACGCCCCTCTTCTTCCCGTGCGGCGTCCCGAAGATGGCGTCCGAAGGCGGGAAGCAGCTGCGGATGGCGGGAAGAAGGCAGAAGACGGCGGGAAACGGTCCAAGATGGCGTCTGATGGCGGGAATCGGCTCCGGATGGCGGGAAACGACTCCGGACGGCGGGAAACTTCACCACAGGTAAGTATAAAAGTCTCTTTTTCAGGCACGCAGTACCCGGTGGTTGCGGGCACGAAATCCTGCCGACTACGCCAAAGTTGACGCGCCCCCTGGGCCTGTGCTGCTACTGCTGTGCAGGGGGAATACCCGGAGCCGGATCGCTGGGGGTTGTAGTTCTCCGTGGCGGTGACCCGGTCCGTGCCCAGGGTGGTCAAACCAGTGGCAGTCTATTTGTTTGGTAATAAGTGTCCGACTACGCCACCCGTGGATTGCGGTCAGTGGGGACCGCCGCTGCGCTGCCGACCGCTGAGGCGGATGTTGGTTGCGCAGCAGAGTATGGGATAACTCCCCACGGGAGGAGTATTGCCTCAGGGCAGCTAATGTGGAAGATGATGGGAGTGATGGTGTGAGGGTCCCAGTACTAATGGTGCTGGTGCGGCAAGGAATCACAGAAACGTGTGGTGCAGTTCAGGGTCTTTACTGATGGTACAAGGCAGACCCTCCCGAGAGCACTGGCTAGTATAAGGGGCCTGGTCAGTCTGCGAGCAAGCAGGAGTTCCCCTGGCCAGGTGGAGTTGTAGGCCTCCCCGTTTATCTGCACTCTTCCTGGCTACCTTGCTGTCAGCGGTTACAAGTAGCCCACGTCCCTGAGTATACCGTGTGGTGCTCACCCGTATGGCTGGTGACTTGGGGCCTTCTGTTAGCCTCCGCTCCTGGATGGCGGCGCTGGTCCCTTCTCTGTGACTGAGCCTCCGGGCTTCTATGGCCAGAGGACCTGGAATCCCCTGCCGGCTGGTTTCTGCTGCTGGGTGTATATCAGTCCCCACAGCCTCGGACTCCTGTGTCCGGCTTTAGTCTCTTCGTCCAGGGCAAACTCTGCTCAGCTCCAGCCCCTGGACTTCTGCTACTGCTCCTACAGAGCTCCTGTTCTTGCTTTCCCTGTGTCTGGAACTGAACTCCAGGCTCAGACTGCTCTAATCCCGCCCCAGACCCAGTTTAAAAGGGCAGATTCCTCCCCTCCCAGGTCTGGGCGGACCGTGTTGCATGTTTAGGGATCCTGTCCAGAGAAACCTCCCACTTGCTCTCAGACACAATATCTCTATTACTGTGGCAACCAGACCCCTGGGGTGTCACACAAGCAGTTTTTACCATTTGTATCTTCTCTACTTCCTTGTGAGCAGGTCCTTCACGACTCTTGTTTAAATTCATGAATTATGTTTTCCACTATAACATCGGATATGGTTTGGACATTTAGCCCTGAACTGTAAAGTGCTGCAGAATATAAAGTGATTATCATTATTATTATTATTGTCAATGGTCAAAACATTTAATGAAATTTGAGAAAAACTGGTGTGTTTTTATTCTTTGTAGGTTTTGACCTGTGTGAAGTAGGACAAGAAGAAGTCATACTGAAAACTGGCAAACAGGCAAATAAAAGGACAATGCAATTTGCTTTGCAGTCACTTTTAGCTCTCTTTGGTAAGTTTCTTAAATATGTTTTATCTAAGATAGTTTGTGCTTATGTAAGGAAAACTAAGGCTGCATTGCCATCCGAGAATTTACATCGTGCACTGCATGAAAATGTAATAAGGCTTTTGCTATAAATCATTAAATGTGCAAATGTTGTAGTAAATCTTATTTTTACATTGTGGGCAGCATGTTGAGCTTAGATATTTAGAAAACCCCATTGTATGAGCTTCTAACACAAAGTTCAATTGATATGGGGGAGCTGAGCACCACTGATCATTCCACAATTAATCATGAAGCATTACAATACATTGATGTGCCTGATTCCTCAGAGTGAGAACTTCCATTTGTAAACCACTCTACCATCTGTTTATAAAAGCTTCATGTTCAATAGTTGTTCTCCATAGATGATATCATTTACATAAATACATTTCAAAATGTATCAAAATTCAGACTTCAAATTGAGGCCCATATTTGTAACGGTAATTGCACTAGAAATCTGGCTTAAAGGTAATTTGGCCCTTTTCAAAAGATAGGTAATAACTCTCTGACTTGGGACTTTGGAACCCAAAAACAGGGCTCTGCAACCCCGTCTTGAATGGTGCGAAGGTGCCCATGCCCAAATTCGACACCATTTATTGTCTACGGTAATGCTGGAGAAAGTTGAGCGTTGTTCTCAGCAGTGTTATAGACAATGAATGGAGTGGAAGCCAAACATGCACACCTCTGATAGATTCAGGGAGAGGCTGCACAGCCCTATTTTCAGGGTTCTAGAGCTTTGTTCTCAGAATCACTGGGGGTCCCATCGGTTGAACCCTCCGCAGTCAGCAAGTGTGCTTCTGAAACGATATTTTAACCAATATGGTGAGGAGCAGCCAGTGATTATATGTAACGCAACCATTTCTCTGACTGCACCAATCTCTGGTTTGGCATAATAACATCTTCTGGAAGATTTTTAACTAAATCCAGTGGTGAGGTCAATGCATCACCATGGTATAAATTGTAAGGTCTAAAAATTGTAAAGCTCTGCATTAAATTATAGTAATTTATGCTCTATGTAAATTGTATTTTACAGTACTTATATACTCTTTATCTGTATTTCAGATTCCACTGAGCTTCCAAAACGTCTAAGTCTTGATAGTTCTTCATCACTTGAATCCCTGGCATCTGCACAGTCTATATGTAATCCAATCCCTCATGGATATCTGGGTCATCCTTTCTCTCCAACATGTCCAGATAGCATGTCTTCAGATGCTATCTCTGTATACAGTCTAAGTTCAATTGCATCATCAATGAGTTTTGTGTCTAGGCCGGACTGTTTAGCAGAGGGTGAAAATAAGGTGCGGCAGGACCACGATAGACCAAAAAATATTTATTCTCTTAGAAGCTCAACAAGAGGCCAGTCTTCCCCACAGACCCAGATGTCATTAAGCAAAGAGGAACAAGAAGAGTATGATGGGTTTTCTATAATAAGCAATGAACCTCTTTTATCATACACAGAAAACCTAGATCCCAGCCTCAGAAAGGAGAACGTCCAGGAAACAATTCAAGTTTCTGTAAACTCTAAGGGCAGTATAAGCACACCAAATTCACCTGTTAAACTAGCTCTGATTTCAAGTCCAAATTCACCTTTCCAAAAAGTTGGAAAACTCGCAAGCTCCGATACTGGGGAATCAGATCAATCTAGTACTGAAACAGACAGTACTGTGAAATCCCAAGAAGAAGGTAACCCTAAACTTAATCCTGAGGAACTTGCACAAAAAATCTTAGAGGAAACTCAAAGTCATTTAATTGCAGTTGAACGTCTTCAAAGAAGTGGCAGTTTGAACAGGGTGAATCATTCACCCGATGGTGCTTCTACTCCGAATGGCAGCTCTATGTTCAGGTCATCAGAAACAAGTGCTTTCAGTAGACCTGTTCAGAAGGGGATGCCTTCTCCTGTTACTGTGAAACCAAAGCCTCCAACTAGAAGCTCTTCTCTTCAAAAGGTGAGCTCAGGATACAACAGTCCAGCCAACTCTGATTCATCCTTAAAGGAAGGTGCAAGTCTTCACAGTAACCAGCCTTCTCCAAGTTCAGATTCACCTTTCAAACTGAAATACCCTAGCTCTCCTTACAGCTCCCACATCTCAAGATCTCCTCAAAACATATCTCCAAGCTCAGGTCACCAGTCTCCAGCAGGAAGTACCTCATCTCCAGCGCTTTCATATTCTTCTGCTGGATCTGCTCGATCCAGCCCTGCTGATGCGCCTGATCTGGATAAGTTAAAACTTGCTGCAATTGATGAGAAGGTGAAGGCCATCCACAATCTCAAGATGTTCTGGTCAAGTAACCCTCAGCATACTTCGGGTCCTATCAAAATATTACGTGGAACTCCTGGAACAATGACTTCTAAGAAGGATGTTCTTAGTTTATTAAACTTGTCTCCACGACATAATAAGAAGGAAGAGGCTGTGGATAATCTTGAACTAAAGGAATTGTCTGTTCAGAAAAAGCATGCCGAAGCCACACAGCAAAACCCTCAAAATGGACATAAACACACAGAAAACATTAATGTAGCAAACATAACTCAGTCAGCATCATCCATCAACATGTCTGGTTCTATACGCAATTTAAAACTCTCGTCTGGAAATGGGTACAAGTTCCTTTCACCCGGAAGATTTTTTCCTTCTTCAAAGTGTTAAAATGTCTTTTATACAACTTTTAAGCCTGTATTGCCATTTATATATTGTTTATGTCCGAATGCCTTCATAACTGTAAGACTAAAATATTACATGTGAAGCAGTGGTTATCATGGATGTAACATTGAAGACAACAAACCTGATTTTAATGAGAATTTACCAAAAGTCCCATCTGTTTGTACAATACGATAAGTTATAAAAGTGAGAATATAAGAGTAGGGGTAATGAACTTGTAATGGGTAGAGGTTCCATACCACAGTAATGAAACATAGGTCACTATTTATTTAGATCCATATAATCAGATACTTTTGTACATTTATTTGTAAATTTTGACACTTGAAACATCAAGACCATTTTATTATTCTATTATATGTGTTCTGATTTATGCCTAGTGTAGGATGGCAGCTTCTTTGCAATTGTCTGTACTATAGGATGCCAACATTAATGCAATTGTGGTCATAGCTGTGTGTTTTTTTCTCTGCCAGGTCTGAATTTCAGTCTTCATCCTCAGCACAAGTTCCATACATTTAGTAGTGTCTGGTACTGAAACGTAGTCTCATTGAAGTGAATGGGACTGAGATGCAATATCGAGCACAGCCACTACAATAAAGTATGGCGCTGTGTCTGGTAAACAATGAAAGTGATGCATCGCTTCCTGAAGCGCCACAGCCCCTTCAATGAGTAAAGACCCTCACCTATCTGATATTGATGACCTATTCTAAGAACAGGACCTCGATATCAAAGTCTAAAGCAAAAACCCTCTAAATGAAGCCTTATTTTATAATATAGTGAATGTAAAGCTTTGAAAACCATCATGTTAATAACATGTTGACCATATATCATCAAAATTGTCAGTAAATAGAACTTTTGCACAAGTCAGCAGATACTATAATGAAGCCCAGGGCCATTGGAGAAGAATAGGAGGGGTATTTAGTATGATACCACCCAATAAGTCAGTATATGTCAGTACAGCAGAGCGAGTCCTCTAAAAATGAAACAAATATGAAAACTGAGATATGTGTTCAGGGAAAGCTGAATTAGATGAGTGCTTATGTAATCCCTAAAAATTAGTGACTACACGTATGAATAGATCTCTAGCATTGCCGAAATTAATAAAGGTGAGCCTGTCACATGGATTTGCCTCATTAAACTTCCACCAACCTTATTCTTCTCCATTGCTGCATTATACTAAAGTCTTTATAACGACTTTCAGAAAAATCACTAGGAAAAAAAGCATGTATAATCCTACAGGCACAATATGCTAATTACTTGTCACTTGGCAGTAGTCATGCCTATGTTGGCATGATTAACATACTAGACTAGGTCAAATGTCACCAGAATATGCAGTAAAAGCCCACTTACTTGACACGTGCAGCAAAGTGAGGTGTACTTGCCTTTGCATTACCTGCGCACTACTCATGCACCAGAGGAGGGACAGGGTTGTGCTGCTGCACTCTGCGTCGTGGCCTCCCACTGTAAACAGATGTGCTTTTTAAAGGGAACCTACCATGTAAAAAACATGCTATTAACCTGGAGATATGGGATTAATGTGCAGGTGGTTTATAGCATTCTGAAGCCGCACAATCCCTGCACTGAGAGCCTGACCGAAGGCAGGAAATTAACTTTAATCCTCCCGGCAGCCTCAAACATTCAGCCATAGAGGAACAACCGGCATGGCTTCAGTGACCGTTAAGTGCATAGTGAGCGGCGGCTGTAACGCGCCCCGGCACTGACTGACAGCTGGTTCTATGGTGCATTAGTACAAGGCCAGCTGTCAGTCAGTGCCCGGGCGCGTTACAGCTGCCGCTCACTATGCACTTAACGGTCACTGAAGCCATGCCGGTTGTTCCTCTATGGCTGAATGTTTGAGGCTGCCGGGAGGATTAAAGTTAATTTCCTCCTGGTAGCCGAGTTACCCCATATCTGCAGGATAATAGCATTTTTGTTCACATAACAGGTTCCCTTTAAAAAAAAGTTTATATAATAGCAGGTCTGTAGCACTGCAAAATAGAGGAGTAACAATGTGGTGGAGATTGTCAAATCCATATGACAAGTTCCCTTTAACACTTACATGTTTCATTGCACCTTAATTCCCATTGTGGCAAAAGCATGACCCTACAAAGTGTGAGCAATACAGGCTCTTATTCATTTTCCCAAGAAATACATTTGTAAAAAACAGATTAAGTATCTAAATTGTGTGGACACGATTTAAGAGTATACTGACGTACATTGCTTAAAGGAATATTTTAGTTCTGGTATATCAGACCACATTGGCATAAAGTTTATAAGCTTGAGAGTAGTCAAATTCAATGTATCAGTATGATCACTAGCCAATTACTGGGAAAGGATAGGTGGAGTCTAATGTGACTCTTCTTGGCCTTAGAATAAAAAAGTACAGAGGATTATATAGATAATAACCGGGAAATAGATATATTCAGTTTACATGGTATGCCAGGATATTACAAGAGCAAAATAATTGTATTTGTAGAGAATCTTGCCTATAGGGGTTGTCTGACCTTAGAGTATAAGTCTGCAGTCACTCTATAAATCTTCTGAATCTTGTGAATCTTCCGGCGCTGGGAGCGACTGGCACTTGACCGCAAGTATGTGATTTGCATACATGCAGTCATGTGCTGACTAGATGAACATGACCTTGCTCAATGTAAGTCTAGTTGGAATGTGGCTGGAAGTATGCATATCGCTAATTGCGGTCACATGACCGCCGACTCCTGGCGCCGTCACCGGAGAATCCTCACAGCGGATTCACAAGTCTGCAGTCACATAGAGTGACTGCAGGTTTCTACCCTAATGCCGGACAACCCCTTGAAAGGGAATGTGTTATCAGAATTGATGTCTTATTTTAAAACAATTTTCATATTTAACATCATTTTAATATTTTTGGTTATGTTTTTTAAGTATTCCATGTCACTATATAAAAAAACAAACTAATCCCGAATGATTGGGCCACTGAGCCTAATAGACTGACCCTTCTAGTTCTTGTTCTGTAGTGATCACTTCTCAGTAGTTATCTCATTATCGCAGGCAGGATTACAATAGATAACACAAGATCCACCATTAGTCACCTTCTTTCCCTCTGCACGTGACGCAGAACATGCCTACAACACTGTCCCACAGAAGATAATAGATCATTGTCTGATGAAAGTTCCTCATGTCATTGTAACTGCAGTGAAGCAAATCTCTAAGTTGCAACTCAAACATTATGGCTGTCTCCAAACGCCAAGTAATTAAAAAGAATGATTGCAAAAAAGAATATGTTTCAATAAAAAAAATAGAAAGGGTAATACACTCTCCTGCAGATTGTAATATGGACCTCAGAATGGAATAGTGGGTATGGCTGTACTAATAATGCACTTTATACTAATCTAGAAGACTGACTATAACATTGATCACAGCCAAGAGCTTGTGCCGGTATTAGTACATGGTATCTACCGCTCTAATAATCACTCTAATTTCTTAAACCATTTATATTTGGCCAGTCTCTCTTTTTTCATTGATCACATTGCTGTAAAGGCATAAGACCTTCTAGATGCCTTTGGACATAAAGCCGCCATTCTGCGCCCACAGTTCTAGAACCCCAGGGATAGAATATGGAAATGATAACACAAGAACCCTGCTTCCCTCGAATATTTTAGCCACTGATGAGTTTACAAAGCCACTTTTGTATTTGTACTTTGTAGCTACGAGCTTGACACTGTTGTATCCACATATCCCTATGCAAACCGTTTGTGAAGAATTGGGGCTTGTTTGCAGATATTTCCATGGTTAAGTGGAACCCAAGATCATGTAAATAGAAACCTTGTTAGAAAGCTGCATGCACGTTTTGTGAACTGAGCCCTTGAAATACATCTGTGTTTGTGAATCGGTGGGTTTCATAGAGTTACCGTCTAGATGATCTTTACGTGGCGTAAAGAGAATTTTTCCGTCATAGAAAACAAAGCAGCCTGCGGGGCAGCCCTAACGACCCGTGCTCCTCACAGCGGCCCTTGTATCCGTGCGTCTGATCTACTTTGGTTTTGTAAATTAAACAATGTTTTTTCCCGGGCAGCACTAAACTTTTTCTATAATATAATATGTACCTTGTAAAAAGTATTTCATATTTTTTATCAAAATTGCAGAGGCATTTGGCCTATTTCTTTGTGATCTGTGTTTATTAAAGCATGAAACTATATATGATGTGTCATATACCTGATCCAATGCTAAAACATTGTTGAAGCCATAACTGTCTTTTTCTACGGTGCTGCGGTTTTCCTACATGGCAGTATGAAGTCATTATCAAGATCCAAATAAAGCAATTAGAAAATGCTATCTCATCATTCCTAATTTAACCCTAGACTGCTCACAGTGTCGGCAGACAGTTTAGAATGGATTTACATGGCCGGTCTTTCTTATAAATAAGACAAATGGCTAGATCAGGGGTCAGCTACCTGAGGCACTGCAGAGGTTGTGAAAGTACATGCTGGGAGTTGTCATTGTACAACAGTTGTGAGTCCTGCAGATAGCTGAGGCATGGACTAACAATTAGAGTTAGTGCTGGACTCACTCCAGCTGTCAGGTCAATAATCTCTGGCTGCTGGATGAGATCCCTGAGAGCCGCCTACTATCTCTCGTTACACTCGAAACGTCATTGTTGTGGTGTGTCACGTTCCGTCGCGCAAGGCCGGCTAATCAAAGAAGAGTCGCGGATGCTGCACAGTAGGAGGCTGTTCTTAGGGCTTCTGTCCAGCGGCTAGATATTACTGACCCAGCTGCTGGACTGGGTCCTGTGAATTTATTGCCACCATTTATACTAACAATACATTTCTGATGCAGCAGAGAAGATGGTTGTTGTGATTACTAATGCTCAAATATGTTGCTAGGACGGGAACATCAAAAATTGACAACATCCTAATAAAGAAATTTCCTTGTATATAACTAAAAGTGGAGACTGCCATTTACCATTTACACTCATTGTAGAGATCCAGGATCAATATGTATCATTGTTGCAGTGATTAAATGGATGTGGAAATGGTGGATCAATCAAATCATCTAATTACTATTGCCATGGTCATGTAGTGATTTTATCGATCACTGTGATGAAAGCCGGCCGGTGGGTGCAGCTCTCTGGCGCCCCCTTACCACTCAGGTGAGTCAAGGTACTGCACCTGGAGTAAGTAGTGCCAGGAAGCTGCTACCAGCGGGGGAAAGCACGGTGGTGTGTTGTCCCTTACACGTCACCAATCCGTGACGCCACAATACAGGTACAACTCTCTGGCGCCCCCTCGCCTCTCAGGTCACTCAAGGTACTGCACCTAAAGTGAGTGGTCGCTGGAGAGGCCGTCCTGTAGCCCTCTGGGTATTTGAGGCCCTCTGCAGTGAGGGCGGTATATATATTTCCCTGGCTGCGCCAGTAATATATATCTACACCTCCGACCGTCACTGCCAGCTTTCCCCAAATCCCCCAGATGGTATGCTGCCACCAGTTCTCGTTTGTTACAAGCCCGGTCCGTTAATAGACTTGTATCGGGTCAGGAACCAACCCAGTAGCGTTTCAGCCAAGCGTTTCCGGACCAATGGATTCGTATATGCAGAGTAAAGGATACAGCCCACGATTAATTTATGATTTAATCGATTATAAGAATACACTAGATTACAGGCTATATAATTAACTATACAACGGTATTTTGGTCAGAATAAGAAATATAACAATTAGACATACAAAACACAGGAATAGCAACGATAAATCAGTTACCGTTCATGTGGCGCAAGGGAGGAATTGCTGTCCCACAGGTCCAAGCTTAGTTGCAGTCGTCCAGGCCTCAGTAGCACATGGCAAAGGTGCTCCTCCCACTCCAAGACCGGACCTTAGGAGCTGTTCACATCATCTCCTGGGTCACAAACTGAGGCGGGTTTCTCACTGTCGGCTATACTAAAGTCCTGTCACGCCCACTCTTGGTGATGTCAGTTTATTAAGCCCCGCCCCCCTTACCAATGCCCGTTTTAACTCCATTTAAGAAAAGTACTCATAACTTTCCCTGGGGTGATCTCATCGTATCACCAGAGGTCTCGTCGCAATCCTCCTCTTGTGCAGAAGCCATTGACTGTAAACATGCCTCCCCTGGGACCTTGTATATGGTTCTTCTAAATAGCCAGCTTTCCAGGCCACTCATGGATTTATAAGTCCCATGATTGTGTCCGCGGGCACCGTCCTCACATGATACATTTTATTTGGGTTCCCTAACTTGTATCATGTGGTAAGGAATTGATAGTGTATCTTGTAGCTTTTGGTGGCCATTTTTCACAAAGGAAGCACATGGTTTTCAAACTTGCACAAGACAATGGAGAGCTTTGCAGGCTGGCTTCAAGTTACATCAGGTGTTAATTAACCCCCTGGGGCCTAGCTTGGACACAGCAAAAACTGGCCCATCTGTTTACCATATCAAAGACGTTTCTGGACACTGCTCTCCAGAGGTGGGGGCGAATTGCTCTGTTTACCAAGGGCTGCAGGATGTGACATGCCAATATCCTCAGGTATGACGTATCATACCTAAGATGGCGGCTGACTTTCATGACACCTCCCCCTATAAGATGGCGCGAGGTGGTAACACACTCCTGTGTTCTCCCATGCGTCCTTCTGCACCCTCCCCTTGCCGGGATAACCAGTCAGCGTTACCGTGGTCACAGCCTCTTCTGTGGCGAATGGAGAAGTGATACTGCTGGAGAGCGAGGCTCCAGCGTAGCAACCTTCCATTTGACCCAGAGACCGTGTGTAACCAGCTGAGGGGGTTGTGGTCCATCTCCACAGTGAAATGGCTCCCGTACAAGTAGGGCTGCAGACGCTGCAGGGCCCATACAATTGCCAGGCATTCCTTTTCCACCGTGGAGTAGGCCACCTCCCGTGGCAGTAGCTTCCTGCTCAGGTACAAGACAGGATGTTCCTGGCCTGTCATGTTGACCTGACTTAGCAGAGCACCGAGGCCAAAGTCACTGGCGTCGGTCTGTACCACAAACGGCCGGTCGAAGTTGGCAGCTTGAAGTACAGGGGAGCTACTTAGGGCGGTCTTGAGTGCCCTGAAGGCTGTCTCGCAGGCGACAGTCCAGTCGACTGCAACAGGCAGCTTCTTCTTGGTGAGGTCCGTCAGGGGCTTGGCCAAGGTGCTATAGTGTGGCACGAACCTCCTGTAGTACCCGGCAGTACCCAAGAAGGACAGCACCTGCTTTTTGGTCCTGGGGGTGGGCCAGGATGCGATGGCATCCACTTTTCCAGGTTCTGGCTTCAGAACACCCCCGCCTACCCGGTGACCCAGGTAGAGGACCTCACTCATGCCCAGCTGGCACTTTTCCGGCTTGATGGTCAAGCCTGCCCGGTGGATCCGACCGAGCACCTGCCGCAGGTGCTCTAGGTGATCCTCCCAGGTGGGACTGAAGACTGCAATATCGTCCAAGTACGCAGCCGCGTACCCTCCAAGTCCCTCAAGCAGCGTATTGACCATCCGCTGAAAAGTGGCAGGGGCATTCCTCATGCCGAATGGCATCACCGTGGACTCGTATAGTCCAAAAGGGGTGATAAAGGCAGAGCGTTCCCTTGCCGCGGGGGTCAGGGGAATCTGCCAGTATCCCCGGCTCAGATCCATGATGGTCAGGAACTTGGCCCCGGCCATACGATCGAGCAGGTCATCAATGCGTGGTATGGGAAACGCATCGGGGACCGTCACCGTGTTGAGCCCTTGGTAGTCCACGCAGAACCGCGTAGTTCGGTCCTTTTTAGGAACGAGGACTACAGGTGAGGCCCACGCGCTGTTGGATGCTTGGATCACCCCCAGCTTCAGCATCTCGTCTATCTCTCGGCGCAGGTTCTCCTGCACCTCGAAAGAGACCCGATATGCTGAACGCCGGATTGGGGGGTGATCGCTGGTGACCACGTCGTGGACAGCCATCTCAGTCCTTCCGGGCAGGCTGCCGAACAGCTCCTGGAAGGGGTGCAGGGTGGCCTCCAGCTGGGACCGTTGGTCCTCCGTTAGCTGGTGGCCAACCCTCACATCCTTGATGGATCCACCCGCCTTGGCTTGGGCGAGCAGATCCAGGAGGGTTTCTACTTCTCCCTCCTCGGGAAGGTTGCACACTGGGTGGGCATACGCTTCCCACTCATGATGAGCCTTCATCATGTTCAGGTGGAAGGCCTTCCTCCTTCCACGGGCGTGGTCCAGGGTGACCAGATAGGTGACGGCGTTGAGTTTCTGGTGCACGAGGTATGGACCTTCCCAGGCTGCCTGAAGCTTGTTCTGTGGTAAGGGGACCAGTACCCACACTTTTTGACCCACCTGGTAGGTCCTCTCACAAGCATTCTGGTCGTACCACCGCTTCTGGTCAGCCTGGGCCTGGGCCATATTGTTCAGCACCAGCTTTGCCAAGGCCATCATCCTGTCCCGTTGGCGCGCGACATACTCGATGACCGACACCTCCGAGGTGGCTAAATCCTCTTCCCATGCTTCCTTCACCAGAGCCTGGGGTCCCCGTACACGTCGCCCGTAGAGGAGCTCAAAGGGGGAGAACCCCGTTGAGGCCTGTGGAGCCTCCCGGTAAGCAAATAGCAGGTGCGGGAGAAGGCGTTCCCAGTCGCTCCCGTAGGAGTCGGCGAACATCTTCATCATCTGTTTCAAGGTGCCATTGAACCGCTCACACAGGCCATTAGTCTGTGGGTGATACGGGCTGGCCACCAGGTGTTGCACCTGTATTTGCTTACATAGGGACTCCATCAGCTCTGACATGAACTGGGTCCCCTGATCGGTGAGCATTTCCTGGGGAAATCCCACTCTGGAGAAAATCTCCAATAAGGTGGTTGCCACTTTGTCACCCTTAGTGGACGACAAAACTACCGCTTCCGGGTACCGGGTGGCGTAGTCTACTACAGTCAGTATGAAGCGTTTCCCGCGGGGGCCAGTGGGCAGGGGTCCCACGAGATCCACAGCCACCCTCGAGAAAGGCTCTCCAATGATTGGCAGAGGTATCAGTGGGGCTTTGGAGCGCCGCCCCGACTTCCCCACCCTCTGACAGGTGACACACAACTTGCAGTAGGCCGTCACCTCGGCTCCCATCCCAGGCCAGTAGAAATGCTGAGCTATCCTGGCCTTGGTTTTAGCGATCCCCAGGTGTCCAGCCATCGGAATCTCGTGTGCGAGCCGCAACAATTCCGCCCTGAACGGATAGGGTACCACTAACTGTCGGTCCCTGAGCCACGCCTCCGGTGAGCCCTGCTGGACCGTCATCCGGTACAGCCGTCCCTGGTCCCAGACCACATGCTCTCCATCTGAGTCCTGGGGAGGCTGCGCCGCCCGCTCCTTGAGCACGTTCAGGCTGTCATCGGCTTCCAATGCAGCCCGAAACTCCTGACTCGATGGGGCAAGAATCTAAGAAACTGCCACATCTTCCGTCAGCACCTCCGGACATGTCTCCTGGCCGCTGTCTGACCCAGCTGCCACTTGGTCAGAAATGGGGAAGCCTTCGGACCTTTGTGAGGCTCCTTGGGCTCCGGCGCTCCCACTCCTGGTGACAGCGGCTATGACCGCTGTGACCGTGGGTAGTGTCCGCTTCCCCTCGGTTTCTGACCAAGCCGCCAGATCAGGCAGGCTTCCTAGGCCTGTCGACATCCCGGACGTGGGGAAATCCTGTTCTGGGGTCTTACCTGGCAGTTCCTCTCCTGGGACACCCCCACCCCCCATGGCTCGCTCCCCACCCTGCAGAGGCCCTAGACTCAGCGGCCTGGATTCTCCTGGAAGCCCTACACTGCCGGTAGCAACCTTCCTCTCCATCCCTGAGCCTCCCTCTACAGGATCCTGCCCCCCTCCTCCCTCACCGGAGAACAAGTGGTCCCTGCGCGCTGGCTGAGCACCTCTGGGGGCATCCTCACCTTCCTCACCTGCTCTCACTAACAACCCTGTTTGTGATGTGTCTGTGTGTGGGTTACTCTCAGGTTCCACTCCCTCCGCCTCCGTAGGAGACCCACTCCATACAACATTTTTGGTGTTAGAAGCAGAGAAATCAAGACATTTTGGGGGGGCCGAACTTGGGGGTTCAGTGGGTACATACTGCGACACTAGCCGCCCCAAATCGGTCCCTAATAAAACGTTTGCTGGAATATTTGGTTTTACTCCCGCATCCCCCTCCCGGCACCCCAATCCAAATACACCATGGCAACGGGAAGTGCCGGCTCCACGCCTCCAACCCCGGAGACGGAAAGGGTCTTTCCCGGTACAAAGTCTTGAGGGGACACCACCTCAGGCCGTACCAGGGTTCGTTCAGCGCCAGTGTCCCGCAGTCCCATGACCGCAGAACGGCCTATGGTGACAGGTTGGATGTTGTCCAGGGACCTACCACCACCCCCTCCCACACACAGAACATAGGGCGCTCTCTGGGACTGGGATGGGGCCTTTTGGCGCTGGGGACACTCAGCCCTAAAGTGTCCTGGCTTGTTGCACTGATGACGTCTTACATCTGTTCCTTGCCTGGAGAGGGCAACAGGGGGATACACCCCTTGTGTTCTGGGGGCTGGGGAAACAGGGGCAGGATTGAGCTTACCCCCTCTCCAGGTGCTGCTGGCAGACTTCTTCGGCTCAGGCGCCCTGTTATTGGCATACTCATCTGCCAGGGCGGCTGTAGCAGAAGCCCCCGTTGGTTTGCGGTCACGGAGGAACTGTCGGAGGTCCTCTGGGCAGTTCCACAAGAACTGCTTCGTGACGAACAGTTCCTGGACCTCCTGGCGGGTAGTAAGCGCTAGACCCGAGGTCCAGTGCTCTGCGGCTCTCAACAGCAC
Organism: Phyllobates terribilis; assembly: GCF_046119375.1. Classification (NCBI taxonomy): domain Eukaryota; kingdom Metazoa; phylum Chordata; class Amphibia; order Anura; family Dendrobatidae; genus Phyllobates; species Phyllobates terribilis. The sequence continues at coordinate 294,321,911 of NW_027362761.1, read as the reverse complement.
CCGCATATGATCGGTCCAGGTGTCCTTGGGGCCCCGCAGCAGGCTCCGGAAATTTTTTCGGTACGACTCCGGAGTGAGGTTGTACTGCAGGATCAGGGCCCGCTTGATGCTGTCGTAGTCCTGTACCTCCCCGGCAGGTAAGTCCCCCAAGGCATCCAGGGACTTACCCCTCAAACGGGGGGTCAGGTATCTTGCCCACTGATCCCGGGCCAGATGGTGCTGAAGGCAGGTCCTTTCGAATGCCACCAGAAAGGAGTCCAGGTCTCCATCTTTCTCAAGCAGGGGGAAGTCCTCGGCTCGGACTTTACAGGTCTTCGCCTCCTGCTATGCTGGAGGTGCTGGAAGGAATCCATGCTGAGCCAGGTCCAGTTGATGCTTGCGCTCCGCATCTCGTTCTGCATGCTCCGCAGCAGCTCGTTCTGCACGCTCCGCCTCTTCTATTCGCCGGCGTTCATCCATGAGGAGCCGAAAAGTGGCAGTGTCCCCAGACCGCTGACTGGCCAGGGCCGATTGCAGGAGGGCATCCATGCTGGACAGGCTGTGGTGGGCAGGTGGTGGGCAGTCCACTGCGGGACCGGATACTGGGGTCTGGCTCCTTGAGGTGCCCGAGCTGAGCTCCTCCCCGCCATGAGTAACATTGTCCTCCCCCACCTGCTCATCGACCAAAACATTGGTCTTCTCCTTCACCTTGTTCCTGGTGCCTTCTGCCATCTTGGTAACCTTGGGTCGCTGACACCGCTGCAACCCTGAGTTTGCACACACCTTGTTATAATTTTACTCTGACTGTCTAGTGTTGGGCTGACCTTAAGACTCCAGCAGTGGAAATTACCAATGGCAGTCTTTAGTGTCTGGGAGTAGGGATCCCACGTACACTATACTCTGCAATCCCACCGCTCTGCCACCACTGTGATGAAAGCCGGCCGGTGGGTGCAGCTCTCTGGCGCCCCCTTACCTCTCAGGTGAGTCAAGGCACTGCACCTGGAGTAAGTAGTGCCAGGAAGCTTCTACCAGCGGGGAAAAACACGGTAGTGTGTTGTCCCTTACACGTCACCAATCCGTGATGCCACAATACAGGCACAACTCTCTGGCACCCCCTCGCCTCTCAGGTCAGTCAAGGTACTGCACCTAGAGTGAGTGGTCGCCGGAGAGGTCGTCCTGTAGCCCTCTGGGTATTTGAGGCCCTCTGCAGTGAGGGCGGTATATATATTACCCTGGCTGCGCCAGTAATATATATCTACACCTCCGACCGTCACTGCCAGCCTTCACCAAATCCCCCAGATGGTATGCTGCGACCAGTTCTCGTTTGTTACAAGCCCGGTTCGTTAATAGACTTGTATTGGGTCAGGAACCAACCCAGTAGCGTTTCAGCCAAGCGTTTCCGGACCAATGGATTCGTATATGCAGAGTAAAGGATACAGCCCACGATTAATTTATGATTTAATCGATTATAAGAATACACTAGATTACAGGCTATGCAATTAACTATACAACGGTATTTTGGTCAGAATAAGAAATATAACAATTAGACATACAAAACACAGGAATAACAACGATAAATCAGTTACCGTTCATGTGGCGCAAGGGAGGAATTGCTGTCCCACAGGTCCAAGCTTAGTTGCAGTCGTCCAGGCCTCAGTAGCACATGGCAAAGGTGCTCCTCCCACTCCAGGACCGGACCTTAGGAGCTGTTCACATCATCTCCTGGGTCACAAACTGAGGCGGGTTTCTCACTGTCGGCTATACTAAAGTCCTGTCACGACCACTCTTGGTGATGTCAGTTTACTAAGCCACGCCCCCCTTACCAATGCCCGTTTTAACTCCATTTAAGAAAAGTACTCATAACTTTCTCTGGGGTGATCTCATCGTATCACCAGAGGTCTCGTCGCAATCCTCCTCTTGTGCAGAAGCCATTGACTGTAAACATGCCTCCCCTGGGACCTTGAATATGGTTCTTCTAAATAGCCAGCTTTCCAGGCCACTCATGGATTTATAAGTCCCATGATTGTGTCCGCGGGCACTGTCCTCACATGATACATTTTATTTGGGTTCCCTAACTTGTATCATGTGGTAAGGAATTGATAGTGTATCTTGTAACTTTTGGTGGCCATTTTTCACAAAGGAAGCACATGGTTTTCAAACTTGCACAAGACAATGGAGAGCTTTGCAGGCTGGCTTCAAGTTACATCAGGTGTTAATTAACCCCCTGGGGCCTAGCTTGGACACAGCAAAAACTGGCCCATCTGTTTACCATATCAAAGACGTTTCTGGACACTGCTCTACAGAGGTGGGGGCGAATTGCTCTGTTTACCAAGGGCTGCAGGATGTGACATGCCAATATCCTCCGGTATGACGTATCATACCTAAGATGGCGGCTGACTTTCATGACACTGCCATTTACCATTTACACTCATTGTAGAGATCCAGGATCAATATGGATCATTGTTGCAGTGATTAAATGGATGTGGAAATGGTGGATCAATCAAATCATCTAATTACTATTGCCATGGTCATGTAGTGATTTTATCGATCATCCATATTGAAGAGTATGAAACTAGCCTTAAATTATGCAACTTTAACCAAAAGTTACCTTCTATGAAATCATTTAATTAGTAACTACTAGAGATGAGCGAGCACTAAAATGCTCTGGTGCTCGTTGCTCAAACCGAGCAATTCCTAATGCTCGAATGCTCATTGCGAATAAAGAATATAATAGGAGTGCCAAGCTTTTTTTCCGGCAGACCCTACAAAGAGGTCTGGGGGGCAGTGAAAATGTTCCAATGGATGGGAACAATGGTGTCACACTTTTACTTCACTTCAAGGAGTGACAATAAAACATTGAAAACCGACAAGAAATTGCATTTTACAGGGATAAAAAATGTTAAGAATCATTTTTTCCTGTATATTGACTTGTATAGAAGGCCAAATTTAAAAATGATTACATAAATTATAATTTTTTTTCAAACCAAAATTTTTTTTATTAAAAAATAGGAAATTTCAGTTTCATTTATGAAGGAAGAAAGGACTGCCAAAAATGAGGGATTCAGATACACCCTGTAATAGACATAAAGGAGGGCCTCATACACATTCTGTTCAAATTGATATGTAGCAGTACTCCTAGACTCATAAAGGCTATGCACTTTTGAGGGTTATATACCAAGGAAATGTACTCCAGACCACGGAATATTCTGTGGGTGAGCAATATAATACCGATAAAATTTTGAACACTTTATTGAGGATTTTATACCAAGGAAATGTATTCCAGACCACGGAATAGTGTATACATGTGCAACATAATAAGGATAACGTTTTCAACAAGCTTTTTGAGGGTTATATAGCACCGAAATGTACTCCTGACCACGGAATAGTCTTTACATGAGCAATATAATAACGATAAAATTTTGACCAAGTTTTTTGCGGGTTATATACCAACGAAATGTACCCCAGAACATGGAATAGTGTATGGCTGACCAATATAATAACGATAAAATTTTGAACAAGTTTTTTGAGGGTTATATACCAACAAAGTGTACCCAAGAACACGTGAAACTGTATGGCTGAGAAATGTAACCCAGAAAAATTTCTAAACAGTTTTTTTGATTGAGATATATATATATATATACAGTTATATGAAAATGTTTGGGCATCCCTATTAATCTTAAGCTTAATGTTTTATAAAAATTGGTGTTTTTGCAACAGCTATTTCAGTTTGATATATGTAATAACTGTTGGACACAGTAATGTTTCTGCCTTGAAATGCGGTTTATTATACTAACAGATAATGTGCAATCTGCATTCAAACAAAATTTGACAGGTGCATAAGTATGGGCACCTCACCAGAAAAGTGACATTAATATTTAGTAGATCCTCCTTTTGCAAAAATAACAGCCTCTAGTCGCTTTCTGTAGCTTTTAATGAGTTCCTGGATGAAGGTATTTTTGACCATTCCTCTTTACAAAACAATTCCAGTTCAGTTAAGTTTGATGGTCGCCGAGCATGGACAGCCCTCTTCAAATGATTCCACAGATGTTCAATGATATTCAGGTCTGGGGACTGGAATGGCCATTCCAGAACATTGTAATTGTTCCTCTGCATGAATGCCTGAGTAGATTTGGAGCGGTGTTTTGGATCATTGTCTTGCTGAAAGATCCATCCCCTGCGTAACTTCAACTTTATCACTGATTCTTGAACATTATTGTCAAGAATCTGCTGATACTGAGTGGAATCCATGCGTCCCTCAACTTTAACAAGATTCCCGGTGCCGGCATTGGCCACACAGCCCCAAAGCATGATGGAACCTCCACCAAATTTTACTGTGGGTAGCAAGTGTTTTTCTTGGAATGCTGTGTTTTTTTGCCGCCATGCATAACGCCTTTTTGTATGACCAAACAACTCAATCTTGGTTTCATCAGTCCACAGGACCTTCTTCCAAAAAGAAATTGGCTTCTCCAAATGTGCTTTTGCATACCTCAGCCGACTCTGTTTGTGGCGTGCTTGCAGAAACGGCTTCTTTTGCATCACTCTCCCATACAGCTTCTCCTTGTGTAAAGTGCGTTGTATAGTTGACCGATGCACAGTGACACCATCTGCAGCAAGCTGATGCTGCAGCTCTCTGGAGGTGGTCTGAGGATTGTCCTTGACTGATCTCACCATTCTTCTTCTCTGCCTTTCTGATGTTTTTCTTGGCCTGCCACTTCTGGCCTTAACAAGAACTGTCCCTGTGTTCTTCCATTTCCTTACTATGTTCCTCACAGTGGAAACTGACAGGTTAAATCTCTGAGACAGCTTTTTGTATCCTTCCCCTGAACAACTATGTTGAATAATCTTTGTTTTCAGATCATTTGACAGTTGTTTTGAGGAGCCCATGATGCCACTCTTCAGAGGAGATTCAAACAGGAGAACAACTTGCAAGTGGCCACTTTAAGTAGCTTTTCTCATGATTGCATACACCTAGCTATGAAGTTCAAAGCTCAACGAGGTTACAAAACCCAAAAAAGTGCTTTAGTAAGTCAGTAAAAAGTAGGTAGGAGTATTTAAAACAAGAAAATGATAAGGGTGCCCATACTTATGCACCTGTCAAATTTTGTTTGAATGCAGATTGCACATTTTCTGTTAGTACAATAAACCTCATTTAAAGGCAGAAACATTACTGTGTCCAACAGTTATTACATATATCAAACTGAAATAGCTGTTGCAAAAACACCAATTTTTATAAAACATTAAGCTTAAGATTAATAGGGGTGCCCAAACTTTTTCATATAACCGTATATATATATATATATATATATATATATATATATATATATATATATATATATATAATACCCCCGAACACGGAATAGTGTTTGGTTAAGAAATGTAAAGAAGCAAAGATTTTAAACGCTTTTGTGTAGTGTTAGAGATCACCAACATGTGACAGAAAGCATGTAATACTGTATGGATGAGTAATATGCAAATTGCCTCTTCAGAGAAAAAGAGAACTTGAACTCTATAGCGCCACCTACTGGAAGCAGCAATCCTATAAGTCACAATCAACCCTTTAACGAGTCATGCAATATGACTTAGGATAATAGCCAAATCAGAATCTCAATTTGCAGACACGGTGTTTTGAGCTGTTGGCCCTCGTCAGTGCAAAGTATGAGAACTGATTTCGCTGGGTGAGAGGCTCTGGTCTGAGATGTAAGGGGTAACGTTTCTCCTTGTGGAGAGTGACATACCGGCTCTGGCATGCCATATTTTTCAAAACTTTTTGCAAGTTTTACTTATCACCGTAATTAAAAAAAAATGTGTTAAACCGGATGGAAGAGTGATTGATTGAATCCATAAAAAAAGTGTACATGTGTACAAGTGTAAAATGATAAGGAGGGACACTTTTAATGTGTAGTTGCTGTACTCCTACTCTCATAGAGGCTTTGCACAAAATGCAAAGACAGGAAAAAATTATAAGGACAGTCATTCATAGACCACTGAAAGGCAACTACTTGCAGGACTCATTGAAAATATTTTTAAAGTGTAGCTGTTGTACTCATACACTCATAAGGGCTTTGCACAAAGTACAAAGCCAGTTAAAAATTGTAAGGCGGCTAATACAGTAATCCTCGTTAAGTGTCCGCTTCTTCTCCTACCTCTTGAGGCTGGGGGGACTGCCTCCACCTGCTTCCAGGAGCCCGATTCCCAGGTTCCTGGGCTGTAAGTGATCCAGCTTCAGGTAGTGCCGGAGCCCCCAACATATAGAAATGTGCAACAACTCCCTGGGTCACCTGCACCATCGACTTCTCACGCATAGGAGGTGGGGATCCCAAAGGATAATATGATCTCTCAGGGGTGGTGTTAGCCCTGTCTCGAGCTGCATCAAGCTGCATTCAGCTCTTGCAGCCTTTGAGGTAAGTGTTCCGTGAACAATGGTTGAACAAGATGTAATGATGGATCCCAAACTCTTCAATGTAACCCCTTCTCCGCTGACAATTGTAAGGAACTACCACCCCCTGGGATGCCAACTCTCGGTACCTTAAGGCTAGCGGCCCGACAACAATTGTCCAGACCTGGTCCTGGCTCGCCTCCTAGTCTCTTCCGACCAGCCTAGGCCTCGCAGTCCGCTCACGAGTTCCTGGATCCTGGCTCTCCCGTTTGCACTGTGCAAGAACCCCATCGGTAAAGGATGCGGCCTGGGTTCAGGCCTTGGTGGGTCAGGGATATCGGACAGATCAGGACCACAGGCTCCTGCCACCTCTGCTGTTGCACCAGCTTCCTCTGGCTGCGAGATTCCTACGCTCATTCCCTCGGAAGTCTCACGTGCTTCTGCCATTTTTGTTGTCCGCTAAGCACATAGTAGTGTATGGCAGAGAAGTGGAACCCTACAAAAATTTTAACAACTTTTGATTAGTTTTACAGATCACAGAAATTTTCACAGACCACATTACACTGTGTGGCTGAGAAATGGAAGCAAGGAAAATGTTTCAACGATTTTTTGTAGTGTTATATAACACAAAAAAGGACCTCAAAGAACGTAATACTTGATGGATCAAAATATATTCAATATTTTCAACCACCACAAAAAAGCTGCAGCTATATAATTGCCAACGGACTGCACAGACCTAATCCCTGTCTACAGACTGTATTCTATCACTCTCCCTGCTCCTGCGACTCTCTCTCCCTCCCTACACTAAATGCACAATGTATGTGATAGAAACAGCGAAACAAAGGATTATCCCTGACAAGGACTGTTAGTATGATGGTTCAGCTTCAGCACCAGTATCAACAGTACAGGACTCTGAATCGTAATACTGTGCACACACTCCTATACAAGCATTCTCTCCCTCCCTACACTTAATGTAGAATGTATGTGATACAAACAGCAAAGCACAGTATTAGTTTGCGTTTGAATTTGAGTACCGCCCATTGCTCACCGAGTAATGAGCATATTCGAGCACCGTGATACTTGAATGATAACTGAGTATCTCCACTCATCCCTAGTAAGTACACTTTTTAATATTTTTTTTGTTCTTAAATCAAGGACAATGCGAGTGAATAAGTGAATATAAAAAACTGTTATGTATCTAATTAGAGATACTACGTAATATATCCCACTAGAGAAAAAGTGTTTTTTTCGCCACTTAACGCTCAATTCTTCAACCCTTTACCTTTTCTCAAATCTGTTGTAACATCTGACTGAGGCCACAAGCTCAAAAGGCTAACTTAGACAGACTTGGCATAAACCACTCCGACTAGCAGATTGCAGAGAAACCCTGACACCCTTTAACCCTTTTTCAGGGATCTGGACTTACAACGGGGTCCAGTGGATTGCTACCTATGAAAGGGTCGCTGTCTGGAGGTGCTAACCAGAGGCAGGAATGGTCGCCAAGCAGGGTCAAAGATGAGAAATTGTATAAAGGAAAAAATCAGGATCAATCGGAATAGTCAGAAAACATAAGCCAAGATCAAAATAAGGAGCAATTGAAAGAACAAAAAACTAACAGACAGGACTGAACGAGAGAGGCACAAGACTATATCTGGCAGCTTCCAGCATAAAGCTGGAAGCTAAAGTAGGGTGTGGTGCTCTCCAATTGGCTGGAACAGGGAGCAGATAACTCCAGCTACGCAGCACACACACCCATACTGCCACACTGGATGGCCCTACGGATCCCAGCCACCCAAGTCTGAGTAGCTTGACAGAGCCTTTGCCATCCAGACTTTCTGATTCCAACGTCTCTTCTATCACCAGCGCTGCCCGCAGAATGAATATGGCAGCACCTGGCGAAAGAAGCAGATGTTGAAGGAGCAGGTCCTGGTCAAGGAGTGACACCTGTCTTCACTGAGAGATCAGATTACAACTCCTGACTGTGGAGAGGAGAAAAGAATATGCTGAAAGGTGAAACACATAGAGTACACAAAAAAGAAGCTGCTTTAGCTTCTAGTAACTAGAGAATATAGAGAAGGAAACTGCTAAATAATGGATATAATTCATATAATGGCAAAAATTAATTCCTCGTATACTCATATATACACATGACAACTTATATTGAAAAAGATACCCGAAAGCAGTAACTGTTAAGGCTGGGTTCACAACAGCATTACAATATCATGTGGCAGTGTACCCAAATAAAAGGCTTGGGAGCCAAGCATGGATCACGACCAATAGAAGCACCGAGTATGACACCTATTTTACTAAAAGAGTAAAAATGTCATATTTCCCATTTGAGCTGAATATGGCTTTGGACAATCAATTAGAATTGAATGTGTGTCACAATGTATTAAAAACAACTCTGGACCCTTGGACAACTCTGCTGTAGGGCTTAAATTCAGTACAATTATGTGAGCAGGCTATGGAAATCTGGTGTACTATAAAATCTCACATAAAGGTCAGGGAGCATGTCACTCTGCTTTAAAGGGAACCTGACAGCTGATTCATGTTGCCCAAACTATGGGCAATGTGATTCACATTTCAGCTAAATAATTTTATGCAGGTATGTTTTACTCTGAAGCCCTGCTACATTTAAAAGACAGCCAGGGACCATGCTGCTTAGGTGACTAGTCCAAGAGGCCGGTCCTTGACGACCTCTCCTTTCCCTGTTCATGAGTCACAGGTCTCTCCTTAAATGTGTATATATAGAGAGACATGACATGCAAAGGGAGCAGGGCAGATAGAAGCCGCCAAAGGCCAGCCTCTTGGACTTGTCACCCAACTTATTCCCCAGCTGACTTTTAAATATGTTTTCTCTGAAACGCTGCAGAGATTCCTAGTAAAATATGCCTGGCTGAAATGTAGTTTCTGCAACATGAATCTGTGTCTGTTTCATTCTGTAAATCATTCAGGAGTACACCAACCAGGAAGTTAAGAGGCAGAGGAGTGGTCTGTTCCTGAAGACAGAATATAGGACAAACCCTTTAAGATATAATTCATCAAAAATACTGCACAATAACACATAGGTGACAACTGCTGAAATCAACATATCTGTCCCTACTGTACACTGCCATCAAACAGGGCACCATAAACAGTTATGCAAACTTATGTGTCTGATGCTAATCGTGTCCTCATTCATAGTATTATCAGCATACAGCTAACTTCCTAAATGTGTAAGCTTACATACAGGGCCGACGTTAGGGGAGAAAACTGGGCAATTGTCCAGGACTCGCACTCTCTCAGGGGCCCCGAGCTCTTACTGCAGAGACTACATTGATAATAGCAGTTTTGTATTATCAGTGTGGTTTCTAATGTTGAGATTGCTTCAAGACTTGTGGTGGCATTGCTGTCATGTGAACATAATGTCACCACAGGTCCTGTACCATGCAGGAGTCTAGAAGAACTGAAAAAGAGATAGACTGGAAAGTATTCTACAGTGTGTGTATATGTATGTGCTCTGTATGCAGCATGTCTCTGTATGTATGTATGTGCTCTGTGTATACATGAATCTGTATGTATGTGCTCTGTATATGCATGTCTCTGTGTGTATGTATGTGCACTGTGTATGTAGCATGTCTCTGTATATATGTATATGTGCTTTGTGTATGCCTGAATCTGCACGTGCTCTGTGTATGCATGTCTATGTATGTATGCTTGTGCTCTTTGTATGCAGCATGTCTCTGTATGTATGAATGTATGTGCTCAGTGTATGCAGCATGTCTATGTATGCATATATGTGCTCTGTGTGTGACGCATGTCTCTGTATGTATGTGCTCTGTGTATGTAACATCTCGGTATGTATGTATTTGCTCTCTGTATGCTGCATGTCTCTATGTACAGTTAGGTCCATATATATTTGGACAGAGACAACATTTTTCTAATTTTGGTTCTAGACATTACCACAATGAATTTTAAACAAAACAATTCAGATGCAGTTGAAGTTCAGACTTTCAGCTTTCATTTGAGGGTATCCACATTAAAATTGGATGAAGGGTTTAGGAGTTTCAGCTCCTTAACATGTGCTACCCTGTTTTTAAAGGGACCAAAAGTAATTGGACAGATTAAATAATTGTAAATAAAATGTTAATTTCTAGTAATTGGTTGAAAACCCTTTGTTGGCAATGACTGCCTGAAGTCTTGAACTCACGGACATCACCAGACGCTGTGTTTTCTCCTTTTTGATGCTCTGCCAGGCCTTCAATGCGGTCGTTTTCAGGTGCTGTTTGTTTGTGGGCCTATCTGTCTGAAGTTTAGTCTTTAACAAGTGAAATGCATGCTCAATTGGGTTGAGATAAGGTGACTGACTTGGCAATTCAAGAATATTCCACTTCTTTGCTTTAATAACCTCCTGGGTTGCTTTGGCTTTATGTTTTGGGTCATTGTCCATCTGTAGTATGAAACGACGACCAATCAGTTTGGCTGCATTTGGCTGGATCTGAGCACACAGTATGGCTCTGAATACATCAGAATTCATTTGGCTGCTTCTGTCCTGTGTCCATCATCAATAAACACTAGTGACCCAGTGCCACTGGCAGCCATGCATGCCCATGCCAACACACTGCCTCCACTGTGTTTTACAGATGATGTGGTATGCTTTGGATCATGAGCTGTACCACGCCTTCACCATACTTTTCTCTTTCCATCATTCTGGTAGAGGTTGATCTTGGTTTCATCTGTCCAAAGAATGTTCTTCCAGAACTGTGCTGGCTTTTTTAGATGTTTTTTAGCAAAGTCCAGTCTAGCCTTTTTATTCTTGATGCTTATGAGTGGCTTGCACCGTGCAGTGAACCCTCTGTATTTACTTTCATGCAGTCTTCTCTTTATGGTAGATTTAGATATTGATACGCCTACCTCATGGAGAGTGTTGTTCACTTGGTTGGCTGCTGTGAAGGGGTTTCTCTTCACCATGGAGATTATTCTGCGATCATCCACCACTGTTGTCTTCCGTGGGCGCCCAGGTCTTTTTGCATTGATGAGTTCACCAGTGCTTTCTTTCTTTCTAAGGATGTACCAAACTGTAGATTTTGCCACTCCTAATATTGTAGCAATTTCTCTGATGGGTGTTTTCTGTTTTTGCAGCTTAAGGATGGCTTGTTTCACCTGCATGGAGAGCTCCTTTGACCGCATGTTTACTTCACAGCAAAACCTTCCAAATGCAAGCACCACACCTCAAATCAACTCCAGGCCTTTTATCTGCTTAATTGAGAATGACATAACGAAGGGATTGCCCACACCTGTCCATGAAAGAGCCTTGGAGTCAATTGTCCAATTACTTTTGGTCCCTTTAAAAACAGGGTGGCACATGTTAAGGAGCAGAAACTCCTAAACCCTTCATCCAATTTTAATGTGAAAACCCTCAAATGAAAGCTGAAAGTCTGAACATCAACTGCATCTGAATTGTTTCGTTTAAAATTGATTGTGGTAATGTCTAGAACCAAAATTAGAAAAATGTTGTCTCTGTCCAAATATATATGGACCTAACTGTATGTATGTGCTCTGTGTATGCATGTATCTTCATGTATACTTGTGCTCTGTGTATGCAGCACGTCTCTATGTATGTGCTCTGTGTATGCAGCATGTCTTTTGTATGTACATATGTGCTCTATGTATGCAACATGTCTCTGTATGTATGTATATTCTTTGTATGCAGCATGGCTTTGTATGTATGTATGTGCTTTGTGTAAGCAGCATGTCTCTATGTGCTCTGTGTATGAAAAATATCTCTATATGTATGCATGTACTCTGTGTATGTAGCATGTCTATATATGTGCTGTGTATGCAGCATGTCTCTATGTACAGTACAGACCAAAAGTTTGGACACACCTTCTCATTGAAAGATTTTTCTGTATTTTCATGACTATGAAAATTGTACATTCACACTGAAGGCATCAAAACTATGAATTAACACATGTGGAATTATATACTTAACAAAAAAGTGTGAAACAACTGAAAATATGTCTTATATTCTAGGTTCTTCAAAGTAGCCACCTTTTGCTTTGATGACTGCTTTGCACACTCTTGGCATTCTCTTGATGAGCTTCAAGAGGTAGTCACCGGAAATGGTTTTCACTTCACAGGTGTGCCCTGTCAGGTTTAATAAGTGGGATTTCTTGCCTTATAAATGGGGTTGGGACCATCAGTTGTGTCGTGCAGAAGTCTGGTGGATACACAGCTGATAGTCCTACTGAATAGACTGTTAGAATTTGTATTATGGCAAGAAAAAAGCAGCTAAGTAAAGAAAAACGAGTGCCCATCATTACTTTAAGAAATGAAGGTCAGTCAGTGCGAAAAATTGGGAAAACTTTGAAAGTGTCCCCAAGTGCAGTTGCAAAAACCATCAAGCGCTACAAAGAAACAGGCTCACATGAGGACCGCCCCAGGAAAGGAAGACCAAGAGTCACCTCTGCTTCTGAGGATAAGTTTATTCGAGTCACCAGCCTCAGAAATCGCAGGTTAGCAGCAGCTCAGGTTAGAGACCAGGTCAATGCCACACAGAGTTCTAACACATCTCTACAACAACTGTTAAGAGCAGACTTTGTGCAGTAGGCCTTCATGGTAAAATAGCTGCTAAGAAACCACAACTAAGGACAGGCAACAAGCAGAAGAGACTTGTTTGGGCTAAAGAACACAAGGAATGGACATTAGACCAGTGGAAATCTGTGCTTTGGTCTGATGAGTCCAAATTTGAGATCTTTGGCTCCAACCACCGTGTCTGTGCGACGCAGAAAAGGTGAACGGATGGACTCTACATGCCTGGTTCCCACCGTGAAGCATGGAGGGGGAGGTGTGATGGTGTGGGGGTGCTTTGCTGGTGACACGGTTGGGGATTTATTCAAAATTGAAGGCATACTGAACCAGCATGGCTACCACAGCATCTTGCAGCGGCATGCTATTCCATCCGGTTTGCGTTTAGTTGGACCATCATTTATTTTTCAACAGGACAATGACCCCAAACACACCTCCAGGCTACGTAAGGGCTATTTGACCAAGAAGGAGAGTGATGGGGTGCTAGCCAGATGACCTAGACTCCACAGTCACCAGACCTGAACCCAATCGAGATGGTTTGGGGTGAGCTGGACCACAGAGTGAAGGCAAAAGGGCCAACAAGTGCTAAGCATCGCTGGGAACTCCTTCAAGATTGTTGGAAGACCATTTCCGGTGACTACCTCTTGAAGAACGTCAAGAGAATGCCAAGAGTGTGCAAAGCAGTCATCAAAGCAAAAGGTGGCTACTTTGAAGAACCTAGAATATAAGACATATTTTCAGTTGTTTCACACTTTTTTGTTAAGTATATAATTCCCCATGTGTTAATTCATAGTTTTGATGCCTTCAGTGTGAATGTACAATTTTCATAGTTATGAAAATACAGAAAAATCTTTAAATGAGAAGGTGTGTCCAAACTTTTGGTCTGTACTGCATGTATGTTCTCTTTGTGTTTATCATTATACATGTGCTCTGTGTATGTAGCATGTCTATATATGTGCTGTGTATGCAGCATGTCTATATGTATGTATGTGCTCTGTATGTATCAGCATACATGTGCTCTGTGTATGTAGCATGTCTATGTATGTATATGCTCTGTAGGCATTTATCTTTATGTATTTATGTGCTCTGTGTGTGCAGCATGCCTCTGTATGTATGTGCTCTATATGTGCAGCATGTCTCTGTAACTATGTGTGTGCTCTGTGTATGCATGTATCAGTATACATGTGTTTTGTGTATGTAGCATGTATCTGTATGTATGTGCTCTGTGTATACATGTCTCTGTATGTACACTGACGAGCAAAAGGGTAACAATGTTTTGAACTTTTGACTTTCAGGCTCCATATCTCACGATCCACTACTCCTTTGAACGTAAGACTACCATCATTTTATAGACACTCATTTTGGCTATCTCATACATAAATTTCACTTGCAACTACACTGCTCAAAAAAATAAAGGGAACACTCAAATAACACATCCTAGATCTGAATGAATGAAATATTCTCATTGAATACTTTGTTCTGTACAAAGTTGAATGTGCTGACAACAAAATCACGAAAAAATCATCAATGGAAATCAAATTTATTAACCAATGGAGGCCTGGATTTGACGTCACCCCCAAAATTAAAGTGGAAAAACACACTACAGGCTGATCTAACTTTGATGTAATGTCCTTAAAACAAGTCAAAATGAGGCTCAGTATTGTGTATGGCCTCTACGTGCCTGTATGACCTCCCTACAATGCCTGGGCATGCTCCTGATGAGGTTGTAGATGGTCTCCTGTGGGATCTCCTCCCAGACCTGGACTAAAGCATCCGCCAACTCCTGGGCAGTCTGTGGTGCAACGTGACTTTGGTGGATGGAGCGAGACAGATGTGCTCAATCGGATTCAGGTCTGGGGACGGGCAGGCCAGTCAATAGCTTCAATGGCTTCATCTTGCAGGAACTGCTGACACACTCCAGCCACATGAGGTCTGGCATTGTCCTGCATTAGGAGGAACCCAGGGCCAACCGCACCAGCATATGGTCTCACAAGGGGTCTGAGGATCTCATCTCGGTACCTAATGGCAGTCAGGCTACCTCTGGCAAGCACATGGAGGGCTGTGCGGCCCTCCAAAGAAATGCCACCCCACACCATTACTGACCCACTGCCAAACCAGTCATGCTGAAGGATGTTGCAGGCAGCCGATCTCTCTCCACGGCGTCTCCAGACTCTGTCACGTCTGTCACATGTGCTCAGTGTGAACCTGCGTTCATCTGTGAAGAGCACAGGGCGCCAGTGGCGACTTTGCCAATCCTGGTGTTCTGTGGCAAATGCCAAGCGTCCTGCATGGTGTTGGGCTGTGAGCACAACCTCCATCTGTGGATGTCGGGTCCTCATACCACCCTCATGGAGTCGGTTTCTAACCGTTTGTGCAGACACATGCACATTTGTGGCCTGCTGGAGGTCATTTTGCAGGGCTCTGGCAGTGCTCCTCCTGTTCCTCCTTGCACAAAGGCGAAGGTAGCGGTCCTGCTGCTGGGTTGTGGCCCTCCGATGGCCCCCTCCACGTCTCCTGGTAGCGCCTCCAGCCTCTGGACACTACACTGACAGACACAGCAAACCTTCTTGCCACAGCTCGCATTGATGTGCCATCCTCGATGAGCTGCACTATCTGAGCAACGTCTGTGGGTTGTAGAGTCCGTCTCATGCTACCACGAGTGTGAAAGCACAACCAACATTCAAAAGTGACCAAAACATCAGCCAGAAAGCATTGGTACTGAGATGTAGTCTGTGGTCCCCACCTGCAGAACCACTCCTTTATTGAGGGTGTCTTGATAATTCCGAATAATTTCCATCTGATGTCTATTCCATTTGCACAACAGCATGTGAAATTGATTGTCAATCACTGTTGCTTCCTAAGTGGACAGTTTGATTTCACAGAAGTTTGATTTACTTGGAGTTATATTCTGTTGTTTAAGTGTTCCCTTTATTTTTTTGAGCAGTGTATTTAGCATATGATTAGTTAGGCATATTCTTGTCATGTCACTGCATTGTTACTATTTTGCTCCTGGGCATGCTCTCGATCAGATTGAAGTATGTCTCGACCAAAATCTGATCCCAGGTCTCTTCTACACTTTTCAAAAGTTGTTGCATACTGGTCAACTCACTTGTGTATATATAAAGCTTTTTCTTCAACTCTACCCACAAGTGTTCGAGTGTGTTGAGGTCTGGGGACTGTGAGGGCTAATCCAGCACCTCTACTTCATTGTCATTGAACTATGTCTTCGCCAATCTCGACGTGTGCTTCGGCTCATTGTCTTGAAATGAACACTATGTCGCCCTTTTCATACCCATAGTACTCGAGTGTATGAAGTAGCTCATCTTGTAGGATACTAACATGTAGCTCAGCATTGAGACCACCATCAATCCTGGTCAAGTATCCAACGCCTTTGTCTGTGAAACAACTCCATATCATCAGGCTTCCTCCACCAAAGTAGATAGTTCCTTCAATTTCTCGATCTGTTTTCCCTTATTTTTTCCATAGCCATTTGCACCTATAAGTGCCTAGTCTATTGATTTTGCCTCATCGCTCCAAATCACCCGTTTCCAATCTTCTACTGTCCACTTTTTGTTACTTTTTTGCAAACTCAAGCTGATGCTTCTTATGACGATATTGAAATCAAGGCTTATTCACCTTTTTTTCGGGCCACCATTTCAGACTTGAGTAACGTGTATCGCACGGTGCTTGCATGGATGTCTGTGATCTCACTAATACCAAGCATATGAGCCACCTCTACTGCTGTGTTTGTCACGCCAGAACTGATAGACCTTGTGATGAACCGACTTGTTGACTCCGATATTTTGCCTCAACATCCACCTCTTGGCTTTTGAATGGATGGATGGACTTAATTTCGCATTTCTGCAACTGTCATGACATTCACATGATGCAGTTTAGCAATTTTCTGGTCCGAGAGACCACTATCTATAAGCTGGATGATGCTGTTTATTTTTTCTTGGGAAATCTTCATGACTGTTCCTCAATTCGAACCAGTGACGTTTCGCTTGGGAATCAAACTAATAATACACTGAGGTATTAGGGAATGTGAGAACAGGTTTTAATTTGTAGAATACAGGAAGAAAAAGATTTTTCAACTACCAAGATCAAAACAGTAACAATGCAGTGACATGACAAGAATCTGCATAAATAATCATATGGTAAATAGTTGCAAATCAAATTTATGTATAAGATAGCCAAGATGAGTGTCTATAAAATGATGGTAGTCTCATGATCTAAGCAGTAGTGGATGGTGAGATATGGAGCCTGAAAGTCAAAAGTTCAAAACATAGTTACCCTTTTGCTCATCAATGTACTGTATATACAGAGACATGCATACACAGAGCACATACATACAGATACATGCCACATACACAAAACACATGTATACTGATACATGCATACAGAGAGCACATACATATGTACAGAGACATGCTGCACATATAGACCACATACATATGTAGAGATATGTTGCATACACAGAGCACATATGTAGCACCCTGAGGATTCGGCTGCTACAGGGGTATTGCACCTCAACCCAGAGGTGTGATATTCCACTCCCGGGTAAGGATGGAGTGTGGAACTGAGCTCAGTTAGCTGCATGCACTACACACATCCCATTTCCGGGGAACAGACCGATGGTACTCCCACTAGAGAAATGTGCAGGTACAACAGTGTCTGTTCCTGGCTGGAGTGGGAGGGGGGTGGAACATCCCAGTAGTGTAGGGGCAGATAGGGGGAGCAGCCTGGGTAAAGCTAGGAGCTCATTGGGTGCTGGTCACCTGGGCTCACACATAGAGGGAGTATTTAAGGTGGGCACCATCTTAGATCAGGGTCAGTCTGTGAGACGTCAGTCAGTCAGCCACAGTCAGTCAGTCAGACAGTCTGTCTGAGAGCCTGAGAAGCAGAGCAGAGGAGAAGAGAGAGAGACCCAGAGGCGCAGAGGGGACCCCAAGAGCCCATAAGAGAGCTAATAGGGTGAAGGGTCGGCAACAGGGTACCGGATCCCAAGCTGGCAGAGGCTACAGCACACCTTAGCCAGGAACCGGAGGTCGTGGGCAGGATCTGCCACGATCACCCACTAAATCCACCCGGAAGGCAGACCAAGAATAGGGTCAGGGAGCCCAGAGGAGGCTTGACCAACAAGAGGCCCGAGGGAGCCGGACTTAGGTGGATCCCTGGTGGGAACGGCCAGAAGAAGGGAGAGACAGAAAGGAGCTCAGGACCACACTCCGGAGTTGCCTGGGAGTTGACCGAGTCCAGGACCTGGTGGACGCAGCACGGCTTGGGTGGTCACTGCTGTACACAGTGACCCGAGCAACACCAGTAAGTAAAACCCTGGAACTGCATTTTATGCCTCTGAGTCTCCTTGCTGCACCTTCACAACCACCATCCTCCACGGCTGACCCCCTGAGGCTATACCCCTCCCGTTGGGGGTTATACTACCTAAGCTGCACTCACATCACCAGCCTCAGCGGACCCTGCTGCAGCGGCGGCCGTAGTGACCGCAAATCAACGGGTGGCGTAGTCGACATAAAAGAACATCTAGTAACATCTATAAGGACTGCCACACACTGAGTTTGACACCCTGGGCACGGACCGGGTCACAGCCACTCGGAGACTACAACCCCCATCTGATCCGGCTCCGGGTATCCCTAACAGTACTGGCCCAGGGGGCGCGTCACATACATACAGAGACATGCTGCATACACAGAGCAGATACAAACATCCATAGAAACATGCTGCATACACAGAGCACATACATACATCCATAGAGACATGTTGCATACACAGAGCACATACATACATCCATAGAGACATAAGATAGTCAAGCTGATTGTCTATAAAATGATGGCAGTCTCATGATTGAAGCAGTAGTGGATGGTGAGATATGGAGCCTGAAAGTGAAAAGTTCAAAACATTGTTACCCTTTTGCTTGTCAGTGCATGTATGTATATGCTCTGAGAATACATGTCTCTGTATGAATGTATGTGATGTGCTCTGTGTATGCATGTGTATTCATGTATGTGCTCTGTGTATGCATGTCTTTATGTATGTGCTTTGTGTATACATGTCTCTGTACGTACGTATGTGCTCAGCGTATACAGTGGTGTGAAAAAGTGTTTGCCCCTTTCCTGATTTCTTATTATTTTGCATGTTTGTCACACTTAAATGTTTCAGATCAAAAAACAAATTTAAATATTAGACAGAGATACACAAGTAAACACAAAATGCAGTTTTTAAATGAAGGTCTTTATTATTAAGGGAAAAGAAATCCAAACCTACAGGGCCCTGTGTGAAAAAGTGATTGACCCCCCTTAAAACATAAATTAACTGTGGTATATCATATCTTTGGGAAGCTGCCTGACAAAGTGAAGCAGACCAAAAGATCCTCAAAAGCTAGACATCATGCTGCGATCCAAAGAAATTCAGGAACAAATGATAAACGAAGTAATTGAGATCTATCAGTCTGGAAAAGGTTATAAAGACATTTCTAAAGCTTTGGGACTCCAGAGAACCACAGTGAGAGCCATTATCCACAAATGGCGAAAACATGGAACAGTGGTGAACCTTCCCAGGAGTGGCTGGCTGACCAAAATTACCCCAAGAGCGCAGCGACGACTCATTCAGGAGGTCACAAAAGACCCCACAACAACATCCAAAGAACTGCAGGCCTCACTTGCCTCAGTTAAGGTCAGTGTTCATGACTCCACTATAAGAAAGAGACTGGGCAAAAATGGCATGCATGGCAGAGTTCCAAGACGAAAACCATTGCTGAGCAAAAAGAACATAAAGGCTTGTCTCAGTTTTGCCAGAAAACATCTTGATGATCGCCAAAACTCTTGGGAGAATTCTCTGTGGACAGATGAGACAAAAAGTTTAACTTTTTGGAAGGTGTATGTCCCATTACATCTGGCATAAAAGTAACACAGCATTTCAGAAAAGGAACATCATACCAACAGTAAAATATGGTGGTGGTAGTGTGATGGTCTTGGGCTGTTTTGCTGCTTCAGGACCTGGAAGACTAGCTATGGTAAATGGAACCATGAATTCTGCTGTCTACCAAAAAATCCTGAAGGAGAATATCCGGTCATCTGTTCGTGACCTCAAGCTGAAGCGCACTTTGGTTATGCAGCAGGACAATGATCCAAAAAACACCAGCAAGCCCACCTCTGAATGGCTTAAGAAAAACAAAATTAAGACTTTGGAGTGGCTTAGTCAAAGTCCTGATCTTAATCGGATTAAGATGACGTGGCATGACCTTAAAAAGGTGGTTCATGCTCGGAAACCCTCCAAAATTCCTCCAGAGCGTTGAAAAAAAATCATTGCAAGTTATCGCAAACGCTTGATTTCAGTTGTTGCTGTAAAGGGCGGCCCAACCAGTTATTAGGTTTAGGGGGCAATCACTTTTTCACACAGGGCCCTGTAGGTTTGGATTTCCTTTTTCCTTAATAATAAAGACCTTCATTTAAAAACTGCATATTTAAATTATTTTTGTGATCTGAAACATTTAAGTGTGACAAACATGCAAAAGAATAAGAAATCAGGAAGGTGGCAAACACTTTTTCACACCACTGTACGTGCATGTGTGCTATGTGTGTATATGCATGTGTGTAACATACACTGTGTGCTCCACATACATGTGTGTATGTAGCATCCACACGTATAAATACCAGCAGAGCAGACATGAGTTCATAGGTGTAAACATGTCGGTAATTGTCCAACGAACACGCAAAATGCTGCTCATTTATAGGGTGATTGGATTGTTTAAGCTGGAACAAAAGTCATTTTTTTTCAGTAGCACGTCGCCCGGTGTGCTGCTGATAACATGATGCTGTACGGGGACAGATTGATCTACTAGAGATCGTTCTGTGCCCATCACTTTTTGTCAGCCTGTGTAAAGAGGCAGATAAACAAGCGCCAAATGATGCTTTCTTTGATTACTAACAGCTAACTAACTGTCACTATAAGAGTGGTTGCAACCATGGACACCTAAGCTACAGCAATGCCTACACATGAGGTAAGCAACATAGCAAATCAGAAGAACTATACTACATTTCTAATTGAAGGTATTTGCTAATATTATTATTATTATTACTCCTACTACATATTGGGATAGGATCTAGGAGATTGGAATACCCCTTTAAGGAACACTGGGACTATGCCAAACCCTTGTTGGGAAACAGATATACATTAAGGACAATACATTTATGGCCCAATTATATGACACACTGGGAGCAAATCTAAAATAACTAGCAAAAAGACACCAATGGATGAGGGCACCCAAATGTCTCACTTCATCAATATAGTAACAGCAAGGTGAGTATCAATATTAAAACTTAACTTTTAATAAGTATAGATATAAAATTATCAAAGTAACACATGCATCAATAAACACACCAGTAGTTCATGATTCACTGGTTTGATTCTAAGAGGTCCACAATGGTGGACAAAATGAATCAAGAGAGTATCAATTAATTCAATACCAGAAGGCTAATATGACAGTGGTCATAACATTAGAGAGGTACCGCTGACACAGAATCCCGTCCGTATGACCACATAGTGTATCTCATATACATGGGATTAGGCGGTGAAGAGCGCTCTAAGTAAATATGGAACAATCTCACCATAGTTTCAGTGAAGACAAGAGAGCAAGTCCTTGCACCGTCAGACCATCCTCCGAATCACTGTCTGGCAAAGAGAGCAGAGTCCGGCTCTATTGTGCCCTAAATGACACTTGTTGGCCCTAAGGGCCGATGACTCCCGCCCTTACAAGAGCAGTCCACAACTCACCCTAATGTGAACCTAATCTAGCCCTGCATGCCTCCCAACATGTTTCTCCCTTGTTGGGTCTTCAGGGGAGGACATATGCATGCTGAATAACAATGTGTGGGCTCAGTGTCCCCTGTCCATTAGTATCTATGTAACAGATCTAACATTAGGATGAGTTGTGGACTCTTAACAATCTAATCCCATGTATTTAAGAAACACTATTTGGACGCAATTCTGTGTCAGCAGTACCTATCTAATGTTATGACCACTGTCATATTAGCCTTCTGGCACTGAATTAATTTAGGGCAGCACAGTGGCTCGGTGGTTAGCACTGCAGCCTGGCAGCAATGGGGCCCTGGGTTCAAGTCCCACCAAGGCCAACATCTGAAAGTTTGTATGTTCTTTGCATGGGTTTCCTCCAGATTCTCCAGTTTCCTCCCACACTCCAATGACATACTGATAGGGAATGTAGATTGTGAGCCCCAATGGGGACAGTGATGATAATGTCTGTAAAGTGCTGTGGAATTAATGGTGCTGTATAAGTGAGTAAAATAAATAAATTAATAAAAAAAATGTATACTCTCTTGTGTGTGTGTTACTTTGAAAATTTTATATCTATACTTATTAAAAGTTAAGTTTTAATATTCATTCTCACCTTGCTGTTACAACCACACTGGGGGCAAACACAAGCATGGCCATGCGTACAATAAAAAAATGTAATGTGGTAGGGATTCCACTTAATGTAGTGTGTTTTTCTCATTTTTTTCTCTATATATTTTGCTTGTAGTGAAAAATGTGTACAAATAACAAGCTAGCAATATACAGTCTAGTGGTAGAGAAAAACATGCAGTAATTGAGGTCAAAATTCTATTGATTTTGCAAAAGTTAAAAAAAGTATCAGAATGCTTTATAATTATGTATCTGCAATATTTGTGCAGATGATGCTACATAGATCTGTGTTTTCTACAGATCATTGTGCTATTAAGTTACTTTAAACCTATGTAGCAGGTTTTTAAAATAAAAAGTGATACTCTACTCTAAAAGGTAGTATATATGGTGCCACTTTAATCACAGTTTTCTGTTCAACCCCTAAACGAGCAATTAACGGAGCTCAATATTTCACTGAAGGTTAAAAGAAACAAATCCATTGCCTTATCTGAACACAAGAGGGCAGTATTGTGCAAGTAAAGGACATAAAGCAGCAGAAAAAAGTATAGGAGATGCGGAAATCATAATTGGCTTTTCCGTAGCACAAATATATTCCACGGTGCTTAACAAAAGAAAAAGTAATAAATAAGTAAAATGAAAAGTAAGCTCAACAAATAGGAGATTCCTGCCCATAATAGCTTACAATCTAAGCAACATTTGTCTTTTTTCATGTTAAAAGCAAATCTAAATAATACAATTAATAAAAGTGGAATTAATTTTCTTTTCTTTTTTTTTTATAGTCCCTTAAATTTCCTGTAAATTGGTGGCGGTCCAAATCCGAGTCCTGAGTCCCCCACCAAGGAGCTGTGCCCTTCTGAAAATGTTAGAAAAATTTAGCTACACTTTCTTTTCCAAAAGGTAAATTAGAAGGGCATTCTCAAATTTATAAATTGCTTCAGTTGGTTAGACAGCATGGAAATATGCAAGTTTGCATTTAACTTTCTTTTTTCGTCAGCTGTCATTCTCCTACAATGAGAGCGTTTGCCTTTGGCTATGTGCACATGTTTAGTATTTGCAGCAGTGTGTTGGTAGGAAGCATGCTGTGGATAATACGCACGTTTTTGCGTGTGTTTTTGTGAGCGTTTTTACTTGTGTTTTCTTCCCATTCATTTGATTGGGTGAAAAATGCTGAAAGAATTGACATGCTGCAGATTTAAAAAAAAAAACAACTCTTTGATTGTTCAAATCTGCAAGGAAAAAATAAGCAGCATATTCATGAAATTTCAGAAATCTCATTCATTTTTTTTGTACTGTAAAACGCTTTTCCTAGGAATAACATGCGGAGAAAATGCAGCGTGCGAACAAACCCTTTGATAGTTTACAGCTTTTTTCCAACAAGATTCACCACCAGACCCTGGCCCAGTATGTTCAGTAGTTATATTCCAGGCTGAGGTACCAGTCACCCCAGCAGTTAGCTCCTCAGCTCCCCCTCCATGCCAGAGTCTGACCTGCAGCTGATGTTATCAGTCCTGCAAACTCACAAGCCCATGGTGCCCACTATCTGCTGTTTTCCAGAGCAGTTCTCTTATTCATTGCTGGAGCCCTGAACTTGTTCACATTCCCTGTTATCTTTACAAATATAGTGATAAAAGACTTCAGAACAAGTACTGACAGTTAAAAGGGTCATCAGAAACTACATTTTATTTTAATCCTAGACAGGTGTGTGCCTTTCCAAATCAAGTCCTATCAGTTTAATTAAACACAGCTGGACTCCAATGAAGGAGTAGAACCATCTCAAGGAGGATCACAAGGAAATGGACAGCATGTGACTTAAATATGAGTGTCTGAGCAAAGGGTCTGAATACTTATGACCATGTAACATAGTAACATAGTTTTTAAGGTTGAAGGAAGACTAAGTCCATCTAGTTCAACCCATAGCCTAACATGTTGATCCAGAGGAAGGCAAAAAAAAACCATGTGGCAAACACTAAGCTCCACATTGGGGAAAAAAATTCCTTCCTGACTCCATACGACAATCAGACTAGTTCCCTGGATCAACGCCCTATCAAGGAATCTAGTATATAAAACCTGTAATATTATACTTTTCAAGAAAGGCATCCATGCCCTTCTTAAATTTTAACAGTGAATCACTCATTACAACATCATGCGGCAGAGAGTTCCATAATCTCACTGCTCTTACAGTAAAGAATCCCAGTCTGTGATTATGATTAAACCTTCTTTCCTCCAGACGTAGAAGATGCCCCCTTGTCCCAGTCTCAGGCCTCAGAGTAAAAAGATCAGTAGAAAGGTCTTTGTCCTGTCCCCTCATATACTTGTACATAGTAATAAGATCACCCCTAAGCCTTTGTTTTTCCAAACTAAATAACCCCAAGTGTAATAACCTGTCTTGGTATTGCAGACCCCCCAATCCTCTAATAACCTTTGTCACTCTTCTCTGCACCCTCTCTAGTTCAGCTATGTCTTTCTTATACACCGGAGACCAGAACTGTACACAGTATTCTAAGTGTGGTCGCACTAGTGACTTGTATAGAGGTAAAATTATGTTCTCCTCATGAGCATCTATGCCTCTTTTAATGCATCCCATTATTTTATTTGCCTTTGCAGCAGCAGCCTGACACTGGCCACTAAACGTGAGCTTGTTGTCCACCAATACACCCAGGTCTTTTTTAGTGACAGTTTTGCCCAGTGATTTACAATTAAGCATATAATTAGACATTTTGTTTCCTCTGCCCAAGTGCATTACCTTACATTTTCCCCCATTAAAGCTCATTTGCCATTTATCAGCCCAAGCTTCTAGTTTACATAGATCCTCCCGTAATATAAAATTGTCCTCCTCTATATTCATTACCCTGCAGAGTTTAGTGTCATCTGCAAATATTGAAATATTACTCTGTATGCCCCCTACAAGGTCATTAATAAATATGTTAAAAAGAAGAGGGCCCAATACTGACCCCTGTGGTACCCCACTGTTAACTGAGACCCAGTCTGAGTGTTTTCCATTAATTACCACCCTTTGTTTCCTTTCACTGAGTCAATTCTTAACCCACATACATATATTTTCCCCTATCCCCATTGTTCTCATTTTATGTATCAACCTTTTGTGTGGAACCGTATCAAAAGCTTTTGAAAAGTCCATATACACAACATCCACTGCATTTCCTTGGTCCAGTCCGGAACTTACATCTTCATAAAAACTGATCAGATTAGTCTGACAGGAACGGTCCCTCGTAAACCCATGTTGATATTGGGTCATGAGGTTATTCTTCTTCAGATAATCTAGTATAGGGTCTCTTAGGAAACCCTCCAGGATTTTACCCACAGTAGAGGTTAAGCTTACCGGCCTATAATTTCCAAGTTCAGTTTTTGTCCCCTTTTGGAATATTGGCACCACATTTGCGATACGCCAGTCCTGTGGTACAGACCCTGTTATTATGGAATCTTTAAAGATTAAAAATAATGGTCTATCTATGATGTTACTTAATTCCTGCAGTACTCGCGGGTGTATCCCATCCGAGCCCGGGGATTTGTCAACTTTAGTGATTTTTAGACACCGCCGTACTTCCTGCTGGGTTAAGCAAATGACGTTTAATGGAGAATTTTTGTTATCACAAATCATGTTTTCTGTCATGCGATTTTCTTGTGTAAATACTGTTGAAAAAAATAATTTAGCATATTGGCTTTTTCCTCATCCTCATCCACCATTTCACCCAGACTATTTTTAAGGGGGCCAACACTATCATTTTTTAGTTTTTTACTATTTATGTAGTTGAAGAATATTTTGGGATTATTTTTACTTTCTCTGGCAATGATTCTCTCTGTCTCAATCTTTTCTGCCTTGATTTGGTTTTTACAGAATTTATTTAATTTTCTGTATTTATTTAATGCCTCATCACTACCTACTTGCTTTAGTTCCCTAAATGCTTTCTTTTTGTCACTTATTGCGCCCCTTACAGCTTTATTTAGCCATAGTGGTTTTCTCCTATTTCTAGCATGATTATTCCCATAGGGTATATATTGTACACAGGTCCTATTCAGGATGCTAATAAATGTCTCCCATTTGCTCTGTGTAGCTTTATGTCTCAGGATATTGTCCCAGTTTATTGCACTAAGATCATCTCTCAACTGTTGGAAATTTGCCTTCCTGAAGTTTAGTGTTCTTGTAACCCCTCTACTACACATCTTATTAAAGGTTACATGAAAACTTATTATTTTGTGATCACTATTACCCAAGTGACCCCCAACTCGTATATTTGATATGCGGTCTGGCCTGTTGGTTAATATTAGGTCTAGCAGTGCCCCCTTCTTGTTGGGTCCTGAACCAGTTGTGAAAGGTAATTGTCTCTCATAGTAGTCAAAAACCTATTACCTTTGCTTGAACTACAGGTTTCTGTTCCCCAATGTATTTCAGGGTAGTTGAAGTCCCCCATAATAATGACTTCTCCTTGAGTCGCTGCTTCATCTATTTGCTTTATGAGGATATTCTCCGCTGCTTCCATTATTTTTGGAGACTTATAACAAACCCCTATCAGTAATTTATTATTTTTTCCCCCTCCCCTTATCTCCACCCACAGGGTCTCTACATTTCCATTAGATTCACATACAGTGGTGGCCAAAAGTATTGGCACCCCTGCAATTCTGTCAGATAATACTCAGTTTCTTCCTTAAAATGATTGCAATCACAAATTCTTTGGTATTATTATCTTCATTTAATTTGTCTTCAATGAAAAAACTCAAAAAGAATTGTCCTAAAGCCAAATTGGATACAATTCCACACCAAACCTAAAAAAGGGGGTGGACAAAAGTATTGGCACTGTTTGAAAAATCATGTGATGCTTCTTTAATTCGTGTAATTAACAGCACCTGTAACTTACCTGTGGCACCTAACAGGTGTTGGCAATAACTAAATCACACTTGCAGCCAGTTAACATGGATTAAAGTTGACTCAACCTCTGTCCTGTGTCCTTGTGTGTACCACACTTCAGAAACCAAATTGTGAGGAAGCATGATCAATCTCAAGGCTACAAGTCCATCTCCAAAGACCTGAATGTTCATGTGTCTTCCATGCGCAGTGTCATCAAGAAGTTTAAAGCCCATGGCACTGTGGCTAACCTCTCTAGATGTGGACGGAAAAGAAAAATTGACGAGAGATTTCAACGCAAGATTGTGCGGATGGTGGATAAAGAACCTCGACTAACATCCAAACAAGTTCAAGCTGCCCTGCAGTCCGAGGGTACGACAGTGTCAACCCGTACTATCCGTCGGCATCTGAATGAAAAGGGACTGTATGGTAGGATACCCAGGAAGACCCCACTTCTTACCCCGAGACATAAAAAAGCCAGGCTGGAGTTTGCCAAAACTTACCTGAGAAAGCCTAAAACGTTTTGGAAGAATGTTCTCTGGTCAGATGAGACAAAGTAGAGCTTTTTGGCAAAAAGCATCAACATAGAGTGTACAGGAAAAAAAAAGAGGCATTCAAAGAAAAGAACACGGTCCCTACAGTCAAACATGGCAGAGGTTCCCTGATGTTTTGGGGTTGCTTTGCTGCCTCTGGCACTGGACTGCTTGACCGTGTGCATGGCATTATGAAGTCTGAAGACTACCAACAAATTTTGCAGCATAATGTAGGGCCCAGTGTGAGAAAGCTGGGTCTCCCTCAGAGGTCATGGGTCTTCCAGCAGGACAATGACCCAAAACACACTTCCAAAAGCACTATAAAATGGTTTGAGAGAAAGCACTGGAGACTTCTAAGGTGACCAGCAATGAGTCCAGACCTGAATCCCATAGAACACCTGTGGAGAGATCTAAAAATGGCAGTTTGGAGAAGGCACCCTTCAAATATCAGGGACCTGGAGCAGTTTGCCAAAGAAGAATGGTCTACAATTCCAGCAGAGCATTGTAAGAAACTCATTGATGGTTACCGGAAGCGGTTGTTCGCAGTTATTTTGGCTAAAGGTTGTGCAACCAAGTATTAGGCTGCGGGTGCCAATACTTTTGTCTGGCCCATTTTTGGAGTTTTGTATGAAATGATCAATGATTTGATTTTTTCTTCATTCTCTTTTGTGTTTTTTCCTTGCAAGCAAATTAAATGAAGATAATAATACCAAAGAATTTGTGATTGCAATCATTTTCAGGAAGAAACTGAGTATTATCTGACAGAATTGCAGGGGTGCCAATACTTTTGGCCACCACTGTATATCCTCCCGCAAGATGGGTTTTAAGGATGATTTTACATATAAACACACACCACCCCTTCGCTTGTTTGTACGGTCATTTCTGAACAGACTATAGCCCTGTAAATTAATTGCCCAGTCATGGGTCTCGTCCAGCCATGTCTCAGATATCCCCACCATGTCATAATTATTTTCCAACAAAATTAATTCTAATTCCTCCATTTTGTTGGTGAGGCTTCTGGGATTTGTGTACTTGCATTTTATATATCTCTCTGTACCTCTATTCCTTCTTACTATATTGACTTTTCTAACCCCACCCCCAATTTCTTTTTTTGTGCCCAGGTCACTATCTGCACTATCTTCCTCACCTATAAAATGAATACCCCCCCCAATCACTAGTTTAAACACTCCTCCAACCTTCTAGCCAATTTCTCCCCCAGCACAGCTGCACCCTCCCCATTGAGGTGCAGCCCGTCCTTAGCGTAGAACCTATAGCCAACTGAGAAGTCGGCCCAGTTCTCCAGGAACCCAAACCCCTCCTTCCTACACCAATTCCTGAGCCACTTATTTATCTCCCTAATCTCCCGTTGCCTCTCTGGCGTGGCACGTGGTACAGGCAGTATTTCAGAGAATACCACCTTGGAGGTCATTGTTTTAAGCTTGCAGCCTAATTCCCTGAAATCATCTTTAAGGACCTTCCACCTACCTCTAACTTTGTCATTTGTGCCAATGTGCACCATGACCGCTGGGTCCTCACCAGCCCCTCCCATGTGATATTTCAGTTTTTCTTTTTTAATAAATTTGTAAAAATTTCTACATTTCTGTTTTTTTTCAGTCAAGATGGGGTGCAGAATGTACTTTAATGAGAAAAAAAATGAACTTTTTAGAATTTACCAAATGGCTGCCATGAAACAAAGAGTGAAAAATTTAAAGGGGTCTGAATACTTTCCGTATCCACTGTATTTTTTAAAAATAAGTGGAGCTTAACCAGAACAGGGCATAGCCAAGGGCGACCGACAAATTCATAATTTACTCCAAAAAAGTGCTGTAAATTACTACAGAAATGGACTCTAGTCCCTGATCGGAGTAACATTTACAACAGCTGAGAAACATGCCAAATTCATTTAGAGCTGTGCACTTACTACAGGGGTCTATTAATAAATTTGGCACATCTTACTCCAGTGCATCTTCATCAAGACTGGCATACAAAATAACAATCTTGATGAATATATGTATATTTATTAGATCCACTACTTCTCCCCTATTTAACAAAACTCCACTCGGATAATAGAATCACTGAATAGTAACATGAGAACATGTTCATATGGCCGTGTTCAAACTTGCACATATTGGCGAGATAAAACCAGGCTTAACAATGATGCCGTACACAGATGCAGTAGGTGAGGTGATTTCAAGAAACTACAATACTTGCTTGCTGCTATGTAACATTCTTAACCTTCCTCTTGTGTTAGGGTTGTGACCGACCCGTTTTAGGTTATAAATGCATACAAATTCTACATACATTTGTTTATTGCATCAAGACTTTTTGACTTTTTCAGGAATTTATTTTTAAACAAAATACAATAAATAAAACTATTTTACTAAATTGTAAAAATGCTCTTATTAAAATTATAACATTTGTGTTGTTGGGGTCAATTTCGACCCAGGTCTAATATAAGAGTAAAAAAACAATAATAAGTCCCAAAACTGAACTCATAAACACAATATAAACCAACAGCCCACAGCCAGCTCTACCTCCAACAACTTGAGTTAGGGACATGTCCAGGCATGTATGGCCAAATCAGCTTAGAGTTGGTACTTTGCAGAGTATACATCTCCAGTTTACACATGCAACAATGAGGAGAAGATTTGATGTAAGCCAAATTCAGGATTATATCTTAGATGATAATGAAACAGAGGACACACAGCAGCAAACTGATACAGATGAACAGGTTTCTGAGGAGGAAGATGATGTAGAGTATCAACCGGAAGACACAGACAGTTCTGCTAAGTCTGATGAGGAGGTGACTGGTGCTGAAGCTGCTCCCGCTGAAAGATTCAAATCCAAAAGTGGCAAGATCAGTTGGAGCTCAGTACCTCCAGATGTACATGGCAGGGCAGATGCTGCAAATGTCATAAAAATGACCCCTGGGATCACAAGGTTTGCTGTGACAAGAGTAAGTGACATCAAGTCATGTTTTGATCTGTTTATGCCATTGTCATTAAAAAAGTCATTATTGCTATGACAAACCTTGAAGGAAAAAAAGTCCACGGCAACATGTGGAATGACCTTCATGATGATGTCCTGGATGCCTACATTGGTGTTCTTCTCCTTGCTGGAGTGTACAAATCCTGCAATGAGGCCACTGATAGTCTCTGGGACGCATCGACAGGCAGGAATATTTTCCGGGCAACAATGTCACTTCAAAATTTTCAAATGATATCAAGAGTCCTCAGATTTGACAACAGAGACACCAGAACAAAATCTGACAAACTTGCTCCCATCAGGGATGTTTGGGAGAAATGGGTGCAGCTCCTTCCACTAATGTTCAACCCAGGGCCAGAGGTGACAGTAGACGAACGTTTTCTCCCTTTCCGCGGAAAATGCCCCTTCCGGCAATACATGCCAAGTATGCCAGGCAAATACGGCATAAAAATTTGGGCAGCCTGTGATGCAAAAACTAGCTATGCATGGAATCTACAGATTTACACTGGCAAGTCTGCAAGCGGCATCCCTGAAAAAAAACAAGGAAAACGTGTAGTCCTCGATAGGACTACTGGACTGCAGGGTCACAACATTACTTGTGACAATTTTTTTACCAGCTATGACCTTGGACAAGAACTTGTCAGGAGGAAAATCACCATGGTGGGCACAGTGAAAAAAAACAAACCTGAGCTGCCCGCTGAATTGTTGCAGATGAAGGACAGGGCTTCACTTTCCTCAAAGTTTGTTTTTACAGACACCACCACTGCTGTTTCATACTGCCCCAAAAAACGATGGAATGTGGTACTGATGTCCACACTTCACAAAGATGCAGCTGTGTCTTCAGGAAGTGACAAAAAGCCCAGAATCATCCTGGACTATAACAAAAACAAAGGAGGAGTGGACAACCTGGACAAGCTGACTGCCACCTACACTTGCCAGCGAATGACTAGGAGATGGCCAATGGTTGTATTTTACAACATCCTTGATGTGTCAGCATGCAATTCATTTGTGTTGTGGACCCACATTCACCAAGGATGGAATTCAAAGAAAAAACACAAGCGGAGGATGTTTCCTGAGGAACTAGGAAGATCCCTTGTCAAGGCGCACATTGACCAAAGGGAACGAGTGCCCCGAGACCCAGCCGCTGCAGCTTTGGTCCGACAACCCCAGAGCTCAACAAGTGCTTCGTCCACACCCACAGCAACACAAAGAGCATCATCACCAGCATCCTCCTCAACCAGGCCTGCCTCAACATCAACCACAACAGCCACAACCCCAGTGAGACCACCTGATTCTAAAAGAAAGAGGTGTCAGGTCTGCCCTAGCAATAAGGACAGAAAGACAAACACATCGTGCTTCGGCTGCAAAAAATACCTCTGCAAAGAACACACAAAAAGTGTCACTTTTTGCCACACATGCATCTAAATACTAATGCATCTAAAAACTAGTACTTGATTTCTGTTGATTTGCTTGATTGATTGTTGTTTGTTTGTTTGACCTAGAAAAGCTACTTTTTATTATTATTGCTATTAATGTTAATATAATTTTAATCTTTTATTTGTATTAAAGTTCTATAAAAAAAAACAGCTGTTTTTTGCCTTTTTCATAAAGTAGTTAGATATGGGTCAAAATTGACCCGTAACACCATAGATGTTACTAGAGTTAATAATATAAAATATATATATGTATACTTTTTTTTTACATTTAAGAAATGTGTTCTAAAACCCTTCAGTAATAGTCAGGTAATATAACAAACTTTTTAAAGTTTATATTATTCTCTTGAGGTTCATTTGACAATATTTTTATATTGAAAATGAAGGGTATGCTCTCAAATGAAAGGCCCAGGGGGCCACAACAAAAATATTAAAATCAATCCTTCCATGGATGACAAAACCCTAACAAGGTAACTAAGAGGTAAGAAACAAATTGGATCATAAATAACTGTTTTTAGGGTATCCTAGGGGTGATTTAAGACACGGGTCAAATCCGACCCGTTAACATAAGAAAGAGTAACAGAAAGCTAACACAAGAGGAAATCATGGTGACGTAAAAGTACATTCTTCAGCATATTTCTCGGAGATGTCATTGTTCTAACTCTTATTATAATGGTCACACCTGCAAAAAAATCCTGTTTAATGCACATACCACCCATTGTACCAGCAACATGGGATTTATTAATAAAATCGAGTCAGCCATATAGTAGTGTCCATAAAATAATTCCAAAAAACAAGTGTCCATAGTGTAGTCACTGCTAAGACACTTCCTATACGAATGCCAGCCATAGCATTCCTTTTTCATTTTATTCTGCTACCACAACACGCGTATCCCCACTGTATGGCACTGCTATTTATTTTTCTAACAGGAAATTACATCAACCAATGAAAAGCAAATTGAGTGGAACTTTCTCTTCTTGTAGCAAGAAGATCTGGAGAAGATACAATGGGCATAAATGGAGAAAATACAATGGGCATAAAGAGGCTTGTGAACTCCAGTTAATGTGGCTCCTGAGCCTTATTTTCACTAACACATACAAGTTTAATTAAAGGAAATAATAACAAGGTTGATAGTTGATGCCTAATACTTGTCCACAGTACTTTTGCCACAAATTAACCCTTTAGATCTTGAAAACAGAATTACTGCTATCATGCACATGGGTTAGTCCAAACACACTTCTCAACATTGAAATTGCAACATTAAGAAGGAAGTGTAGCGGAATTATGGAAATTACAGGATCATTACACATTTTAATGATATGCAAAGGATGAAAAGCTGATAACAAAATTTACAAAACATTTCGATTTATTCAGTATCAAATATGAGCAACAGGTGCAAAATTACATGTGCTTACATGCTTTGGCTGCTATCAATGAAGATATTAATGTTTGTCTGTGGAATGTTCTGACATGCTGAAGGCACTTTGGCACACAAATCATCAAGTTCCGCTGCTGGCAGATTCCTTTGCAATCACTAACCAATGACGTCCAAGATGTGCTTAATGGAAGACAAGTCTGGAGACTGTGAAAGCCATAGTAGCACTTTTAGGCCACCAGGCTGATCACTGTAGCATGAGCAACATGTGGCCTGGCACTGTCGTGTTGAAAAATGGTTCTTGGTATACTTTGGAGAAATGGCTGTACTTCTGGTTCCATGGCCAAATCAATGTAATGCCGAGCAGTTAGCGTACCTAGAATGAAGAATAGAAGGATTTAACTACAGTACATTATGCCACACAACACCATAATCCCAGGAGTAAGACTGGTGTGACATTCCCTCGTGAAAGCCTCTTTATGGCATTGTCAACGTGGTCTCTAGGTCAATCTCCGGCTATCATTGTTGCACGGCTTCTGGATACCCACAGTTGCGGTAGAAACTTCACAGAGCAGATTACATGGGATAACAAGCTTTTACTTCTCAGAACATGAGGTAAAGGAAAAAAACGCACAGTCACACAGTACTGCACCAGGAAGTAAAAACAAAACAGAAAGTACAAGAGAGACTTTTTTCTTTTACAATACAGTAAACAAGGAAACTTTACACAACGTCGCCATCTACTGTCATATCAGCATAAAGTCCTCCTTCACACAAACAAAGAGGTCCACAACTATTGCATATACCAACACCCTTTCTCAACAGTAAGGACTTATTCAGTCAAACCTAATTTCATCATTAGTCTCTGATGTTTTTCAGCATTCAATGCCTTTGTGAAAATGTCTGCTGTCATATCTTCAGTTGGACAATATTCTAATTTCAGGATTCCTTGTTCCTGATGGTCCCTCAAGAAATGATACTTCACATCAATGTGCTTGGTTCTTGGGTTAACTCTTTCCATCTGAGCAAGAACAAGACATCCCTGATTGTCCTCATTTATTTTTGTTGGTTACAACTGTGCTTGTCCTAGGTCTGTTAGCAATTGTCTTAACCATAGAACTTCTTGACTCGCATGTGCTGCTGAAACATATTCTGCTTCTGTTGACGACAGCGTTACTACTGATTGTTTTTTACTAGTCTAACTAATTGGTCCTCCTGAGAGAAAGAAAAGATAGCCACTGGTAGATTTTCTGTCAGTTGGATCTCCAGCCCAATCTGCATCACCATATCCAGTTAAAATGCATTTATCACTTGTAGGCAGTTTCAGTTTAACATTGCTGGTTCCTTTCAAATAGCGTATTACTCTCTTCACAGCATTCCAATCCGCTTTATTTGGCTTGGACACTTTTCTACTCAGAATTCCTACTGTTTCTGCAATGTCTGGCCTTGTAACAGTCGCTAGATACAGTAAATTTCCTATCGCCATTCTTCATTATTTGGTAACACATTTTTCTCACTACTCATCTCTTTAAGATAATTAGTTTCCATTGGAGACTTTGCTGGTTTTGCATCCTTCAATCCAAATGTTTCGGTTATGTCTTGAATCATGTGATTTTGATTAAGTAGGAAACTTCCATCTTCTTCTCTTTCTATCTGTATTCCTAAGTACTGTTTCACATTTCCCAAGTCTTTGATCTCGAAATGTTGATTCAGGATTTTTAGTATGTCCTCTTTATCCCTTTCTTTTTCAAAACAAACTAAAATGTCATCAACATATATGAGTACATAGATCCATCTGTCCATTAGTCTTTTTGTGTACAGGCAAGGATCAGCTTTGCTTCTTTTAAATTTTTCATTTGTGATCACCTCAGTGATTTTATCATTCCACGCTTTAGCAGCTTGTTTTAAACAGTATATACTTTTCTGTAA
The DNA here is from genome assembly GCF_046119375.1 of Phyllobates terribilis. Taxonomy (NCBI): domain Eukaryota; kingdom Metazoa; phylum Chordata; class Amphibia; order Anura; family Dendrobatidae; genus Phyllobates; species Phyllobates terribilis. Next base: position 294,286,438 of record NW_027362761.1, on the reverse strand, counting down.
TTTGCAAACCATGTTTGGGTTACTTTCATCTTTGAATCCTGGAGGTTGTTCCATGTAAATATCTTCTGTTAAACTTCCATTCAAAAATGCTGTCTTTACATCCAGATGTTTCAGTTCAATTTGTTTCATTGCTGCAACTGCAAACAAAGTTCTTATTGTAGTATGTTTGACAACTGGAGCAAATGTTTCATCATAGTCTTCTCCATATTTTTGAGAATAACCTTTAGCTACGAGTCTTGCTCTGTATCTTTCAGCTGTGCCATCTGTTCGGTACTTTACTTTAAAAACCCATTTACATCCTATAGCTTTTCTTCCTTCTGGTAATTCTGTTAGTGCCCATGTTTTTGAGTCATGCATGGATTTTATTTCTATTTCTGTTGCCTCTATCCATTTATTGGCTTCTTCTTCAGGAAGTCGAGATATGTCTTCCCAAGAGATAGGCTCATACATTTTACTTGTACTTGCCTTGTATGAAAGGCATATTGGTGGTTTTCCTTTGTTTTCTCTTATTGAACGTCTTGGTTCTGTGTCTGTTTGTAGTTGCATCTCTTCACTTTCAGTATTCTGTTTTTTATTAATTTCAACTTCTTTTTCATGAGATATTCCTTCAGCTATATCATTGCTGTTTTTCTCATTTTTTGCTTCCAGTGAAATCATAGTGTCTTCATTTAGATCCTCAATGAATGTCACACTGTTACTCACCATAACTCTGTCTGTTTTTGGATCTAGAATTCTATATGCTTTGCAATTTTCACTATATCCAACAAATATTCCTTCCATGGACCTATTTTGAAGTTTGGAACGTTTTTCTGTTGGAATGAATACAAAAACTTTACAACCAAAAACTCTTAAATAATTTACACTTGGTTTCATACCCTGGCACAGTTCATATGTTTTTCTTTCAGTTTTCTAGAGAAAAAGTTGGTTCTGTAGATATGTAGCTGTCATTGCTGCTTCACCCCAATATTTCTCTGATAGTTTGGAATCTGTCAGCATATACCTTATCATTTCAGTCAGAGTTGTTCTTCCTTTCTGCTACTCCATTTTGTTCAGGTGTGTATGGAACAGTCTTTTGATGCTCTATACTATTTTTTTCTTAAGTAGTTTTCTATTTGGTGTCCTGTGAATTTACCTCCATTATCACTTCTAATGACAATTGGCTTCCTCTGAAACTTATTCGACTTTGTCACGTAGTCTACTAGTTTATTGAAAACTTCGCTTTTGTTCTTGATCAAGTATGTGACTGTGTATCTTGAGTAGTTATCTATAAAAGTCACCATATATCTATTGCTTCCTGATGTAGTCACTTTCATGGGTCCACATATGTCAGTATGCACCAAATCAAGTGGTCTTGTGCTTTTTGTTTTACTTTCTTTAGGAATAGATATCCTTGTGGCTTTGGATTTTATACAACATTCACATCTTACGGTAATTGAGCAATCAGATATCAATAGATCCTTTGTCAATCCTTTCCTTTGTAGCTCCATTATACTTTCAGGATGTCTGTGTCCTAGATGTCTATGCCACATGTGAATACAATTCTTGTGATCATGTGTACACAAATTCATCTGTTCCTTTAATGTGTCTAGATGATATAATTGTTCATCTGCCTTGACATTGGTTATTACCGTGTTTCCTGCTAGGATTGTACACTCATCATCTTTGAATTTTACAGCAAGTCCATTAGCTGTTAGACGTTTTACAGATAACAATCCTCCTTCTAATCCTGGAACATATAACACATCCTGTACAAGCATTTTTGAATCATGCCCAAACTTGTTAGAACAGTTTAGCATTCCTTGTCCAACACCTTCTGCAGTTATTTTGCTTCCATCTGTAAGATAAATGGCTTCCTTCTTATTTAAATTAAGTTAGTTCAGTAAAGAAATTTTTATTACTTGTCATGTCATTGCTCCTGAGTCAATAAACCAACCCAACAATGATTTCTTATCTGTCACTTTAAATGTGCCATTCCAATTATTTTCACATGAATCAGAAATTGTGTTTTTCACCTTCTGTGTATTCTCTTTATGATGTAATTTCTGTTGTTCAGCTTTCCATATAGTACAGTCTTTCTTTAAATGTCCTTTTTTCTTACATCTGAAACATTCTCTTGTCTCTTTATTATAGGGTCTTTTTGATTCTGTAGCTTTAAGAGCATTTCCATTATCTTTTTCAGTAGAAGAATCATTTGTTTGTTCATTCCTTCTTTGATATTCATCTATGAGTCTGGTCTTCACAAACTCTAATGTAATGTCTGTTTCAGGTCTTGTCTCTAGTGCATTTAACAAAGCAATATATGAATCTGGTAAACTGCACAATAATATTGCTGCTACATGGCTTTCCTTAATATCTTCACCAATTGATCTCAGCTGTGATATCACTTCCATAATAGAGAATATATGCTTCTGCATGTCATTGTCTGCACATAGTCTCATACTGTAAAGCTTTCTTAGCAGAAATAACTTGTGATTTAAGCTGGGTCTTTCATGTAGCTTTCTTAGTGCTTCCCACATTCCCTTTGCTGTATCCTCATTCCTTATGTGGATTAATTGAGCATCGTCCACTAATAGGCTGATGGTAGTCTTGCTTGTCTATTTTTCTTATCCCATGTCTGATTATCCGCATCAAGTCTATCTGTAGTGATTACTTCCCATAAATCATCTTTAGACAATAACATTTCTACTTTGAACTTCCATAACTGATAATTCTCATTATTCAGCTTAGCTACTGTGAGTTTTAGCTGTGTGCTACTTGTCATCTTTAACTTGTCTTACTTGTTTGGAGAGAATTGTACTGAAGAATTCTTCTGCATTCACCAGGGTCTTGCTGAGAGTTCCGGTGTCCTGGGTGTCTGGGGTCCTTGGTGCCTGGGCCAATAACCTGTTGCACAGCTTCTGGATACCCACAGTTGCGGTAGAAACTTCACAGAGCAGATTATATGGGATAACAAGCTTTTACTTCTCAGAACATGAGGTAAAGAAAAAAAACTCACAGTCACACAGTACTGCACCAGGAAGTAAGAACAAAACAAAAAGTACAAGAGAGACTTTTTTTCTTTTACAATACAGTAAACAAGGAAACTTTACACAACGTCGCAATCTACTGTCAGATCAGCATAAAGTCCTCCTTCGCACAAACAAAGAAGTCCACAACTGTTGCATATACCAACAATTATAGCATCCAAGACAAAGGTGAGACTTATCCCTGAAGAGAATAGACCTCCATTCCAGCCTCTGTTGCCATCTTCCTCTACTGTCAAGGGTGTGTCAGGTTTGACAGACAGTCGTTCTGGGTCCAGCTGTAGAAGGTCGCTGCGCTTGTCTTTTCAGACGCCTTCTTGATCCTTTCATCTCTGTAGTGTAGTGGTATCCTTCTCTTGCTAGGACCAAGCGGTGATTTCCACCTTCTGCTGCTAATTGACACACCCTTGCTGGATATTTAAAAACCCTCAGTGTCTCCAGAGAGTCACCGGTGATAGACCTATTTACCTTTGCTTGGGCCTGGAGTGCTAGCAGTCAACTAGTTTCTTCTTGGAGTTTCTTGGTGGATTGTTATCCTGTTTTCTCTGGTGTCTTCTCAAAGCTAAGTGTATCCCCTTGTCTGTTTTCCTTTTTGTCTTTAGCTGCATTGGGGGCTGACTAGTGCTCACCCCTTCCCCTCCCTACCTAGGGCCTAGCTCTAGGGTCAGTTAGGGATTAGATATCCTGCTCGGCGATAGGTGTGGAACCTATTTAGAGATGGTAGGGGAGTCAGAGTATTTTTAGATCTGCCTAGGGGTCTCCACTCTCCCTTTCCCTAGTTGTTGGGCTTTCCCTTTTCCATTTGTCTTACACTTGGTCCTTCCCTTACCTAGTATGACATTATCACCGGCTGTCATGACCGGAGCAATTTCCGTTTTTGCATTTTCGTTTTTTGCTCCCCTTCTTCCCAGAACCAGAACTTTTTTATTTTTCATTCAATATAGCCATGTGAGGGCTTATTTTTTGCGGGACGAGTTGTACTTTTAAACGCCATCACTGGTTTTACCATATCGTGTACTGGAAAACGGGAAAAAAAATCCAAGTTTGATGAAAATGCAAAAAAAAATGCAATTCCACAGTTGTTTTGTTTTTTTGTTTTTTACTACCACGTTCACTGAATGCTAAAAGTGACCTCCCATTATTATTCTCCAGGTCATTACGAGTTCGTAGACATCAAACATGTATAGGTCCTTTTGTATTTAAGCGGTGAAAAAAAAATCTAAAGTTTGCTAAAAATAAAATAAAAAAAATGGCGCAATTTTCCGAGACCTGTAGCGTCTCCATTTTTCTTGATCTGGGGCTGCGTGAGGGCTTATTTTTTGAGAGCCGAGCTGATGTTTCTATTGATACCATTTTGGGATAAATCCAATGTTTTTATCGCCTGTTATTGCATTTTATTGCAATGTTGCGGCAACCAAAAAAACAGGGAGCTTTTGGTGATTAAATTGGCATTCAAAGAATGGCGACATTGGTTGGAGGGGGCAGTCCATCCTATTACTGTTATCACGGACCATAAGAACCTGTCACATCTTCAGTCTGCTAAATGCCTCAACCCTAGGCAGACTAGATGGTTCCTGTTTTTAACTAGGTTAAATTTTGTTGTCACTTTCCGTCCATGGGTTAAAAACATCAAGGCTGATGCTTTGTGCCGGAGCTTCCCTGGTGGTGGTGACCATGAGAACCCTGCCCCTATTTTGCAGAAGGTGGTAGTCATTTCGGCTTTGTATCCTGACCTGGAGGGAGAGGTGTTTGAGGCTCAGGGGGTTCCCCCCTCCTCCTGCCCTTCGGGGAGGTTATTTGTACCATCTAATCTGCGCCATAAAGTAATTAGAGAACATCATGACTCGGTGCTTGTTGTTCATCCAGGTGGTAAGGCAACTGCGGACCTCCTTTCTCATAATTTTTGGTGGCGGGGGTTGCATCAGGATGTGGTTGAACATGTGTCTGCTTTCAGTATTTGCGCGCATTCTAAAGTATCGCATACCCATCCGTCTGGTCCTCTTCTTCAGCTTGAGCATCTTACTTACCGTTGGTCGAGTTTGCTATTAATAATCATCCCCAAGAGTCTACTGGCAGGTCACAATTCTTTGGTGCATACGGTTTTCACCCACAGTTTGGTACCTTTAGTGGGGAAGGAGTTTCGGGAGACCCTGAGGAGGAACGTTTTGCTTTGTAGCTCTCTTTTGTGTGGCGGGGGGTTCAGAGTAATTTGAGGATCATGGGAGACAGGTACAAACGTATGGCTGACAGGAAATGCTCGCCAGGTCCAGACCTAAGTGTGAATGACTTTGTGTGGTTGTCTACCAGGAATATCAAGTTGAAGGTTCCTTCCTGGAAGCTGGGACCTAGATTTATTGGTCCCTATAAAATAACCGCTGTCATTAACCCAGCAGCATTTCGTCTTGAGTTACATCAGGCTTTTAAGATCCACAATGTGTTTCACAGGTCTCTGCTCAAGAAATATGTGGTACCACTTGAGTCCTCCCCCTTCCTGCGCCCCAATCATGGTTGATGGCAATTTGGAGTTCCAAATTTCGAGGATTGTGGATTCTCATCTTCAGCGTCGTTCCCTTCAGTACTTGGTGCACTGGAGGGGTTATGGTCCGGAGGAAAGGATGTGGGTTTGTTCATTCCATGCCTCTCATCTAGAGAAACCTGGTCCTGAGTGTCCAGAGGCCACTTGAAGAAGGGAGGGTACTGTCAAGGGTGTGTCAGGTTTGACAGACAGTCGTTCTGGGTCAAGCTGTAGAAGGTCGCTGCCCTTGGCTTTGCAGACACTATTTTGATCCTTTCATCTCTGTAGTGTAGTGGTATCCTTTTCTCGCTAGTACCCAGGAGTGATTTCCACCTTCTGCTGCTAATTGACACACCCTTGCTGGATATTTAAAAACCCTCAGTGTCTCCAGAGAGTCGCCGGTGATAGAACTATTTACCTCTGCTCGGGCCTGGAGTGCTAGCAGTCAACTAGTTTCTTCTTGGAGTTTCTTGGTGGATTGTTGTCGTGTTCTCTCTGGTGTCTTCTCAAAGCTAAGTGTATCCCCTTGTCTGTTTTTCTTTTTGTCTTTAGTTGCAGTGGGGCTGACTAGTGCTCACTCCTTCCCCTCCCTACCTAGGACCTAGCTCTAGGGTCAGTTAGGGATTAGGTATCCTTCTCGGCGATAGGTGTGGAACCTATTTAGGTATGGTAGGGGAGTCAGGGTGTTTTTAGATCTGCCTAGGGGTCTCCACTCTCTCTTTACCTAGTTGTTAGGATTTCCCCCCTTTTCCCTTCGTCTTACACTTTGCCCTTCTCTTACCTAGCATGACATCTGCAGCATGATAGCCTTTAAAAGGCGTTGGTGTGTGTGGTCAGTAGAATACCTACAGCTGGACATCTGGCTCATAGTCCAATATCATGCAAACATCTTCTGACTATGTGTAGACACAGATGCCTTAGACTTGGCATGTGATGGCCAATTTCACTTGCTGTACAAAATGGATCAATTGTGGAACCATTGGTACAGCAATTTCTTCATAGTGTTCCAGAAGCTGTTTTTCAACATAACAGCTCCAGGTCACATGTTGCTTGTGCTACTGTGAGCAGCCTGCAAGGACTAAACATGCTACCATGTTCTGCAGTGTCTCTGAACTTGTCTCCCATCAAGTATATCTGGGACATCATTGGTCAGCAATTGCATAAGATATAAGAAAACTTGGCACTCGATTGTGATCAATAGAGATTACATTTTATTTGTGGTATAATCCAGACAATAAAGAAACGTTTCAGTCAACAACTTAATCTTCAGTCCACTGGATTGAGGGATAACTGCTTGGACAGCGTGAGGCAGAGCTATGCGGTATCCATCGCTATGCAGGAGAGCGATAGGATTGGATCCTACTTGTGCTCCACTTACCAGTGTGCCGTGTGTTCTTCTAAGCAATTGCATAAGAAGCTGCCAGCAGCGGATTTTGAGGATTTGGCCAAGTGCATATAGCATGGCGAAACATTCTTCAGACAACCATTAACAACCTCACTGATAGGCAGCCAAGTAGTGTAAGAACGTGTGTTTCAGGTGGCTGATTCTTATAACTGATAATGAAGAAATCAAGATATTTTTAAAATTTGTTTCTGTTTTTTCATCATTTACATATAATTAACATGTCTATCGTTCCTGTGATTTCCAGAATTCCACAAATTTTCCTTCTTGGTGTTGCAGTTTCAATGTTGAGGACTGCAGCAACTACTCACTATCAGCTTCTACATGAACTCCACTCGATCTCCCTCCCAACTCTCCTCTCTTGCCTCTGACAGTATGAATAATGCTTAATCTAAGCACAGACCATGGGCATTCCTCTAACGAGAGCGCCAAATAATCGTGCACAAGAATGCAGCCAGTCAGGATGAGCTAGAAAGGAGTCTCAACACATTTAGCAATTCTGGTCTTGATAAGCTTAAGACATTCATCTGCCGAGCTGGCACCCGCACTTAACACAAAGAAGGTCACTTACTGCTTTAAGGGAAAAGGTTTTACTCTGTAGCCGAAAGCTTCTGTACGCATGTGCAGAGACACGAAGACAGAAAATGAAAATGCCATCACTTTCATCTGTCACCATCGATTACACACACAGTGACGTATCCTGAAGGAATGCTTTTTGCCAGTTCTGGATAAAAGGAGCAAATACATAATACATCATCTAATTCTTCACCACATTAGTACAATTATAAAGACATATGATAACAAAATCTTGAAAAATCCATGATGAGATAGAAAAAACACATAGTCAAGAAAGCGACAGGGTGGCTAAATGGTTAACACTGAAATAAAAAGATTAGATTGTGAGCCCCATGAAGGACTAAACTACAGTGACCAAGCCAATGATAGAAAACCAAAAAGGACTCTGCCCATCAGAGAAGGGCAGGGGTGGTCTCATAGCCTTATATCACTGTTAGGGGATATAAAAGTAATAAACCAATAAAAAGTAAAAGGTGGGCAAAAAATACAATATTTAATAAAAAAAATTGTACCATTATTGCACATTATGTGAAATGATGAAGTAACGGGTGCAAACTCAAATTAACAAATATGACCTAGAAATGATTAGCGTTCATGTACCCCAATACTGAGAAAATAATCATCAGATATCTTTATTTAAGCATATCATGATAAAAAAGAGTAATTAATAACACAACCACAATAGATGGTAAAACCACATCAACATGGACCAATGGAGATCTCACAAACTTTTGTAATAGTAGTTAAAGGGAACCTGTCAGTAGGTTTGTAGACCCCAAAGTGACACCATCACAGTAAAGTATGTGTAATGATGATTACTTTCATACTTTTATATTATAAGTCTGTCTCCACTGTCTTATGATCCATTGGGAGACAAGCGGGAAAGCTGTAAGTGCAGGCCAAGCCCCTGCACTTGTGAGCTCATTGGCATAAGAATTTGCCGATGGGTTACAAGACAATGGAGACACGGACTTATAAAATGAAGATATGGAAGTAATCATTGTTACAGATACTTTACTGTCATGACATTACTGTCAGTGACTTAGTCATAGCTCCATTAATCCTTACTCTTCTCCGCTATCCCCAAACCCAAGCATTCTCCAAACAAATAATTATCTCACCTTCCCTCTTACCCCCCACCTAACCTCATCTGCAGACATGGTCCTAAACCTCAGATAGCGCCTCCTAAAACACAAAACAAGCCAAGCACCCTCCTCTCCTACTAGTATGCTCTCTTTGCTTCTTCTCAAAACTGGCAATATAGCTCACAATCCTGGACGTCCACAGCTGATACCCCCCATTATTCCTCCCTCTTATTACTTTCCATCTACTACAAATTACTGCAACCTCTCCAACATAAAACCCATTCACCTGACCCCCACTTTGCCGCTTCCTGTCCTTGAATTATTTTGGAATGCCCGTTTTGTCTGCAATAAGCTCCACGTCATTCACCACCTCTTTACCTCTAGCACTCTATCTTTCTGGGGCCTCACTGAAACATGGCTGACACGCTGACACAGCCTCACATGCTGCACTGTGTAATGGTGGCCTTCACTTCACCCACACACCTTGCCCTAGCAATAGACATGGTGGAACAGTTGGTCTTCTCATTTCTAACAACTGCACATTCAACACCTCTACCCTCCCTTCTTTTGAAGTGTACTCTGCGCATATCTACTATCCCTCCAACCTCTAAGTGGCTACTGCCTTTATTGACCACTACTCCATCTGGCTTTTATACTTTCTCTCTGCTGAAATCCCCACCATCATTATGGGTGACTTCAACATCCCCTCTAACACCCACCAGTCAGCAGCCTCCAAACTCCTGTTACTTGATTCATCCCTTGGTCTTACGCAGTGGTCCTCTACAGCCACCCACACACACAGACAGACATACACTAGACTTTAACTTCACCCATCTCTGCTCCCTTCCTAACCTCACAACCTCACCGCATCCTCTATCTGCCCACCATCTACTTACTTTCTTATGCCTGTCTTCTTCACCTGCTCCCCATGTCCAGCAATTAGCACAACCTTGCAGAAACCTTCGAACATCTAGACACTCACACATTATTTGACTCTATTATACAACTGTCCTCCATATCTTCACGCCAAGAAACAGACAGTGCCACTGTTTTCTACAACACCACACTCAAATCAGATATTATTCAGTTGCATCTCGCGTGCATGGCAGAGTACGATGAATCAAGAGACAACCCTGTCACACAAAACGCACTAAAAAACTTCGGCAAGTGTTCAGGTTTTCTCAGCAGTGCTGGAAGAAAACACACTTGTAGGAAAACTTCACCACATTCAAACAAGCAAGTTTCACATTCAAGTCAGCTTTCGCTTCTGCTAAAGTGGACTACTTCACAACCCCTTCTTTATCTTCTATATCCCACAACCCCAGTTATTCAGCACTTTTAACTCTCTCCTCCGCCAACCACCGCCCCCTCTGATCTCCCTCATTTCGGCAGAAGACTTTGCCACACATTTCAAAAACAAGATTGAACAAATCAGGCAAGTCTTTACTAATCAAACACCACAACCTTTCCATATAAGAGACCAATGCCCTTCCACCATAACCTTTCTCCCCACGATCACTGAAGGAGAATTTACTCATCTTCTCTCCAAATCACACCTCACAACTTGTGCACATTGACCCAATCTACTCCCACCACCTTCCTCAACCAAATCACCATGCTTATCATGGCCCTAACCCATCTCTTGAACTTATCATTAACTACTGGTACTTTCACTTCTGCTTTCAAACATGCCACAATCACATCTATCTTAAAGAAGCCATCCTTCGATCCGACCTCTACATCCAGCTGTCGCATTTGCCTCCAAACTCCTCGAATAACTCGTCCACACAAAACTTTCCTCCCTCCTCTCATCTTACTCACTCTTTGACAGCCTACAATCTGGCTTCCATCCCCACTACTCCACTGAAACTGCCCTAACCAAAATTACTAATAACTGTCTTTCACACATCACACTTAATTCCCCTACCTGATCTATCTATCACAACAAATGACATCTCGCTTTTTCCTGTACTGGAAGTCGGCTGCCTCGGAGTAATCTTAGACTCTACCTTGTCCTTCAAACCGCACATCCAAGTCTTTACCACCTCCTGCAATCTCCAACTTGAAAATATTTCCAAAATCCGTCCTTTCCTCAACTTTGAATATACTAAAATATTAGCGCATGCCCTCATCATCTCCCGCCTTGACTATTGCAATATCCTCCTCTGTGGCCTTCCTGCTAACAGTCTCGCACCTCTCTTGTCCGTCCTTTACTTTTGCTGCCCGATTAATCCACCTCTCTCCTCGCTACTGCTCTGCTTCTCCCCACTGCAAATCTCATCATTAGCTCCCAATTCCCCAATGTATCCAGTTCAAACTACTAACTGTCACAACTCTGTTGTTGGATATCCCAGGGCCAGGGGCTCCTTCCCTGTCCCTAGTGCTAGAGGGCGCCCTAGCTATCCCTGCTCCCTGGATTACTTCTAATGGTGAAGACGCTGGGGCCACATACCTTGCTGAGATAGCTTGTGAATACGTTCTTAGTCTGTTCCCTTATCCCACCCAGGGAAGAGGGGAGTAGTAGGGTATGGAAATATACCAACCAGACTAACAAGGGAATACGTACAGGGATAAAGGAAAAAAACAATCACACAAATCCAAAACAGGAGAAAAAAACGATTTGCAGACAACCAAAACCAAGCAACAGTCTTTAGATAAATACACCAAACGCCTCCTCAAACAAAAAAACTCCTCCAGCTCCGGAACCATGCAGCATGAAGCTAACTCTGGCAATGACTGCTTGCCAGAGGCAAGTATATATCAGAGAGGAAAGTGGCCAACACTGAACAGCTGAGAGAATCAAAGCAGGAAAGCTTCCAGGAGCTCTCAACTGAACAGATTAACCCCTGCACGGATAGCAGAAACCTGCACTGTTTAATATGAAGGTGAAGTGCTTCTAAACAGTGCAGGAGTACAAGAAACCAGACAGCGCAGTCTTCTGGCTCCTCTCTATTCAAGTAAACCCGTCACATTAACATTGACGTCCATAATCTGTTTCCTGCATATATCTCCGAACTGATCTTTCCACACGTAATCTCCGGACCTTCCAAGAACTCCTCTCCTCTACACCCGTACGTTTCGCACCCAATCGCCTTCAAGCCTTCACCCGAGTATCCCCATCCACTGGAATTTGTGCCTCAATACATCTAATTATCCATCACACTCGGAACTTTCGGACGGAACTTGAAAACCCATCTCTTCAAGAAAGCTCAGTCTGTAATGATTATGCTGCCACCGACCAACCACCAAAGCTGCTGCAACCCCCCAACCTACTGTCTCCTTCCCCATTATCCTGAAGACTATAAGCCTGCAAGGGCAGGGTCCTCCGCTTTCTGTACCAGTCTGTCATTGTTAATTTGTTCATTGTAATCTATATTCATATTTTTTATGTAACCCTTTTCACATGTACAGCACCATGGAATCAATGGTGTTCTAAAAATAAATCATAAAAACAATTACTTTGGTGTCTAAAAACCTGCTGAGGTTCCCATTATCAACATGTAATATGGAATGGGATGTTAATACATTAAAAAAAGGATCAGGTCAGAAAATAATAAGTATACCTGAAAAATATTCAAAAGTGCATGAAGTAATGTTACAGTTATATAACCAGTATAGAAAGAAATAATAACGCGCATGTGAGATAAAAAGATTTAGTAATCATATAAAAATAGTGAAAAAAAATAGATCATAAAATAATCAAACAAAATTATTGCAATAAATACAGTGTATGTGCTAAAAATAGAAGTAATAAACATCTAATTGCACCAAATACAATTTGCACAATACTACATAAATAGATGCTAATGAAAGGATAAATGTGGCATATTTAAAGAAACGTAACCAGAAGGGGATGGAGCTCCAGATACTTTTACTTGTTATGTAAATGTAAAAAATAATAAGGTAAATAGTACCAATATGCAATCGATAAACATGATTAAAAAAAGTAAAATAGTAATTATCGTTATTACAGAGTAAAAGAGTAATTGTAAACCCATACCAAACTCCCTGTGATGGAGACAGCCCCAACGCAATCACAGGGACCTTGGAGCACATATCTAGTATAGGCAGCACCGAAATGTGCACTGGGTGGGCCCCTAACCAGGTAACCCTGATTACAACTATAGTGGCGAACCTAGATAGTGGATGTAGGAGAACCTCAGCAGATGACGGCGCTGTTACTAAAAATAATCTCTATACAAAGACCAGCACTGATATTACCGCCATATGGTGACATATATTGATAGATGCCAGTCCTGCAGAACATGTAAGAGATCACAGCACAGTTATATATAGTAACTTACAGCTGACGTTCTTTCTGATTAAATTGTTCACTTTTCCCGTCTTTTCTATATGGCCCAGACCGACACGACAACTTCTCCAGCCAGGGCTCAGAGTCTCAGGTCTGCAGAGATCACAACAAAGACACATTTGACTCCTTACATTTCAGGCACTGACCACATCTATCCCCAACCTGCACAAACTTCTCATCCTGCTGATACCCCAATACTGAGCCTCTGCTGCTGTATGTGTCCCTATTACTGCACCTACTGTGTGCCCTCTAGATGGTAAAACAAACCTCTAAAATTTAGTAATGCCGTTTGCAAGTGTTCTAGAAAACAGTGCCCACATTGTGCCCCCTAGAAAGTAATAGTGCCCCTTTGACAGTAACGATAACTGAGTTCCCCTATAACAATAAGTGCCCACTTAAGATTTAATAATGTCCTGAGCCTCCCCCCATGTAGAGCTCCCCTCTAACCAGTATGATGTTCTCCTATACATGATATAATTCCCCCTCACTGTATAGTACCCCCACACAGTATACTGACCCCTTAGAAGCCCCCAAGCTGATGGCTCCAACACTGTATGATGGCCCCCACACTGTGCAAAGACCCCACATTATCTCCCACACTGTATGATGGCCCCCACACTATACAAAGACCCCACATTATCTCCCACACTGTATTATGGCCCCCACACTCTACAAAGACCCCACATTATCTCCCACACTGTATAAATAGCCTACAGTGGTGGCCAAAAGTATTGGCACCCCTGCAATTCTGTCAGATAATACTCAGTTTCTTCCTGAAAATGATTGCAATCACAAATTCTTTGGTCTTATTATCTTCATTTAATTTGCTTGCAAGGAAAAAACACAAAAGAGAATGAAGCAAAAATCAAATCATTAATCATTTCACACAAAACTCCAAAAATGGGCCAGACAAAAGTATTGGCACCCTCAGCCTAATATTTGGTTGCACAACCTTTAGCCAAAATAACTGCGAACAACCGCTTCCGGTAACCATCAATGAGTTTCTTACAATGCTCTGCTGGAATTGCAGACCATTCTTCTATGGCAAACTGCTCCAGGTCCCTGATATTTGAAGGGTGCCTTCTCCAAACTGCCATTTTGAGATCTCTCCATGGGTGTTCTATGGGATTCAGGTCTGGACTCATTGCTGGCCACCTTAGAAGTCTCCAGTGCTTTCTCTCAAACCATTTTATAGTGCTTTTGGAAGTGTGTTTTGGGTCATTGTCCTGCTGAAAGACCCATGACCTCTGAGGGAGACCCAGCTTTCTCACACTGGGCCCTACATTATGCTGCAAAATTTGTTGGTAGTCTTCAGACTTCATAATGCCATGCACACGGTCAAGCAGTCCAGTGCCAGAGGCAGCAAAGCAACCCCAAAACATCAGGGAACCTCCGCCATGTTTGACTGTAGGGACCGTGTTCTTTTCTTTGAATGCCTCTTTTTTTTCCTGTACTCTCTATGTTGATGCTTTTTCCCAAAAAGCTCTACTTTTGTCTCATCTGACCAGAGAACATTCTTCCAAAACATTTTAGGCTTTCTCGGGTAAGTTTTGGCAAACTACAGCCTGCCTTTTTATGTCTCGGGGTAAGAAGTGGGGTCTTCCTGGGTATCCTACCATACAGTCCCTTTTCATTCAGACGCCAACAGATAGTACGGGTTGACACTGTTGTACCCTCGGACTGCAGGGCAGCTTGAACTTGTTTGGATGTTAGTCGAGGTTCTTTATCCACCATCCGCACAATCTTGAGTTGAAATCTCTCGTCAATTTTTCTTTTCCGTCCACATCTAGGGAGGTTAGCCACAGTGCCATGGGCTTTAAACTTCTTGATGACACTGCGCACGGGAGACACAGGAACATTCAGGTCTTTGGAGATGGACTTGTAGCCTTGAGATTGCTCATGCTTCCTCACAATTTGGTTTCTCAAGTCCTCAGACAGTTCTTTGGTCTTCTTTCTTTTCTCAATGCTCAATGTGGTACACACAAGGACACAGGACAGAGGTTGAGTCAACTTTAATCCATGTTAACTGGCTGCAAGTGTGATTTAGTTATTGCCAACACCTGTTAGGTGCCACAGGTAAGTTACAGGTGCTGTTAATTACACGAATTAGAGAAGCATCACATGATTTTTCAAACAGTGCCAATACTTTTGTCCACCCCCTTTTTTAGGTTTGGTGTGGAATTATATCCAATTTGGCTTTAGGACAATTCTTTTTGTGTTTTTTCATTGAAGACAAATTAAATGAAGATAATAATACCAAAGAATTTGTGATTGCAATCATTTTCAGGAAGAAACTGAGTATAATCTGACAGAATTGCAGGGGTGTCAATACTTTTGGCCACCACTGTACATATAGTATAATGCACCAGATAGTCCTCAATATAGTATAATGCACTCCCCATAGTCATTCGTATAGTATAATGCACCCCCCAAAGGCAGAGTCTGTAGTAAAATGCTCCCCCCCCATAGACAGTCTGTAGTATAATGCTCCCCCCTTCCTCATAGGCAGAGTCTGTAGTATAATGCCCCCCCATAGGCAGAGTCTGCAGTATAATGCTCCCCCCATATGCAGAGTCTGTAGTATAATGCTCCCCCCTCCTCATAGGCAGAGTCTGTAGTATAATGCTCCCCCCCTCCTCATAGGCAGAGTCTGTAGTATAATGCCCCACCCATAGGCAGAGTCTGAAGTATAATGCTCCCCCCATATGCAGAGTCTGTAGTATAATGCTCCCCCCTTCTCATAGGCAGAGTCTGTAGTATAATGCTCCCCCCCCTCCTCATAGGCAGAGTCTGTAGTATAATGCCCCATCTCATGGGCAGAGTCTGTAGTATAATGACCCACCCATAGGCAGTCTGTAGTAAAATGCACCCCCCATAGGCAGAATCTGTAGTATAATGCTCCCCCTCTTATAGGCAGAGTCTGTAGTATAATGCCCCCACCATAGGCAGAGTCTGTAGTATAATGCTCCCCCCCATAGGCAGGGTCCATAGTATAATGCTCCCCCCTCCTCATAGGCAGAGTCTGTAGTATAATGCTCCCCCCCATAGGCAGCCTGTAGTATAATGCTCCCCCCCTCTCCCATAGCCAGAGTCTTTAGTATAATGGCCCCCCTCCCCATTGCCAGAGTCTTTAGTATAATGGCTCACCGCCCCATACGCAGAATCTTTATGATAATGCCCCCCCCAATAGGTAGGGTCTGTAGTATAATACCCTCCCTCCAAATAGGCAGAGTCTGTAATATAATGCCGCCCACCACCCGGCAAAAAATAAACAGGACTCACCTCTCCTCCTGGTTGCCTTGCTGCTCAGAGCGCCAAGCCTGCACACTTCTTCAGCACAGCGGGCCGGGTGCCAAGTGATGACATCAGAGACGTCAGTCACAGAGAGGGGACTGATGGGAGAGGGAGCCGCGCTCCCTCTCTCATCAGTAAACTTGCGGCTGTGACAGGCGGGGGGGCCTGATGATGGCACCAGGGCCCCCCCCTTCTGCTCAAGGGCCCCATAGCGGCTGCCGTGCTGCGCACGCCGGATACAGTTGCACTAGCGTAGCCCCAGGTGGGCCCACTCAGTGCGCGGGGCCCGGGGCCACCGCCCCCTTTGCCCCCCCGGTATCTACGATACTGCATCACTGGGACATTGGAGAATATATCCGGTATGGGCAGCACCGAAACATGCATTGGGGAAAATGCCATCGCTGACCTTGGAGAACATATCTGGTATGGGCAGCATCGAATTGTGAATTGGGGCAGATGCCATCACTGGGACTTTTGAAGCATGTATCTGGTATGGGTGGCATCGAAACACGCATAGGGGCTTATGTCATCACAGAGACCTTGGAGCAAATATCTAGTATGGGCAGAACAGAAATGTGCGTTGGGGTTGACGCCATCACTGGAACCTTGGAGCACTTACCCGGTATGGGTTTATAATTACTCTTATACTTTTTAGATCATGTTTATAGACTACATATCAGTACTTATTCATATCAGCTCCTCATTCATTTAGATAATTTACATGATAGATGAACGTATCTGAAGCTCCCTCGCCTTCTGGTTACCTTCCTTTTAATCTGCCACTCTTATTATCCTTTCATTACCATTTATGTATGTGCTGTTGTACAGTTTGTATTTGGTGCAATTGAATATTAATTACTTTTCTTTTTTACATATATTATTTTGTGACCTCTGATCTATTTTTGTACAAGCAGTTTAGTAGAGTGAGGGTTGAGGAAAGGACGGATTCTGGAAATATTTTTGAGCTGGAGGCGACAGGAGGTGGCGAAAGCTTGGATGTGGGGTTTGAAGGACAGGGCAGAGTCAAGGGTTACTCCGACACAGCGGATTGCCGGTACAGGGGAAAGTATGATGTAATTTATTGTGATAGAAAGATCAGGTGGGGAAGATATGCAAGATGGGGGAAAGATGATGAGTTCAGTTTTGTGCACATTGAGCTTGAGGAAGTGGGAGGAGACGAAGGAGGATATGGCTGCTAGACATGCTGGGATTCTGGACAGCAGAGAGGTGATGTCTGGCCAGATAGGTAGATCTGGGTGTCATCAGCGTACAGATGGTATTGGAAGCGATGGGATTTTATGAGCTGTCCCAGGCCAAGGGTATAGATTGAGAAGAGTAGGGGTTCTAGGACAGAGCCTTGAGGGACTCCAACAGAGAGGGGGCGGGGTGAGGAGGTAGTGTGGGAGTGGGAGATGCTAAATGTGCGGTTAGAAAGGTATGAGGAGATCCAAGATAGGGCAAGGTTTTTGACGCCAAAGGAAGAGAGGATCTGTAGTAGGAGGCAGTGGTCAACTGTGTCGAAAGCACAGGACAGGTCAAGAAGAAGGAGTACAGAGAATTGTCTGTTAGCTTTGGCTGTAAGTAAGTCATTGGTGATTTTGGTAAGGGCAGTTTCAGAGGAATGGTGATGCCGGAAGCCGGATTGTCGGTTGTCGAAGAGAGAGTTAGATGAGAAGTGAGAGGAAAGTTCAGCGTGAACGTGTTGCTCAAGGAGTTTGGAGGCAAATGGGAGCAGCGATATGGGGCGGTAGCTGGACAAGGCGGTTGGGTCGAGTGATGGCTTTTTGACGATGGTCGTGATTGTGGCATGTTTGAAGGCAGAGGGGAAGGTACCAGAAGTTAGTGATAAGTTGAAGAGATGGGTTAGGGATGGGATGAGTGTGGGGGTGAAGTTGGGCAGGAGGTGGGATGGGATGTGGTCGAGTGCACAAGTGGTGAGGTGTGATTTGGAGAGGTGACGAGTAAGGTCTCTTTCCGTGATGTTGGGAAGGGAGGTTATGGGGGAAGGGCAATGGTCTGGAAAAGAAAGGGGTTGTGGTGGTTGGACAGTTAAGACTTGCCTTGTTTGGTCAATCTTATTTTTGAAGTGTGTGGCTAACTCCTCAGCAGAGATGACGGAGGTCGGAGGGGGCGGTGGAGGGCGGAGGAGTGAGTTAAAAGTGTTGAATAGCTGTTTGGGGTTGTAGGATAGGGAAGATATGATGGTTGTGAAGTAGGCCTATTTAGCAGAGGTGAGGGCTGATTTGAATGCGCATGTTGCTAGTTTGAATGCAGTGAAGTAACCTTGAGAATGTGTTTTCTTCCAACACCGCTCCGCAACCCTGGACGCTTGTCAAAGCGGTTTAGTGGGGTTGTTGTGCCAGGGTTGCCTATTGACTCGTCGTGCTCTGTTATGCACAAGAGGGGTGACCGAGTCAATAGCTGATGCGAGAGTGGCATTGTAGAAAGCAGTGGCGCTGTTTGTGTTGTGGAGTGAAGATAGAGTCAGAGAGTGTGTAGGTGTCTAGATGTTCAAAGTTTCTGTGGGGGTGTGCTAGCTGCTGGACATGGGTGACAAGTGAGGAGGACAGGGATGAGAAGGTGAGTAGATGGTGGTCAGATAGGGGTAGGGGGAAGGTTGTGAGGTTAGATAGGGAGCAGAGTCGGGGAAGATGAGGTCTAGTGTATGTCCGTCTGTGTGGGTGGCTGAGGAGGACCACTGAGTAAGGATGAAGTAAGCGACAGGAGTTTGGATGCTGTTGACTGGCGAGTGTCAGTGGGGATGTTGAAATCACCTATAATGATTGTGGGAATGTCAGCAGAGAGAAAGTAAAGAATCCAGGTGGAGAATTGGTCAATAAAGGCAGTGACCGGGCCTGGAGGTCGGTATATGACAGCCACTTGGAGGTTGGAGGGAGAGTAGATGCGGACAGAGTGGACTTCAAAAGAAAGGAGAATAAGTGAGGGTAGAGGTGGGGTAGGGCTAAAGATGCAGTTGTTAGAAAGGAGAAGACCCACTCCTCCACTATGTCTGTTATCAGGGCGAGGAGTGTGGGTGAAGCGCAAACCACCGTAACACAGCGCAGCAGGGGAGGCAGTGTAGGAGGGTGTCAGCCATGTCTCTGTGATGCCCATGAAGGAGAGATTGAGAGAGGTAAAGAGGTCGTGGACAAAATGGAGCTTGTTGCAGACAGAGCGGGCATTCCAGAGTGCTCCAGAGAGAGGGAACAGGGGGTGGGCTTTATTGTATTACTGATCTGATCCTTTTTTGAATATATCGACATCCTAGTTTCTATTACATGTTCTTATTTAACATTACAAAAGTTTGTGAGATCTCTTCATTGGACCCTATAAATGTTGTTTTATCATGTACAGTGGTTGTGTTTTTAGTTACCTTTTTATCAATCATGATATGATTAAATAAAGATATCTGCTGATTATTTTCTCTGTATTGATGATAATTTTTACGCCATATACATATAGAAGAAAAATGTCATCTAATCAAGTCCGCATCAATGGGACTGATTTATCTTTTGCTTTCTTTTAATTCACTTTTCTTTTCATTTTCTGTTATTCATTGCAGTTTTTAGTGCCAAATTCTTCAAGATGGCACATGTAGGTTCATGAATTTTGCGCAGAATCAAAAATGCTTTTTATTTTTGTCTCTTACCTTTTTTGCACATTTTTAGAGCAAAAAGTTGCATGATCCGTTAATAAATCATGCCCAATCTTAACATTTTCACAGAAATGTCTGGCATACAAAAAAATCACTCTGGGGGGAGGAGAAGAACTATAGTACATTTGCTCCAAATTTTTGAGAATGATGAATTGGCCGCATACATCTGTATTGCAAAAAATCCACATCCAAAATGTCGAGCAGATAAAAACACAGGTGAACAGGTAGAAAATAAACTTCAAAATAGGCACAAGCTAAAACAAAAATTTGTTGCAAAACAAAAAACAGCCATAAAACTGGAAAAAGTAGACAAAAAATGGGCACACTTCCAATAATGCATACATGTCAAACTCTGGCCTGTGGGCCAAATCTGGCCCCCAGGGTGGTTTTATTTGGCCAGTGACAACAGAACCACCACCACTATGTGGACCCATTATTCTGTATGGAAAGCTATATGGGGCTATTATTCTGTATGGAGGACTTTGTGGGGCCCATTATTCTGTATGGAGGACTATGTGGGGCCAATTATTCTGTATGCAGGACTATGTGGGGCCCATTATACTGTATGGAGGACTATGTGGGGCCCATTATTCTGTATGGAATGCTATATGGGGCTATTATTCTGTATGGAGGACTTTGTGGGGCCCATTATTCTGTATGGAGGACTATGTGGGGCCCATTATTCTGTATGCAGGACTATGTGGGGCCCATTATACTGTATGGAGGACTATGTGGGGCCCATTATTCTGTATGGAAAGCTATATGGGGCTATTATTCTGTATGGAGGACTTTGTATCTCTGCAATAATGCATCCGCCCCTATGTGTTCTGGCAGACCCTGCGCTTCCATGCATTACATACAGTACAGACCAAAAGTTTGGACACACCTTCTCATTTAAAGATTTTTCTATATTTTCATGACTATGAAAATTGTACATTCACACTGAAGGCATCAAAACTATGAATTAACACATGTGGAATTATATACTTAACAAAAAAGTGTGAAACAACTTGAAGCTCATCAAGAGTATGCCAGGAGTGTGCAAAGCAGTCATCAAAGCAAAAGGTGGCTACTTTGAAGAACCTAGAATATAAGACATATTTTCAGTTGTTTCACACTTTTTTGTTACGTACAGTTATATGAAAAAGTTTGGGCACCCCTATTAATCTTAAGCTTAATGTTTTATAAAAATTGGTGTTTTTGCAACAGCTATTTCAGTTTGATATATGTAATAACTGTTGGACACAGTAATGTTTCTGCCTTGAAATGAGGTTTATTGTACTAACAGAAAATGTGCAATCTGCATTCAAACAAAATTTGACAGGTGCATAAGTATGGGAACCCTTATCATTTTCTTGTTTTAAATACTCCTACCTACTTTTTACTGACTTACTAAAGCACTTTTTTTTTGTTTTGTAACCTCATTGAGCTTTGAACTTCATAGCCAGGTGTATGCAATCATGAGAAAAGCTACTTAAAGTGGCCACTTGCAAGTTGTTCTCCTGTTTGAATCTCCTCTGAAGAGTGGCATCATGGGCTCCTCAAAACAACTGTCAAATGATCTGAAAACAAAGATTATTCAACATAGTTGTTCAGGGGAAGGATGCAAAAAGCTGTCTCAGAGATTTAACCTGTCAGTTTCCACTGTGAGGAACATAGTAAGGAAATGGAAGAACACAGGGACAGTTCCTGTTAAGGCCAGAAGTGGCAGGCCAAGAAGAACATCAGAAAGGCAGAGAAGAAGAATGATGAGATCAATCAAGGACAATCCTCAGACCACCTCCAGAGAGCTGCAGCATCAACTTGCTGCAGATGGTGTCACTGTGCATCGGTCAACTATACAACGCACTTTGCACAAGGAGAAGCTGTATGGGAGAGTGATGCGAAAGAAGCAGTTTCTGCAAGCACGCCACAAACAGAGTCGGCTGAGGTATGCAAAAGCACATTTGGAGAAGCCAATTTATTTTTGGAAGAAGGTCCTGTGGACTGATGAAACCAAGATTGAGTTGTTTGGTCATACAAAAAGGCGTTATGCATGGTGGCAAAAAAACACAGCATTCTAAGAAAAACACTTGCTACCCACAGTAAAATTTGGTGGAGGTTCCATCATGCTTTGGGGCTGTGTGGCGAATGCCGGCACCGGGAATCTTGTTAAAGTTGAGGGATGCATGGATTCCACTCAGTATCAGCAGATTCTTGACAATAATGTTCAAGAATCAGTGACAAAGTTGAAGTTACGCAGGGGATGGATCTTTCAGCAAGACAATGATCCAAAACACCGCTCAAAATATACTCAGGCATTCATGCAGAGGAACAATTACAATGTTCTGGAATGGCCATCCCAGTCCCCAGACCTGAATATCATTGAACGTCTGTGGGATCATTTGAAGAGGGCTGTCCATGCTCGGCAACCATCAAACTTAACTGAACTGGAATTGTTTTGTAAAGAGGAATGGTCAAAAATACCTTCATCCAGGATCCAGGAAATCATTAAAAGCTACAGGAAGCGACTAGAGGCTGTTATTTTTGCAAAAGGAGGATCTACTAAATATTAATGTCACTTTTCTGGTGAGGTGCCCATATCTATGCACATGTCAAATTTTGTTTGAATGCAGATTGCACATTTTCTGTTAGTACAATAAACCTCATTTCAAGGCAGAAACATTACTGTGTCCAACAGTTATTACATATATCAAACTGAAATAGCTGTTGCAAAAACACCAATTTTTATAAAACATTAAGCTTAAGATTAATAGGGGTGCCCAAACTTTTTCATATAACTGTATATAATTCCACATGTGTTAATTCATAGTTTTGATGCCTTCAGTGTGAATGTACAATTTTCATAGTCATGAAAATACAGAAAAATCTTTAAATGAGAAGGTGTGTCCAAACTTTTGGTCTGTACTGTACTTAGTGCTGGTTTGTCTTTTTCCTAATGGATGTGGAATGCATACTCACTATGAGAGAATAGCAATAATTCTGGATGAACCAGTCCTCATGTCTGCTCTGTGACAATACAGAATTTTGTGCACGAAAGTGTATAAATTAGGGGGTCTGTCTCAACAGCTCCTATAGATATATATTCAAGTTGTCAGCTGGGGGCCTCCCTTCTTTCAGCCCAGGCATATACACCTCACCACCTACGAACTTGATCCTATCCAGTCCCACCTCATTCCTAACCTTACCACAGTCTTCATCATAACCCTAACCCACCTCTTCAACCTGTCACTATCAACTGGTGTCTTCCCCTCATGTTTCAAACACGCCTCAATCACACCCATCCTCAAAAAGTCCTCCCTTCACCCATCCTTTCTGACTAGCTACTGCCCCATATCACTTCTCCCCTATGCCTCAAAACTACTGGAACAACATGTCCACCTTGAACTGTCCTCTCACCTCTCCTCATGTTCCCTCTTCGACCGCTTCCGACCACATCACTCTACTGAAACTGCCCTGACCAAAGTCACCAATGACCTACTAACCGCCAAATCCAAGCGACACTACTCCGTCCTCCTCCTCCTGGACCTGTCATCTGTCTTTGACACAGTCGACCATTCCCTCTTACTACAGTCCCTCTCATCTCTTGGTATCATGGACTTGGCCCCATCTTGGATCTCCTCATACCTAACAGACAGGACTTTCAGCCTCTCCCGCTCGCACACCACCTCCTCATCTAGGACCTCTGCTCTTCTCCATCTACACCTTTCGCCTGGGAGAGCGCATAGAGTCTCACGGCTTTCAGTATCACCTCTACGCCAATGACACACAGATCTACCTCTCTGTACCCGATATCTCCTCCATACTAACCAGAATCCCCCAATGTCTGTCCGCTATCTCATCTTTCTTCTCTGCCAGATTTCTAAAACTTAACATGGACAAAACAGAATTCATCATCTTTCCACCTTCTCATTCATTCCCATCTGACCTATCCATCAACGTCAATGGCTGCCCACTCTCCCCAGTCCCACAAGCTTGCTGCCTCGGGGTAACCCTGGACTCTGACCTCTCCTTCAAACCACATATCCAAGCCCTTTCCACTTCCTGCCGACTCCAACTCAAAAACATCTCCCGCATCCGCGCATTCCTCAGCATAGACTCTGTAAAAATACTAGTGCATGCCCTCATCATCTCCCGCCTCGACTACTGCAACCTCCTGCTCTGTGGCCACCCTTCCAACACTCTCGCCCCCCTCCAATCTATCCTAAACTCTCCTGCCCGCCTAATCCACCTGTCCCCCCGCTATTCTCCGGCCTCTCCCCTCTGTCAATCCCTTCACTGGCTCCCCATTGCCCAGTTCAAAACCCTAACCCTGGCATACAAATCCACCCACAACCTGTTTTCTCCATACATCTGTGACCTAGTCTCCCAGTACTTACCTGCACGCAACCTTCGATCCTCACAAGATCTTCTGTTCTACTCCCCTCTAATCTCCTCTTCCCACAATCGCATACAAGATTTCTCCCGTGTATCCCCCCTACTCTGGAACTCTCTAACCCAACATATCAGACTCTCGCCTACCATGGAAGCCTTCAAAAGAAACCTGAAGACCCACCTCTTCAAGCAAGCCTACAACCTGCAGTAACCACCGCTCCACAACATTGCTGCCCGACCAGTGCTACCCTCACCTACTGTATCCTCACCCATTCCTCGTAGATTGTGAGCCCTTGTGGGCAGGGTCTTCTCTCCTCCAGTACCAGTCGCTGACTCTTTTTGTTAAGATTATTGTAAGTGTTTTGCTATGTATACCCCCTTTTTCACATGTAAAGCGCCATGGAATAAATGGCGCTATAATAATAAATAATAATAATAATAATACAGAAGTGGCTTCTGCACTCAATGACCTTTTATTATATAGTCATCCGTTCCATTACATTGTTGGGTTGCCCACAGCTTCTCTCGTAGGTAATAGTGGAACTCCTTATTCCTGGTGATTAAAGGATCGAAGGGGTTGCTGCGTATAGAAATGCTTGTGTCCACCTAATGCAATCATATGGCAATGGAATGCACTGGAAAATGTCATGTGGTATGTAGGTTGCATTACAAAAAATCCCATGTGTAAAATTGTATTCAGAAAGTGTAAAATAAAAATCACTGTGATATCACATATGATCAAGGCAGCATAATATCAAAGAACTGTAGAAAAAAAGGACATACAGTGGGGGAAAAAAGTATTTAGTCATCCACCAATTGTGCAAGTTCTCCCTCTTAAAAAGATGAGAGAGGCCTGTAATTGACATCATAGGTAGACCTCAACTATGAGAGACAAAATGAGAAAACAAATCCTGAAAATCACATTGTCTGATTTGGAAAGAAATTTTTTTCAAATTTTGGTGAAAAATAAGTATTTGGTCAATTACAAACAAGCAAGATTTCTGGCTCTCACAAACCTGTAACTTCTTCTTTAAGAGGCTCCGCTGTCCTCTACTCATTACCTGTAGTACTGGCACCTGTTTGAACTTGTTATCAATATAAAAGACACTTGTCCGCAACCTCAAACAGTCACACTCCAAACTCCACTATGGTGAAGACCAAAGAGCTGTCGAAGGACACCAGAAACAAAATTGTAGCCCTATCCCAATGCCTTAGGATAGGGCATCAATGTGAAAGTAGTAGACAACTCCTTTAAAATGCAAAACAATACAACATTTTGGCTATGTGCCCACGTTGCATTTATGAAGCAGAAAATTTCTGCTTCATTTCTGCAAGTCCTCTCCCGGAAAAACGCATGCGGAATTCCGCACGCGTTTATCGCGCATTTTTCGCGCGTTTATCACGCGTTTTCCACATGCGGAATTGCCTTGCGTTTTTTATGCATTGGACAAAGGCAATTCCGCTTGCGGAAACGCAAAATTAAATGACATGCTGCGGATTTTTGAACGCAGCATAAACGCTGCGGAAAAATCCGCAGCATGTGCATAGAACTTGCGGAGTCCCATTGGGGACCATGGGGTGCGGGTTACCAAGCGTTTTACAAGCGTTTCCGCTGCGGAAATTCCGCATCAAAAACGCTTGAAAAACGCTACGTGGGCACACAGCCTTAAGCACAAGTACAATTTTAGAAAAATTTTGCGACAATTCAAACAGAATTGTGGCAAAAACAGTTTGATGAATCGGGGCCATTAAACACTCCTCATACAGAGACAACTCCTCCTACATAAGGCCACGGCCCCACTATCAGTATTCGGTCAGTATTTTTTCTCAGGAGTGGACGCCAAACCCAGGTGAGGAGCAATCAGAGAAAAGGTATAATAGAAACAAGTCACCAATTCTGCATTTATCACCCACTCCTGGTTTTGTCTCCGACTCCTGAGAAAAAATACTGACCGAATACTGACCAAATACTGATAGTGGGGCCGTGGCCTTATGAAGTTAATTGCTTGCACTAGAAATTTTTAGGGCTTCATAGCAAAAGGGGTGAATATATATGCACATGGCAATTTTTAGTTATTTAATCCCAGAAATTAAAATTTATGCCTATATTTTTCTCACTTCACCAAGTTATGTAGTGCTGATGCATCACACACAAATCGGATTACAAAATATTTAAACACATGTTGTAATGTAACAAAATAGGAGGTGAATACTTTCGCAAGCCACTGTATACAAAGCAATTGGGGTTGTGTTCAGTTATTTTCAGCAATAACTCACTATGTGTTAAGGTCCTGTCTGTTGAACTGGTCTACATCATCCTGACAGTCAAAGGTTCATCCAGTAAAAACCACAGGCTGTGGGTCAGTGGTCACTGGTCATATAACCTGTCTCATGAAATCTGTCACGCAGTAAGAATTGCCATTGTAGCCAGACCCAGATAAGCCTTGGTGCCAGGAGAAGGTCAATGCAGATTATCATTGATGGAGAATTGTCCCATCTACCAAAAAGACCATTAGTATTTTAATTACAGATAAATGTAGAGATGTGTAGAAAGCAGACTAATGGAGGGGAATTATGCAAGCTTTATGACATCAGCCAGGACTTTGGCATGGCATTGCTCAAACAGTGGTGCTGGTAACACATGACGTCTTATCATCTGTATACTATTTACCATGCCCTACTGGTACGTCAGTGTGGGATCCTCTGCTGGGATACTGATGTAGAGCTGGTGAATCTGGTGTTTTTTGCTATGACAAGATTCTCAGAAAACGCTAGTGTTGGCATTGGGGCAGTTTGGATAAAACAGATGCTTTGTTTGCCTATGTTCACAAAACCGTATTTTCAGTCTGAAGCATAGCATTGTCAGGGAAACACCAACCCTCATATCGATTAAGTCCCATCCTGCAAAGCGTGCACGCCTCTCCAGCACACCCCTTAACACAGGGCGTCGCCAGAGCTGAGGTCATGTGACCACAGCAGAGGCCCGCCCACCAATGTAAGGGATCAACCCATCCGGGTCCTAGGCCATGCGATTAATGCATAAACACCATGTAGTGACCTATGGCAACCCACACTTATAGAAAAGAGGTTTTCAACAAATGATTCAAGTGTGGGAGGATCCACTTCAACACATTTTTTTGGAAAAACGAAAGTAGCCAAAACAACACCTATAAGAGGCACCGCAGAGGTGGTCGGAAACACGAGAGGAAAAGGGGCTGTGCGGGAGCAGAGGACAACGAGACATACCACAATGAGGACAAGGAACGTGGAGGAGAAACATAATAATAATAATAATTTTTATTTTTTATAGCGCCAACATATTCTGCAGCACTTTACAATTATAGGGGGGAGAAACGGAAGGATGTTTAAATAACAGAGACTTGGTGGTAAATATTTCATACATTTCTTTAACTGACATTCAATTAGATGTTTTATCAAGAGGATTGTCCTTCTGCCCGTCCAGTGTACCTGACTGGTTCCAACTGGAGAGTGACTTGTATATCTTTTTTAGAAGATTAGGGTTAACATCATTTTTTGGAGGTTGTAGTGATAATTCTAGAGTGACGGTTGAGGGTCTTACTTCAATGTTTTCTTTGCATGAAGTTGGACAATAAGAGCAATTTCCAGCCACCATGTGACAATCATTTTGTAGAATCCAATATACAGCATGTGAAAAATGATATTGAACATGTAGATTGTCACTGTTGCTTTGCATTGCCAAAAAGCTCTATTTTTGTTTCATCTGTCCACAGAACATTTTCCCAGAAGGATTGTGGTTTCTCAAGGTGCCAGTTGTTCATTTTTATGTCTTTTCTTCAGCAATGGTTTCTTCCTTGGCCTTCACCCATAAAACTGTGCTTTGTTTAGTGTGTGGCGTATGGTACTTGTTGAAACCATGACCCTAGGTTCCAGGTTTGCCTTCAGGTCTTTGGATGTTTAACGTGGTGTTTTTTCCACCATTCGCACCAACCTTTGAAGACATCTCGTCAATTTTCCTCTTTCGCCCACGTCCAGGGAGGTTGTTGACGGTTCCATGCTTGCCAAACTTCTTAATAACATTGCGCACTGTTGAAACTGGGATATCAAATTCTTTGTAGATGGCCTTATACCTTTTGGAAGTCTTGTTTTTGCTAATAATAGAAGTTCTAATGCCATCAGACAGCTCCTTTGTCTTCACCATGTGACAAAGGAACAGGGAGAACCATGTGGCTTTTTAAAGTCATCATTCATTGGCTAATTCATGTCTCATGGGCACCGACAATTAATCACAGGTGAATCTCTTTTGTGATTTACCACAGGCGAGTCAAAATGTGTTTCCATACTAAATTAATGTAAAGGTGCCAATACCAGTGACACAGCAAGCTTTAGGTTTTTCTATTTTTCCCTCCCATTGCTTTTCGTTTTAAATTATTATTTATAATTTGCTCTTTTGTATTTAACATGAGTGCTCTATACAAAAAAACTGTTTCACCTGATTCATTTTTTTCAGGAGATAAACTTCATGGGTGTCAATAATAATGAGCAGGACTGTATATACAGTGGCATGTAAAAGTTTGAGCACCCCTGGTCAAAATTACTGTTATTGTGAACAGATAAGCAAGTTGAAGGTGAAATGATCTCCAAAAGGCCTAAAGTTAAAGATGACAAATTTCCTTTCTATTTTAGGCAAAATATATATTTTCATCTTTTACATTTTAAAAATTACAAAAAGGAAAATAATGCAAAAGTTTGGCCACCCTGCATGGTTAGTACCTAGTACCTTTTGAAAGTATCACAAGTTGTACATGCTTTTTGTAGCCAGCCAAGAGTCTTTCAATTCTTGTTTGAGGGATTTTCATCCATTCTTCCTTGGAAAATTCTTCCAGTTCTGTGAGATTTCTGGGTTGTTTTGTATGCACTGCTATTTTGAGGTCTAGCCACAGATTTTCAATAATGTTCAGATCAGGGGACTGTGAGGGCCATTGTAAAACCTTCAGCTGTGCCTTTTGAGGTAGTCTATAGTGGATTTTGATGTGTGCTTAGGATCATTATCCATTTGTAGAAGCCATCCTCTTTTCAACTTCAGCTTTTTTTTACAGATGGTGTTATGTTTGCATTAAGAATTTGTTGAAATTTTATTGAATCCATTCTTCCCTCTACCCGTGAAATGTTCCCCATGCCATTGGCTGCAATTCCACCCCAAAGCATGATTGATCCATCCCCATGCTTAATGGTTGGTGAGATGTTCTTTTCCTAAAATTCTGTACAATGTACCACAACTCCAAAGTCTGCTAAATCTTTCTGGAGGTCTTTTGCAGTCAAGCGGGGGTTCTGATTTGTCTCCGGACTGATTTGGTGTATTTTTGAGAAGCATATGCACGGCGCTTAAATGTGCTAAATGCTGAGTTGTTGGAGAACCAAGCCCCGCACACATCCCTGGGAGAGTGAGTCAGAGGTATGATGTATTAGATAGTGACTAGGTGGGCAAGTCTATGTTGTTTTTCGGTTGCTTTATTCTTTGCTGCATTTTGGCTGAAAATAAAAGCCCCACATTTCCTTTATATGGATTGTTTCTGTCTATGTCACGGCCTTGCTGCCCTACAACGCCCCTAGCGTGTTACAATATGGTGGAGAATGCGAACATTCGGGTTGCTAAGGGCAATGGCATAACACATAAAGGCTTCACAGAACAGTGAGGTTTGCAGTGTGCTGTTGCTGTGAATCTGTGAGTTCACAGAGACTCCTGGAGGGGGGCGAAGCATATGCGGGGAGTCAGCAGGCTCCCAAAGGTTTGTCTATCCTGCGGTTGGAGAGTGTCCGGTTGATGTCCTGGGTGCAGTCGCTGAATATTATGCAGTCACAAGCCTGCACTGTGGAGGAGGGGGTCAAAACTCTGGTCCATGCCCAGGAACAAGCCTTGGAGCAGCAGCGCCAGGCCCAGGAGCAGACCACCCACCTATTGCTGAAGTAGATGGCATTATTGAAAGAGGTTGTTGTGGGATGCTCCAAGATAAGGCCAGCTAGGGGCCCTGTGTCGTGGGATGCCAGGGAAGTGGTACAATGATCCCTGCAAAAAATTACTCTAGATGATGATGTGAAGACTTACCACACTATCTTTGAATGAACGGCTCAAAGGGAGCAGCTTCCCACAGAAGAATGGGTGGATGTGCTTGCGCCCTACTTTATAGGAGAGTCTCAAAAAGCCTGACCTTAGTGAGCAAGAAGTGCGAGACTATGCTAAACTGAAAGTGGAGATTCTTGTTTGCCTAGGGGTTACGGCCAGGATGCAGGCTAGACAGATCTGTGCCTGGGAATACAGGTTAGACAGATTTCCCCGGTCCCAAATGTTTGATTTGTTTCATTTGGTAAAGAAATGACTGGGACCGATGTCTGCACAACAGCACAGATAATGGTGCGGGTGGTCATCAACTTTTTTTCCCAGGGCCTTCCCAGTAAACTAAAGCTGGGGACTGCCATGACGAACCCCCGGAGTACGGATAATCTAGTGGAGTTGGTAGAGAGAATTGTTGCTACGGAGGGAAATCTCCAGGACGCTTCCCCCAAACCGTCACCTGCAGGGAGTTGTCAACCAATGCTCAGTCAGAAACGTCCTACTGTCCAAGGGGCTGCCAGGAAAAATCATGGCCCTGGTAAGGACTCTACGTTTAGAAAACCCTGGCTGGTCCAGTGTTTGAGGTGTAGGAAGTTCGGTCATGTCATGGCTCAGTGCCCATTAGGTCCATGCCTATAGAATATGACGCCGGCCAGCGCCAGTCCCTGTTTTCAGCTCCCTCCTGTGTGGCCACACCTGGACTGAAGACTGAGCCACAAGTGTGTAAAATCAGGCTGAATGGCTGTCCTTTCACATCCCTACTAGACTCAGGTAGTCTTGTGACACTAGTACATAACAGCCTCATATCCAGGGGCCATATACCCGACAGGTTTATAAGTGTGGTGTGTATCCATGGTGACACCAGAATGTATCCTGTGGCCCTGGCGAAAATAGAGACATCATATGGGATAGTGGAGTATGAAGTGGGGGTAGTAAAAACCCTTTTGCATAATGTAATTTTGGGCCGCGATTTTCCCTTGTTCTGGAAATTGTGGGGGAAAGGTACGGATGCGCAAGGTAGTCTAAGTACCGGCCCAAGGAATGAGGGTGAGAATTCTCCATTGCAGGTCTTCACTGGAGAAGATGAAATTCTCCCTGATTCGCCAGTGATATTGGAGGTAAGATAAGTTTGGTACAGCTCAATTGAAGGATGACACCCTTAGATATGCAAGGGAGAATGTCGTCGTCAATGGAGTTTCCCAATATCCAGGAGCTGACCAATGGTTTCCCCACTTTACTATGAATAATGAGCTCTTGTATAGAGTGATCAAGAAAGATCTGGAAATCATTGAGTAATTGCTGGTCCCTAAGACTTATCGGCACAGAATGCTTGATATGGCTCATAGTCATGTTCTAGGGGGACACTTGTGGACCGAGAAGACCCAGGAGAGGATTCTCCAGAGGTTCTTCTGGATAGGGATGTACAAGGAGATTGAGGATTATTGTAAGTCCTGCCCCTTTTTCCAAATAACTGAGCCAGTCACCCATTTTCGCAGTCCGTTAATATCCCTTAAGAGGATTGGGATGGATCTCATGGGACCAATTGTAAAATCAGCTCAGGGGGGGGCAACGGTATATCCGTGTCGTATTAGATTATGCCACATGCTATCCTTAAGTGGTTCCCCTAAGAAATACCGAGTCCAAAGGTATCGTGAGTTATTTTTTATGCTATCTCGGAAGGGGATTCCGAAGGGAATCCTTACAGACGAAGACACACCCTTCATGTCAAAGGTAATGAAGGAGCTGTGTCGAATGCTGAAAATGGCGCACATACGTACCTCAGTATATCATCCAAAAACAGATGGACTATCGGAGGTTTGTACCAAATTTTGCCTCAAGGGCAACACCGTTGATGGACCTGACAAGAGGCAAAAAATCCATAATGGTGTTATGGTCTCCTGAAGCGGAACAAGCCTTTCAGTGAGTTAAGTCAGCGATGTGTGAGCAACCCGTGTTAATTACAACGGATTTTAAAAAGGAGTTATTGGTTCAGACAGATGCCTCCGACACAGGATTGGGAGCTGTCTTGTCTCAAACTATAAATGGAGAAGAACACTCAGTACTATATTTGATCAGGAAGTTGACTCCAGTGGAAAAAAACTATGCCATCATAGAGCGTGAATGCTTAGCTGTAAAGTGAGCGCTAGAATCTTTGAAGTATTACCTCTTGGGTAGGAGATTTAAGCTTGTGTCAGATCATGCCACACTGACGTGGATGAAACATAATAAGGAAAAAAACGCTAGAGTAGCAATGTGGTTTCTATCGCTGCAGAATTTTAATTTCTCTATAGAATATAGACCAGGGAAATCACAGAATAATGACACATTATCAAGAATTCATTGTATGATGGCACAAAGTGCCCAGACCTCTGGTCTGGAGAAGAGGTGGGGAATGTGGGCGGCCCAAAGGAGGATATTGGATGGAGTGTATATCTCTCCCAGAAAGTTAAGCTGGGCGAGATATTAAAAGCTGGGTAGTACTAGTTGGTGCAGCAGCTTAGGTGCTGAGCCGTTTTATTGATGGTAGTTTCGGCCTGGATTTTTTTTGAGCGATGAGTAGGATTTATTAGTGGGTTTCATCACTCCCACTCCCCTAAGGGTAGTACTAGAGGCTTAGGCAGCTTAGCTGATGGAGGTCGCCTCAATACAAATACATAAAGGGCTGGAGAAAAGCCTCAGAAAGGGAGGCACAGCCGCCGGACAGATATGGTGTATTTCTGAGAAGGAGTTGCATGGCGGTTAAATGTGCTAAGCGCTGAGTAGCTGGAGAGCCAAGCCCTGCACACATCCCTGGTAGAGTGAGTCAGAAGTATGATGTATTAGTTAGCGCCTAGCTTGGCAAGTCTTTGTTGTTTTTCGGGTTGCTTTATTGTTTGTTGCATTTTGGCTGAAAAATATATATATATATAAACAGTAGATACAGTGCCTACAAGTAGTATTCAAACCCCTGCAGATTTAGCTGGTTGACACATGCGGAATTAACTTGGCATTGTGACATTTGTACTGTAGATCAACCTGGAAGTGGGAAATGCACTGCAGCAAATTTTTTTTTTTTTTTTTTTAAAAACGTTAAAAGTTAATTCAGAGTGTCATTTATTATTCAACCCCTCAAACCACAAGAACTCTGTTTGGTCCCCCAAAAGTATTAAGAAGTAGTTCAGGCACCAAGAATAATGAGCTTCACATGTGTGGATTAAAGATCTCTTTTGCCAGCCTTTTCTGACTATTTAAGACCCTCCCCAAACTTGTGAACAGCACTCAGACATGGTCAACATGGGAAAGACAAAGGAGCATTCCAAGGCCATCAGAGACAAGATCGTGGAGGGTCACAAGGCTGGCAAGGGGTACAAAACCCTTTCCAAGGAGTTGGGCCTACCTGTCTCCACTGTTGGGAGCATCATCCGTAAGTGGAAGGCTTATGGAACTACTGTTAGCCTTCCACGGCCAGGACAGCCTTTGAAAGTGTCCTCCCGTGCCGAGGCCAGGCTTGTCCGAAGAGTCAAGGCTAACCCAAGGACAACAAGGAAGGAGCTCCGGGAAGATCTCATGGCAGTGGGGACATTGGTTTCAGTCAATACCATAAGTAACGTACTCCACCGCAATGGTCTCCGTTCCAGACGAGCCCGTAAGGTACCTTTACTTTCAAAGCGTCATGTCAAGGCTCGTCTACAGTTTGCTCATGATCACTTGGAGGACTCTGAGACAGACTGGTTCAAGGTTCTATGGTCTGATGAGACCAAGATCGAGATCTTTAGTGCCAACCACACACGTGACGTTTGGAGACTGGATGGCACTGCATACGACCCCAAGAATACCATCCCTACAGTCAAGCATGGTGGTGGCAGCATCATGCTGTGGGGCTGTTTCTCTGCCAAGGGGCCTGGCCATCTGGTCCGCATCCATGGGAAGATGGATAGCACGGCCTACCTGGAGATTTTGGCCAAGAACCTCCGCTCCTCCATCAAGGATCTTAAGATGGGTCGTAATTTCATCTTCCAACAAGACAACGACCCAAAGCACACAGCCAAGAAAACCAAGGCCTGGTTCAAGAGGGAAAAAGTCAAGGTGTTGGAGTGGCCTAGTCAGTCTCCTGACCTTAACCCAATTGAAAACTTGTGGAAGGAGCTCAAGAATAAAGTCCACATGAGACACCCAAAGAACCTAGATAACTTGGAGAAGATCTGCATGGAGGAGTGGGCCAAGTTAACTCCACAGACCTGTGCCGGCCTGATCAGGTCTTATAAAAGACGATTATTAGCTGTAATTGCAAACAAGGGTTATTCCACAAAATATTAAACATAGGGGTTGTATAATAATTGACCCACACTTTTATGTTTAAAATTTAATAAAATTCAACTGAGCAACATAACTTTTTGGTTTGATTTATGCCTCTGTTCATAAAACCTACTCTCGTTTGCAGTTTGAAGGCTCTAACTTATTTGCATCTTATCAAACCAGCTAAATCTGCAGGGGGTTGAATACTACTTGTAGGCACTGTATAAAAAGTGTAATGATAATACCAATGTGGCACCCCAGGTCTGGTCGCCACAGTGGCAGCAATGGCATGTCTGAGAGCAGGTGGGAGGTTCCCTGGTTGGGGACAATTAGCATGCAGCACCTCCTGCCTCAGTCCAGGGAGGGGAGAAACCTGCCCTTTATAAACTGGATCTGGGGCGGGGTTAGAGAGACAAGCCAGAGACAAGTTCCAGAGAAGTTGCAGAAA
Source organism: Phyllobates terribilis (assembly GCF_046119375.1). Taxonomy (NCBI): domain Eukaryota; kingdom Metazoa; phylum Chordata; class Amphibia; order Anura; family Dendrobatidae; genus Phyllobates; species Phyllobates terribilis. Next base: position 294,251,388 of record NW_027362761.1, on the reverse strand, counting down.
GGGACAGGTCAGCAGCAGGCTGAGGAGTCCCTGTAGGCAGAGGAGGAACACGAGGCCAGGAGGGGAACAAGAAGAGTTCGTCCTGGCCAGAGACTTGTAAAGCCGGACACTGGAGTCCGAGGCTGTGAGGGTTATAAGCCCAGCAGCAGAAAACCACCACGCAGGGGACTTCAAGTCCTCTGGCCCAAGGAAGCCCGGAGGCTCAGCCACACGAGAGGGACCACTACTACCCCGGAGGGGTGAGAGGTACGGAAGGTCCGAGTCGCCAGTCATACGGGTGAGAACAACACGGTACACTCAGAGACGTGGGCTACCACTATACTACAGCAGGATAGCCAAGAAATAGTGAAGTCAGTACGGTAGGCCTACAAACTCCCCCTGACCAGCGGGATTTCCCAGTAGCTCACAGACTGACCAGGCCTCCATTGTTAACCGGTATTCCGGACAGGTCCCTTAATACCACCAACAGTAAAGACCCTGAATTGCATGACAGACTCCGTATGTTACTGCTGCTCCTGCGCACCATCACCACCAACATCCCTATTTACTGCACTGAGGCTATACTCCTCCCGTGGGGAGTTATACTACGCTCAGCTGCACCCACAACACCAGCCTCAGCGATCTGCCCTGCAGCGGCGGTTCACTCTGACCGCAATCCACGGGTGGCGTAGTCGGACATTCAGTTTATAGACTGCCATTTGGTTTGACTGCCCTGGGCACGGACCGGATCGCTGCCACGGATACTACAACCCCCAGCATCCACAACGGGTCCGGTTCCGGGTATCCCCACACACACACACGGCCCAGGGGGCACGTCAACATTGGTGTAGTCGGCAGGATTTACAAATAATAACAAACACCATAAATAGACTGCCATTTGGTTTGACCACCCTGAGCCATGGACCGGGTCACCGCCACGCGGAGACTACAACCCCCAGCATCCCACAAAAGGCCCTTTGGTTCCCTACACGGCCCAGGGGGCGCGTCAACTTTGGCGTAGTCGGCAGGATTTCGTGCCCCCCACCAACGGGTACTGTGTGCTTGAAGAAAGACTGTAAAACTTACTTTGGTGGAGTTTCCCGCCATCCGCAGCCGTTTCCCGCCATCCGCGGCCATTTTCCCGCCATCTGGCGCCATCTTTGGGATGCTGCACGGGAAGAAGAGGGGCGTGGACAACGAAAGCGCGTGAGAACTGGAGCCCCGCCTTACGCATGGACGCTGCGCAAGGTCCTGCAAGGAGCCGAGCGGACGCTGACGTCACCAGGACGCGACGCAAGTCCTCAACCCCGACGATCGCCTGCGGAGCCGCGGCCTACAGAAGAAAAGCAACGGAAGGTAGGCCACGGGTGACTAGGGGGGAAGAGGATGACGGAAGCAGAGGGAACTGTCACCGCCAGCGCGGCTGCTGCCGCAGTAATACCGTTCACGATGCCTTATATCCCCGGAGCGGCCTGGTTGCCCCAGTACTCAGGGAAGTCGCATACCGTGAGCGACTTTAAAGAGAGACTATATAGCCTATTCAAGGTGTACCCCCTGACGGAAGAACAAAAAGTGACCATACTGATAGGCCAGTTAACCGGCGCGGCCCAATGAGAAGTAAAGTCCTGGTCAGTCAGGGACAAGGGGACCATGAAGGAGATTTTGGCCCGTCTAAAGGACACTTTTGATACCGCACCTCAGCAGAGATCAAAATGAGATTTTATGGGTGCAAGCAGCGGGCCCAAGACAGTATAAGAGACTATGCTTTGAATTTGCAAGAGGCCCTGAGAGCCATCAAGCAGGCAGTGTGAGGAATGCAGATGAACTGCTGACTGAACAATTCATTGAGGGTCTGCTGTCCAGCGCCCACCGAACCCAGTTACGCCTGATGGCCCTGCAGAACCCTGAGTTAGACTTTGCACAGTTCAAGGACAGAGCCATCCGGGTACTCCGAGAACCCGCACCCGGTGGCGTTGCGGCCTCCAGGCGCCCTGCTATCACTTATCACCAAGAGGCGGCGCCCCAGTCTACAGAATCTGCAGGAGCCAACGCACAGAATAGTACCCCGTCTACAGACCTGCACCATCAGGTCCAAGAACTGACTAAAAGCGTTGCTGCATTAACCAGGACTGTGCAGTCGTTACAGGTATCCTCTCCAGGAAAGATCTAGCTGGCTACCAGTCCGGAAGACGTCCCGTGGCGCCGACAGAAGAGGATCCCACCATCCAGAGGGAAGCCAAAGGACCGCTACGACCAGGATGGACAACCCATCTGCCGCCGCTGCAGCAAGCCAGGACATATTGCGAGGTACTGTAATTTAAACGGGCCCAACCTGGGGCAGAGGGCCAACCCCCAGGTGTAAGATCATCAGGCCCGTCAAACTGGTGTGACAAGTATGTGGGGGGACGACCGGTCTTGCCTATGGTACTGGATGGCATTCCCATGAGGACACTGTTGGACACCGGGTCACAGGTAACCACCATCCCCTATGTACTTTTCAAGCGGTACTGGGATGACATGGATATTACCCGCTACCCAGATAATGACTTGAGCATCATCGCCAGCAATGGTCAGCCCGTGCCGCAGTTGGGGTTTAAGGAGGTGACCATCAAAATTGGTAAAGTCGAACTGCCGGCGCAAGGACATTGACCGTCGTGAAAGTCACCCTAAAATAACCTTGGGTACTAACGTAATTGAAAATTGTCTTTCAGAGATAATTGTTATATTACAGCAGGTCGCAATGAATGCCAGCTCCAGCCTGCAGCGTGTCTTACAAAAGGAGATCAGAGCCCTGATGAAGCGGCAACAGGTAGAACTGTCTGGTGGTGAGATTGGTAGCGTTAGGATGAGTGACCCATTCCCTATCCGACTCCACTCCCTCACACCACAAACAGGGAGTCTACCTGGTGGTACAGGAGTACGGAAGAGTTTTTAGCAAACACCCGCTAGACTTTGGGCAAGTAAAGGGGGTAGAACACCAAATCCCCACAGGAGACCATCCACCCATAAAAGAGAGATACCGGCCTGTACCCCCTGCACACTATCAGAATGCCAAGGGTATGTTGCGAGAGATGAAGGAGGCTGGGGTAATCAGGGATAGCTGTAGCCCCTGGGCAGCTCCTCTAGTTCTTGTAAAAAAGAAAGATGGCACGATGAGGATGTGTGTAGATTATAGAAAGGTCAACAGAATAACACACAAAGATGCGTACCCGTTACCTAGGATAGAGGAGTCTTTGGCTGCATTAAAATCTGCTAACTTCTTCTCTACTTTGGATCTCACTAGCGGGTACTGGCAGGTTCCTGTAGCAGAGTCAGACAAGGAGAAGGCCGCCTTCACCACCCCGATGGGTCTCAGTGAATTCAACTGTATGCCGTTCGGACTCTGCAACGCACCAGGGACCTTCCAGAGGCTGATGGAGTGCTGTCTGGGGCACAGAAATTTCGAGACGGTCCTACTCTACCTGGACGATGTCATCGTATATTCCAAGACCTATGAGGACCATCTAAAGCACCTGGCAGAGGTGTTCGTTGCCCTGGCAGGCTTCGGCCTAAAGGTGAAACCCTCCAAGTGTCATCTACTGAAGCCAAAAGTACAGTACCTGGGACACGTGGTGAGTGCTGATGGAGTAGCCCCAGACCCTGACAAGATCACGGTGATTATGGACTGGCCAAGACCCTCCAGCATAAAGGAAGTGCGGCAGTTCCTTGGGTTGGTAGGCTACTACCGAAGATTCATCTCCAGATTCACCAAAATGGCAGCCCCTATGCAGGACCTCCTGTTAGGTCAGTCAAAGACTAAAAGTCAGAAGCCGCCCTTTAAGTGGAACAAGCTGGAGGAAGAGTCTTTCTGCCAGCTGAAGATGGCCCTCACGGGGGATGAGTTCCTGGCCTACCCTGATTACGACCAGCCTTTTATCCTCCACACCGACGCCAGTAACGTGGGGCTAGGAGCCATACTGTCCCAGATCCAGCAGGGCAGAGAACGGGTAATTGCTTATGCTAGCAGAAAGCTGAGACCCACAGAGAGAAACCCTGAGAATTATAGCTCCTTCAAGCTAGAGTTCCTGGCAGTGGTGTGGGCAGTCACCGAACGCTTCAAGCATTACCTGGCTTCTTCTAAGTTCACTGTGTACACGGACAACAACCCGCTGACACACCTGGACACTGCAAGACTTGGTGCCCTAGAGCAGAGATTGGCTGTCCAATTATGAATTTACCATCAAATACCGGACAGGGCGCGCAAATGCCAATGCAGATGCATTGTCCAGAATGCCTCACTTGCAGGACGGGGGAGAGGATCCAGAAGAACTGGAAGAAATTGAACTCCCTGCATTCCACCATCATGGGGTCACCCAGTGTTCCCACCGCATAAAGGAGAGGTGCTCTGCTACCGCTACGTTCAATCCCTTACCCCACCGCGGCTGGGCCGAGACGCAAGATAGTGACCCCGCAGTCCGTCTGGTGAAAGAGATGCTGACCCAGGCTGATGCCCACCTTGATCCGGATGCTCCAGAAGAGGCCAAACAGCTGTGGAAGGAGAGGAGCAAGCTGTTTCTCTACGAGGGGAGGCTGTGCCGCAGGACCGTCAACTCTCGAACACATGAGCTGATCTGGCAGGTAGTGGTCCCAAGGCGGGAAACAGCTATGGTCCTAGAAGCATACCATGACGGCGCAGGGCATTTTGGATGGAAGAAGCTGGAATTCCTGTTGCGTGAGCGGTTCTTCTGGGTAGGCATGAGAGGGGCTATAGAGAAATGGTGCAGAGACTGTGGCCCGAGCAACCTAAGGAGGAAGTACCGCGCCAGCCAGAAGACTCCCCTGCGGCCCATCATCACAAAGCAGCCCCTTGAGCTGGTGGCCCTGGACCACGTAAAGCTGGCTCCGAGCAGATCGGGATACGTCTACGCCCTCACAATCGTAGATCACTACTCCCGGTTCCTAGTGGTGGTCCCTGTCAAAGACTTAACAGCTCAGACGGCCGCCAGAGCCTTTCAGCAGCATTTCTGCCGCCCACACGGGTATCGAGAGCAAGTGTTGACTGATCAAGGTCCAGCGTTCGAGGCTGAAGTCTTCCAGGAATTCTGCAACCTGTATGGCTGCAAGAAGATAAGGACAACGCCTTACCACCCCCAAACCAACGGGATGTGTGAGAAAATGAACCAGGTAGTAATAGAGCTGCTCAAGACGTTGCCCCTGGAGGAACGCAGCCTGTGGCCTGAGAAACTGCCGGATCTGGTGGACTTGTATAACCATATCCCAGTGGGTTCTACCAACTGCACCCCGGCTTACCTAATGAGGGCAAGACCTGGTAAGCTGCCAATTGACCTGGAGATGGGAGTCCTGACACCTGAGGACACCTCACCAGAAACAGACTGGGACAAAGAACGACAGCAGCAGTACCGGAAAGTACAGGAGAGTGTGGAGCGAAGCCTGTCTCAAGCAAGAGAGAGGCAAGAGAGGAATTACAACCAGTATGCTCCTGCTGCTCCCCTGGCACCTGGAGAGCAGGTCTTGAAGAGGAAGAGATGGCTCCACAAGCTGGATGACCAGTGGGAGAAAGACCCGTACACCGTACTGCCCTCAAGCCATGAAAACCCAAAGGTATGTGTTATCAGTAAGGATGGAGGAGAGACCACAGCCACTGTCTCCAGAGACCATCTGAAAAAGTGTCCCGAGCAGCTGCAAAGCGCTGATGAAGACCAAGATAGCCCTCAACCCGCAGAGGAAAGGGAAGAAATGGTCAGTACAGTGCTCGGAGAATTTCCCCGGTCCTGGACACAAATCAACAACGCTATAGTGGTACCCGTCCTTACCTTTCTCCAGCCAGCCCCTCAAGGGCCTGCAGAAGAGCAAGTAGTGTTGGAAGAGCAAGTGGCCCCGGAGGCAGAAGAGTCCATACCAGCAGCCCAGGAGAATCAACCCTCTGCTAGTAGTGAACCTGCCATGCCCGTGGTGAGCCGAAGCGTACGCAGAAAGCACAAGCACATCCAGTACACAGGGGGTGGAAACAGGGGACCCGAGTAGAGTACCACCAGACAGTGGGTTACGTAGGTCCATCAGGAGCACTAAAGGTCTAATGCAAGCTCACTGGAGAATCTAAATGCAAAGTATATATCTACCTGTATATTGCAAATGTTTTATGTTTGTTACCTGGTTATTAATAATGTTCTTCCAGTCTTTCTAGTTCAATGGACTAACAGGTTATGGACGCTGAATAGCCGGAACTGTCTTGTAGATAGTTGCACCTGGTGCCCTCTTTCGAAGATGGCCACGGAAGAAAAACCTGTCCGGCGTGGCCCCCTTGTGGCCCAAAGTAGATAGCTCAGCCTTGTCGCCATGCCCAAGGCCAGGAACTTGGGGTTTAAGGAGACAGGTCCCCACACCGTTGAGGTTACACCATGTTGGGTGACATGGACACCTGGTTGCAGATAAGCTGTGACCCTCAAGAAATAAAAATGTTTATATATATGTTTATGTTATTGCTTTTACCCTGTATTTGTGTTTCCTAAAAATGTGTTTAGTCCCGGAGTACTAAATTTCACTAGGGGGGAATGTGGCACCCCAGGTCTGGTCGCCACAGTGGCAGCAATGTCATGTCTGAGAGCAGGTGGGAGGTTCCCTGGTTGGGGACAATTAGCATGCAGCACCTCCTGCCTCAGTCCAGGGAGGGGAGAAACCTGCCCTTTATAAACTGGATCTGGGGCGGGGTTAGAGAGACAAGCCAGAGACAAGTTCCAGAGAAGTTGCAGAAAGGGACAGGTCAGCAGCAGGCTGAGGAGTCCCTGTAGGCAGAGGAGGAACACGAGGCCAGGAGGGGAACTAGAAGAGTTCGTCCTGGCCAGAGACTTGTAAAGCCGGACACTGGAGTCCGAGGCTGTGAGGGTTATAAGCCCAGCAGCAGAAAACCACCACGCAGGGGACTTCAAGTCCTCTGGCCCAAGGAAGCCCGGAGGCTCAGCCACACGAGAGGGACCACTACTACCCCGGAGGGGTGAGAGGTACAGAAGGTCCGAGTCGCCAGTTATATGGGTGAGAACAACACGGTACACTCAGAGACGTGGGCTACCACTACACTACAGCGGGATAGCCAAGAAAGAGTGAAGTCAGCACGGTAGGCCTACAAACTCCCCCTGACCAGCGGGATTTCCCAGTAGCTCTCAGACTGACCAGGCCTCCATTGTTAACTGGTATTCCGGACAGGTCCCTTAATACCACCAACAGTAAAGACCCTGAATTGCATGACAGACTCCGTGTGTTACTGCTGCTCCCGCGCACCATCACCACCAACATCCCTATTTACTGCCCTGAGGCTATACTCCTCCCGTGGGGAGTTATACTACGCTCAGCTGCACCCACAACACCAGCCTCAGCGGTCTGCCCTGCAGCGGTGGTTCACTCTGACCGCAATCCACGGGTGGCGTAGTCGGACATTCAGTTTATAGACTGCCATTTGGTTTGACCACCCTGGGCACGGACCGGATCGCCGCCACGGAGACCACAACCCCCAGCATCCACAACGGGTCCGGTTCCGGGTATCCCCACGCACACACACGGCCCAGGGGGCGCGTCACCAACGTCCCTGCATCCCTCTCCCTCCTCCAGGCCGGACCGCCGACATATTCACTGCCCCGGCCGCTCGGCGGTGTCTCCGTTCCCTGCATGCTTTCCTGGTCTCCTAGGCCCGCGCACGGTGCATGGGTCTCCTAGCAGTGCGCTTGGTGCATGCGCGTTCCCTGCCTCTTAAAGGAATATCGCACGCACTCTGAATCTGCCCCCAGCCAATATCCGGGAGGGATCTAGTATTTAAGGCACACTCTCCTGTAGGAAGGAGCCTGTACAATGCCCTCCTTAGTGTGTTTGTCCCTGCTATTTATTCTCAGGTCCCTGAACCTGTTCCTGAACCTATTCTGTTAGTGCTTGAACCTGTTGTAGAACCCGCTTAATTTGAACCTGAAGCTGTTACCCGTGTTGTCTAACCTAGAACCTGTTCCCGTTGCTTGTGTTACGTGAACCTGAAGCCAGTTCTGCAGAACCTGAACCTGCTCCGGCGGTACCTGAGTCAGAAATCACTCCAGCGGGACCTTCGCCTGAAACCGCTCCAGTGGTACCTGAGCCTGAAACGCAGGGGCGTTTTTTTCACCACCCATTACTTCCTATGAGTGATAAAAAGCTGAAAAAACGCTGAAAGAAGTGACATGCTCTATTTTCCAAAAACACAAGCAAGGCATAAAATACACAGCAAACAAAAGGCAATATGTGTGAACAGAGAATTCTGGTTTCTCATAGACTTTGCTGGTACTGCAAGACGCAGCTGAAAATTTGTAGAAAAATCTGCTGCAAAATACACAGCAAAACACAACGTGTGTGAATATAGCCTAACTCTTCCTAGAAATACCTGTTTCTCTTCATATGCAAATTGCCTCTCTTCACTAATCTGATTTATGACTACGACAAAGTTGAGCTGAACATTGATGTGGTCATAAATGAGCTTAGAGAAATTCAGGAGAAGTAAGATATGAGTTATAAACTGTGCTGTCAGTACAACCTCGTGACGACACCGCATTTATTTTTAATTATGCCAGACGTATTATTCAGTAGGCCCAGGGACATGAGTTATTGTTCATAACAGCCTGAACATTGCTAATTTGTTTAATGGTTGCTGACTACCTATTGTAACATTGAAGGACAAAATATGCAGGTTAATTGAACACTTGAACAATCAGAGATGATCTCCTTCCACCTCCCCCCAAACCTGTGGATAATGCCCTGAAGAATATCTGTGGGTATAAAAAGGGATCTCTCTCCTTCTACAAAGAGACTCTAGAGTACAGCAGCCAAGGCACCATGGCACTAACTGGAGGCATACAGATATGATCCACTGGCCATCACTGAACTCATGGGAGATGTTAGGAGAACCCAGGTTGGGACAATCAGGTCACCTGGACTCGTACCTCAATTGACTCTGTCAGCTTCCTAAGCTTGCCACTACCTCCTCTCTGTGGGTGCCCACAAAAAGCAGGGTGCCACTGGTTGGGGTTGTTGGCCCTGGAAGTTGCGAAGTTGCAGATGTTCTAATTCTTCTTCCAGTATACCAGATAGAGGTTTGCGTATGAGGACACACAGTCCGCGCCCATGGCAATGCCGCCTTGCTGTAAATAAAAAATATCTTTAAAAGCAAAAAAATTGTGTGTTAGGACGACTGGAGCAATTCAAGGACCAACTCACTCACACAGCTGTCCCAGTTGGAAGTCCCCAGAAAGAAGCGGACAGCATTGAGACCATCTTCATGGCTTATACAGGTATATAGTGATTCTATGTCGGCAGTAACCAACAACATGTGCGACTCCACAAAGATCCCGTCGAAACATTGCCTGTGTTCCCTCATACGCAAACCTCTTCTTGGGGTACTGGGAGCGGGGTTTGTTCGGTGATGCAGGGAAGCAGGCCGCTGACCATGTACAAACCTGGCTAAGGTATATCGATGACCTATTGATAATATGGCATGGCACTGTGACTGAACCGGAGCAATTAATCAAGCAACTAAATGAAAATCCTTTTAACATTAAATTGAAATACTGTACTAACAAAATAGATTTTTTGGATATTATTATCGAGGTAGATGAACATCATTATCTACAGACAAACGTTTACAGGAAATCAACATCTGTAAATGCATTATTACTTGCTAACTCAGCACACAATTACTCTACGGTCAGGACTGCCCCAGTTGATCAATTCCTCAGAATGAAGCAGATATGCTCAACTGACATCAAGTTTGAAAATCAGGCTAAGGATCTTACGACTAGGTGGTTAGGGGTTATAGTAAAAGATGCATCAAATGTGCATATAAGAGAGATAGGCCGACCCCCCGCAGCCAACTGCTGCACTCTACAACAAAACGGAAGGATGGTCAGGATCAACTCAGGTTCATCTCCACTTACAATCAGAATTGGGGAACTCTGAGATCTATTCTCGAAAGACATTAGTCTGAACAATCCCTTACCTTCCATATACAGTACAGACCAAAAGTTTGGACACACCTTCTCATTTAAAGATTTTTCTGTATTTTCATGACTATGAAAATTGTACATTCACACTGAAAGCATCAAAACTATGAATTAACAAATGTGGAATTATATACTTAACAAAAAAAGTGTGAAACAACTGAAAATATGTCTTATATTCTAGGTTCTTCAAAGTAGCAACCTTTTGCTTTGATGACTGCTTTGGACACTCTTGGCATTCTCTTGATGAGCTTCAAGAGGTAGTCACCGGAAATGGTCTTCCAACAATCTTGAGGGAGTTCCCAAAGATGCTTAGCACTTGTTGGCCCTGTTGCCTACACTCTGCGGTCCAGCTCACCCCAATCCATCTCGATAGGGTTCAGGTATGGTGACTGTGGAGGCCAGGTCATCTAGCGTAGCACCCCATCACTCTCCTTCTTGGTCAAATAGCCCTTACACAGCCTGGAGGTGTGTTTGGGGTCATTGTCCTGTTGAAAAATAAATGATGGTTCAACTAAACGCAAACCGGATGGAATAGCATGCAGCTGCAAGATGCTGTGGTAGCGATGCTGGTTCAGTATGCCTTCAATTTTGAATAAATCCCCAACAGTGTCACCAGCAAAGCACCCCTACACCACCACACCTACTCCTCCATGCTTCACGGTGGGAACCAGGCATGTAGAATCCATTCGTTCACCTTTTCTGCGTCGCACAAAGACACGGTGGTTGGAACCAAAGATCTCAAATTTGGACACATGAGACCAAAGCACAGATTTCCACTGGTCTAATGTCCATTCCTTGTGTTCTTTGGCCCAAACAAGTCTCTTCTGCTTGTTGCCTGTCCTTAGCAGTGATCTCCTAGCAGCTATTTTACCATGAAGGCCTGCTGCCCAAAGTCTCCTCTTAACAGTTGTTGTAGAGATGTGTCTGCTGCTACAACTCTGTGTGGCATTGACCTGGTCTCTAATCTGAGCTGCTGTTAACCTGCGATTTCTGAGGCTGGTGACTCGGATAAACTTATCCTCAGAAGCAGAGGTGACTCTTGGTCTTCCTTTCCTGGGGCGGTACTCATGTGAGCCAGTTTCTTTGTAGCGCTTGATGGTTTTTGCAACTGCACTTGGGGACACTTTCAAAGTTTGCCCAATTTTTCGCACTGACTGACCTTCATTTCCTAAAGTAATGATGGGCACTCGTTTTTCTTTACTTAGCTGCTTTTTTCTTGCCATAATACAAATTCAAACAGTCTATTCAGTAGGACTATTAGCTGTGTATCCACCTGACTTCTGCACAACACAACTGATGGTCCCAACCCCATTTATAAGGCAAGAAATCCCACTTATTAAACCTGACAGGGCACACCTGTGAAGTGAAAACCATTTCCGGTGACTACCTCTTGAAGCTCATCAAGAGAATGCCAAGAGTGTGCAAAGCAGTCATCAAAGCAAAAGGTGGCTACTTTGAAGAACCTAGAATATAAGACATATTTTCAGTTGTTTCACACTTTTTTTGTTAAGTATATAATTCCACATGTGTTAATTCATAGTTTTGATGCCTTTAGTGTGAATGTACAATTTTCATAGTCATGAAAATACATAAAAATCTTTAAATGAGAAGGTGTGTCCAAACTTTTGGTCTGTACTGTACCAATTGCTCCTCATGACGCCAAAACGCTGTAAAACTCTCAAAGACCTTTTGGTTAAAATCCACTACATTCCACCAAAATTCAATCTGTTTGGATTTAAGGGACCTGTTAGTTGATGTATTCCGTGTGGCCACTGTCTGACCTGCGCCAATGTCTCTCAGCACCATGTTTACAAATGCTTATGGCAATCGCCAGTATAAAATTAATCAATATATTTCTGTGGTAGTTCCAACGTGATATATTACGAATCTTGTGGTTGTGGAAAGATATACGTGGGACTTACATCCATGGAACTAAGAGGGAGGATTAGGGAGCACGTGAGAGACATTGGTGCAGAGAGGACGGTGGCTGACACGACATTATTAAAGACGGTGCTGCATCATTTTAAAACGTACCATGAAACCAATCCCAAAACTTTCATGGTACGTGGCATTGATATTATCCACTATGGTAGACGTGGCAGGAATATCAAAAAGCTTCTTGCTCAGAAGGAGACAAAGTGGATCGTGAAATTTGGAACCATGGCCCTAAATGGTCTTAATGAAACTTTGAGCTTCACCTCTTTTCTTTAATATATATCTTTTGCGGTATGTTTTTAATTATTGTTTTTGTCTATTTTTAATTATTTTTTTCTCTTGTCATTTGGTTCTTTCCTTTCACAGTTTGCTCAAGTAATCCTGTCTATGCAATGAATGGTTTTGGTGCAATCATTGATGCTAACCAAGACAGGAATGCATGGTCGTTAATGAATTTGACCTATTAGTCAATTGTTGTGCATTAATATATATCAGTAATTCTCATGCTTTTTTGCTCTCTATGTGATTATTATGTGGCTTTATACACAGTACAAACTGTCTAAGAATGGGTTTGGTGATCAACTCTCTTTGCATGTGCACTTTACATATACTCACCCATGTGACAGTTCCTGGTGTGTGTGCCGTGACCCCTCATTGCTCTCGGCATCTACATGGGGTCTGCACATGCCCGGGAACCTTGGAAATGCGTCCTAGTTTCCCCGCCATGCGCAGTCCACCTTGATGGCCGTGGGCGGTGCGGTTGGTGCATTAGTTAATCCCCATCACGTGACCGCAGGTCCTGGAAGATAAAATGAGTGTGAAAAGCCCTTTCTTTAATATCCCCTGAGGAAGCTGTAAACACCATGCGAAACGTGCATCGGGGCTCTGTTCTTCTGTCCTGGTGACTGCTATCTGGCTCCATATAGGTAAGGGTGCAATTTTAGGGGTATGACCAATTGACTATACAATGTGCAGTTTGGGTGTGTTGCTCATATGACAAAACTGATATCTATAGTATATAATATGACGTGCCCATTATGTATTGTCATCCCCTTGTAACTTCTATTTGTGCCTTTTCCCATTGGGACTGATACTTTTTGTACTATACAATATTCCATGAATTTGTCACCTAGAAATCGGAATCTGCTGTCATCCTTTTTCATCCCATGTGTTTTATACTCATAGTAAGTGTTCACTATTCTTTGCCAAAACTCCCTTTTGTTGAATTGCTTTATATATACAGCTCTGGCAAAAATTAAGAGACCACTACACAGTTTTCTAAAAATCACCATCTCTACATGTCTAACAGCCATTCCATTCCAGTGTCAGTTGAATTCCAACCAAAGTCCACCTCATTCTACTTAATGTGCTTTTGATTAGGTGATCACCTGAACCAAATCTTATGTAATGAGGGAAAGTATAAAAAACACTGCTGCGGTCTTCACAATCCTCTTGCAATAGGACGAGCTGGATGGCAAAACAAGTGCTAGGAATAGCCCAAAAGTAGATTGAAGGAAAAATAACTTTTAACCATGCCAAAGGAGTTGGAAAGAAAAGTGTTGAGTGAGAAAAAGAAGGGCTCAATTCTGGCTTTACTAGCAGAGGGATACAGTGAGCGTCATGTTGCATCTGTAGAACGAGCTAAAAAGCTTGTAACAGAACTTCAACATGACGTTTCAAGGATGGAGCGAGACTGCCATCTACTGGCCAGAGACAGTCAAGCGGAACCAAAATATACAAAGGAAGTTGCAGGCAGGGCAGATTCAGAGGCTGGACCCGATCAGGTGACTTCCAGGAAGGAGTTCAGAGAGATAAGAGGCCAGCGCGCCAAACCTGAGGGGTCTTTGGCGCCAAGCAGCAGAGAGGAGCAGACGTGCTCCCTGCGTCCTGAGAAACCCCGCGTGACAGGCCAAATCCAGAGGCCTGAGAGGTGCTCCAGCCGGGCATCGGTAAAAGAGCTCCAGATCCCTCACAGTTGTGACTCGAGTGCTGTGCCTGCTGAGGATACTAGGAACCTGATCGCTGTGCTGAGTGTGTTCGCGGAACCCGACGTCGGCCGCCGACAGACGAGGCCTGGACCCCCCTATCCAAGGCTCGAGAGACTGCCCCCAACAGCCAAGCAGAGAGGAGCTGCATACGTGAGCAGGGCCGTCACTTCCACTGCTCACCCACGGTACCGGGGACAATTGGGTTTAAGTACTCAGGTTGGGAGGGGGACAGTTGGGGCTAAAGTAGCACAACGTGATTTAATTGAATTCATCCGGAAAGAGACTCACGGCCTAGCGGGAATAACCGGTGACCCCCGCTAGGGCCAAATTCACGGTTAAAGAACTTGTGTGGTGCTTCTCATGCTTGAGGGCATCACCTTATTTTAAGAGACTGCGCCTTACTTTAAGAGACTGCGCCTTATTTTAAGAGACTGCGCCTTATTTTGAGAAATTTCGTATTTTTCTGATATTTCAAACCACTGTTCATTACCCTTGTTGCTAATCCCTTGTTTCAGTATACCTGTTGTATAAAACTGTTTACAAACATCTCTGACTGTTCTCGCCTTGTGTCTCTGTGCGTTGCATTCCGGCACCTGCATTACATTTGGCGTAGTCGGCAGGATGCAACATTCAGACGCAGAGATGGCGGATCAGTCTATGGCTGGGTCCGGCCGGAGCCATATACCCCTGGGGGCTATGCTCAGCCATCTTCCCAAGTTTACAGGGGATGGCATGTCACTTTGGGACTGGGCAGAAAGACTGAGAAGTATGCTACGTATGTATCCCCTTGACCCTCTAGCCCAGGCGGAGCTGGCCCTCCTAACCCTTGATGGAGAGGCCCGACAGACTGTGATGTACCGCCCACCTGGGGACCGTGACACCGTGGATAAAGTGATAAAAATTCTAGAGGACATGCACGGTGACACTACAGATTTGGGACACTTGCGCTTACGGTTGTTTCAGCGGGTCCAAGGGGAAAATGAGACAGTAAATCAGTATGTTAATGCATTACAGGAAGTGACGGCCCATATCACTAAGAAAACTCGAGATGGGAACCGAGGACTGGGACCATTGGATGAGGTGTTGCGTGACCAACTGATTGCTGGCTTGAAAGACCCTTCCCTGAGGCAGATCCTGAAGGAGCGGCTGCGATTGAGAACTGATATGGGCTTCCTGGAGGTAGGGGCTGAAGCTAGAGTCCTGGAGAGAGAAGTTCCTGTTCTCAAAGCCACAGTTAGAAGTCATGAGGCAATTGCTCCTGGATTCACCAACCAAGAGCCTGATTGGGTACGGGAAATACGTCAGGAAATTCGAGACATTCGGGGTGAGCTGAATTCTATTAGGAAGACTCCTACTGCCCCCTTGGCGACGGACCGTACTGCTCAACGCGGACGGAGACCAGAACGAGAAAGACGTTCCTATCCGGCCCCAGCACGACATGTACCCGACCTATCGGCAGAACGAGGACCGGAGTGCTGGACCTGTGGAGGTAGGGGGCATATCTCCAAAGACTGTCCCAACCGAGAAAGGAGGAGGAGGGGACAGCCGTTAAACTAAAATGCCCCACGGTTGTGGAGCATACCGTGGGGTTTCGAGCTTCAGAGAGTAGAAGAGGGAGCTCTGAAGACATTGTCTCCGAGAGGCCCATTATCTGGGCTGAATTCAATGGGCAGCGAATCCGTTGTTTGATGGACACCGGGTCTCAAGTGACCACTATGCCTGAGACGTACTTCCAAAGTCACTTTACTGAAGTCGCTCGTTCCTGCCCGGAACCCACTGTCAAACTGGTGGCGGCTAATCAACTACCTATCCCAGTAGCGGGAGTAGTATGGATGTCTGTGCGGGCATGTGGAAAGGACCTCGGTCGAAAAGGGATTGTACTGACCACCGGGCCCGGAGGCGATGGGCCCATTGTAACCCTGGGCATGAATGTGCTGAAAGAAGTCGGACAGTTCCTGGCTGAGGGCTGTAGCAAAAACAACTGGACCCGCGCCACTCGAGACCCAGCTAACAAGAGAGTGTTCCAGCACCTCGTGCGGGTCAGTCAGATTCAAAAGTTGCCCACTACCTCCCAGTACATTGGTAAGGTATCGATACCGCCCGAAGCCACAATAACACTGCCGGTGGGACAGACTGTACTCACTTTGCCGGTGCTGGCACATGTGTCCTTAGAGGGCGTGGACATTCAAGTTGAACCAATGGAGGGAGAAGAAGCGCCCTCTGGACTCCTGATTGCTCGAATTCTGGCCACCGTGCGGCACGGTCGAGTACCCGTGCGCTGCATCAATTTAAGTGGCACCAGTTTACAGTTGTTGCCCCGACAAGAGGTGGCGCGAGTGTGCGTAATGCCGGAGGCCCTTACTAGAGCTGACGCTATAGGGCTGGCACCTGTGGAAGGAAAACCATGGACCCTAGAGGTGTCCCTCAATAGCCAGGAACATGGAAGAGAACCGTTGGCTGGACGCCACCTCCTGGAAGAAATGGAAGCTAACCTGACTGAGTTTTCTGCTGGACAAGTGAGGCAGATCGAACAACTTCTACAGCGATATCAGGGAGTGTTTGCACAGCATGAAGATGATTTCGGGTGCACTCGGGACATTCAGCACGAAATACCCACCGGAAATACTGCTCCCATCCGAGAGAGATATCGGCAGATCCCACCTCAAATGTACCAGGAGGTGAAAGAGCTATTGGCCCACATGTTGCGGAACAGTGTGATCCGTGAAAGCCAGAGCCCCTGGGCGGCTCCGATCGTGCTGGTCCGAAAGAAGGACGGTACCCTGAGATTCTGCGTAGACTATCGGAAGCTGAATGCCTGTACAGTACGGGACTCCTATCCACTCCCCCGAATCGAAGAGTCTCTATCTGCACTAGGGAGCGCCAAATTCTTCTCCTCCCTCGACCTGGCCAGTGGCTATTGGCAGGTCCCAGTAGCTGAGAAGGATCGTCCGAAGACAGCTTTTGTTCTCCCTATGGGCCTGTTTGAGTTCAATCGAATGCCGTTCGGACTAACAAATGCGCCAGGAACCTTCCAACGGCTGATGGAGAGATGCTTGGGGGACCTCAACTTTGAAGCCACTTTAATATATCTGGACGATATAATTATCTATTCCGCAACGTTTGAGGATCATCTCCGCCGATTGGAACAAGTGTTAGAACGGCTACAAAGGCACGGCCTGAAAATTAAGCCTCGTAAGTGTCGTCTCTTCAAACGAGAAATTGAATATCTGGGGCACACTGTGTCCAGTGCAGGGGTGCACCCCACTGCGGAGAAAGTAGCTGCCGTGCAGAAGTGGCCCACGCCCGCCAATCTAAGGGAACTAAGGGCATTCCTGGGGCTCGCTGGATACTACCGCAGATTCATTAAAGACTTCGCTAAGATTGCGAACCCGCTCAATGAATTGCTGAGAGGAACAGCCGGGGGAGCCAAGCGGCAGCCCATTCAGTGGGGCCCATGACAAGAAGAGGCATTCCGAGCATTGAAAATGGCGCTAACAGATGCCCCGATTCTGGCCTACACTGACTTTTCGCAGCCGTTCATGTTGTACACTGATGGAAGCTTGCATGGGCTGGGAGCAGTGCTGGCTCAAGTACAAGGAGGGAAAGAGCGAGTGATCGCGTATGCCAGCAGGTCACTCCGAGATACGGAGAAGAATCCGGACAACTACAGTTCGTTTAAGCTGGAGCTACTGGCACTGGTGTGGGCCATGACCGAGAAGTTTGCTGAGTACCTGTCAGGGTCAGAAGTGCAAGTGCGGACAGATAACAACCCTTTGGCCCACTTGGAGAACGCCAAACTGGGCGCGTTAGAACAGCGGTGGGTCGCAAGGATGTCCAAATTCCAGTATAAAATCGCCTATCGGTCCAAGGCCCTGAACACACATGCAGATGCCCTGTCCCGGGTCACTCAGGCGGGGCCGAAGAAGGACAGAGATGAGGAGCTCGAAGGCGACGAGATCCCGGATTTCAGCCAGTTCGCCGCTGCTGTGGTCGACGCCCAAGAGACCAGAGGGGAGCCGAGGCCCACTCAGATTCTGGGACGTTCAAGAGACGAATGGATACATCTGCAGCAATCCGACCCGGAGCTAGTAAAGTTGAGAGAATGGGTCGCCCTTAATCAGAGACCCGACCAGGAAACCAGAGCCGCTTCACTTCCAACTACCCTACAAATCCTAGGCCAGTGGGAGAGGCTCCTCCTGAAGGATGGCTTGCTATGCCGAAGAATCCAGCTGCCTCGAGAGTTTGATGTTACCTGGCAAGTGGTAGTTCCAGGAGCGCTAGTAACACAGCTAGCCCAAGAAGCTCATAGAAGAGGTGCTCACTTCGGAGTAGAAAAGACCTTCCGGTGGTTGCAACGGCTGGTGTATTGGCCTCAACTGCGACAAGAAGTCGAGGGGGTCTGCCGAACATGTCGCCAGTGTGAGTTGAACAAGCCCCCGGAGCAAAGAGCTCCCATTCAGACCATCCGAACTTCTGCCCCCTTGGAAGGCTTGATGATTGACTACTTGATGGTAGGAACTTCATACAACGGTTATGGACACTGTTTAGTCATGACTGATCACTTCACCAAGTTTGCAGTAGTGACGCCCACTAAAGATCAGACGGCAGAAGCCGCAGCCAAGGCCATCTGTCAAGATTTCATCCGGATTTATGGGTGCCCGAAGCGAATACATTCTGACCAGGGGGCCTGCTTCCAAGGACGAGTGATGGATGAGCTATACCGCATCTATGGGATCGACCGTTCCCGGACAACGCCCTACCACCCGCAAGGGAACGGGGCTTGCGAGCGCTTTAACCGAACCCTGTTGCAAATGTTGCGAACACTGGAAGCGGACAAAAAGATGAAGTGGCCCGAATTCGTGTCCGAGCTGGTGTGGGTGTATAATAATCGAGTTCATGCAACCACCGGCTAGACCCCCTACATGTTGCTGTTTGGAAGAAGTGGCCGAGAAATCACCGAATTGGAGCTAGACTCAGAAGAAGACCCCGGTCCGGGCAGTAGCCCAAGTACCTGGATTCGAGAACACCAGCGTCGACTCCATACCGTGAGAAGACTGGTTGCTCAGAAGTTTCAGGAAGTAGAGCATGCAGTTCGGCCCCCGACCACAGGTGGATCGCTTCAGCCAGGAGACCGAGTGCTGGTGAGGGCTAAACGATTTGGGAGTAAGCTGGACCATCGTTGGGAGGCAATACCATATCGGGTGGTGAAGAAGGTTCACCCAGACAACCCCGTCTACGAGGTTAGGCCCGAAGGGGATGACACCGCGACATCCAGGGTGTTGCACCGTAATATGTTGCGACCTTGCTCCTCTGAAGCAGAAGTCTGTAACAGGGCTGGGCCCTTAGACGTGTTGGCTGAAGTGCCACATACAGGAACCTTGGGGGATGAAGAAGGGTGGGCCACAATGCAGTTGGGCCCGTCAGAACCGTTGGTGCCACTCCCGAGTGGAAGTCAGAATGAGTCAGGAAATGATTTGCAATCCCCAGTAGTTGATTCGTCGGATCTCCCGGAGTCTCCTCCACAAGAAGAGCCCCGCAGAACTGAGCGGGCTAATGCCGGAATTCCTCCTAACCGGTATGCTCAGGAAGAGTTTATCTGGTCTCGAATCCAACAGAAAACGCAGGAGTGTGCCCAACTCCTGTCTGAGCTTGCACTGCCTGGAAGGAGACATCAATTCTGCGAGGAGTCCACTCGCCCGAGGACTGGCGAGCAAAAAGGAGGGAGGAATGTAGAACGAGCTAAAAAGCTTGTAACAGAACTTCAACATGACGTTTCAAGGATGGAGCGAGACTGCCATCTACTGGCCAGAGACAGTCAAGCGGAACCAAAATATACAAAGGAAGTTGCAGGCAGGGCAGATTCAGAGGCTGGACCCGATCAGGTGACTTCCAGGAAGGAGTTCAGAGAGATAAGAGGCCAGCGCGCCAAACCTGAGGGGTCTTTGGCGCCAAGCAGCAGAGAGGTGCAGACGTGCTCCCTGCGTCCTGAGAAACCCCGCGTGACAGGCCAAATCCAGAGGCCTGAGAGGTGCTCCAGCTGGGCACCGGTAAAAGAGCTCCAGATCCCTCACAGTTGAGACTCGAGTGCTGTGCCTGCTGAGGATACTAGGAACCTGATCGCTGTGCTGAGTGAGTTCGCGGAACCCGACGTCGGCCGCCGACAGACGAGGCCTGGACCCCCCTATCCAAGGCTCGAGAGACTGCCCCCAACAGCCAAGCAGAGAGGAGCTGCATACGTGAGCAGGGCCATCACTTCCACTGCTCACCCACGGTACCGGGGACAATTGGGTTTAAGTACTCAGGTTGGGAGGGGGACGGTTGGGGCTAAAGTAGCACAACGTGATTTAATTGAATTCATCCGGAAAGAGACTCACGGCCTAGCGGGAATAACCGGTGACCCCCGCTAGGGCCAAATTCACGGTTAAAGAACTTGTGTGGTGCTTCTCATGCTTGAGGGCATCACCTTATTTTAAGAGACTGCGCCTTACTTTAAGAGACTGCGCCTTATTTTAAGAGACTGCGCCTTATTTTGAGAAATTTCGTATTTTTCTGATATTTCAAACCACTGTTCATTACCCTTGTTGCTAATCCCTTGTTTCAGTATACCTGTTGTATAAAACTGTTTACAAACATCTCTGACTGTTCTCGCCTTGTGTCTCTGTGCGTTGCATTCCGGCACCTGCATTACACCTCCATCCTTAAAATTTCGAAGATGGCAGTCCATTACAACAAGGTCAAGCAGCAGACATTGGGGAAAACAAAGCTACAGACTGGCAGAGGGCGAAAGCGACTCTCCACTGACCGGGATGACCGTCATCTTATTCGAATGTCACTCAGCAACCACAGGATGACATCAAGTGACCTACAAGAGGACTGGCAAATGGCAGCTGGGGTGAAGTGCACGGCAAGAACAGTTTGTAACAGGCTCCTAGAGGCAGGCCCAAGTCATGTAAAGCTAGAAAAAAGCCTTTCATCAATGAGAAGCAAAGGAGAGCCAGGCTGAAGCTTGCCAAAGACCATAAGGATTGGACCATAGAGGACTGGAGTAAGGTAATCTTCTCTGATGAGTCTAATTTTCAGCTTTGCCCAACACCTGGTTGTCTAATGGTTAGACGGAAACCTGGAGAGGCATACAAGTCACAGTGTCTTGCACCCACTGTGAAATTTGGTGGAGGATCGGTGATGATCTGGGGATGCTTCAGCAAGGCTGGAATTGGGCAGGTTAATCTCTGTGAAGGACGTATGAATCAAACCTCATATAAGGTTATCCTTGAGGACTGTTTTTTCCAGCAGGACAATGCCCCATGCCACACAGCTAGGTCAATCAATGTGTGGATGAAGGAGCACCACATCAAGACCCTGTCATGGCCAGCCCAATCTCCAGACCTGAACCCCATTGAAAACCTCTGGAATGTAATCAAGAGGAAGATGGATAGTCACAAGCCATCAAACAAAGAAGAACTGCTTAAACTTTTGTGCCAGGAGTGGTATAAGGTCACCCAAAAGAAGTGAGAAAGACTTGTGGAAAGCATGCCAAGACGCATGAAAGCTCTGATTAATAATCATGGTTATTCCACCAAATATTGATTTCTGAACTCTTCCTGAGTATTGTCAATTCTAAATGAATAAGAACTTGTTTTCTTTGCATTATTTGAGGTCTGAAAGCATTGCTTCTTTTTTATTATTTTGACGATTTCTCATTTGCTGCAAATAAATACAAAATTTTTAGCTTTGAATTTCGGAGACACACTGTCAGTAGTTTATAGAATAAAACAACAATGTACATTTTACTCAAAAATATACCTATAAAGAGAAAAATCCGAGAAAATGAAAATTTTCCAGTGGTCTCTTCATTTTTGCATTAATATCCACCCCCATTTCTGGGTCATCCCATGGCTTAGGTGGATTTTTTGGAAACATATACCTAATAAATCTATTGCTACTTACAAGCTCTTTGTCTGATAAGTTACTAAAGTTGTTTTTTTGCGAGCTCTGAGAGCTTGCACGGTTTTCTGGTCAGTCACATCTATAAGTGCAGCTGGTCAGTGTCACACCTTCATCACATTCACAAGTATTTAGCATTATCTCCATGTTTACACTAAGACAAAGACTTGTACTGTGCCTTTAACTCCAGGCAGCATAATCGCTAGAGGAGACTCCGATCAGGCACAGGCTAGGAGGACTGCGGGATCCCTGGGAAAGTAAGCTACCAGCAAGACCAGGCACACATCAGCGCTCTGACATATGTCAGGGTCCCGGCCAATCAGCGCTTTGTAGGCGGGGTTTCCAAACCCTAGACAGTTCTGGGCATCCAATGGGCGAGCCCGTAGGCGTGGCTTTGTACATTCTGTAGGCGTATCTTTGTACATTCTGTGGGCGTGGTTGAAGACGGCGGCCCCTCTCCAGGAAAGCGTCGTGTGACGTCGGTGCCGCACAGGAGCTGCGGCAGTCGCTGCGGAGAATGGTGCTAATCAAGGAATTGTGAGTGCGGGCGGCGGGAGCTGCGGGGAGCGGTGTGTGAGGCCCGTGCGCTGAGGGCCCGGATTATCACCAGCTGGCTGCCCCGCTAGCAGGGAGGATAAGCGCTGCAGCCTCCTGCGCTCCGGCCTCTGCTCTCGGCCGGTGTGGGGGCCGGTGCTTCTGCCTGTGTTATCTGGTGCTGTGCAGGTTGCATCATGGAGACATGGCCGCCAGTGACTTACCTTGTACTTACCGGGCCCCGGCCACTGTGTGCTGCAGCCCCTGCCCCGGTGCACTGTGGGTAGTGACAGCCAGGCGTGATGTCATAACTTGTGCCTGCCGAGTGACGTCAGCCTAGAGCAGCAGTGGTCAGGACAGTGCTCCCCTTAGTGGCCACTTGTGGGACATTAGTCACATTGTGCCCCCAAGTGCTGACCGACGACTACATCGCGTTACCGGTAACAGACCGCGGCCTCTGCCTTATAACTACGTAACGTTACCGGTAACAGACCGCGGCCTCTGCCTTATAACTACGTAACGTTACCGGTAACAGACCGCGGCCTCTGCCCTATAGCAACGTAACGTTACCGGTAACAGACCGCGGCCTCTGCCCTATAGCAACGTAACGTTACCGGTAACAGACCGCGGCCTCTGCCCTATAGCAACGTAACGTTACCGGTAACAGACCGCGGCCTCTGCCTTATAACAACGTGGCGTTACCGGTAACAGACCGCGACCTCTGCCTTATAACAACGTAACGTTACCGGTAACAGACCGCGGCCTCTGCCCTATAGCAACGTAACGTTACCGGTAACAGACCGCGGCCTCTGCCCTATAGCAACGTAACGTTACCGGTAACAGACCGCGGCCTCTGCCCTATAGCAACGTAACGTTACCGGTAACAGACCGCGGTCTCTGCCCTATAGCAACGTAACGTTACCGGTAACAGACCGCGGTCTCTGCCTTATAACAACGTAACGTTACCGGTAACAGACCGCGGCCTCTGCCCTATAGCAACGTAACGTTACCGGTAACAGACCGCGGCCTCTGCCCTATAGCAACGTAACGTTACCGGTAACAGACCGCGGCCTCTGCCCTATAGCAACGTAACGTTACCGGTAACAGACCGCGGTCTCTGCCTTATAACAACGTGGCGTTACCGGTAACAGACCGCGACCTCTGCCTTATAACTACGTAACGTTACCGGTAACAGACCGCGGCCTCTGCCCTATAGCAACGTAACGTTACCGGTAACAGACCGCGGCCTCTGCCCTATAGCAACGTGGCGTTACCGGTAACAGACCGCGGCCTCTGCCTTATAACAACGTGGCGTTACCGGTAACAGACCGCGACCTCTGCCTTATAACAACGTAACGTTACCGGTAACAGACCGCGGCCTCTGCCCTATAGCAACGTAACGTTACCGGTAACAGACCGCGGCCTCTGCCCTATAGCAACGTAACGTTACCGGTAACAGACCGCGGCCTCTGCCCTATAGCAACGTAACGTTACCGGTAACAGACCGCGGCCTCTGCCTTATAACTACGTAGCGTTACCGGTAACAGACCGCGGCCTCTGCCCTATAGCAACGTAACGTTACCGGTAACAGACCGCGGCCTCTGCCTTATAACAACGTGGCGTTACCGGTAACAGACCGCGACCTCTGCCTTATAACAACGTAACGTTACCGGTAACAGACCGCGGCCTCTGCCTTATAACAACGTAACGTTACCGGTAACAGACCGCGACCTCTGCCTTATAACAACGTGGCGTTACCGGTAACAGACCGTGACCTCTGCCTTATAACAACGTGGCATTACCGGTAACAAACCGCGGCCTCTGCCTTATACCCACAAAACAGGGGTGGCATGTCATTGGTGCAGCCACCTGGGGGCCCAAGAGATAATGGGGCCACTACTAGCTCCAGGTGGGATTGTGCAGTATGATGGTCTGTTGGACAGTAAAGGGCCCATGTATTCTCCTCGCACAGGGGCCTCTTCTGTCTGTGTCCACCAGTGGTTAATAATGATCATGTAGCCACAAACATCGGGGGTTTATATAGATGACCCTTGTGGGAGTCAATATTTTTCCAGACTGATAAGAATTGACGATTCTCATCCAACACACTGAAGAGACCGCGGCGCTGTCACCTGAACAGCCCTATTAAATAACATTGCTCCCTGCCCCGTCTGTCAGGTCAGTTGTTTCCAGAGACAGCGCTAAGGGCTGTGTGCACATGCCTTAAGGTCATTTTTTCGTCTTGCCTTTCTTTTTGTGCTGGCATCTTTTGTGCCGACCACCTCACTAAGGCACTCAATGATTGAAGAGGCCTAGATTGAAGGATGCTTGTTTTTTTGGCTCTTGTTAGTTTAGAGTTAGAAGTGGCACAATCCTTGTGAGTTAGTCTGGGCCTGAATGACGCGGGCCGCGGGCGAGTCTGGGCTTGAATGACGCAGGCCGCGGGCGAGTCTGGGCCTGAATGACGCGGGCCGCGGGCGAGCCTGGGCCTGAATGACGCGGGCCGCGGGCGAGCCTGGGCCTGAATGACGCGGGCCGCGGGCGAGCCTGGGCCTGAATGACGCGGGCCGCGGGCGAGTCTGGGCCTGAATGACGCGGGCCGCGGGCGAGCCTGGGCCTGAATGACGCGGGCCGCGGGCGAGTCTGGGCCTGAATGACGCGGGCCGCGGGCGAGTCTGGGCCTGAATGACGCGGGCCGTGGGCGAGGCTGGACCTGAATGACGCGGGCCGCGGGTGAGGCTGGGCATGAATGACGAAAACTGCATCTATAATACCAAACAGAAAAGTTGAGAGACCGTGATGAGTCAGTCTCTAAATCTACGGCTCCTGCACAGAGCCAAAACCTCTAAATGGGCCTGTTATATCCTCTCATCACATCTGGGCTTCTGTCTAAATCCTCGACAAACAGGCTTGAGATGTCCCCTGATGGAGCCATTCACTTCATGGGGGGAATGGAGTCCATTGCATATAATGTTGTCCCCTTTCCTGTGGCAGCCGTCTTTTTAGCCAGACCCATGCCTCATATTATGGACTCCATTAGCCTCATTAAAGGCAATGCTTTTTGTTGGGGAGAGACTTAGATGGAAGCCCCAGATGAAGTTCTAAAAAGTTTTATTTGCCCCTTATTGCGTAGGTCTGTCGATCTCGCAGTCTCCTCCACTCCCGCCAGCAGGATCTGACCCATCCTCTGTCCTCGCAGTATCATCGGGGTCCTTCTCCTGAAGTCTTGCTTTATAGTATTTGTGCTTGGGGATGGGAGACTTCAGTTTTGTGCTTTTACCCTAGGGGTGTTCTCCATGCTGACTATCTGTAGAGAGTGGGCACTTCCTATTGACGCCTCTCACTTCACACTGTAGGCTGGTTTTCTACATGGCAAGGATATGGAGATATTCAGGTGAAGTTTTCTAATCATGACGATTATTAGTTTTTGTTTAAAGGTAAATTTTAAAGATATGCAAAAATTGTCTTTAACCAATCTCTATGGTGCTGGCATGCCCTCATAGTGTAAGTGGGTGGAGGGTGGGCACCACAATGCCACTCTCACCAGGTTTATAGGGTTTTTCTTCAGTTATGCTTAATTTCGAGCATCTCCAAAGGGTCCGTACACTTAAAACAGAAGCCAGTGTAAATGACAGCTGGCAGTTTCCATAGACTTGCAGTATAATTTACACCAGTTTTTGCAGAAATTCTAGTAAATTGTCTGGGATCAGGCGACCATGCCGCTGACTAGCTTGTCTTCTGGCTTCTCACAATGTAGGAATAGAAGTTAGCGGTACGTGATCGTAAATTACATATGAGCGGTCACGTGACAGCTGAATCCTGACAGTGTGCCAGAGATGTTGTCACTTGTCATCAGGTGGCCACTGTCTGGGTGGGTGATGTGTTGACACTATGGAGGTCACTGCTGGGGCCAGTGATTGACTGCAGTGGTGAATGGGTGAGCAGAGACTGGCTGGGGGCAGGGAGGTGTCAGCACAGGAGCAGTAGGGGTTTGTTACACGATTAGAAGCAGTTTGGAGAAATGAGCCTGGGGTTACAGTGATGGCAATCTTCACACAGGTCGCACGATCCCATAAATCTGTGACTCGCTGTCGTGTGACCGTTAGAGCTGTTATTTGCCTGTAAGAAAATGGCCAAGTCGCAATCGCACGTGACTTGCATTGAAGTCTATGGCAATTGTCTCGCGTGTGACCAACGACAGAACATCCAACTCATTTGGAAACATTTGTCACCCAGGAGGTGATCATTAGATGTGATTTCAGTGTAACCCTAAGCCAAAATCATAGCTTTGGAATCCCCTGTAATTAATAAAGTGGCTTATTTCTGCCTTCGTCTGCCATTAAACTTTATTTTTACACATTGATATATTGTAAAGAGTAGTTGGCAGCACTTTTCATAACTATTTATCCAAACTATGGCTGATTTATCTTGGTTAATGGTGATCAGAAGGCACAAAAGATGTGTAAATCGGGTGAATTTTTCAGACATTTGCCAAATATAGAGCCCATTGATGGTGGGTACCAGTCTATGATGGCTGCCATTGTTACCATGCTGTTTTCTTCTTTTCTCTCTTCTAAGCTCGAAGTATGTCCTTTTAAATGGTTAAAACAAATGGATTGTAGTTAGAGATCCTACAGACATTGTGATGAGTTACAATGGCTTTGGCTGCTAGATACCAGGGAGCAGCCGTCAGCGGGTAATAGTCCCCGATCTGTATATCCATGAGATGACCTGGAGCTATGACTCACTTCTGCCCCCTTCAGGAGGTCGTGGCTACTGTCCTAGTTCTGGAGCCTGACTCTTCAAGGTATATAATGGAGCGAATTTTCACAAAAGGAAGACACATTGTAAATGATGACAGCTGTGCTAGCCATCGTCCTAACAGCGGAGTCCTGTGTATTCTACAGTATATACACTACTCAAAAAAATAAATGGAACACTTAAACAGAATATAACTCCAAGTAAATCAAACTTCTGTGAAATCAAACTGTCCACTTAGGAAGCAACACTGATTGACAATCAATTTCACATGCTGTTGTGCAAATGGAATAGACAATAGATGGAAATTATTGCCAATTATCAAGACACCCTCAATATAGGAGTGGTTCTGCAGGTGGGGACCACAGACCACATCTCAGTACCAATGCTTTCTAGCTGATGTTTTGGTCACTTTTGAATGTTGGTTGTGCTTTCACACTCGTGATAGCTTGAGACCGACTCTGCAACCCACAGAAGTTGCTCAGGTAATGCAGCTCATCCAGGATGGCACATCAATGCGAGCTGTTGCAAGAAGGTTTGCTGTGTCCCTCAGCGTAGTGTCCAGAGGCTGGAGGCGCTACCAGGAGACGTGGAGGGGGCCGTAGGAGGGCAACAATCCAGCAGCAGGACCGCTACCTCCGCCTTTGTGTGAGGAGGAACAGGAGGAGCAATGCCAGAGCCCTGCAAAATGACCTCCAGCAGGCCACAAATGTGCATGTGTCTGCACAAACTGTTAGAAACCGACTCCATGAGGGTAGTATGAGGGCTTGACGTCCATAGATGGGTGGTTGTGCTCACAGCCCAACACCGTGCAGGACGCTTGGCGATTGGCAAAGTCGCCACTGGCACCCTGTGCTCTTCACAGATGAAAGCAGGTTCACACTGAGCACATGTGACAGAGTCTGGTGACGCCGTGGAGAGCGATCTGCTGCCTGCAACATCCTTCAGCATGACCGGTTTGGCAGTGGGTCAGTAATGGTGTGGGGTGGCATTTCTTTGGAGGGCCGCACAGCCCTCCATGTGCTCGCCAGAGGTAGCCTGACTGCTATTAGGTACCGAGATAAGACCCTCAGACCCCTTGTGAGACCATATGCTGGTGCGGTTGGCCCTGGGTTCCTCCTAGTGTCAGCAGTTCCTGCAAGATGAAGGCATTGAAGCTATGGACTGGCCCGCCCGTTCCCCAGACCTGAATCCGAGTGAGCACATCTGGGACATCATGTCTCGCTCCATCCACCAGCGTCACGTTGCACCACAGACTGTCCAGGAGTTGGCGGATGCTTTAGTCCAGGTCTTGGAGGAGATCCCACAGGAGACCATCCGCAACCTCATCAGGAGCATGCCAAGGCGTTGTAGGGGGGTCATACAGGCACGTGGAGGCCACACACAATACTGAGCCTCATTTTGACTTGTTTTAAGGACATTACATCAAAGTTGGATCAGCCTGTAGTGTGTTTTTCCACTTTAATTTTGGGGGTGACTCCAAATCCAGGCCTGCATTGGTTAATAAATTTGATTTCCATTGATGATTTTTGTGTGATTTTGTTGTCAGCACATTCAACTTTGTACAGAACAAAGTATTCAATGAGAATATTTCATTCATTCAGATCTAGGATGTGTTATTTGAGTGTTCCCTTTATTTTTTTGAGCAGTGTATGTATGTTAGTTACAGAATATAGGGTCCGTATAGGGCGGGGTGTTCCTTAAAGGTTAGCAGTCCTGCTAGAATACATCCTTCACATACAAGACATTATGTAAAGCAAATGTTGGGTGAGGTGTAACATTTCTCGGAAGGTTTTCTATTCTTACCTCTAGTCTTGCTCTTTTTTTTCCAGCTTTTCCGCCATAAGACGTTGGTGGTTTTTATCTTTTATTGATATAAAAAAAAACCTCCAGGAAACGCTTTCAGGAAAAAGGCTCAGGAAACAACTTAAAAAAAAAGCTGTCAAAGAAGAAGTCTCCTTGAAGCATCGTCTGCTTTAAAAACTGTTGTTCTTCACCACCGGAAAAAGACACAATGTGAATATACTCTAATGTGTCTTATCCCATATGGAAAGCTCTCCAGTGCCCAGATAATTAGTTACTTGTGGATATTGCCCTGTAGATTTTGGATAGTAAATCTGTGGTTTTAGGAAGTACGTGTTCTGGTAACATTATTGTTCTGTGCACACATATTTTGCCACCTTTTTGTGTGCACCATGAGATATATAAACATAAAGACTGTAGAACATGGGAACCATAGTGACAAGCTCTGTAAGGCTCGGTCCACTCAGCGTTTGTGCCCACTGACAGATGGACGCTGAGGCCCTCCGTATCGGAAAGCACAGTCTGCTCCGCTTTGCTGCACAGATACTCTGCAGCCTCCTACCCGTCAGACGGAGGCTGAGAACTCACTTTTGGCCTCCGTCTGGTGAATATTCGCCTCTGGAAACGTTATGGTACACGGCAAGATATTCTCTTCTGGTATACTGCAGGTTGTGTCCAGTCAGTGTGCACTTAGGCAAAAATGAATAACTGAACTAGCACACATGTTAGTATAAGTGCAATGTGTAGGTGCACATTCACACTGCGGCCATTGACAAACTCCTCGCCCTTACATTACTTTAAACCAAGGTATACTTTTTCAGTCCAGAGTTGTCCAAGGACGTTTGGCGATTGCTTCTTTTGGCATGGAGCTCTTATGGGAGGTGGTCTCATTTTGCCTCCCAGCTTCCTGCTTGCTGTGGAGCACTGAACTTCTGGTTGATTGACTGCTGTTAGCAGCGGTAACGTTGCACCAGTGGCCTGAACTTTGCTGCCTCATTATCACAGGAGCTGGCCGAATCCAGCAAGCTTGAGCGCAGTACTTACAAGCTCTATAGCAAAAGTGCTCTTGGCCTAGAAGACTGGTCATCACTAATAGTCTGCCTAGGTTACCTGACACCTCTGCTATCAGCAGTAGACAATAGGATTAAAAATCATCCACTAACGAGAACGGAGCGTATTTTTAATGAGGTAAATTGCTTGGTTTTTTTTATACAATTTTTTTTTTTTTTTTTTTTTTGCAATTTTACCCATTTAAGAACATGAGTAACAAGGTCTGCTCTGTGATCGATCCTGTTCCCTCGGCTGGTGGTGCATGTAGGTAAAGGAGCTGTACATGCTAAATCGTAGGGTATTTTTAATCAAGACTATTTGCAATGTTTCTAAATTTTTTCTTTATTTAAATAGTTGCAAAAGTGCACATACTTCTGGTCTTTAGAATTCGGTTTCCACTTAAATGAGAACTCTTCATTATGTAAATCCCCCTTCATTGAGGCCCAGCAGTATATAATGGCTAACCTTAGCAACCCTCAGCTGCTCTTCATCACAAGCCATTACTACGGTGGGCCTATGTGTCTCCCTTCTGTTTAATTGTTGATCACCGTCTGTTCTCAAGTTTAGTAAGCCTTTTTCCACCAGGGAATAGTGGCCTTTATCTTCCTCCTCCTGCTCACCTGTCTGCCAAACTGAATATAGTTATGATTGAGAAGAGGGCTTTCAGTGAGGGTAAGAAAGTTCCAATACCTGTAGTTCTGGCAGAAAGCTCGTAAGGAGTCAAGTTACAGACCATGAGAAATTGGGAAATTTCTTGAACATATGAGACTGACATTTTCACCAAAAACAGTTGGGGATAAGGGCAAAAAAGACCATGGTCTCCATTCATAAAGGTGTTTATTCCAAATTCTCACGTAACCCACGTTAAAAAGTAGCAAAATATTTGCGCTACTCCGCAATGCCAACCTATCTAACTCATGAAAAGTTGTAGTTTTTTTCTGAAAGGACAGGTACATTTTAAAGGGAATCTGTAACCAGGTTTTTGCTACCCAATCTAGCAGCCTGATGTAGGCAGAGACCCTGATTCCAGTGATGTGCCACTTACTAAGCTGCTTGCTGTTTGATAAAATCACTGTTTTTATCTTCTGCAGATCTGCCAGTTTTTGGAATCCTAAGCTCTCCATCACCCCACCCACACCACTGATTGCTTTCTGCCTATGCACAGTGTACACAACGCTGCCAACCAGTGGTGATGGTGGGTTATACAGAGCTCATGAATATCGAGGACTACATGGCAGCTGATTGATTAGTATTCTGTTGATGATCTGCTATAAGCAAGCTGCCCTGTAAGTGATGCGTCGCTGGAATCAAGGTCTCTTTCTGTACATTAGGCTGCTCTCACATTAAGTGGCAACAATCTGGTGACCGATTTATTAGGCGTGGCTGGTTATGGTCGGTTGTGTTGTATTTTTGTTATGGATAATGCATTTTATTGCTCCATGTGAAGGTTTACTTACTAAGCTGCAAGACCCGGGTGTGTAAATTCTTATTTAATTACTTTTTATGACTGTTAATTTACTTCATGGCAAAAGAGTGCATGCTGAATTATTGATTGACTTCATGCTTGAAGTTTTGGCACGTTTTCCCGTAAGTGTTGGTTTTTATTATTTGCTTTTCCTTAAGTGACACATTTATTCTTGAAACAGAATACGTAGAAACATAAGAGGGGGGGGGGGGTTCCCATCATAAAGGGTTATCCACTATTCTTCTGCTATTGATGCCCTACCCTTATAATTGGTCATAAATATCAGATTGGTGGGGGCCTGACACCCTACTCACCTACAGATCTGCTGTTGTCAGCTTTGACACTACATTCTGTTTAAATGTGGTTGCCCATAAAGATAATACTATGGATGCCATAGGAAGAGTCCCAGCTTTGGACCACCCTCTGCACAGAACCGCACAGCTGTGGGTGGTGGCTGCTGCCAGGTCCTGCGGATCAGCTCCTACTCAATCAAATAGGAGCTGTGATACCGTGATCAAGAACGGGCACTAAATAAGTACAGGTCATCAATATCTAACTAGGGGACAACCCGTTTAAGCATATTTGTCCATATACATGTCTGATGTCCATCTTACCAGTGGGACCCTCCACTAACAAGAGAATGGAGGTGGAGGACAATGGTAGGCTAATTGTGGTTGCCCACAGTCTTCATGAAGTCTATTATTGAGGTGTCTGTGTCTGGGTGCAGCTTCTTCCATTGGGGTCTTTTGAAAAAGTTACAGAAAAACAAGTGACCCTCATCCAGACCCCTGTTCTTCCAATAACTGGGGGTCCTTAAGGTAGATGTGGATATGCTATACGTGCCTTAGGTGTCATGAATTGTGTGCATGATGCCTACACCAGAGCCATGTACACTTTTATAGTGCGGGAGTGGATGACAACAAAGTTGACACTGCAATTATATTCACTAGTCCTGTACAGAAAATGTCACCGCACATGGCTGCCCGTGTAATAGCGTATAGCCCGGGATCTGCCAAAGCACAAGCCAGAATGGTTCATAAAGGGCGGTCCGAAGCTGGGACTCTTCTCTATGGCGTCCATAGTGTTAGCTTTTTGGGACAACCACATATAAACAGATTGCGGTATTAAATATGGCATCTGTGTCTGCAGCAGTCCAAGAACAAAGACTTCCAATCGGAAGGAAGAACAAGGTTCCATGTATGAGCAGCGATCAGCACTATTTTGTACAGATTAATTCATTGGGGGCGTTTTCGTATTCTATTCTGATTTTTTTTTTTGCACAAAGAAAATGGGGAAAATGGATTTGAATAAAACTAAATGTACTTGTGTAGCTGTATAAACAGCCATGTGGAGTGCACACTGCTCACAGATCTGGAGTGCTCTGTATACAGACGGATAGCCAATGTATTTGGACCATATGCTATGAATGCATGATAAATGTGGGTCTTGCCACGGGGGAACCCACCTTTCCCTGAGAATGAAGACCCCTGACATCGCTGTCTGTCGAGTGGCGGCCGCACATGCAGAGTCTCTCCGTTTATTTCATAAGGGGTTCTAAAAATTGCCATGAAAACCTGTCTCCAAACTATACTATGCCTTCCAATATGGCTAGAGAGTATACAGTAATGGACACAATAACATGTTAAAGGGGTTGTACAATCTTAAATGAACTCCCTGTGCGCTGTGAGGATTCGCTGGTTTCTGAGCCGGGCGCGGTGGTGATGTATGCGATATACAATCTCCCAGGCAGAAGCTGTGTGGTGGGCACGGTCTCACTCCATACACTTGTGTTGAGCCCAGCTGTGCCCACTGAATGGCCATGTCACTAAACAGGGCATGGCCTCACTCAATACAAGTGTATGGGGCAAGGTCGCGCCCACTAGACAGCTTCTGCCCGGGAGTATGTATAACGCATACTTACCCTCAGGTCCAGGCTCAGAAGCCGGCAAATCTTTGCAGTGCATGGTGTCTGCACTCACACAGTGACTGCAAACTTACCAATTAAGACTGGACAACCCCTTTAAGAGGATGTAAAAAAATACCAGGACATAATTTTGAGCAATCAATGTTTTAATTTTTATTTCATAAATCCATAGGACACCTGAAAATAAGTGACTTGTAATATATCTTCTCAGAGAAATCTGCTTCTTTCTCCTCCTGGATTGTAGTTATCCTATCCTGGGTAAAATCTGTATTCAGTGAAGAGATGGGAGAGGACAGTTGGTGCTTTTAAAATTCTATGAAGATGGGAGGGGGAGCTAGGGGAAACAGACAATCTTCTGCAAGTTCGCCCGAAAGTTTCAGTTCTCTATAGAACTTTAGGAGCATCTACTGTCATCTCAGGAATGGGAAATGTGTGATCACTGAAGACGGGTTTTACCTGTGAATTGAGAATTTAGAGAATGAAATATCAGTTTTGGAGAAGGAAGCTGATTTCTCCAATAAGATATATAACAAAGAGTATTATTTTCATGTGTACTGTTTATACATATATATATCACAACTGTCATAAGTGTTCTTAATGACGCTTATTACCGATTATCAGCCTTTGTAGACATGTTAGCGATCACTTTTTCTGGGATAAAATCCTCCTAATCAGTAGCACATGACCTCATGTAAGCAGGGGGTGTGCTCCTAATGTACAGTATGGGGGGGGGGGACGTCTATTACCGATCGTTCTGTTCCCATCAGGCCAGTGAATGAGCCCCTATCTACTTGTACATACACGTCGCTCGATGAGGGGCCGACATCAGCCTGTCTGAATGGCCCTTTAGGACACGGTCTTAGTTGCACATGGTTCTATGACTTACTGTATTCTGCTCAAAGGTGGAAAGTCCTGCTCAAATTCTTGTCATACTCCGGTCAGATTTATAGCAAACCATGCATTTTCCTAGTGTGTCCTGTTCTGTGTGACACATCTCGGCGCACTGCTGCCTACGTCAGTCATTGGGGAAGATGTATATTTTATTTCTTTATTTTACTCCCTTATATAGCGCCATTCATTCCACAGCGCTTTACATATATGTATAGGCAGCATTTCCTCGGTGGTATTGTCATTGGGTATATGGGTCTCTCCTATGGGCATCAGTGGTACAGAACAACCCCCTAATAATAATTTGGTCCATTTTGCTATCAGCTTGTCTGTTTTGGACTATTTATAGTGTCACATAGGTGAGCCAAGATGAAAAGCTGGTAACTAATGGTGTTAGCCATGTGCGGCTAGTAACATGCTGGGCAGGAGTAAGGTGGCCGATGCAGCTACATATATGCTGTTGGCACCTGTAGACATTTTAGGAAAACCAAATAGATAAAGGACTTTGGATAAAACTGCCTCAGCTAAGTTTAGCTTTTTAGGAGGTATTCCCACAATCTACACTCCTCCCATATCCATAGGTAGGGGATAGCTTACTGATCGCTGAGGGTCATATTATTGGGATCTAGTAATGCTGATAACAGTGCTCTACAGACCCCGACTTCCATGCACTGTAAGTACACTCTGTCTCCGCACCATTCATTCTCTATGGAACTACAGCACTTGGCTATTTCCAGCAATCCCATAGACAATGAATGGTGCGGAGGCTGAGATTGCGCATCTCCACTGCATTTCTATTCTCAGGATCGCAGTTAGACCTCCTGCAATCAGTAACCTACCCCCTAAACGATGGATATGAGAGGAGTGTAGATTGTGGGAATACTCTCTAAAAAGCTAAATTTCACTTTATTTGCTGCAGGTCTACCAGTTCTCTGAATGCTGAGCACTGTATGTCCCTGCCCACATCACTCACTGACAGATTTCTGTCTACACTGCATAGGCAGAAAGCTGCCAGTTGGTGGTGCGAGTGGGGTTTTATACAAAGCTCATGAATATGGAGGACAGCAGGTTTACTAGTTCTTTAGTGAGAATCTCCTGATGATAAAACAGTGACGTTATAAAAACTGCAGAAAGCGGCCCAGTGAGTGACACATTGCTGGAGTCAGGTTCTCTGTCTCTGCACTATGCTGCTCTCAGATTAGGTGTCAAAAACAGTGACCGATTCAGTTTACATGGCAGCGATGTTGTCCTCTACAGACCGCTGCAGCCAGTCTATGACCTGCCTCTAAAGGGATACTGAAATAGACAGAAGCCAGTGATTGGCTGCAGGGTTCATGTGCTGTATATGGGATGTCCCTGCTTCAGTCCTATTACAAGATCCTTATGCTGCTATGGAGCAGCAGGTGATTCTATGTAAAAGTTATCGGCCTCAATCGCTGTTCCACATGCTCAACTCCCGATAAAAGCTGATCATGAGGAGACCACCTGCCGACTCCCCTGCAATCAGTTTTTTTTTTTTTCTCTCGCAATCATGGATAGAAGAACTTCACTTTAATCTGTAATCAATGTATACATAATGTATCTTTAGAGCATGAAATGGACCAATCTCCCTTCTGTGGCCTCCACATTGAATATGAAAATATATATATATATATATATATATATATACACACAGCTTCTTTTCATATGCACAGGTTTATTATCTTTCTAAGCAATGTTTTTTTTTGTTTCTTTTTTAGCCGAGTAGTTTTGCCGTGCTCCGTGGAAGAGGTATGCCTTTACTTACTAACGTCAATCTCTATCCTGTATTTGATGATAAAGTTGATATAATGATAATATTATTAATAATATCATGTATTGGAGTACAATAATGCAGAATGTGGGGATGGCTGCTAAGCTAGCACTAGTTGGAACAAAGTTTCCTTACATCTCGAGAAGTTCTACTTTAGATCATGTACTGTGATCTGCTCGCACCTTGATGACTGATGGTGGGTTCACATGTTGCGGCCACGGTGCATTTTTTGCCACAGTTTTCCAAACACCTTGGCAACCTATTATCCTCTTCTCTGGATGCCGGTGTAACTGCCTCCAATTACTCCAGCGTCAGTCATTTCCCGGTCTGTACCTGCCGTGTGCTGCAGATCATTGCTGACACATCACAAAGATATGGAAATCCACTGTGAACGTGTCTGTGCAACGCATTATAGAGGTGCAGAGTGAGACTTGTCCGTGTCCCACACGGTTCACCGCCTGTAGTCTGGTTACATGAGCAGTACGTCTGATTTAGTCTTAATATGGCCAACAATGTTTCCGTTTACTTCCATGTGCTTTTTAGCTTGTTTGATAAGTTTCCGTATTTGCATCCATCCTCTTTTATTCTGTTTTCAAGGAGGCTTTTAATACCCAGATTAAGAACAATCATTGTTGTAGCAGACCTGTCAGTTCTTCAGACTTGACTGCTTTAATAAACATTGGTATTTCCCATTAAATAATTGAAATAATTCTGGTGCATCTTTTTTTTTTTTTTAAACTCTGCTTTGTGCTGTGCCTGTTATTCCTACTGGAAGTGTATAAATACATTGACAACTGGGTGTTACCTATTGGAGATGTGTCTCTACATTGGC
This sequence comes from Phyllobates terribilis, assembly GCF_046119375.1. NCBI lineage: Eukaryota > Metazoa > Chordata > Amphibia > Anura > Dendrobatidae > Phyllobates > Phyllobates terribilis. The sequence goes on along the minus strand of NW_027362761.1, from coordinate 294,214,489 downwards.
TTTGTCCAATCAGTGCTAAACTGTGTAGGGACAACCCCTTTGACAAGGGAAAACGGGTGGCAATTGTCAATTGAGGAACTGATAAAAGGGCATTTGTCCCTTCATTTGTCCCGGTTTCCCTCTGGTTTATTCCTTGTTTTCTTTTTACATATAAAATTAAAGTTTGTGCCTTAGATTTTTCTATTGGGATAAAATTGAATTGCTGTGTTTCTAGTTTATTAAAAGGAATCTGTCAACAGGTGTTTATGTAATCTGACAGCAGCTTGAGAGGTGGGGACAGAGACCCTGATTCCAGTGATGTATTTCTTAGTTTACTGGGTGCAACAGTTGTGATACAATCCGTTTTCTCTGTTGCGAATCTAGCGGACCTCCGTTGTTGAGCAGTGCGTTACCCACGCCCATACCACTGTATGGTGTCAGCTGCTAATCAGTGGTGAGGACGTGGTTGGACTAGCATATGCACCAGGCATCCTGTCCTGTAGTGGTGATCTCCTGCTGATACTACAATGATTGTAATGAATCAATGAAACACAGCCCAGTAAGTGGCACATTGCTGTAATCGGTCTCTGTTCCACTACACCATGGTGATCTTAGATCACGTCGCAAGAACCTGCTGACTCATTCCCTTTAAAAAGTTCCCTAAAAAGCAGGAGTAAAGCGCGTGTCTGCCTTCTAACATGTTGACACTTGGTCCAATATTTTCTAGTACTCATGGCTCAGTTTTAAACTGGTCAAAGTGGATCTGCCATTACATTTCACAATACATTGGCCGGTGTATAAGCAGTGTGCAGTTAGCTCCCCCTACTGGTGGCTGCTGTCATCTTTTTAAATCTGTCCATGTTCGGAATATGAAAAAAGAACTATATATCGGGTGCAGTGTATTAGTTTAATAAAAAGCATGGACCCTGATTCTCAGCGGCCGGCCTTGGGCTATGGGGTAGTTTATCTTAATGTGGCTCTTTAGGATCTGCCCAGCTTGTCAGATACTGGCACAGATTAAGCTCTGTACTTTTATCTATCATTCAAAGTTTCTGCTATTATTCATCCTGACAAATTGATAATTACTGAGGCTCACAAATACGAGCTTGGCAGACCTGCTATTATCAAGTTCTTTGTTTCCGCACACAACACATTTTTCTTTCCTGTTTTCTTGCTGCACTTTTTCAGTATCAAGTTGGTCAGCTTTATTCTGTGGCAGAAGCTAGCAAAAATGAAACGGGTGGCGGGGAAGGAATCGAAGTCTTAAAGAATGAACCGTATGAAAAGGATGGTGAAAAGGGCCAATACACACACAAAATCTACCACCTGAAAAGGTAAGCCCCCCAGAGGATCCTGCTCACTATAGGGGTGTTGTCCAGACTTGTATTGTTGATGAGTCACTAGGCCATGTTCACATTATCAGTATTTGGTCAGTATTTTACATCAGTATTTGTAAGCTAAAACCAGGAGTGGGTGATAAATACAGAAGTGGTGACGTGTTTCTATTATACTTTTCCTCTGATTGTTCCACTTCTGAATTTTTTCTTACAAATACTGATGTAAAATACTGATCAAATACTGAAGATGTGAACGTGGTCTTAGGATAGGTTATCTATCAGATTGAAATACCAGGAGAGCCAACAGCCAAAATAAAGTAAAATAAATCTGTATTAAAAACACTTAATGACAAGATAAAGAAATAAATGTTAAAAGGAGGTGTCAAAACAGAGGCTGACACCACAATAGGTGCCTTACTTTGAGTAAATTTGCCTGTTGGCAAATTATGTTTTTCTATTTGCAAATCCCATAGAAAAGTAGTACAGCAATGTCATAAAAATGAAGGACAAGTGTCAAAGTAATTCCTACCTTACATATCCAGCGGCAAGCGCTCGCAATGCCCGCCCCGCCCACGGTCTCCATGGCAATGCGTCTTCTTGGCCTTTCTTCCCCCTGCCCACCTCTTGACGCATCTGATGCGGGCAGCGGTGATGTCAGAAGTTGGCTTTCGGGGATACGGTCGCATTTAGACCCTCTTCTATTGGTGAGTTCAACGAAAGTCTGTGCCTTGGCCCTAAAGTCACCCCTCAGAAGAAGCTGAATGCAAAACGCGCGTCAGGGGTCTTCTTCTTTTTCTGACTTCCACTTAGTGTTTGCCTCCTTTTTGATCCATTTACGTTTTACAGCCAGCATTTTTACATGATTATTTGGATCCATGGCCCAGGATGTCTTGTATGTTTTGACAAAAATGACTGTAGGTTCAGTTCCACAGGTTTATTTTTGCTATGACGTGATGTTCCTGACTCTCTTAACAGGTTTTGACACTGCCAATTGATCTGATGTGGAACTTGTCATTTGATCTATCCAAGTTTTTAGCATGGAAACGTCCTGCAATCGGTCACCTGCCTTCCCATACAGTGAATGATGATGATTTGCAGCACAGGAGCGTTTTTTCTTAGATTGCTTATTGAGATGTACTTCATAGGTTAAAAAAAGCCTTAGGTCCATCAAGTTCAATCTTGCTCCACCGGTCATAAATTCATTCCATTTCAGAATCTTCCATTGCTACCTCTTGTAGTAGTCTGACTGCTCTAAATGTAAAGAACCCTTTCCTCTTTAGCTCCTGGAATCGCCTTTGCTCCACATGTAATGAATGTCCCATGGTCCTTTTGTAGTGAAAAAGCAAATAACCCTGATAACATTTAATTTGATCAGAAATGAATATTAATATTATTAGGACTATTCAGAGTATATCTCCTCCTGTGCATAACATTAATTGTGGTTGTATTGGCTCCTGGTAATGTATGATCACAAGGTTAATATTGGGGCATACAGCTTTATATTTTTGCTCATGGTGCCTTCTCCCAATAGTCCAATTATATCCAAATGTCTGTGTCAACGAACGCCTGACATTCCCGATGTGTTTCTACTAATTCACTGATGACATTGACAATATAGGTCTATGGAAGTCTAATATTTGCAGATGGCGAAATATTCATGATGAGAAATAACACTGCTGAAAAGAGATTATTGTGTAATTACCGGATTTCTTTCTCTTTCCAGTAAGGTCCCTGGCTTCGTGAAGATGTTTGCTCCAGAGGGATCCCTGGTATTCCATGAAAAAGCCTGGAACGCTTACCCTTACTGTAGAACAAGTAAGCCGCGCTCCGTCTTATGGGAATACCTATTTTCTGTCACTTAGGCTGGATTCACGTGTCTGTGCCTTTCTAAAGGACGCACATGGATGGATGGAATCTTGTATAATGGACCCATTCACTAACATGACTTTGGTCTGTGAATTGGACATGTATATATATTTTTTTTTTGCACAAATGTATGCAGAAATTAGACCTACTAAACGTGAAGTCAGAGTTTCCATCAAATGTACTTTTTACCTGTATTGGCGGTGGGCACCTTAACACCTGTCCACAGAATAGGTGATGTGGATGTGAATACTTCTTTTTTGATCTTTCACCTGCATATAGCCAGCCTCCTTTGAATATTTGTAAAGCACCTTCATGCTGGCATAGGCCTCCATTATAGTGAAAAATGGTAAAGCGGGTTAAAGACCTAGAGAGGGGGGATGCAGCTGCAGATCTGCAGTGGGGCATTGGCTCCAATAGGTATGGAGAAAGGAAAGATGCAAAAAAAAAAAAATCATGTATGGAAGAGCAAAAAGACTCCTAATGTACAGGTTAAACGCGGCATGTGCTCTGTATGATTGGGTGAATTTGTGGATGACCTTATTTTAAGTGTTTCAGTGCAGTATTATTATGAGTTTTTCACTTTCTGAAAACCAACTAAGCGCAGGCTGTGTATTAAAACAAACACCCCAAGCCATTCTTTACTCTCCCCCTACAGGTCCAGCGCTGAGTCTCCGCCGCTGCTTCCAGTGTCCATTATGGTCTGCAGTGCTGACATGACGTCGAAAGTGCTGCAGCCAATAAATAAGCTCAGCGGCTCTGGCTGAGTAGACTGCATGTGCCGCAAAGACTCAGCCATGGGCAGGGTGACTTATGAAGAGGGGTTTATTGTGTGTGTGTTTTTAAGCAAGCTGTGCCTGGGGACATTTTAAAAAAATAAATAAAAAAGCTAAAAGCCCCTTGCCGGCCGCTGCTGCAGATGTGCAGGCCATGCTCCATAGCTGTATGGAGAGTGGGCTCAGGTGCTGGGCACAGGCTGTGAATGCCAGCTTTCGAGAGGAACTGATGTGATCGGAGCCAGCTTGACTTGCTAAATGATGCTGTCAAGCTTAGAAGGCTTTCATTGGCAGCCGTCCATCTGCTGGCCATCAGCAATCGAGGAGTGCTGAAAGGTAGCCATGGCAGCCTTGCCCTGCAGAAGACCCCATGTCTCCCATGTTAGAACCCTGATGATGCACAGCCGGAGGCTGGACTTCATAGAATGTTGTAAATTTCACAACTACACTACTATAGTATCGCAGCATACTATCCTAAGGGGTCTAGTTACTAATGTAAGAAAAAATGTCATTTTTTTTAAAAACCTCCCAAAACACACACACCCTGTTCCCTTAATGTAAATAGAAAAATGTAAAACAAAAAGACTTGTGTGATTGTCCAAATTAATATATATGGCAATATAGACAGAAAAGTGGGAAAAAAAGGTATGGCTCTTGGAAGAGGAGAGGAAAAAATGACAGCTCAAAAATGAAAAAATAGCCTGGTCTTTTAAGGGGTTAAGTATTAAGTGCATAGTGCTGCAGGTGATCTTTCCAGTTTCCCCATGAAAGAGCGGGCTCACCACTGCTGGTTGGCACCATTATGGATGTCCTTGGAGAAATGTTTATTTTAGTTTATTCAGGACTTATCAGACCTGTATTGTACTCTGAGCACCATGGAAAGAGGCTGCTTGCTAATTCGACATTGACTGTTCTGGTGGGATGCCATCCTAGTCATTCCTGGCCATCAAGTTCCATATGAACGGTTTTACAGACATTTAATCAGAGTCTTTCCTGCAGAATTATGTGTCCCTTGGGGTCAGGACGCTGCTGCTATTCTCTCTGCATTTCCTGCAGAATTCATTACTTCCAATGTTACTTTCAATTGAAAAAAATCCTAAAGATTGTAACCACACAAATTGTATAATGGGTTATAATCCAGTATTGGTGCCGAGTCATTATTCTCATTGGGTTTTCATTAATGGAGGTATGTTACATGTTATACTCAGTCCCTAGCTAAATACAATGAGATAAATCAGTGTTTCTACAGACATTAAAGGAAATCTGTCAGCAGTTTTTTGCTACCTCATCTGAGAGCAGCATGATGTAGGAAAAGAGAAGCTGAATCCAACGATGTATCACTCAGATTACTGGGTGCAGCCGTTCTGACACAAAGTTCCTAAATTTAGCAATGCAGCAGAGCTGAGGAAGCTAACCCCGCCCCACCAGACTGTATATACAATGTCTATAGATAGTGAGGTACTTATCACAGGAGGGGGTGTGTCGGACCAAGAGGTACACACTGCTGGTCTGAGAAATGATAAGCTCCTGGTGCTAAAACAATCATTGTAAGCAAGCAAAACAACAGAGCTTGATAACAGAGGCATTGCTGAAATCTGCTTTTTAACCCCTGCAGCATGCTGTCTTCAGATTACATGGCAGAAACCTGCTGACAGATTCCCTTTTAAAGGTTTTTTTCCAGAATCAAAAGTAGAGGCAGACACAGATTCTGCTGCAAGTTCTCCTGAAACAACAGTTACAATTCTCCATGGAACTCTATAAGCAGTAAATTCTCCATTATTGACATAGATGACGGTTGATGCTCATAAAGTTCTAAAGAGAATTGTAACTGTTTGAGAACTTGCAACTGAATCGGTCTGCCTCTGGCTCCTCCCCCTCCATAGAATGTTAGAAATACCAACGGTCATCTCCTATCTCAATAATGGGGAAATCTGCATTCACTGAAGACAGTTTTTACACTTGAATTGAGAGTGAAAGATCAGTCCAGGAGGAGAAAGCAGCAGATTTCTCTGATAGGATTTATTCCATAGTTGCTTATTTTCATGTGTACGATTAATTTATTTAATAAAAATTAAAATTCCAGTTACTGTGGAACGCTTTAATGAGCTCCTGTAACGGTGAATACTAGCTGTGTATCTCTAAATCCTGTGATGCTGGAAGACTAGGGGATGTCATCAGTAATTTGGTTTATCTTTGTACTTATCTAGAACTAATTAATTATTTTAATGTAATTATTGCTATGGAATTCACGCCACCTGCTATTCTGGTAAGGTTAGTGTCAGCAAACTATAGAAAGTCTACCTTTATAAAGAGTGGTGAGAATCCCAAAATCTATGCTAAATGGATCAGCTGTGGCACAGAATCACAATGTGGGATTTTTCTCTTTTAAACCACCACTCCAGTGTTTTTGTTTTTTTATCGCAGCTCTGGAGTGGTGCCACTAATGTAAGATCCCTGGTCCTAGTCTCATACTTACCCGCCGTCGTCTTCATCTGTTATCAGCGCTTCTCCCGTTGGTCTCCGGCACTTTGTGACCTGCTGAATCGCTCCAGTGTTTGCTGGGTGAGCCGGAAGTCACTTTTCTTTGCAAGTCTATGAGAGCCTTATTCTGGCTTTCATACACTTGCATTGAGAGCCTGGGGCCCACCAGGAAAAAATCAATCTTGGGGCCCACCGGCACCATGCAGTTACCGTATATAGGAATAACATAAGTCCACAAACTCTTTCAAAATGAATCAACTTTATTAACAAATAACCAATATAATGATTAAATAACAAACTAAAGAAACACTCCTGGCAAAAGAGGAACGCTGTTATCTTATTCACATCAGTGTGTGATAAAGTGCCATAACAGAACAATAACAATAAATACTTTCAAGGTACATTCTCTTAAAGTAGAAGTGCCACAAATTGAACCTGCATCTATCTAGCATCATTGTAGCAGCACCAAACTTGGCCCAATGGGAAAACTTAAAGAATTCTGTAAGCATTTTGGAAGTTTGTATTGGACGTTTTCCTCTCCTCTATAATACAGTACCATTCAATTGTTAGTGAAAGGCCCAAAACAACAAATAAACACACACTAACAGTCATTCAGCAGCAAAATTACAAACGTTTTTTTTTCAGAACAGAAGATGACATTGCATACTTATTAATAATGTCATCATAGTCTAAGTTCCTTGAAATGTCACACTCAATGTTCAACAGAAGGAGTGACTCTAAAAGTTCCTGTCCAATCAAAGACCTCAGACGATTTTTTACAATTTTCAGCTTTGAGAACACTCTTTCACATGAAACCTGGGTGCAAGCAAGTGTAAGAAGTGTCTTGTAAACTGCAAAAATGTTTGTGTAAGCAGCAGAATGTAGGTGGGAACCAGGCATGTAGAGTCCATCCGTTCACCTTTTGTGCGTCGCACAAAGACACGGTGGTTGGAACCAAAGATCTCAAATTTGGACTCCTCAGACCAAAGCACAGATTTCCACTGGTCTAATGTTCATTCCTTGGGTTCTTTAGCCCAAACAAGTCTCTTCTGCTTGTTGCCTGTCCTTAGCAGTGGTTTCCTAGCAGCTATTTTACCATGAAGGCCTGCTGCATAAAGTCTCCTCTTAACAGTTGTTGTAGAGATGTGTCTGCTGCTAGAACTCTGTGTGGCATTGACCTGGTCTCTAATCTGAGCTGCTGTTAACCTGCAATTTCTGAGGCTGGTGACTCAGATAAACTTATCCTCAGAAGCAGAGGTGACTCTTGGTCTTCCTTTCCTGGGGCGGTCCTCATGTGAGCCAGTTTCTTTGTAGCGCTTGATGGTTTCTGCAACTGCACTTGGGGACACTTTCAAAGTTTTCCCAATTTTTCGCGCTTACTGACCTTCATTTCTTAAAGTAATGATGGCCACTCGTTTTTCTTTACTTAGCTGCTTTTTTCTTGCCATAATACAAATTCTAACAGTCTATTCAGTAGGACTATCAGCTGTGTATCCACCTGACTTCTGCACAACACAACTGATGGCCCCAACCCCATTTATAAGGCAAGAAATCCCACTTATTAAACCTGACAGGGCACACCTGTGAAGTGAAAACCATTTCCGGTGACTACCTCTTGAAGCTCATCAAGAGAATGCCAAGAGTGTGCAAAGCAGTCATCAAAGCAAAAGGTGGCTACTTTGAAGAACCTTGAATATAAGACATATTTTCAGTTGTTTCACACTTTTTTGTTAAGTATATAATTCCACATGTGTTAATCCATAGTTTTGATGCCTTCAGTGTGAATGTACAATTTTTATAGTCAGGAACATGCAGAAAAATCTTTAAATGAGAAGGTGTGTCCAAACTTTTGGTCTGTACTGTATACCTGACAGGAGCCCATAGATTCTGCTGCCTCCAATAATATATACGTGACAGGAGCCCATAGATTTTGCTGCCTCCAATAATATATACCTGACAGGAGCCCATAGATTCTGCTGCCTCCAATAATATATACCCGACAGGAGCCCATAGATTCTGCTGCCTCCAATAATATATACCTGACAGGAGCCCATAGATTCTGCTGCCTCCAATAATATATACCTGACAGGAGCCCATAGATTCTGCTGCCTCCAATGCTATATACCTGACAGGAGCCCATGGATTCTGCTGCCTCCAATAATATATACCTGACAGGAGCCCATGGATTCTGCTGCCTCCAATAATATATACCTGACAGGAGCCCATGGATTCTGCTGCCTCCAATAATATATACCTGACAGGAGCCCATGGATTCTGCTGCCTCCAATAATATATACCTGGTAGGAGCCCATAGATTCTGCTACCTCCAATAATTTATACCTGACAGGAGCCCATACATTCTGCTGCCTCCAATAATATATACCTGACAGGAGCCCATACATTCTGCTGCCTCCAATAATATATACCTGACAGGAGCCCATAGATTCTCCTGCCTCCAATGCTATATACCTGACAGGAGCCCATGGATTCTGCTGCCTCCAATAATATATACCTGGTAGGAGCCCATGGATTCTGCTACCTCCAATAATTTATACCTGACAGGAGCCCATACATTCTGCTACCTCCAATAATTTATACCTGACAGGAGCCCATACATTCTGCTGCCTCCAATAATATATACCTGACAGGAGCCCATAGATTCTCCTGCCTCCAATGCTATATACCTGACAGGAGCCCATGGATTCTGCTGCCTCCAATGCTATATACCTGACAGGAGCCCATGGATTCTGCTGCCTCCAATAATATATACCTGACAGGAGCCCATGGATTCTGCTGCCTCCAATAATATATACCTGACAGGAGCCCATGGATTCTGCTGCCTCCAATAATATATACCTGGTAGGAGCCCATGGATTCTGCTGCCTCCAATAATATATACCTGGTAGGAGCCCATAGATTCTGCTGCCTCCAATAATATATACCTGACAGGAGCCCATGGATTTTGCTGCCGCTGCCTGGGGCGACGCCGGGTCCGTCCTCCACAGCGCGCACAGGAAGCAGTCCCAGGGCGATGACGTAATCGCCCTGAGACTGACTTCCTGCGCACGCGCCGGCAGTGTCGCGCTGCGCAGAGGAGGCAAAGGGGCACTGCGGCAGCAGGCAGAGCAGGGAGATCGCTCTCTCCTTGCTTTGCCGCTGCAGAGGGCCCCTTTTCCTGCAGTGCTGCCGATATGGTTAGCGAACCGGGGGGGAACCTCTCTTCTCTGTACAGGGGGTAGAGGGGCGGGGCTTGGGGGCGTGGCCAACGGGACCCAGGGCCCACCGGGGGTTTTCCCGATCCTCCGGTGGGCCAGTCTGCCCCTGCCTGTGACCATTACTTCTGACTTCCGGTCATTGAGAAGTTTGTGGTTACAAGATGGTGGTGCAGGACCGGAAGGGCGCCTTGATTTTCTGAAGACTGTGGGTGGCGAGTATAATATTAGGTGCAGGGATCTTGCTTTAGTAGCACCGCTCCTGTGTTGCAATACAAAACCCTGGAGTGGTGCTTTAAAATTGGGACCATTTTAATCAGTTGTCTACAGTATATGATGCCCACAGTGGTGTGCCGGAGCTCACTTTTACAATTGTACCTAATAGTTGCTTAATCCTCACATTTTAACATATCCAGAACAGTAATGGTGTATACAAACTGCGTCGTATAGCAGGAGTTGTCACTTATTACAGGGTCCCGATCAGTCTGTGTTCACATTTCCAGGGATACATAGGGGGGATTTCCTGATGTATACTTCTGGCTGAAATCTACGACACATGCCACCGTACAGGCATAAGTCACCCATTGGTCACCATTGTATGGAATAGTGTAGCCACTTCGCCATTCTCTATGGCAAGAAAATGCCTAGAATGGGATGATCTAGTGATGATGAGTCTCAATATTTTTTTTTCTTGCAGGCGATATAATAATTATGATAAACCTTATAGAATATTGTACTTGACCAAAACACTACTTTATTACATTGATGAGACTACTGAAACTTGTGACTTTTGTTCGGTTACTTATCTGCTGTCATTTGGCATTTCTAATCTTATTTTTTCTCTCCTTGTTCCTGTATGTGCTTTGCTATTTTTGATGGATCAGTTGTAACGGTGAGTTTACATTTATGTAGTCTTTGTCCCCTTCTTGTGCAGATTTTTTATGGCTGTAGACTTTGATATAATACATAGATGGGTGTGAGTTTTTCCTTCATTGTAGTCTAAGGGGTCGCGTTTCTCCTTATGGAGAGTGACACACCAGCTCTGGCACGTCAAGGTGAGGAGGCTTATTCGCCATGCAATGCTCCTCTGGGAAATTTAATATGCAAATTGCCTCTTCAGAGAAAAAATAGGACTTAGGTGGCGCTGTAGAGTACAAGTCCTCTTTTATCTGAAGAGGCAATTTGCATCCTTCATTGTAGAATTCCTGTAGTTGAAGATGGTAGTGTTTGAGAAAAATCTAAGTGATGTGCATGTTCAATAGATAAACAATTTAAAAAAAACTTAAACCTTTCAAACCACTCCTATTTACCTAAAAGTAATATGAAAAAAATACATTTTGTATCACTGCATCTAAAAAGGCTGAAATATATAACATATTAAATCACTTAACCCTCAGGGAGAAGTTAAAGTAGAGGGGAGAAAAACAAAAACCTGACTTGCCCCCCCCTCTCCAAAAAATAAAAGGTTGGATAAAAAGCCATAAAAAACTTCTATGTATCTCAAAATGATATTGATAATAGCTACACTTAGTACTGCAAAACACAAGTCGTCATATGGCTTAATTGATGGAAACATGATATTGTTATGGTGGGTCTCTGAATAAGATGACCCAAACCAGATTTATTTATTTATTTTTTTTAAAGATTTTCATTCTTTAAAAGAGGTCAAACATGGGGGGAAAAAAAAACCTATAGACGTTTGGTATTGGTGTAATTGTACTGACCCGCATAATAAAGCTAGCATTTACCATAACATGGTAATTAAAAAAGGGGAAAAAATTAAAACACATATTTAAATGAAGGTTTATATATATATATATATACACACACGTTACAGACCAAAAGTTTGGACACACCTTCTCATTTAAAGATTTTTCTGTATTTTCATAACTATGAAAATTGTACATTCACACTGAAGGCATCAAAACTATGAATTAACACATGTGGAATTATATACTTAACAAAAAAGTGTGAAACAACTGAAAATATGTCTTATATTCTAGGTTCTTCAAAGTAGCCACCTTTTGCTTTGATGAGTGCTTTGCACACTCTTGGCATTCTCTTGATGAGCTTCAAGAGGTAGTCACCGGAAATGGTCTTCCAACAATCTTGAAGGAGTTCCCAGAGATGCTTGGCACTTGTTGGCCCTTTTGCCTTCACTCTGCGGTCCAGTTCACCCCAAACCATCTCGATTGGGTTCAGGTCTGGTGGGGTGCTACGCCAAATGACCTGGCCGCCACAGTCATCACTCTCCTTCTTGGTCAAATAGCCCTTACACAGCCTAGAGGTGTGTTTGGAGTCATTGTCCTGTTGAAAAATAAATGATGGTCCAACTAAACGCAAACCGGATGGAATAGCATGCCTCTTCAAGATGCTGTGGTAGCCATGCTGGTTCAGTATGCCTTAAATTTTGAATAAATCCCCAACAGTGTCACCAGCAAAGCACCCCCACAACATCACACCTCCTCCATGCTTCACGGTGGGAACCAGGCATGTAGAGTCCATCCGTTCACCTTTTCTGCGTCGCACAAAGACACGGTGGTTGGAACCAGAGATCTCAAATTTGAACTCATCAGACCAAAGCACAGATTTCCACTGGTCTAATGTCCATTCCTTGTGTTCTTTAGCCCAAACAAGTCTCTTCTGCTTGTTGCCTGTCCTTATCCGTGGTTTCCTAGCAGCTATTTTACCATGAAGGCCTGCTGCACAAAGTCTCCTTTTAACAGTTGTTGAAGAGATGTGTCTGCTGCTAGAACTCTGTGTGGCATTGACCTGGTCTCTAATCTGAGCTGCTGTTAACCTGCGATTTCTGAGGCTGGTGACTCTGATAAACTTATCCTCAGAAGCAGAGGTGACTCTTGGTCTTCCTTTCCTGGGGCGGTCCTCATGTGAGCCAGTTTCTTTGTAGCGGTTGATGGTTTTTGCAACTGCACTTGGGGACACTTTCAAAGTTTGCCCAATTTTTCGCACTGACTGACCTTCATTTCTTAAAGTAATGATGGTCACTCTTTTTTCTTTACTTAGCTGCTTTTTTCTTGCCATAATACAAATTCTAACAGTCTATTCAGTAGGACTATCAGCTGTGTATCCACCAGACTTCTGCACAACACAACTGATGGTCCCAACCCCATTTATAAGGCAAGAAATCCCACTTATTAAACCTGACAGGGCACACCTGTGAAGTGAAAACCATTTCCGGTGACTACCTCTTGAAGCTCATGAAGAGAATGCCAAGGGTGTGCAAAGCAGTCATCAAAGCAAAAGGTGGCTACTTTGAAGAACCTAGAATATAAGACATATGTTCAGTTGTTTCACATTTTTTTAAGTATATAATTCCACATGTGTTAATTCATAGTTTTGATGCCTTCAGTGTGAATGTACAATTTTCATAGTCATGAAAATACAGAAAATCTTTAAATGAGAAGGTGTGTCCAAACTTTTGGTCTGTACTGTATATTTTTTCTCCACCACAAAATAAATATAATTCTTAGTTTTTCAGTACATTATCTGGAAAGCTTAAATGGTTCCAATAAACATTCCCTCATTTATCTATGGAAAATACTCATTAATGACTATTTCTGTGACTGGCGTCAATGCATGTACTGATCACTCGCTTCCCTTTAAACTTGCATCCATAGCACAGTAGTGAGCAATCAGAGTATGCTTTGTGTTTTCAGATCTGGCAGTCCTTTGCTGAACTAGATTTTTACATTTCTATAGCTTTGTTCTTTTTCACATTTATGCTCCTGTCACTAAACCCAGAAATATGTACAACACTGCAAATCTAATATCAAGTGACATAAGTGACTTCTCGCAATCTTTTCTTACCACAGTTATCTGATTTAGCGGATGGCACCGACCACAACTAACTTCCTTTTTACAGTGATGATTGTGTTTTAACTCCTATTTCTCCATAGACTCTGAGATCTGTACAATAAACCAAGCTTTTTACTAGCCCTTCCCGGTAAAGCGCTGCCTCTCGGATATATGTATTACAAGTGAGCTGTGACATCACATCTACAGTGCTCTTAACCAATGTAGACTAGTATGAGCCCAGTGATTGACTGCATTGCTGTAGATGTGGCGTCACTGCTGGAGTTGATGAACAAAGACTGGATCAGCAGCGGAGATGCAGGACTGGTCCCAGGGAAAGGGTGTAAAAGCCCAGTCTGTTTTATGTCTCTGAGGCTATGGAGTAATAGTCAAAATAGTACAACCCCTTTCAGTTTTGTGTATTTTACTTTATCAGAATGAATATATGAAAGAAGATTTCTTCATTAAAATTGAGACTTGGCACAAACCGGATGTGGGAACTCAAGAAAATGTAAGTTATTAGCCGATTATCAGCTGTCTTAACAAATTTTTAAAGAAAGCTTAAAAATCATTGTTCTCGGCAGCACATTGACTTATGTATACAGTAGATGTGCTGCCTATAGTTATGTGCGCATAGAACATCATGTCATCGTATTAATGATCGTTCTGTGTACTGCTGATTGGCTTGCATGTAGCCCAGGCCCCGGTCGCTGGTGTAATTGGGCCCTTAGAGCTATGAAGAACATTGTCAGAAGCTGTATGCCTCAGTACCGTACGACAGTATGTAGGTTCTTCTCACTGCTGGTATTCTGCTTTTTTGTGTCCTGTGATCGTCACAAGATTCTTATTATTTAGTTTTAATAAAATGCAAATATTGAAGGACTCATTTATTCCCCCCTTCTCCTTCCAGGTACATTGTCTAGATCCTAATGTGTGGAAGACTGTTGAGGTGGTCCATATCGATATTGCAGACAGAAGCCAAGTAGAACCAGCAGTAAGTATATCATGTAAAATTCCCCTTATGTGGATCCGACCGAAACGTCCGGACTTATTTCATTTATTTCTCCTCTAATCCAAACCTATAAAATCAGGTGTGACTTCAGTTAGCTCTTATAACCCAGACCCATGCCACATCTACAGGTGTCCAGATATATATATGTATATGGTATAAGAATTTCTGGAGGTTTCTGTGGATGCTGTCTGGCAGTATTCTTCTTTTTAAGACATGCTCAAAAATGTGGTTAACTTGTGAAAGGTGAATACAGAACGGAGTCCACACGGCTTTCACAGTAACTTCATTCAGGTGAAATGGCTTCATCAGGGATAAGTTGGAGGTCCCGTTGGAATACAGTTGTCCTGGGATTCTGATGGAAACTTTGTTGTGGTGTTTGGCGTAGAACTCTGTATAAGTGTGAACCTAGCCTTTTTCGTATTTTTTTTTTTTTCTCTTAATATGGAACTTTCCCGTTGCATTCAGTTGGGATTTTTTTATTTTAAAGTGCATTTTTAGTGAATTGCATCCAGATCTGCAACTAAATTTGCTAGTCCATAATATGGTCGCACATGGCCTTTGTTTACAGACGGTCTAACAGATGACATATATTGACACCCTTAGACTACAATATCGAATGGAAAAAAAAAAGTGTGTGTGTATATACAGTTAGGCCCATATATATTTGGACAGAATTTTAAACAAAACAATTCAGATGCAGTTGAAGTTCAGACTTTCAGCTTTCATTTGAGGGTATCTACATTAAAATTGGATGAAGGGTTTAGGAGTTTCAGCTCCTTAACATGTGCCACCCTGTTTTTAAAGGGACCAAAAGTAATTGGACAGATTAAATAATTGTAAATAAAATGTTCATTTCTAGTACTTGGTTGAAAACCCTTTGTTGGCAATGACTGCCTGAAGTCTTGAACTCATGGACATCACCAGACGCTGTGTTTCCTCCTTTTTGATGCTCTGCCAGGCCTTCACTGCGGTGGTTTTCAGTTGCTGGTTGTTTGTGGGCCTTTCTGTCTGAAGTTTAGTCTTTAACAAGTTTAATGCATGCTCAGTTGGGTTGAGATCAGGTGACTGACTTGGCCATTCAAGAATATTCCATTTCTTTGCTTTAATAAACTCCTGGGTTGCTTTGGCTTTATGTTTTGGGTCATTGTCCATCTGTAGTATGAAACGACGACCAATCAGTTTGGCTGCATTTGGCTGGATCTGAGCACACAGCATGGCTCTGAATACATCAGAATTCATTCGGCTGCTTCTGTCCTGTGTCACATCATCAATAAACACCAATGACCCAGTGCCACTGGCAGCCATGCATGCCCAAGCCATCACACTGCCTCCGCCATGTTTTACAGATGATGTGGTATGCTTTGGATCATGAGCTGTACCACGCCTTCGCCATACTTTTCTCTTTCCATCATTCTGGTAGAGGTTGATCTTGGTTTCATCTGTCCCAAGAATGTTCTTCCAGAACTGCTGGCTTTTTTAGATGTTTTTTTAGCAAAGTCCAGTCTAGCCTTTTTATTCTTGATGCTTATAAGTGGCTTGCACTGTGCAGTAAACTCTCTGTATTTACTTTCATGCAGTCTTCTCTTTATGGTAGATTTGGATATTGATACGCCTACCTCCTGGAGAGTGTTGTTCACTTGGTTGGCTGCTGTGAAGGGGTTTCTCTTCACCATGGAGATTATTCTGCGATCATCCACCACTGATGTCTTCCGTGGGCGCCCAGGTCTTTTTGCATTGATGAGTTCACCAGTGCTTTCTTTCTTTCTCAGGATGTACCAAACTGTAGATTTTGCCACTCCTAATATTGTAGCAATTTCTCGGATGGGTTTTTTCTGTTTTTGCAGCTTAAGGATGGCTTGTTTCACCTGCATGGAGAGCTCCTTTGACCGCATATTTACTTCACAGCAAAACCTTCCAAATGCAAGCACCACACCTCAAATCAACTCCAGGCCTTTTATCTGCTTAATTGAGAATGACATAACGAAGGGATTGCCCACACCTGTCCATGAAATAGCCTTGGAGTCAATTGTCCTATTACTTTTGGTCCCTTTAAAAACAGGGTGGCACATGTTAAGGAGCTGAAACTCCTAAACCCTTCATCCAATTTTAATGTGGATACCCTCAAATGAAAGCTGAAAGTCTGAACTTCAACTGCATCGGAATTGTTTTGTTTAAAATTCATTGTGGTAATGTCTAGAACCAAAATTAGAAAAATGTTGTCTCTGTCCAAATATTTATGGACCTAACTGTATGTGTAATAAATATAACAGGGCTGTGGAGTCGGTATAAAATGGACCGACTCCTAAAATATATAATAAATTGGGTACAGTAGTACAGTGCAGGATGTGCTGTAAATGTTTTCATAAGAATTTGAGAAAGTTATGAGATGTCCTATAAATGTCTGGTCTATTCCTGATCTAAGGATCTCTGCTTTTAGTGGAGATGAATCTGTGCTGCACTTTACGTACATGCTCAGTAGTGTGGAGTCGGAGGTTTGGCTTACTGACTCCACAGCCCTGGTGTGTGTGTGTGTGTGTGTGTCATTCTAATCTGTCCTGGGTGCAGTGCGATACCTCTTCTTCTTCTTTTTTTTTTATTTTTATTTTTTTTGCGGAGGCTTACCAGTAAGATGGAAGCCAAAAGGACAATCTTTTGGCCTCTGTCTAGTAAAATATCACTATGGACGTGTTTAGCTAGTACTGTATATTGGGAGTTTTCCTACATACATGCTAAAAATAGGGCATACACAGAGCCTGACTCGATCAAAGCACTGCAAGGAGCGGCAGAATAGGGAGGGTGCGCTTTATAACATTCTGCATTGTCCATGACTGTTCTCACCTCTGTACAGAGTCTGGCTATCCCCTTCCTCTCCACCGTCCATGACTGTGCTCCCCCTCTGTACAGTCTCTATCCCCTTCCTCTCCATAGTCGATGACTGCACTCCCCCTCTGTACGGACTATCCCCTTCCTCTCCATCATCCATGACTGCGCTCCCCCTCTGTACTGACTATCCCCTTCCTCTCAATCGTCCATGACTGCGGTCCCCCCTGTACAGTCTGTCTATCCCCTTCCTTTACATCGTCCATGACTGCTCTCCCCCTCTGTACAGTTTGTCTATCCCCTTCTTCTCCATCGTCCATGGCTGCGCTCCCACTCTGTACTGTGTATCCCCTTCCTTTCCGTCGTCCATGACTGCGCCTCCCCCCTGTAGTCTCTATCCCCTTCCTTTCCATCGTCCATGACTGCTCTTCCCCTTTGTACTGTCTATCCCCTTACTCTTCATCGTCCATGACTGCTCTCCCCCTCTGTACTGTCTATCCCCTTCCTCGCAATCGTCCATGACTGCGCTCCCCCTCTGTACTGTCTATCCCCTTCCTCTCCATCGTCCATGACTGCGCTCCCCCTCTGTACGGTCTATCCCCTTCTTCTCCATCGTCCATGTCTGCGCCCCCCCCCCCCCTCAGTACGGTCTATCCACTTCCTCTCCATCTTCCATGACTGTGCTACCCCTTGTACTGTCTATCCCCTTCCTCTCCATCGTTCATGACTGCGCTCCCCCTCTGTACTGTCTATCCCCTTCCTCTCCATCGTCCATGACTGCGCTCCCCCTCTGTACTGTCTATCCCCTTCTTCTCCATCGTCCATGTCTGTGCCCCCCCTCAGTACTCTCTATCCCCTTCCTCTCCATCTTCCATGACGGCGCTACCCCTTGTACTGTCTATCCCCTTCCTCTCCATCGTCCAAGACTGCGCTCACCTCTACAGAGTCTATCCTCTACCTCTCCATCGTCCATGACTGCGCTCCCCCTCTGTACTATCTATCCCCTTCTCCTTCGTCCATGACTGCGCCCCCCTCTGTTCGGTCTATCCCTTTCCTCTCCATCTTCCATGACTGCGCTACCCCTTGTACTGTCTATCCCCTTCCTCTCCATCGTCCAAGACTGCGCTCACCTCTACAGAGTCTATCCTCTACCTCTCCATCGTCCATGACTGCGCTCCCCCTCTGTACTATCTATCCCCTTCTCCTTCGTCCATGACTGCGCCCCCCTCTGTTCGGTCTATCCCTTTCCTCTCCATCTTCCATGACTGCGCTACCCCTTGTACTGTCTATCCCCTTCCTCTCCATCTTCCAAGACTGCTCTCACCTCTGTACTGAGTCTATCCCCTTCCTCTCCATCGTCCATGACTGCGCTCCCCCTCTGTACTGTCTATCCCCTTCTTCTCCATCGTCCATGTCTGCGCCCCCCCTCAGTACGCTCTATCCCCTTCCTCTCCATCTTCCATTACTGCGCTACCCCTTGTACTGTCGATCCCCCTTCCTCTCCATTGTCCAAGACTGCGCTCACCTCTGTACAGAGTCTATCCTCTTCCTTCCACAGGATGTATGACTGTATCACGGGCAGGACTCTTTCCTATTCTGCTGTTGTCTTGTATTAGTGACTGCTCTGTGCCCATACGTCTGTACTTCACATTCTTATGGAGCAAATAATAATTGCAAATTGCTATTTAATGCTTTATGTATAAACTATAAATGAATATGAATCCTTCCATAAAACTTCTTTCCCAAATCTCATACAACTATTGCAACGTCAAAATATGCCCACAACAAAATGATTCTGATTGTCACTTAAAGCTTAAATCTGCCTTTCCCTGAAAGGGGTTAATGCCGGTCAGTCACATCAGCCACCTATGGATATGCTCCATGTATATTTCTGGCTTTTCGTTACATTTCTTCGCTACTGGCACTCCTTCATGTCTGTACTTGAGTACTGCGTAGCACAGCAAGGTAGAAGATCCAGATTAGTGGCTTCAGGCTAGTGAGAAGTCTGGGCCTGTAGGCGGTGGGGACTCTCCTCTTATAGTCGAGTGCTTTGTGATTAGACTGGCAGCTGAGTGCTATCTGCGGCACTACAGGGTGGAGGACAGGAGGTGAAGGAAGTCTCAATAGTCTGAGATTTCAGCTCACTTGTGATGCATAGATCCAGCTGATAATGAGCTGCTAGCACTCATTCTGCACTACGCCCGAAGAGACACCAGTGCTGCTCTCTAGTGGCAATGATGAGAACTGCAGTTTTCTCATATAATGCAAAAGGGAAAAACTCTCCCCCTAATTGTGTGTGTTAAATGAAATAATTTTTAATAAAGTCACTATCTCATATTAGAGTCCCATTTATAGGGATTGTTTCAGGGAGACCGCCTCTATCCATGTTTAGGGCATATGGACATTGTGAAGATCTGAGGTTGTAGGTTGTAATAGTAACTTAGGCAGGTTAACGATGCAATTAGCTTTATGTCTTCTGTCCATGATATTACTGCAACTCCAGGTAGATGACCTCAATTTGATGCCCCCAGTCCACAAGATCCCAACCCAGGACCGGTAGTTCCACTTCCCCCGTACCAGGCGATACCCACTGTCTTCCAACTTTTGGTTGGCCCACAACTTTTGTATCTTGCGCCGGCAAGGTCTGCAGTCACAGCCTTTGCTCCTCCAGACGACTGATACCACAACCGTGTATCCAGCTCTGGCCGGCAACACCCCCCCCCCCCTCCATTCCATTCCCTCATCAGTGTCCCAAATACCCCAAGCCGCCCCCCAGAATTGAGCCCCGCTCTCAGAAAACACCTCCCCCAAAAGCTAACTATACATTGGTGAAGGTATTTTTCGGAGTCACCTAGGACTACATCTGAGATTCCCTGTGGTGACTGCTTCAATGGGTCTACTATCCCCTTCCACATAATGTGACTAGTGACTGGGAGAACAATGGCTTAATTGAGGCCCCTGAGACACTAACGAGAGTAATGGAATGATTGGTAATCAGGTAAAGCAATCTCGTGTCTGGCCTTATGTATGCATAAGATCCAGCCTGCACATCTTCCTCTGCTTACTGACACTGAATGGAAACATCAAATCCTGAAGCTGAACACTTTCCAGGAGAGATTTGTGCATCTTAAACTGACTAGCGAGCAAATCTCTAATAAAACACAACAACCAACAACATCGACATAACCTGTGCTCCGTACTGGAAAAAGTCTGCCGCCCCTAGAGCCGTGGACTCCATTGGTCCAATAGTCTTTAGTCCTTGGCCAGCTCCTCACAGACATCATAGAACCCTCCTCTCCTATAAGCCCGGCCTGGCAGTCTGGAGTCTTACTTTTATTACAAGGACAGCCATTTTTCAGAGTAGCTTGTTTTCCTTGGGGCCTGCACTCTGAAAGGGCTTTTCTAGTGATCACTTATCCACGTTCAAAGTGTAGTAAGCGCCGCTGCAGGCAACTACAGAACAGCTTTTATTTAAAAGAACCTTAACCATTTTGAAGTATCCGGAGCAAAAATCAGCTGACTGGTGGGGACTCCAGATGTCAGATCCCCACCGATACGCTATTTTTGATCTATCCTGTAGAGGTAATCAATACTTATACCCGGACAGCCCTTTAAGCCTGGGATCAGCCGGTTATCCCATACTTTACTGTATTTACTGCTAAGAACGCCTACTTTCCCTAGTACGTCTATACTGTTGGCTTTTGTATTCCTAAACTTTCCTTTGAGCAGTCATCATATATCCGTATTATACTAAATTATTTATTATGCTTTACTTATATAGTGCAGTCATATTCTGCAGTGCTTTACATACAGTTGTACCGGGTGGTGTTTTTGGCAGCAAGGTTTCCAGCATGTACTATAGTAAGAAGCAGGGTGCATTACTCTTGTCATCTTCTCCATGAATACCCAGGACTGCTTTAGCAATCTGCTGGTTGCCATTGGTGTCAGACATCAGCCCATAGACCACATGATGGCCTGGCTCACTGTGATCTCCTCTTTACAGGGTCCTCTGGACTGAACTTTCTAGTTCTCTCCTGTGCAGGCGTCTGCTGTCTCTCCATTTTTTAGATGCATTTCTTTTTGAACGCAGTTATGCCCCAGGCTACCAGCTATATTAGGTGCTATTGAAACAAGAGCATGAGGTCACCACCTCCATCACTGAGGTGACCTTATCTATCAGTGAGGTACACAGCATTCTTAGACTAATAAATTAAGGTGAATGCTTGATCTGACACCTCCTGATAGACACACAACTCTTTCAACATATTCCTGGCCATTGAGTAGAGTTGTCTTAATCTGAATGACTGCCAGGAGGGAGGTTCCTGAAGGGCTCCCTGGCCGATTGGTTGACCATAAGCCTCCTAGCATGGATGACGGACCCTGACCCTGGCCGATTGGTTGACCATAAGCCTCCTAGCATGGATGACGGACCCTGACCCTGGCCGATTGGTTGACCATAAGCCTCCTAGCATGGATGACGGACCCTGACCCTGGCCGATTGGTTGACCATAAGCCTCCTAGCATGGATGACGGACCCTGACCCTGGCCGATTGGTTGACCATAAGCCTCCTAGCATGGATGACGAAGCCAGAATATGAAGGTAGGAGAAGCGGCCATTGACTGGACAATTAGACATAGGGGTAGTCCAGCTGGTATCGCCCACCTGGTCTGGGCTCCCTTGTACATGGCATCAGACCTATTACATAGCTGATAAAATATATGACTGTTATTAATAATTGCTGGTTCTACTTTGCATTTTATATTGCTGTTCCTTATTAACTCTGTGCGCTCTCAGCCAGCCAATATGACGTGTTTGCAGCTCTCCTCCACGGACAGGAGGCATTCTCATCCGTCCTGACATTTTAGCCTGTTGTGTTTTTAACCTACTTGAGGAGCTCAAACTGTTTGTGCCGTACAGAGAGATGTGGCGGACGAGCCAGTTTAAGGGTTGCAGAAACTGCACAGCGGAATTAGCCTCCAGTAATCCTCAGAGCCGAAGATTCGAGTGGGTTCCAGCTGTCATCCCCCAGAGTCTTCTAACAAAGCTAATGAGATGAGAAGTGTACAGCTGGTGGCAAACAAAATAAACCACAAGCCAAAGGCTCGCCTGCAGTGGTCCGCTCTCCCTGTGGGATCCTGAAGGAGATTGCATGCTAACAAAGCCAGAAGGCTGTCTCCTTCCACACTATTGCTCATTTGCAGCTGTAATTGGGAGCTGCGCATTGTGTTTCCTACGCAGAATTCTGTCATGTATCATAGAGTCGGCTTTTGTTTTTCTTCTGTTCTTTTCCAAACTGAATCCTCTGTTAAAAAGAAATGAACTGTAGATTTTTCTGTGCATGGACTAAGTGGTGCCGGTTCCTATATATGTGACTGCTCTATGGGTGGCTCACCCAGTGACAATGTATTGTGAGACTGGTGTAACTGGTCTGCCCCGAGGAGCTGCTGGAGGAATGCTATTTATGTAAGGCTTGGGTGCACGTAGAACGGAAGAAATGTGCCCACCGTTTTGCCACAAGTCCCTGGCAGCTCCATATCAAAATCTTCATGTGAATTCCTCGCGAAGAATTGACACGATTCAGAATTTAAAATCCAAACCATGCAACAATTTTTGCGGCGAAATTTTCGGCTACGTGTGAATGAGATTTGTAAGTACCTCTGGTATTATGCCTTAGATTTTCAGCTCAGGAATCTGCGCAGAAAATCTATTTAAGTATGCAACACAGGTTGGAAAATGACCAGCGCTGTGGATGGGATTGAGCAGTGCAGGTGATGTCAGATCCACAGCACATCACTCTTAGGGCGCAGTCAGACGGCTGTGTAACACGGATGACTATCACAATGCATGGACTGGCTGACGACTCTCCTGATCCGAGCGTGACTTCTGCATAGAAATACATACTGTCACTCTGTGGCCAGGAGAGCTGCCGGCCAGTCTGTGCCATCGTCCGTGTTACCGGCTGTCTAACTGCGCCCTTAAGCTGTGGATATTCATCGCAGATATTATCTTTGGCAATGCAGTAAGTGATATCTACAGAATGAGTCTGCGCAACTTTACCTGGAATTGCGCTGCAGACGTTCCCCAGCTGATGTCACATGTCGACCTACTGTAAAGGGGTGGAATCTGCAATATATCTGACATGATGTTTTTTTTTTTTTGTTATTAGTGGATGGAGTGGTGTTGGTGTCCTTTTATGTTTGTGGTCACTCCAAATCCTCAACCAGAGGATTCTTTTCACTCTGCAGATCTGGGTTAAATCCCCCCATACTCCTTAGATGGCTGTCAGTCAAGTTTGCCTCGGACGTCTCTCCCATAAAGAGGAATGCTCATTCGGTCGCATTCTCTTATGTATTCTATGAGAGGGATGTTATCAGTCATGTCTGGTGGCTGCTTATCTATGGGAGAACATAAGGATCCAGTCTGATTCCAGAATTTATTTCCCCTAACAATCATCTGGCCGGGGCCCCTATACCCATTACATGGATGATTGTAAGCATTGCTACAAATGCCCAGCCTGCTCCAATACACATCAGATTATCGTTGGCCGAACCGTCCAATATCAACGTGTGTGACTGATGATAATCTAATGTGTACGGGGGGCTTAAAGCTCGGAGCAGGCTGGGCACCTGTAGCATGCTTACAGTGATGGATACAGTATTTTGGACCCTGATAAGGATATAGATTGCTTATTACATTATTATACCTTTGTGTTTTGCAGGATTACAAAGCCGATGAAGATCCAGCAATATTTCAGTCTTGTAAAACAAATCGGGGACCTCTGGGGCCGAATTGGAAGGTAAACTAGGAAATTACAATGGGTTTCTCCACTCTTGTATGCAAAAATAGTGGTCACCGTACCCCTGTAATGGTTTTGTGTGACAAAAGGATTTCTCATTGTAGCAACTTCTGACATCTCAATCCAACTGGTCAGATGAATGACACTGGTAGGGGTTCGCCGTGCGGTGCCCACCAATGAGCAGGTCATGGCACTGGCTTTTATGAAGTGTTGAATGAACATCTGTGGCCATCTCCCCTTTGAAATCCGTGTAAGATCCTCCAAGTCTCCTCTTGGCCTCGGTAACTGTTGGATAGTAATGAGTACAGTGGAGGCCTGACCGGCCCCTAACATCAGCAATCACATGATAACTTGGCCCTCCTGAATGTTACTATTGGCGTCTGGCAGCCGCATGTACCTGGTTGTCAAACGGCTGCTTGGCCAGGGTATTGGGGGAGTGTGCCCATCTGTATGTATATAGATCTTCTATGAAAAGTGTGCTATATACATGAGAATTACACTAGCACTTTGCATTACATTCTTCGGCCACCAGAGGGCATAGCGCAAGACTTGCCTTACATATATGGTAATTATCCATAATTTGCTCTTTTATCGTTAGATTTTAATCTCCTTAACTTCAATAATCTAGTATAAGTTTCCCATTGTTTCCATATAACTGCTGTTCAAACCCTTCAGTCACATAATATGTCTGCCTGGCAGGTGATGAGACGTTCATCCTAAGGGCTTTTGCGCAGTAGTCTGAAAGGATGAAGTTAAAATCTAATATATTTTCATCCACAACTTTTTCAGAAAGAACTGGCAAATGCAGAGGACTGTCCACGAATGTGTGCTTACAAACTAGTTACAATTAAGTTTAGATGGTGGGGACTTCAAAATAAAGTAGAACATTTTATTCAAAAGGTAAGACTCTCCAGAAAAATGTGTTTTTTTTATTTTTTAAAAAAGTTAATGAATTCACTTCTGTGGGGGTCCGACACCCAGAACCTTTATTGGGTCTGGTGACTGCCGGATGTAAATGGAGCTGCATATCTACTCTTATTCTGATCTAACCACAGCTGACTGGTTGGGGCGCTGGATGGTGGACCCCCACCAATCTGATATTGATGAACTATCCTGAGGATACATCATCAATATCATATGACCAGAGAACACCTTTAACCTGTGTAATATACTTTTATGGTCATGCCTACAAAAGTAAATTACATGTATGATTTTTTTTTTCGACTTTTGGGATGTGGAAGTGGAGACCACCATGCCTGGTGTAATTGTGTATGAGGACATCGTATAACCCCATTGAGCAATACAATACTAAAAAATTCAGTAACCCGGTGTTGACCCTGCCACAGGCGGTTTTGTCTATCAATCTGTCCATAGATGACCATACATCATCAATAGCTGTTGGGGCAAACTGTGTTGGCCTCCCACCATCCTCGGACATATGCATGCTTTGTCTGTCTGTCTGTCTGTGCTTTCAACAGGAAAAGGTGGCCGCTTATCTATCGGGAGAGCAAAAGCATTGAGTTTTGATATTCAATGTGCCTGACCCCCTCCTTCCCTGTAATATCTTCTAACAAGGGGAATCTGGAGGCCCCCATATACATTAGATAATCAGTGGGTAATGCGTACGGGACCTTTCATGGGTTTTGGGGTTTTCCAAAAAATGTAAGGTTTTCACCTAAAAAAAGAATCGGTATTAACCTGCAGATTGGTGGGGGTCTAACTATTGGGGCGCTTGCCAATCTTGGAAATGAGGCTATGAAATGCATGCCACTACTTCATTCATTCATTCATTCTCAATGGGAGTGCCAGATATAGCCAAGCACAGGGCATCACCATCTCTGGCAGCCCTATAGACAATCAATAGTTTCCTTTTGTGCATGTTCAGTGCTCTTTCCGATAGGGCACTTTAGAGTCCCATTTTTTTTTATTTTTTTGGATCAATGGTGGTTGACCATGGAACCCATGGATAGGTGAAGACTTTATTAGTATTGGGAATGACCTTTTAAGTGTCTTTGGCAGATGCATTACTTTAGGGTTCTGTGTCCATCTGGACAGACCCTTTTATTCATTTAATATATGGCCCCATCGAGATTTTGTCTGAATCCCATTTTTAGGGGGACTCAGATGACCCCACTGCAGGAGCGTGTAAACAGGGCCTTAGGCCTACCAAGGGAAGGCAGAGCTGACAAACAGATTACAAAATTAGTGAATTTCGCATTCAGTAAACTTGTTGTTTTTTCTTATTTTGTTTTAAGCAAGAAAAGCGAATATTCACAAACTTTCATCGTCAGTTGTTCTGCTGGATTGACAAATGGATTGACCTAACGATGGAAGACATCAGGCGAATGGAGGATGAAACACAGAAAGAGTTAGAAGCGGTGAGGATTTCTATTGATCTGGTATTTAAGCTTAACCTAAAAGAAAATTAATTTTATAGTCTTATTAATATTTTGTAAAGGGGATAGGTGATAACTTGTTGATCAGTGAGGGTCCGACTGCTGATCTGCAGGACTTTCCTCCCCATTAAAATGGTGCAGCAGTGTGCATGTGTGACCTAACCAATACCTTATGGGGCTGCCGAGCACTGAGCTCTGCTTTTTTCAGCAGCCCCCTAAAGCATGACTTGAGTGATGGTCGGGCGTCCGACCCGTCTTACTGTTTTGTAACAAAAAAAAAAGTTCCCAGTCGCAAATAGAAAAATTCCCAATCTGCCGATCAGTGCAGGTTCCAGCAGAGCTATACCCACTGATTCACAAGTTATCACCTATACTGTGGATAGGTAATAACTTGTTTTAACTGGACAACCTCTTTAAGGCCTGGCATTAGCATTCTGTTCAGTGTAACTTCTTACTAGATATTTTTATATGGATTCTCCCTTAACTTTTTATAGTTTAATTAAAAATGTATCATTTTGGCTTCTCCAGCCTCTATATATCACTGTACTCCAGCGTTATCAGTGAAATCTGTCAGTGAATTTGTTCTGAGTTTGCAATTTTTTTCTCTTCTAAACAATATTTTACACTGGATTATGACCAGTTGAAAGTAAACTTGTGATTTGGTCATAAATCCGCTTAGAAATTCGTTCAGAAGAGACATGAGTGTTAGTCAGACCAGCTCGCTTACAGATTTAACTTTTAGCTCATTCTGCAGTCTGCTGTGTGCGGTGATACATAGAGGCTGTAGAAGCCAAAGGGTCCAGTATTTTTATTGAAAATGTATTGTAAAAAAATGCTTTTTAGCAAAAAGTAAAGAAAAAGTTCTTAAACACAGCCCTCCATCTATGGTTCCGTGCTTTGTAATAAAAAGTAGACAAAACCTTAACACTTTCTTGTTTGAAAAACTGAAGAACAGATTTTTTTTTTTTTTGTCAAAATCTAATCCTTTGACATTTTCAGTATATGGTTTGCTGTTGAATGAGAACCCTCTGGTTTCTGGTCAGGGGCAGCAAACTTGTCACTAAAGTCCTGTTCTCAGCTGAGACATTGATACATCCACATTGGGAGAATGTATCGAAGTCTAAATGTTCCAAAGAAACCCTTCTTTTCTTCAGTTGCACAATATTTATTGCATTTTTTTAGACCCATTCTTCACATTGCTTGAAGAGGGAATTTGGCAGAGTTTTTGGGCACAAACTAAACCAAGTAATTGGTGAAAAGTTATGGTGCCTTTTAGATGTGCTGATTTTGGCCCTATCACAAGTGACTGTATACAATGATGTAGATAGGTTGATATTGGCAGCATATTTCCTGTTTACACACTGCGGTGACTGTCGATAACTATGTGAACATGCTGGTGATCACCTGAAGAATGAGCAAAACTCTTGTTCTTTGAGTGATCACATGATCATTGCTATCGGCCACTCATCTGTGTAAACCGGGGGGATGGTGTGTGGCCTCAAGACCACAATATGCTGCTGTATGGGGACAGAATGATTTTGCATTAATAACTCTTCTGTCCTGACATTTGTGTAACTGCTGCTTATGTGTGTGGATAACATACCTGTGGTGGATT
Source organism: Phyllobates terribilis (assembly GCF_046119375.1). Taxonomy (NCBI): domain Eukaryota; kingdom Metazoa; phylum Chordata; class Amphibia; order Anura; family Dendrobatidae; genus Phyllobates; species Phyllobates terribilis. The sequence continues at coordinate 294,186,388 of NW_027362761.1, read as the reverse complement.
CTTGTTAAGATTTAGGTTAAAGGAGTTTTTCACTACTCCATCAATGCCTTCTGAGTCCCTAAGTTTCCCCCCCCCCAGTAAAATACCTATACTCCCCTACGGTGCTGGCGTTCCAGAGGTTTCTGCACTGGCTCTCCTGAGGCTTGAGTGACATTTCTAGTTGACATCTGGAGGAAGGAGAGCAGCAGTAGCAGTAGCGCTCGCTTCCTCCGGATGTCTTGATTTGTCCGAAGGAGGGTAGAGTGAAGCCTGTGCTGATTGGTCGCAGAGATCGTGTGCACACGAGCCGCAGGAAATCAAGTGCCGACACAGCTGAAACAGCAACAGCACAGCTGGAACAGCAACAGCACAGCTGGAACAACATCAGCAGCGGAGGTGAGTATAAGTGTTATAATTTTTTCTAGGGGAAAATAGGATTCAGAAGGGATTGTCCGAGCAGTGGACAACCCCTTTAAGTTCCCACAATGAGTTTTTGGTGCATTTTTGACGCTGCATATTTTTGCCACGCAAAAAAAACCACAACCTTTTACAGTTCCAGCAAAATGGATAGGATTTATAGAAATGTCATGCTTACTGTGCGTTTTTTACATTTTTTGCTCAGTGTAAACTGACCTGCGGTAAGTTTTTGAAATCTGCAACATGTCAGTTTTTCTTGGGGCAAATATGCATTTTATTTGTGGATTTACTCTATAGACATAAAGCAGATGAAAAAAATCAGTAGATAACACATATGCGGAAATGTACTAAAAATGCATGTAATCTGCCATTGACTTTAGCAATAAAGTTGTATCAAAAACAAAGCAACTTTATTTAAAATATGACATACCAAAAGAGACAAATACTGCAGCTGAAAACGCCCAATAAAAACGCACTCAAAAATGTGATGAAAAAACACAAGTATTGTAATTTATTGAATAGGTGCAGAAATGCTGCAACATCAAATCTGCACCAAATACTCGTCTTGGGAACGTAGCCTTAGGCCTCATTCAGACATCTGTTTTTCGTGTACGTGTTCAGTGTTTTTCAGATAATAGGTATGTTATCTATGGGGCTGTTCACATGTCCATGGTCATTTTTCCCCACAAGAAATTATGGAGACACATCCATTTGGGATCAGTCACAGAACAAAATCACCCATACAGGTTTTATGGGTCCATGAAAACAGCAGACAAGTGACGCGTGCTGTCCACTATGAGTACTGAATGGATAGAAGAAGGAGCTTTGTAGTTTTAGATCAGAGTCTCAGTGTTTAGTGTTTCTAATGTGCAGCGTGTTCATTATTCCTGTGGATTTCTCCTTTATTAACCAGCAGGATTTTTCTTTATACCGACTCCCAGGCAGCATCACTAAGGGGTTCATTATGTTTAGCCCATACAAGTGTTTTCTGGGTGGGCTCCTCATGGAGGACTATCTTTTGTCCTTCTATCTGTGTTCATTTTATTTTTCAATGATTTTACTTTAGATACGTAAGAAGGGTCCTGTGCGAGGTACATCTGCGGCAGACACCTAAACAAGCCAGGTCTAGTTACAGGGGCAGTATTGAGGTGTGTAAGTAGCAGGCACATAATAAGGTGATGGTCCTATACTACGTCATATGCTCAAACGCTTGCTCCAGTCTTTTGCTCCCTCTGTTGGCTGCACATTTCTATGTACTTTCTTCTGTATCTTCTATGTCTTCAGCTGACTTATCTGTTGCCTTATGGAAGTTAATTAGAATCTATCAGCAGATGTTTTTGCTATTCCATTTGAGAGCAGCATGATGTTGGGGCAGAGACCCTAATTTCAGCGAAGACCACTTACTGGGCTCCATGCTGCAGTTTTGATTAAAACTCCATGCTGCAGATCTAGCAGTTCTCTGAATGCTGAGCTCTGTATAATCCCTCCCACCCCACTGATTGGCAGCTGTTTTCTGGTTACTCTGTGCATAGGAAGAAAGCTGCCAATCATTGGTGGGGCGTGGTTATACAGAGCTCATAAATATGGAGGACTACCTAGCAGCAGATTTATTAGTGCTCTAGTGGTAAAATCACCGTTTTATCAGCAGGAGATTGTCAGAAGTAAAACAAGCAGCTCAGTAAGTGTCACATCACTGGAATCAGGGTCTCTGTCTCTACATTTTGCTGCAGATTCGGTGGCAAAATCTTGGTGACAGATTCCCTTTAAAGAATGATATGGTGGTAGCGGTGGCTCGCTCTGGGGTGTAAAGGCTTCTTTTCTAAGCACCTATCAATGTTTTCTATATAGCAATGCTGATACATTTTTCTTATTCAGGGGGATATATAACTTGTAATGAAGATTATTCCCTAATGACCACACTGAAACATGTGGTTTAATAGTGTTATTTCTTTTCTTTACCATGCAGCTACGCAACCAAGGTCAAGTGAGAGGGACAAGTGCTGCCAATGACGAATGAAGCCGGACCTGACCAAACCGCATGCAGAATTGTCATTTACATCCGTGTTTATATACCTGTATGGATATAGCTATATAAACACTCTGAACATAAACTATTTAAGTGTACTGTACCTGACATGAGCAAAAAATGTAAAGTCGGTGCACTGTACATGACTAGTTTACAAGCCGATGAATGTCACTAGCATTGTAAGGCATGGACTCCTGACGGCCAGGCCATCTCATCATTCTGCAGAACCTGTTCCACTTTTATTTCTTCTAGGTTAATGCCAGGCAAATAAACTGCAGGTTTTTTTTGTTCTGTAACAGATCTACCAGATAGTAATAAGCTGTGGCTTTGATAACTGCGGGATTATTGTAGTGTCATGTAATGCTGGGCTTCGAATAAACCTTTATCTGACAATTCTTGGATGTGAGGATGTCCTCACAAAGTGTCCGAGGCACTGATATACCCTACATTCTCTTAGGGTAAATTATGAATTCGCTCTAAAATGCCCAGCTGGTCATATATACTTATTTTTTTATTAAACAGATTGAATTTGCCACCGCAGTGAACGGCTTTGGTTTCATTGGTCTTTTCTAGCTGTTTATTGGGTTTGCTGATTTTCGTCCTTATTCATACGGAGTTGTCTGTCTTTCTAGGGTCTTGTCCTTCTTTTCCTTTATTTTTCATATATATTTTTTTTTTAATACGTGAAAACTACTGGTGAAATATCATGAGTATGCTGTGCACCCTTTGTAGCTAGGTGGTTACATTATATTGTTTCCCCTGTAGTTTTCTGGATGGCGGCTGGAATACATCAACCACATTCACTGCTATGTTCTTGCATTCTCCATTTCTTTCTCTGTAGTTTTCCCCCTTTTTTTTGGAATGAGTCTTGCACACTCACTTGAAAGACGTTGCTCATTTCAGATGTCGCAGTGTGGGATCTATGCAAACTGTTTAATTTCTCCATTATTTATGCTTTCCAGTCTGAGGCTCTTCTACGTGTAAAATGAATATTTAATTTAATATATAAAGACATTTAATTAGAGGTGTGAGAGAGGGTAACACGATGTTATACAGTTCAGTTGTAGATACAGTACAGACCAAAAGTTTGGACACACCTTCTCATTTAAAGATCTTTCTGTATTTTCATGACTTTGAAAATTGTACATTCACACTGAAGGCATCAAAACTAAGAATTAACCGCTTCCCGACCGCCCACTGTAGATAAACGTCGGCGCTGCCTAGGCTCTGTGCAGCGCCGACGTTTAAAAACGGTGGGTGGTCCCGCAGCGCTCAGGACCCCGAGGGTCCTGCAAGAGCTGCGGGTAAAAACCTGAAGGTGTGAACTGGAACATAAATTGATGTGCTTGCAAAATGTAAATGCATGTTCACACAAGGCCATTAAACAAAGAGAAACCAAAGACAAGAAAAATACCCAAATAATTAAAAGTAAATATATAAATCGCACAGTGCAAAAATAATAATAAATAATAAAGGGTATTTAGTTAACATAATTTTGATCAAAATAATGTAAAAGCTGTCCCGCCACGTCACGGCATCCCTTGTGGGACAGTCCTAACTCTAATATTAAAAACCTTACCATTTGTCAAGTGACCTACATATGGACAAGGACAGAGAGACTGGATCCCTGGTGCAAGCATAAAACCGAGGCAGGATCAGCGTCCCAGCCCAGACAAAGGGCGGCCACACCCTTTTATATGCACTCAAGCATACTAACTGCAAAGAAAAAACCTGAAGGTGTGAACTGGAACATAAATTGATGTGCATGTTAACTAAATACCCTTTATTATTTATTATTATTTTTGCACTGTGCGATTTATATATTTACTTTTAATTATTTGGGTATTTTTCTTGTCTAAGAGCTGCGGGTGCGGTGCAGAGCGATGGCTCTGACAGGGAACATCATCGGGACCTGATTGGATCAGGTCCCAGTGATGTTAACCCTTTGCTGTCTTCTATATGCCACGATCTATAGTGATCGCGGCATATAGAAGATAGCAGAAGGAGAGGGGGTCGTCTACTTACCTCTCCGACGACCCCTGATACCTTCCAGGACCTGGCGTTGTTATGGCAGCTGGAGGTCACATAGCCGCCTCCAGATCTGCCATATATAGTGTCCTGCTAGGCTCAGCCTGCAAGCTGAGTCCAGCAGGAGACACAGTGTGAAACTGTCAGCAGTGGTCTCATCCAATGTAATATATGTCTATTACATTGGATGAGATCAGTGATCAGAAAAATAAAAATTAATGTCCCATACAGGGACTAAGTAAAAATGTAAAAAAAAAATCTTTTCAAACTGTTAAAAAAAAATCAGAAAATAAATAAAAATAAATAAATAAAATATTAAACCGATAAATCCGTATATTTATGCAAAAACAAAAGTACACATTTGGTATCGCCGCGTCCGAAACAACCCGAGATATAAAACTGTTACACTAATTAACTCCTTCTGTGCACACCGTAATAAAAATAAATAAAAAACTGAGCAAAAAACTATGCTTTTTCCTCATATCGCCAAACAAAAAGTGGAAAAAAATGCGATCAAAAAGCAAAATGGAAATAAAAATGGTACCGCTGAAAACGTCATCTTGCTACGCAAAAAAAAAAGCCGCCATACAGCTCCATCAGCCGAAAAATAAAAAAGTTATAGCGCTCAGAATAATGTGATGCAAAAAAAATATTTTTTCTATAAAATTGTTTTATTGTGTAAAAGTACCAAAACATAAAAAAATATACAGTAAGTGTAGTATCTCTGTAAACGTACTGACCCGAAGAATAATGCTGCCTTATCACTTTTACCACACGCATAACGGCATAAAAAAAACCCTCAAAAAACAATTCCTGAATTGTTGGTTTTTGTTAATTTTACCTCCCAAAAAACGGAATAGAAAGCTATCAAAAAATGTCACGTACCCAAAAATGGTACCAATAAAAATGTCAACTCGTCCCGCAAAAAACAAGCTGTCACATGACTCTGTTGGCTGAAATATGGAAAAATTATAGCTCTCAAAATATGGCGATGCAAAAACTAGATTTTGCAAAAAAAAAGCGTCTTTTAGTGTGTGACAGCTGTCAATCATAAAAACCCGATATAAATCTGGTATCTCTGTAATCGCACCGAACCGAAGAATAAAGTAATCTCATCACTTATACTGCACGAGGAACGGCGTAAAAAATAAATAAAACCAATTCTTCACCTGTTACTGATTTTGTTTATTATGTCTCCCAATGTGCTCACCACACATCTAGATAAGTTCCCTAAGGGGTCTAGTTTCCAAAATGGTGTCACTTGTTGGGGGTTTCCACTGTTTAGGCACATCAGGGGCTCTCCAAACGCAACATGGCGTCTGCTAATTATTCAAACAAATTTTACATTCAAAAAGTCTAATGGCTCCTTCCCTTCCAAACCCTGCCGTGCGCCCAAACAGTGGTTTTCCCTCACATATGGGGTATCAGCGCACTCAAGAGAAATTGCACAAAAAATTTTGGGGTCCATTTTTTCCTGTTACCCCTGCGAAAATAAAAAAAATTGGGTCTAAAGTAACATTTTTGTGAAAAAAGTTAAATGTTCATTTTTTTCTTCCACATTCCAAAAATTCCTGTGAAGCACCTGAAGGGTTAATAAAGTTCTTGAATGTGGGTTTTGAGCACCTTGAGGGGTGCAGTTTTTAGAATGGTGTCACTCTTGGGTATTTTCTGTCATAAAGACCCCTCAAAGTGACTTCAAATATGATGTGGTCCCTAAATAAAAAAATGTTTTTGTAAATTTTGTTGGAAAAATGAGAAATCGCTGGTCAACTTTTAACCCTTATAGCTCCCTAACCCAAAAATTTTGGTTCCAAAATTGTGCTGATGTAAAGTAGACATGTGGGAAATGTTATTTATTAACTATTTTGTGTGACATATCTCTCTGATTTAAGGGCATGAAAACTCAAAGTTTGAAAATTGCAAAATTTTCGCCAAATTTCCGATTTTTTCACAAATAAACGCAAGTGATATCAAAGAAATTTTACCACTATCATGAAGTACAATATGTCACGAAAAAACAATCTCAGAATCAAGGGCATCCGTTGAAGCGTTCCAGAGTAATTACTTCATAAAGTGACCGTGGTCAGAATTGAAAAAATTGGCCCGGTCACGAAGGCAAAAACAGGCTCTGGCGCGAATTGGTTAACACATGTGGAATTATATACTTAACAAAAAAATGTGAAACAACTGAAAATGTCTTCTAGTCTAGGTTCTTCAAAGTAGCCACCTTTTGCTTTGATGACTGCTTTGCACACTCTTGGCATTCTCTTGATGAGTTTCAAGAGGTAGTCACCGGAAATGGTTTTCACTTCACAGGTGTACCCTGTCAGGTTTAATAAGTGGGATTTCTTGCCTTATAAATGGGCTTGGGACCATCAATTGTGTTGTGCAGAAGTCTGGAGGATACACAGCTGATAGTCCTACTGAATAGACTGTTAGAATTAGTATTATGGCAAGAAAAAAGCAGCTAAGTAAAGAAAAACGAGTGGCCATCATTAATTTAAGAAATGAAGGTCAGTCAGTGCGAAAAATTGGGAAAACTTTGAAAGTGTCCCCAAGTGCAGTTGCAAAAACCATCAAGCGCTACAAAGAAACTGGCTTAAATGAGGACCGCCCCAGGAAAGGAAGACCAAGAGTCACCTCTGCTTCTGAGGATAAGTTTATCCGAGTCACCAGCCTCAGAAATCGCAGGTTAACAGCAGCTCAGGTTAGAGACCAGGTCAATGCCACACAGAATTCTAGCAGCAGACACATCTGTACAACAACTGTTAAGAGGAGACTTTGTGCAGCAGGCCTTCATGGTAAAATAGCTGCTAGGAAACCACTGCTAAGGACAGGCAACAAGCAGAAGAGACTTGTTTGGGCTAAGGAACACACGGAATGGACATTAGACCAGTGGAAATCTGTGCTTTGGTCTGATGAGTCCAAATTTGAGATCTTTGGTTCCAACCACCGTGTCTTTGTGCGACGCAGAAAAGGTGAACAGATGGACTCTACATGCCTGGTTCCCACCATGAAGCATGGAGGAGGAGGTGTGATGGTGCGGGGGTGCTTTGCTAGTGACACTGTTGGGGATTTATTCAAAATTGAAGGCATACTGAACCAGCATGGCTACCACCTGAACTCAATCGAGATGGTTTGGGGTGAGCTGGACCGAAGAGTGAAAGCAAAAGGGCCAACAAGTGCTAAGCATCTCTGGGAACTCCTTCAAGATTGTTGGAAGACCATTTCCGGTGACTACCTCTTGAAGCTCATCAAGAGAATGCCAAGAGTGTGCAAAGCAGTCATCAAAGCAAAAGGTGGCTACTTTGAAGAACCTAGAATATAAGACATATTTTCAGCTGTTTCACACTTTTTTGTTAAGTATATAATTCCACATGTGTTAATTCATAGTTTTGATACCTTCAGTGTGAATGTACAATTTTCATAGTCAAGAAAATACAGAAAAATCTTTAAATGAGGTGTGTCCAAACTTTAGGTCTGTACTGTATATCTGCAATAGATTTTTGTAACGGAGCATGTTCAATGCTTAGTGTTTGTTTGGCTTATTAAAATGAAATATTTTAGAAATGAAATGAAAGGAAAGATTTTTTTACAATGTCCAGCTAGAACTGCAACGTTAAAACTCTTGTAGTCGGTGTTCACACTTGCCTTTACACGACACCTTTATAGTACATGCCCCTCGTTCTACCTGATTATTCTAGAGATTTACATCCCTTATTATCATGATCCAGAAATGATTTCCCTCTGGAGGGAATTAGAGTCAAACACGAGGAAATGTTGCAGTGTCTTAGTCCAGATTTTAAAATTCAGGGGAACTTTTAATGAATGTAAAATGTCAAGAATTGCAGTCTGGTGTGTGAACAGTATGTCAAATAAGTGTAAGTAACTAATAAATTTGATCACCAAAAATGTCAGTTCTACAATTGAATAAAGACTCTTTATTTCAGATACTTTTGTATCAACCGCTTCAAAAGAACTGAAGTTTCCAATGTGTTCTGTTAAAGAGGTTAATAAAATACATAAATCTACGATTTCGAGTGGCCTGGTTGCTAAGTGCGAATGGAGCGCAAGTGAGCATGTGCGACCACTCGTATGGACAATGAATGGAACAGTGGTCACACATGCTCACAATGGTTCTATTTACCCTGGGAATTTTGGGACCCCTGTGATTGAGAAAACTTTATTCCTTTTAATAAGGGCTCTTTCAGATGTCCATGATCATCGGTCCGTTCTCTGAGTGGAATGCATGGACTGTCGGCACCTCTCCTGACCCGAGCGTGACTGCTTCATATATTTCTTTGAGGCTGTCAAGCTTGGTTCGGGATACGCGCGGCAAGTCCGTGCATTGCGATCCTAGATCAGACCGATTATCAGACGTCTGATAGAGCCCTTAGTTCCATATGTCGGTCTCTTGCCTCTTCATTCTTTAGCTGCTGCAGTTACACCAGACCGGCGCCATTGTATTACAACTGTGTTAATCAAGCTTCCATGACTTGCTTTCTGTTTAAGTCAGTGGTGATAATCTGTCACTTATATAGCATTTCCTCTGTGATGGGATGAAATGGTCTCTCCCACACTGGGATAATCTTTCCCTTCCCTACACACTTCATTACATTATCCAGGATGTGATCTGTCTGTATTGGCTGCTGGGATCATTACTATTTTTTATGTGTGTGCCCTATTTATGCTGGGGGCTGCACACACTACTATTAAAGAAATCTATTATTTGATTCCTCTGTATTGAAGATTGATAAGAGCATTAAAAATACTCTTATTAGTTGCAATACTTACGGTGATGCGCACCCACACCATTTACATGTTAAATAATCATGTTTTCATGTAGTAGTAGCCTAAGTTAAAGAGAAACCACCATTTAATTTTTTGTTCTTAAATCAATAGTACACATGAAAATAAGAAACTTTGTAATATATCTTAGAGAAATCCAGTTCTTGCAATTCCTTATTCACATGTAAATCTGAATACCGATTTTCCCTTTACTGAGATAGACGACAGTTGGTGTTTATAAAGTTCTATGGAGAAGTGTAACCGTTGTTTCAGGTGAACTTGCAGCAGAATGGTCTGTCTGCCTCTAGCTCATCCCTCCTCTAACCTGATCTGTGAGGTTTTATTCATGGAGTTGCAATTACCAGATGAAATGTCACTTTATAATTGACATTTCACATATTGGTGGAGGAGACATGGCATGTAATAAGAATACAAAGCCTCAATAATCTGGGAGGTGTACAGTGGATTTAGGCTACTTTCCTGTTGGTCATATACTAAGTAGATTTTTGTGTTGTGACATTTCTTCTGAACAAGATTTTACAAGCTCTACGGCATAAATTGACTGGTGACAGTATATTCTGTGGATAACGCAATGGATTGCATTTTTTCCAGCTCTGCGGACGCTAAAAGATCCAATGGGAACATCCCAAATTGAAAGGTTAGACCCATCTTCATAATGGATATTATCGGATAGTGCTTGTAAATACAGGCAATTTTGATATTTTTAAAATTTTCATCCTTTCTTGAGATATTAACCCTTTTGTTTCCAGCTCATTTCCTTGGAGACCGACCACCGCCACTAGACAGCAGAACATGCGCAGTTCTTCCAAGCTCTTGTCTATTGAGCTTGTAAGCACTGTTTTGAAGCTGGCTGGGGCTGCTGGAGTGCGCCGTTAAATTGCAAGATAAAGTGCTCGTTTTTATAAGCACTATCCGACGATATCAATCTATGGAGATGTGGCGAACCCTATAATGTAGATTCCCATGTATGATTATGTATATGGACTTCATATTCATTCTGCTGCAACTACAAACTTCCAAGCTGGAAATGACATTGAAATGCTTCTTATATTCCAGTTCAGGACTTTGGCTTGGCTATTCCAAAATTTTAACATTCGTCTTGTTCAACCAGTTCAGTTCATTTGCCCCTGTTCCTGACCACTCAACTTGACAAAGACCCACACAGTCAAAATGTGTGTTTTGGGATGGCAGAATAAACACCTCTTTTGCAATTGGACACCCTGGCATGGGCGCGGTCTCTTACTTTTGTAAGCGACACTTAACATGGCTGCGGCGGAAGGACGTCACTAGTCCCGCCTGCGGTTGTCATTGCCAGGATGCTATGAGCACCGCCCGGCTGTCAGCGCTCAGAGCAAGTAAGCATTTTTGCTACACACAGGTGATCAGAACATCGCAGCTTCCAGTCTGCCATGGAGACTATTGAAGCATGTAAAAAATGAAAAGGTTTTCAAAAATATTAAAAAAATATATAAAAGCTTTGATCACCCCCCCTTTCACCTATTCAGAATAAAACAAAAAAATAAATCAAATATACACACATTTAGTATCGCTGCCTTCAGAATCGCCCGATCTATCAATATATAAAAAGAATTAATCCGATCGGTAAACGGCGTAACGAGAAAAAAAATCAAAACACCAGATTGACGTTTTTTTGGTTGCAGCAACATTGCAATAAAATACAATAACGGGCGATAAAAACATCATATCTACCCCAAAATGGTATCAATAAAAATGTCAGCACGGCACGCAAAAAATAAATCCTCACCCGGCCCCGGATCCTGAAAAATGGAGACGCTACGGGTCTCGGAAAATGGCGCCTTTTTTAAACAAATTTTGGATTTTTTTTGCCACTTAAATAAAAAAGAACCTATACATGTTTGGTGTCTACAAACTCATAATGACCTGGAGAATAATAATGGCATGTCAGTTTTAGCATTTAGTAAACATGGTAAAAAAAACCAAAACCCTAAAAACAACTGTGGAATTGCACTTTTTTTTTGCTTGTTCACCGCACTTGGACTTTTTTCCCATTTTCCAGTACATGATATGTTAAAACCAATGGTGCTGTTCAAAAGTACAACTTGTCTGCAAAAAATAAGCCCTCACGCGGACTGATTGACGGAAAAATAAAAAAGTTATGGTTCTGGGAAGAAGAGGAGCAAAAAACGAAAGCGCAAAGATGGAAAATGTCCTGGGGGTGAAGGGGTTAAATACTGATTTCTCCGTAATGGAGGAGCAGACTGGCCATGTAAAGGTATTACTGGACTTGTTTGAAAGAGCTGCGTTTGCATATAAATAATTTGGACGTGAAATCCTACTGGAGTTCTTTTAAGCACATGGTTTATCAAGCAGTTTGTCAGATTTTAAGTCACAATGCACAAAAAGTTGCAAATTTCTGAAAATTTTCATTTCTGCACCATGCTTTCCAAATGTTTAAAATGTGGGTAAGGAGTACCAGGAAGGGGGCATTGCCAATCACTTTTAAACAGATTGAAAAAGCTTTGGTCCTTCAAATGTTACAGATTTGAGTTAAAATCCGCACCTGCATCTGTATCTCATAAGAGGTGTAGATTTTGCTTTCTGACTTTGACCATGTGTAAGTGGTGTGCATTTTTCAATTGGCTCAATTTACTCCAATCTTCTATGTTTCTTTTTTTTTTTTTCTCATTTGTGTTTGCTGCTAAGCTATAATCTCAATAGGGAAAAACTGAAAGAATTGACGTGCTGTTTTTTATTTAATAAAAATGCAATGCGAGACAAAAAAAAAAACACGAGAAAAAATTGCACCATGTGCATCAGAATGTACAAATCTCATTTATTTTGCTTTTATTGGAAGACGCATCGTTTTTTCAGCAGCAAAAAAATGAACAAAGAAACAGCAAAAACACTGTGCATGAATAAGCCCGTAGAGAAGATTACTTACTCATTCTTCCTTTTACCAGGTAGATGTCTATCATATGACCACTTAATCAGTTTTATGTTTTGTGGTAACAGGGCAAATTTGATTAAAAAAATGTTTTAGTGGAATACTCGCGTATATGTTCTTATAATCTGTTCATTGGCCATCATAGATATTAGATTATCTTTAGGACCATAAAATATATATATATATATATATATATATATATATATATATATATATATATATATATAAATATATATTGACATTTGAACTCCATTTAACAAATTTAATTAATCTACAGATTAACTTTATAAATACATTACATACCTTATCTTGTACTGGAGGCATAAAAATGATGCTAGATTTCTGCAAAATCAATGCAGTAACTCGCGGAGTCCACTAGAGGGCACAGTTATCAAACTTTTCATGACTTTGTGTTTTACCATGTCTCAACAGTAGAGCTGATCGAAACAAAATTTGAATTAGCCAGGTTTGTCAAATTTTTCCCCAAAATTTTGATTCGCAGCGATTTTTCAATACTACAAAGCTTCAATTGTCCTTTAAAAAAAAAAGAAAAAGACATGTAGGACACTGAGGTCTCACTAGTACTATATTGAACCCACTTATGAGCTGATAGCGAACACAGCTTTTGCAATGTTCAAGTGACCACCTCATATCTGACTATGGGTAAATGGTTGGTAACCAATAGTAATAGACTGTTTAAGCACATAGAGATTTCCATGCATTTTAAAATGATAAAACTGTCCAAAAATTATCCTTCTTACTTTTTTGAGCAGGCACATTATTCTGTCCTTGTCTGTTAATCCACGAGAATGACTGACTGAAATTTCTTGCATGTAGGGAATCTCAGAATTCACCTGCATAGTACTGTGGTCTATGTCAAACCTGATTGACCATGCGTTTTATAAATGAAGCAAGCAGGATCCTGGACTTTGTTGGCCATCCACTGTTGTGGCAATGACGCTGTGTCTTTCCGTGGGTAATATGGTGTCCAGCCACCAGGAAAGTGAAAATGGGTTTTATTCCTCAAGTGCTCACCCTCTCTATCCGTGTGACTTGTGATGTAGTTGAAGAACCAGCAATAGATGATCACCTGAAACCCTTCTTAAGATACTTTTGCAAATGTACCTGACTGCAGTGATCGGGATCCACCTGTCTCCTAAGCTGCATGATATTTGTTTCACCGTGATTACCAGGAGTATAAGTGAATATAAAAGGCTCTGGTAATGTTTCTTCTTCAGTCATGTGCAGGATTCTACAGGGAACTTAACACAACCCCCCCCGAAAATCACTAAATGTTTATGTATAAATTGAAAATTTCATTAAAGAAAATTGCATTAAAGGAATGTCAGGATTTTTTATTTTCTAAGTTCCAGCATTTTTGCCTTTGTGCCCTGTCCTGGGCAGGGTCCTAACAAGGGAAGTCACTGTAGTAAATTCTCCCCCCAAAAATTCAGATTTACACCAAAAATAATGGTGAAGCAAAAACTTAAAAAAAATGAGAATTGGGAGTCAAAAGCTTAGCATTTTATTTTATAACAACCTTTGCCCTTGTGCCAATCTCTGTGCAGGGGCACCAGACGGCCCCCAACAATTAATTTTATTAAAAATGAGAAGTACGCTGAGCCATCCTGAAATTTTGTGTCATGGGAGTCAATTTTGTTCTCTAAAAGGACTCAGTGAGCAACATGGAGCCCTCTTCAACTACCAATGGCAGATTTCAATGTAGCATAAGTTCCAGTGTCTATGCTGCCTAATATCCTTCACCTCACCTAATGTTACTCTACATATGCAGTTGTGAACTCCATCATGTTCCAATTTTGCAAATCAGCCGTTGGCTCAGTCATACTGCTCTGCCGCTGCAAATCCTGGCACGGTTGAAGTGCCCACATACTCTTCTGGCATAATCTTAATGCAATAGTTATATATTTTGTAAAATGTCACATGATCAAATTGACGACATCTGCTGAACAGCAAGTATGTGTTACTTTGACTAATTGCATGTCAACCATGTTGTTTCTGGCATTGTCGCTTACTAGGTTGCCCAGTTGTAGTTGACTGTGACATCCTGTGTGACATTTGATACAACCTTCTTTTTTATTGCTGGTGAGGACCGTGAGCCGTCCATTGAAAAGTATGTTTAGGAAGTGCATGTGCGCCACCTGGTGCGGAGGCACCACAAGAAAACAAGCACACTTTCAGGCGTGCATTGCCACCGTCTAATACATTGACTTAATGCTTTATAAAATACATATAATGTTTCTGGATGTAACTGCAGCTGACAAAAGGGGATGTGCAATTTTTACAACATCAATGCCATGTAGTAGATCATGGACTCTGCCATATGAAATCATCAAGAAGAGGTGCCGTTATTCAGTAAATTATTGCATCTATCTTCCATTGAGGCCTTTTGCAAATGACACTACAATCCAGGTGGTTCAGCATTGATTTTAGTGAACTTAGACGTGTTCAATCATCTGTTTGTGTGGAAACTGAGTTGCCACATTTCTTGGGCACACAGAAGGCTGACTGATGATACAATGGAGGGAGAGGAGGAAAATTATGGAAAGCGATAGATCAGAAGGATGAGGATGATGGGATTGACGATAACGAGCAGGCAGTGGCACTACCTATGAAGCAGGACTGACTACCAAAAGATGATCACAAGGAAAATAAAGTGGAAACCTTGATCATCTCGCTGATCAGTTTTTTTTCTTTACGTGAGAAGGTGATGCCGTTGCATGTGCTGAAGGAAATACTTAGTTTCTAATCGATGGGTGCTAGGATGTCCAAAGCTTATTTTTCAGCAGCAGAACCTATACACTGTAATAGCTTGGTCCTCTTTCAACGTGAAAAAGAATTCCCACACCCGAGATGCCAGCACATAGAAATCGCCTTGACCACAGTTTTGAGGCACTGTTCAGCCTCCTACACCAACATTGCCTAGTCCTGAGTTTACTGAAGAAAAAGCAGGAATTCCCCAGAAAATCTTTTGGTTGAATGTTGGCACAGTTTTTCAATGCTGACTGCTTGGCCCACCAACTCCGATGAGATTACCTCCTCGTCATCCCAATTTGGTTTAGCAGCACTATCCATGACCAGGCTCACAGTTGTCTCAGAGTGAGAAATGTCCTGAGCCTCCTCCCACCCCGCCCCATGTCTGATTCTAACCTCTAGATTTTTCCCCACTCAGAGTGATATTACCAATAACAGTGCCCTACCACATCGGCTGGACCTTTGAATCATGGCCTCCATCTCGTCCGGCCCCATGTCATGCAAGTACAAAGTGGAATTGTCCCAACTCATCCAATACGTCAATAGGAAGAAGTTGTTCTTGTGAAATGTCTTTCTTAACCCCTGAGGTGCTGTGGGTTAGGGGCTGAATACATAGAGGTTACATTGACGGAATTGAAAGTCTGCTATGTAAAAGATTAGGTTTTTGGTGGTAGAGTAGGTTTGAGTGTACAGATCACTGGCTCAAACTGATGGTGTTACAGTCAGAGGAAACCTCATCATGCTGTGACTGAGATGAGTGATGTGCTATATATTCCATTATTCCCTCCACCTCCTCCCAACTAATATGCTTTACAGAGGCAAATGAGGTGAATTGTCACTTGCGTTTGGTACTACTACTGCCTGAAGTCTGGTGCCAAAAGTGTCGGTAGTGCTGCTGCTAGTGACTCCCACAGTTTTTGCCATGGTCTGTTTGTTTTTTTATTTATCTCTTACACTATCACATCAGTGTCCTTTTTTTTTTTTTTAGTTTACCATACATTTTGGACACAAGTATAATGTTTACAAGGCAGTTTAACCACAGTTATGAAACCATGGAAAATATTTTGAATCAACCAAAAATTCTAGGTAAGGTCCATGTGACAGTTTAAAAAGGCTAACGCAACGATAGCCTTCCCATTACACAGGTGACGTGTATGTGTCTGCAATTGGCAAGCTTACACAAGTGTGACAAAACATACCAGCGCAGTTAAATGTCTTGATTTCATGTAATTTCTTTTTAGATATTATATGAAGCAGATTAAATCCCTCTGCCCAAAAATTATGTAACAACAAATGGCAGGTTGGTACACACCTTCCAAATTTGGAAAGCTACAGTGTACTTGTACGGTGGCTCAGTGGTTAGCACTGCAGCCTTGCAGCACTGGGGTCCTGGGTTCAAATCCCACCAAGGACAACCTCTGCAAGGATTTTTTATGTTCTCCCTGTGTTTGCATGGGTTTCCTCCGGTTTCCTCCCATACTCCTAAAACATACTGATAGGGAATGTAGATTGTGCGCCCCAATGGGGACAGTGCGATAATGTCTGTAAAGTGCTATGGAATCAATGACGCTATATAAGTGAGTAAAATAAATAAATACTTGTGGGGTGTACAGTTACAAAACTGGACTACTAAAAGAGGTGTGAAAAAATTGTGTATAATTTTTAAATATATATTTTTTAATTTTAAACACTATTCCTCTCCCTGACAAAAAGTTGTGACCAAGAATGCTACATGGTAGGTTTGTACACACATGGAAGGAAAGGTGCAGCACCAGCCTACAATATTGTTTTTTTGGTGTATGAATGCTAAAATGGACTAGTAAAACAGGTATGCCAAAAGTAAAATATTTGTATAATTTAGTTTTTTTTTACTTTTTAAGCACAATTTCCCTTACCTTTCCGACAAAAAGTCGCAACCAAGAATGTTATGTTAGTTCATAGGTGTACACTCAGAAAGGAAGATGTGGCCACAACCAGAAGTATTGTTGTGGTTTATACAATTGTTAAATTGGATTAGTAAAGTGTTTATGCACAACCTGGCTTCAATCTTGCAATCCGTACTGAGCAGTAGAACCCACACCGGTCTAACCGTTATCACCTATCCAGATGCCAGATGGTTGGTGATAACTAGCCTCGACTGGAGTACACTGCAGGGCACAATTCTGCTAGTTGTTCACCTCCACTAACTGTGTCCAAATATTGCTGTCAGTTTATACATTATTGGATATCATTTATATCTTTATAATGTAGAAACTTTGTGACTGTAGTCATATATCACACTAAACAGAACTATAAATACTCATTTGGATAGTTGGTATTCTTGGTTTCCAATATGGAATTCTGTTCTGTGGAAATGTACAGTACTGTGTAAAAGTTTTAGACAGTTGTGGAAAAAAATGCTGCAAAGTAATAATGTTTTCAAAAATAGAAACGTTCAGAGTTTATTTTTTTTTAAATTAATAAAAATTATAAGTGAATGGACAAAAGAGAAATCTACATCAAACCAATATTTGGTTTGACCACCTTTTGCCTTTAAAACTGCATCAATTCTTTTTTTTTGAAGAAACTCAGCAGGGAGGTTGTGCCAAACATCTTGGAGAACTAACCTCAGATCTTCTGTGGATGTCACTTGTGCAAATCATTTTGTCTCTTCATTTAATCTCAGAGAAACTCAATGTTGAGTTCAGTGCTCTATGGGTGCCATATCATCACTTTCAAGCCTCCTTGTTGTTCTTTACACTGAATATAATTCTTAATGATATTGGCTGCATGTTTTGGGTTACTGTCATGCTGCAGAATTACTTGGAGTTAATCAGACACCTACCTTCTTCACCATGGCCAAAACCAAAGAGCTGTCTAAGGACACCAGGGACAAAATTGAAGACCTGCAGAAGGTTGGGATGGGCTACAGGACAATAGACAAGCAGCTGGTGAGAAGGCAACAACTGTACAATTATTAGAAAATGGAAAAAGCACATGACTGTCAATCTTCCTCGGTCTGGGGCTCAATGCAAAGTCTCACCTCATAGAGTAAGGATGATTCAGAGAAAGATTAGGAATCAGCCCAGAACTACATGGGAAGACCAGGTCAATGACTTGAAGAGAGCTTGGACCACACTCTCAAACATTACCGTTAATAACACACTACATTGTCACGGATTAAAATGGTGCAGGGCACGCAAGGTCCCCCTGTTCACGCCAACACATGTCCAGGCCTGTTTAAAGTTCGCCAATGACTATCTGGATGATCCAGAGGAGGCATGGGAGAAGGTCATGTGGTCAGATGAGACCAAAATATAACTCTTCGGTATCAACTCCAATCACCGCGTTTTGAGGAAGAAGGATAAGTAAAACCCCAAGAACACCATCCCAACCGTGAAGCAAGGTGGGGAAAACATCATACTTTGGGGGTGCTTTTCTGCAAAGGGGACACGACGACTGCACCATATAGAAGGGAGGATGGATGGGGTCATGTATTTTGAGATTTTGGCCAACAACCTCCTTCCCTAAGTAAGAGCAGTGAAGATGGGTCATGGCTGGGTCTTCCAGCGTGACAATGACACGAAACACACAGCCAGGAAACTAGGGAGTGGCTCAGTAAGAAGCATTTCAAGGTCCTGGAGTGGCCTAGCCAGTCTCCATGTCTGAACCCAATAGAAAATCTTTTGGAGAGAGCTCAATGTTGTCATGCAACAGCCTCAAAACCTGAAAGATATGGAGAAGATCTGTATGGAGGAGTGGGCCAAAATCCCTGCTGCAGTGTGTGCAAACTTGGTCAACAACTACAGCAAACATCTGACGTCTGTAATTGCAAACAAAGGTTTCCGTACCAAATATTAAGTTCTGTTTTTCTTTTGTATCAAATACTTATTTCATGCAATAAAATGCAAATTAATTATGTAAAAATCATACAATGTGATTTTAAGGATTTTTTTTAGATTCTGTCTCTCACAGGTGAAGCGTACCTATGATAAAAATTAGACCTCTCCATTTTTTGTAGGTGGGAAGACTTGCAAAATTATCACTGTATCAAATACTTGTTTTCCCCACTGTACATACATTGATTTAAAGGCTATACAGCATCTGTCATGCCTTTTTTCATCACTGTGTATTAGGCACTTGTGTTTTCGCCTGTTATAGATGAGTAATTTTATCGTGTGTGAATTATTATTATTTTACCATTGTCTATTAAAAGTTCCATTTTAGTATCTACTGAAACTCACAATTTTCTTAGCCTACCTTTTACGAGCCCATACCAGACTGTACAATTTCACATGGAGGTTTTCATACAGAATCTGTTAAAAAATAGTGTCATTTCTCACTGCATGTTATATTACAGAGAAGTTCCCACGTTTAAGTTACTCTAATAAAAGAGAGAATAATTAGGGAACAGTTTGACTGATACAGATTCATTCGGTTTTAGGTGCTGATTCCTTTTCCTCACATTTTCATTGACTTGGCAGGGTGAAATGCCCAGTGTGGATCAAACCCATGTGACATGTCCTTTACCAGATTGAAGAATGGTTGATGAGTAAATGCAGTTTTAATTTTTATATCATGTATCACTAATACAATTGAAAATAAAAAAGTTTGTGATATATCTTATCAGAGAAATCTGCTTCTTTCTCCTCCAGGACTCATCATTTGTTTTCAAAATTCTCAAATAACAGGTGAAATATGTATTTAGTGAATATAGATTTTACCATTACTGAGGAGATGACAGTTGGTACTGGTAAGATTCTATGTAGATGGGAGGGGGAAGGAGTAGCTCTGCCCCCTCTCCATAGAATGTAAAAAGCACCAACTGCCATCTCCTATCTCAGTAATGGGAAAGTCTGTCTTCACTGGATACAAATTTTACCTATAAATTGAGAATTTTGATAATGACTGATCAGTTCTGGTAGAGAAAGAAGCAGATTTCTCTGATCAGATATACAGTTGTGCTCAAAAGTTTACATACCCCGGCAGAATTTTTCCTTTCTTGGCCTTGTTTCAGAGAATATGAATGATAACAAAAAAACTTTTTCTCCACTCATGGTTATTGGTTGGGTGAAGCCATTTATTGTCAAACTACTGTGTTTTCTCTTTTTAAATCTTAATGACAACCAAAAACATCCAAATGACCCTGATTAAAAGTTCACATATCCTGGTGATTTTGGCCTGATAACATGCACAGAATTTGACACAAATGTGTTTGAATCACTACTAAAGGTAACATCCTCACCTGTGACCTGTGATGTTATTTGTGGGTTTTTCTTTGCATCCCGAACAATTTTCCTGGCAGTTGTGGCCAAAATCCTTGTTTGTCTATCTGACCTGATTTTCCATTTGTTAATCACAGTTTGAACGCTGCTGACTGGCATTATCAATTGCTTGGATTTTTTTTGTATCCCTTTCCTGTGTTATACAGTTCAACTACCTTTTCCCGTAGAATCATTGACAATTCTTTTGCTTTCCCCATGACTCACAATCCAGAAACGTCAGTGCCTGGATGAAAGATGCAAGAGTCTGTCTGGATCCCAGAAACTCACTCAGCTTTTATGCACACACACTGATTACAAGCAAACAGGTCACAGGTGAGGATGTTACCTTTAGTGGCCATCCAAACCCATTTGTGTCAAATTCTGTGGATGCTATCAGGCCAAAATCACCAAGGTATGTAAACTTTTGATCAGGGTGATTTGGATGTTTTTGGTTGTCATTAAGATTTAAAAACAAAAAACACAGTAGCTTGACAATAAATGGCTTCACTCAACCAATAACCATGAGTGGAGAAAAAGTTTTTTGTTATCATTCATATTCTCTGAAACAAGGCCAAGAAAGGAAAAATTCTGCCGGGGTATGTAAACTTTTGAGCACAAGTGTATTACAAAATTGCTTATTTTCATCTGTACTATTGACTTATGAAATAAAAATTAAGACGATGATTACTCTTTAAGTAATAGTACAGTCCATATACGTAATCAACCAAACAGGAAAAATCGCTTCTGTCTTTTTTTGAAGAAAATCCTCTCTTCATATTTATTGCCAGCAGAAGGCACCAAGCACGCCTAAATCTTGACAGAATCCACTATGTGTGAACATGGCCTGGCTTGGAAATAAAAAAAGACAAACATCCGTCAGGTTTACCAGGACGCTACTTTCCAAACAGCAGAAAATATAAAAGGAAAAAAAGAAAAAAGGATCATTTTTTTCTAAGGAATGAGGATCCAAACATATATGGATACTTTTCCAAAGTGATCTTTGGAATAAAACTGAAAAAAAAGAAGCGCTTTCCCTGAGAATGCATACTGTATGTGTATGCCAGCTACACAACTTCTTTTTTGTTAAAGAAAAAGGTATACAGTGGCATATTTTATTTATTTTTAACATTTTCTAAAAGGACCACAACGTGACGAACAGAAAACAGCTGCACTTCCATTTTTGTCCAGAAGATGGCAGTAAAATATCCTTCTAATCAGCACAAGGAAATCATTCATCCATTGTAAAAGTGAAAGTAACCATGATGCATGGAAACTTCCAGGGTGTATTTTGCTTTTAGTCGTCAATAGTGAAAAGGGATAAAAGATTCAACAAACAACAAATCTGGGAAAAAGAATTCAATTTGCAAATGTTTTTTATTCAGCTCGCCTTTCACTGTGCGTCCCTGATTTCTATATCAGACTGTTACACTCTGTGCAGCCACTTCTTAAATAATTTTTAACATAAAAAATGTATTATATTATTATTACTAATATTAATTTTAGGATAATCAATCATTGCCTATAATGTCAAAATATATATTAATAATAAATTAAATATTAATACATATAATCACTGTAATAGTAAAAACTGTAAATATATTAATAAATTACATGTTAATAAAGAAATAATCACTGTAATAGTACAAACTGTAAATATATATTAAATAATTACATTAAATATTAAATATAAATAATCACAATAATAGTATAAAACTGTCATATATATTCATAAATAATATAAATACATACAATATTAATATAAATAATCACTGTAGTAGTACAAACTGTCAATATATGAACAAATATTAATAAACCAAATATTAATAAATACAAATAATCCACATAATAGTATAAAAATGTCATAATGTATATTAATAAATTAAATATCAATATTAATAATCACTGTAATAGTACAAAACTGACATAATATATAGTAATAAATATGAATAAATTAACTATTAATAATCACAGTAACAGTACAAAACTGTCATATAATAATAAATATAAATACATTAAATATAAATACATATAGATACTCACCGTAATAATACAAAACTGTCATGATATATTCATAAATATTATTATTAAATTAAATATTAATAAATATAATCCCCATAATAGTACAAAACTGTCCTAATATATTAATAAATCTTAATATTAATAAGTTAAATGTTAATAAATATAATCACCGTATTAGTACAAAACTGTCATGATATATTAATACATATCAATATTAATACATATCAATATGAATAAATATAAATAATTACTGCAATAGTACAAAACTGTCACAA
Source organism: Phyllobates terribilis (assembly GCF_046119375.1). Taxonomy (NCBI): domain Eukaryota; kingdom Metazoa; phylum Chordata; class Amphibia; order Anura; family Dendrobatidae; genus Phyllobates; species Phyllobates terribilis. Next base: position 294,163,894 of record NW_027362761.1, on the reverse strand, counting down.
TATATTAATAAATATTAATACATTAAATATTAATAAATATAATCACCATAATAATACAAAAGCAAAATTCTGTAATAATAATAGAATAATGGCGTTGCTTTAACAAATGTATCCATGATGATAAAGCAGTTTAGTATGTAGTTAGAATGGGATTTCTGGGTAGCACGTACATGTCAGCACAGCTCCCGATCTGTAATCACAAGGCTATGACTGAGACGTGCAAATACAGAAAAGAACGCCAATCTGTGTTTCCTATGAGCTTGTAGCAGGATTCCTATAAAAATAAAGTGAGCAGAAGTCTCCATCCCCCTGAGAGTCCCGGGGCCTCGCTTACTATTATAGAGGAGGTGATACTTTGTGCCCTTTGAGGTGAGGAGCTTCAATATGCCCATAATTCAGAGAAGGTCAAGCATGGACAGCGTGGTTAGATTATGTCAGATTATTTGCATATTGTCTGTGAGCAGCCGACGCACAAACCAGGGGGCAGCTGATTGCATGGCCTCCGATCAATACATGGCAATTTCTCTGATACAAACCGTATTTAGGTAAGCGAGTTCAATAATACGGGGCCACAGGCTTGTAATGGGGGGGTCTCACTGAGTCCTGAGCGTCCAAACCTGCAGCCCCTGCCCCCCACCTCATACATTGCACAAACACCCGCATGCACAATGTGATCAATATTATCCTGTACTGGACTCTGAGTAAGAGCGGTCGACTGTGTTCACTACACAAGCAGTTAATCCTCACTTCTTTATTGGAAAACTTTAAAAGAAAAACAAAAACCTTAGGAGTTTTTACTGAAAACTCACTGTTGTCAAAAGGTTATATATGGAGGATTTACTCACAGCTTTTAGTGAAAGAACAAGTCATAAAATACACTACATGCAATGATCTTGTGGTGCTCTATCCAAGCGCAGCAGGCTCTGGGTGTAGTGTTTTTCCAGCTGTTTTTCCCATAGGTTTCTCTGCAGGACTTGAAATGGTAGTATAATACATGCAGAAGATGACATTCAATAAAAAAACATCAACAAAAACGCCCTAAAAACCATTGTTGCATAAAAATGTGGCAGAAAATAAAAGTATATAAAAAATCCCTCAAACTTGACAAGGACAATGCGCCAGATTTACCACTCACTATATGTATACGGTTATTTCCAAGGATAAGGATATCTCTAGGGAGACCACTTGCGTGGATAAGGATATCTCTAGGGAGATCACTTGCGTGGATAAGGTGATCTGTAGGGAGTCCACTTGCGTGGATAAGATGATCTCTAGGGAGACCACTTGCGTGGATAAGGATATCTTTAGGGAGACCACTTGCGTGGATAAGGTGATCTCTAGGGAGACCACTTGCGTGGATAAGGATATCTCTAGAGAGACCACTTGCGTGGATAAGGTGATCTCTAGGGAGACCACTTGCGTGGATAAGGTGATCTATAGGGATACTACTTGCATGATATATATATATGCAAGTGGTCTCCCTAGAGATTATTTTACACACTGCGACTGGGGCATCCATAGAAAAACTTTATACTTCTGCATTGAGGACTTTATATGGTTTATTATGTTGTTTTACATTGTTTTTCCGGTGTTATATATACATATATATATATACATAACACCCGCAAAAAATATGTAATAAACCATACAAAGTCCCCAAATGCAAAAGATATGAAAAAAAAAACCACGCACATTAATTTCATAATAAATGTTATTATATATATGTCACAAAAACAACATACAAACTAAAAAGTCAGCACATATTAGTTATCCACATGACTATAATCACCTGGGGAATTCACTCAACAGGTTATTTAGTGTGAAAAATGAGCTGTAGAACTATAAACAAAAAAAAACTAAACCAAAATTAGCTTTTTTATTTATTTCTGTATTTGCATTGCAAGAGAAAATGATATATATATTACACATTAATTCACACGTAGCAGTGTTAAAAAAATACAATATGTCCCATATAAAACAAAGCGTCATACAGCAGAAAAAAAAAAAACAGGCAAAAGTGAGAAAAAAAATCCTGTTCATTAAGGCCTTATCATACAGGAGATAAAAATAAGTTTTAATCTGCCAAATGTAGAAGCCCCCAACAGACATCGAATAGCCGAATAGCTTTGGTGGAATTTTTATTTCCACAATTTTCTTAAAAATAATTGCCAAGTAATATGACAAAACTTATGCAAATTCATCTTATTGCCCTGGTACAACAATATGGCCCTCTACTTTGGGATGTGGGGTATTGTTCAAGTCGATATGGCACATACTATCTCTAGCTATTATGCGAAGCTCCGATACCGGTCAGTGGTCAGATATGCAGGTACATCTCACTAAATTAGAATATCATCAAAAAGTTAATTTATTTCAGTTCTTCAATGCAAAAAGTGAAACTCATATATTATATAGAGTCATTACAGAGTGATCTATTTCAAGTGTTTATTTCTGTTAATGTTGATGATTATGGCTTACAGCCAATGAAAACACAAAATTGATTATCTCAGTAAATTAGAATAATTTATAACACCAGCTTGAAAAATGTTTTTAAAATCCGAAATGTTGTCCTACTGAAATGTATGTTCAGTAAATGCTCTCAATACTTGGTCGGGGCTCCTTTCGCATCAATTACTGCATCAATGCGGCGTGGCATGGAGGCGATCAGCCTGTGGCACTGCTGAGGTGTTATGGAAGCCCAGGTTGCTTTGATAGCAGCCTTCAGCTCCTCTTGATAATACCCCATAGATAATCTATGGTTAAGGTCAGGTGAGTTTGCTGGCCAATCAAGCACAGTGATACTGTTGTTTTTAAACCAGGTATTGGTGCTTTTGGCAGTGTGGACAGGTGCCAAGTCCTGCTGGAGAATGACATTTCCATCTACAAAAAGCTTGTCGGCAGAGGGAAGCATGAAGTGCTCTAAAATTTCCTGGTAGACGGCTGCGCTGACTTTGGTCTTGATAAAACACAGTGGACCTACACCAGCAGATGACATGGCTCCTCAAACCATCACTGATTGTGGAAACTTCACACTAGACATCAAGCAGCTTGGATTGTGTGCCTCTCCACTCTTCCTCCAGACTTTGGGACCTTGATTTCCAAATGAAATGCAAAATTTACTTTGCATTTACTTAGTGTCAATGACTGCCTTCTGGACATCTGTCAAGTCAGCAGTCTTCCCCATGATTGTGGAGCCTACTGAAACAGACTAAGGGACCTTTGTAAACTCTTAGGAAACCTTTGCAGGCGTTTTTGTTAATTATTCTAGTTTACTGAGATAATGACTTTTGTGTTCTCATTGGCTGTAAGCCTCAATCACCAACATTAACAGAAATAAACACTTGAAATAGATCACTCTGTTTGTAATGACTCTATATAATATATGAGTTTCACTTTTGTATTGAAGAACTGAAATAAATTAACTTTTTTATGATATTTTAATTTAGTGAGATGCACCTGTAAATATAGTCACATCTTTAGAAGTCGGTCAGTCTGGGCCAGTTCTAAGAGAAACTAGCCCTCCTGCAGGCTTATTGCACCACTCACCTATGTATTTTGTGAAAGTGATGTTATAATTCAGGAATAAGGGCCAGTTTATCCTTATGAGGTCAGTGAAAGTTTTTACACTCTTTAGGCTATGTTCACATGTAGCATTTTTTTTTGCTGCAGCCAAAACCTGCTGTCTACATTCAAAACGTTTTTTTGGTGCAGATTACATTTGTGATTTGTCTACAGTACATGTTTGATAATGTAAGTTTTATTCACCAAAAATGTAGAAAAAAAAGTAGTAAATTCAGTAAAAAAAAAAAAAAAAGCAAAGAAAAAAAAAGTGTGTGCATAGATTTGTCTGGTATTGTAAAATAGCTTCTTTTGTGTAGAAAAAAACACAAGCACAAAAAAAAAGCTGCATGTGAACATAGCCTTAGCACACATACTGACACAGATCCTCCATTATCTCCACTGACAGACCGCTGCTCATTTTAAATACCGGTATGTGCAGTATCAGTGCTCCCCATCTACTTAGAGATACATTTGGTTGGTCTACATACACTTTGGAATAAAATAAAATACCATTTGATATTAATTCTGTAATTTAGTACATATTTTTTCTCATGGACTTTTCCATAAAGTGAGACCCATAAAATGTAACTGTATTATGCTACGTAAATTCTGTAATGTGGTTCAACTTTTATATACGTGCCTTATACTGATCACTAAAATCCCTATGATGTTTGATATTTTTTTAATACGTGAATTTTTTTAATATATTTTTTAATAAGTTCGCTGATGACAACAGCATAGCAAATACATGTAATGGTCAATTACCTTGTAATGACCCCTAAACCTGTAACATCCAAAGATGAATACCCTGACTGTGTAATAATACTGCAAATAATACTACTAATAATCATAATAATATGAGAAAGGTGTAGGCCGCATTCCCACATGACATTGTATAAACGCTTGTAAACCTCCAGACTTCTAAATAATATATCACGTTTCATGACAATATGACGTAACGCGGCAGCGATGGTTTTGAATCTTGCTTCAAGGGTAATGTTAAATTCTGCAGATTATTCCCCATTCACCCAGTTCTACAGATCTAAGCCTATTGGTAACAATTAAGAATATATCCTTTAAGCGTAGGGGTCACGGCGTGACCTTTTTCTGTTTTTTTAAACCATTATTTCATTGGAACTTTCAAAGCATGACTAATCCAGGACCATGGATTCCAGCAAAACAGGAATTTCGAACCATTGGGGTTTATAGAATGAAACTTCTGCAGCTCACTTTCCAGGTTAAGGATCAAGTTATTTTAAGTTTTATAGTGCAAGCTGCGCTTTTAAAACGCTACCACGTGAAAGCCATCGTTTTATACCGTCTCCCTGCATTTCGTATCCATAATCGCTCTTCTTCTAAATAACATCATCCGGTCTATGAAGAGCGGCAGCCTGCTTGTAAAGTGTCAGCTTCCCTCTCTGATACCAGGGAGTAAAGTGTCACTTCAAGCCATATTCAGTCAATATACTGCCACAGACAAGGCATGAAATGTTGTGTTTTTTTTTTTACTGTTATCTGTCAGAATTTGCTGTGATTAAAACAGTTTCTTTCCGCCTAGTTGTTGTATTTTCTGCCATTTAAAATTAAATGTAATTACTTATAAAATATATTCTATACATGTAAACATATGAATATATTTATGTATGCATCTATGTGTGTATATATACCGTATATATATATATAAATATATACTGTATGTATGCACAGATGTTTACATATAGATATATATATTATATAAATAATTACATTGAATATAATTTGAAATAGCAGAAAATACAACAACTAAGCAGAAAGAAATGTAATAAATAGTATACATATTGTATGGTAGTATATATATATAGTATGGTAGTTTAGTATAGTGCATATATATATATTAATATATATAGTGAAACACCACCAAAAATAATATATTACAGTTGCAAAGATTTTTGGACATTTACCCTTATAGTCCAATATAATAATGAAAACGGTTCTGATATGGAACCGGAATGTTGCCACATGGGCTAATAAAAAGTCCTTCACCTTTTCTACATCATTAGTTGGTCTGTTGTCTACATATATTCATATGTGTGTGTGTGTATAAAATATGCATATATAATGTATATGATATTCTAAAAATATAAGTTTAAATATACAATAAAGGTAACTTTTTGTTACAGCTAAATGTTGAATCCATGATTCTCTCTACATATATACAAGCTAGTGCTGACAAACAGTGAAAAAATTGTCCAAAGCCACTATGAAAATGTCAGTCGGAATCATGTTTCTTTTACCTTATAAAGTCTGCTACTTATCTGTATGTAATTTGTAATAAAAATCTATAACAAAAAAAGATCTTAGGTTGGCGGTAAAACTAGAATTGAACGCTAAAAGTAAAAAAAAAAAAAAAGAGCCAACTTTCCCACAATGTGCTTAAAGGGGTATTCCCATCTCCAAGATCCTATCCCAACATGTAGTAGGTGTAATAATAATAATATTAGCAAATACCTGTAATTAGAAATGATGTATAGTTTTTCTGATTAGCTGTGTCTCTCTCCTCATGTGCAGGCATTGCAGGACCTTAGGTATCCATGGTTACGGCCACTGATATAATGACAGCTAGTTGCTAGCGGTCGTAACCATGGATACCTAAGGTCCTGCAATGCCTGCACATGAGGAAAGAGACATAGCAAATCAGAAAAACTATACTACATTTCTAATTGGAGGTTTGAAATATTATTATTAGTACACCTACTACATATTGGGTAGGATCTTGGAAATGGGAATACCCCTTTAAGTGTGCAGGATCTTTTTATTGTGGAGGAGCGCACAGGAGTTAACTTCTTTTCTCAGAGGTGGGGCTAAGTTAATGGGTGGGGCTTAGTGTTCTAGCTAACCTATTGCAGAAAGAGCAGGGGGAGGAGACTTCTTCTGCAGCCAATTACCTTGCAGCCAGGTGCGGGATTGTGAGGAGGAGAGTCATGGCTCATCTCTCAGGGCAAACTTATCTGAACTCTTTATACATGTGTCACAGGTTTGATTGCCACATATGACAAAAAATATTCAAAGGAAAGAGAATTTTTGGACAAATTTTTTTTGCATTTTTTAATGTATTCTCTATCTTTAATATTCCTTTAAAATAGATATCCATCCAACTGATCCCATGATATGCTATAAGTACATTCCTAATATCCCTGGACCTCAAGACAAGCCTCTAAAGCGAGCACAAAGCTGTATCGTATTTTTCGCTGTGGATTTTGTGCCAATCATTGAGGAAGATTTTACAGTTTGCATTGCAGAAGGTGAAAAAAGCAGCAATTGTGTAACATAATCATCCGGCTGCCCTTCTGCACATTTCATGTACATGTCTTTTTCTCACTGTTTTATAAAACCCATTCACATGTATCGCTCTGTGATTTGCCACAAATTTGCCGGAGGATTGCATTACAAATCCAAACCCTCTGAAACTGGATGTAAAGATATTCTATGGTCAGGTCTATTAGACAGAAGAAGCATTGCCATGAAGGTAATCCATACACAGAATACTTTACATCATACAGCTGTAATATAGCAGGAGGCCTCACAGCTGCTTGCATGTATAAGACCTTAGATTAGTAGCACCACTCCAGCACTGCAATAAAAAACCCTCTGGAGTGGAGCTTTAAAGGATATGAACATATTTGTAAACATTTATAGCTGTTCGTGACGATTAAAAATATCCCACCGTTTTATGTACACAGCTCCTATGCAGTTACAGCCTACAAACAAAGCTTCAGCAGTCTGCAGTCACTACTCGTATCTGGCCCCTATTTATTGCTTACTTATATTATTTAGGGTATTAAGTAAAAAGGAAGTATGACCATAAGATCAAACTACACAAGGCATGTTTGTATTCTGTCCCCATGGAGACACAATGCAGTGCATAAAAGCTGTGGATACAAAATGATAAAATATTTTAATGAAGACTATTGGCAGACTTAGACTAAGTTGTTTCATTTTCTTTTTTTTTTACTTTACACAAATTAGATCGGTTAAATAAGTTTTGAAACGTGCGCGTGTCCATTCTAGGATTAGGGTTCTTTGAAAGGAGATTTTCTTTGCCTGCGAGAAATAAGATTCCAAGTTCACCATGAAGTAAAGTTCATAATGTTGGGAAAGCAGCTAAATATAGGTGTTGAATAACATAATGTGGTACATTCTATATTTAACAAGAAATCTATTAAATTCATTGTGAATTGTTATACATCAACACTATGCTATCACCGACATGCAGCAATTAAAATAATTAGTTCCTGTAAAGATGGGTTCTTCTTGAGATTGTCTAGCTTTGTGCAATTGTTTATACATACTGTATATGTGCACATAGTAATTATTTATTGGCAGGTAAAATAGTAAAAGCAGATTCTCCATGTACTAAATAAATTGCTTGAAATCATGATTTTTAGTATATATATATATATATATATATATATATATCTGTACACACACATGTATAAAGCCTTCTGAGAGTATAGATATATATGACATTGTTTATATTGGCTCCAAGGCTCAACTTTCAACATTGCTCTATCTATCTATCTATCTATCTATCTATCTATCTATCTATCTGTCCGTCTATCTTTTTCTAATATCTATCGTCTAACAACTACATGTAGGAAGCATCTCTCGGTTAACATTTCTTACAGTGAATGATGCATCTACAGTATCTATCTATTGATAGATAGATAAAAGCAGGACTTTTCCATAGAAAAACAAGTGCAAAGCCCCCCAAGGTTATCACCAAATCTTCTTACATGCAGGGGCTGATTAAAATCCATGTTTTAATCATCTAATGTTGGAGTGCTGCCCTCATTTTTTGGAGTCTTTCTATCTATCTACTTATTATCTATCTTTTATCTATCTATTATCTACAGTGCGGAAAATAAATATTTAATACACTGCAGATTTTGCAAGTTTTCCCACCTACAAAGAATGGAGAGGTCTAGAATTTTTATCGTATGTACAGTACACTTCACCTGTGAGAGACAGATTCAAAAAAGAAAAAAAAAACAGAAAATCACATTGTATGATTTGTACATAACTGAATTGCACTTTATTGCATGATATAAGTATTTGATCACCTACCAACCAGCAAGAATTCTGGCTCTCACAGACCTGTTAGTTTTTGTTTAAGAAGCCCTCTTATTCTGCACTCATTACCTCTATTAATTGCACATGTTTGAACTCGTTACCTGTATAAAAGACACCTGTCCACACACTAAATCAATCACACTCCAACCTCTCCACCATGGCCAAGACCAAAGATCTGTCTAAGGACACCAGAGACAAAATTGTAGACCTGCAAGGGCTGGGATGGGCTACAGGACAATAGGCAAGCAGCTTGGTGAGAAGGCAACAACTGTTGGCATAATTATTAGAAAATGGAAGAAAAACAAGACGACTGTCAATCTTCCTCGGTCTGAGGCTCCATGCGAGATCTTGCCTCGTAGGGTAAGGATGAGTCTGAGAAAGGTCAGGACTCATCCCAGAACTACACGGAGTGACCTGGTCAATGACCTGAAGAGAGCTGGAACCACAGTCTCAAACATTACCGTTAGTAACACACTATGCCGACATGGATTAAAATCCTGGAGGGCACACAAGGTCCCCCTATTCACGCCAGCACATGTCCAGGCCCGTTTGAAGTTTGCCAATGACCATCTGGATGATCCAGAGGAGGCATGGGAGAAGGTCATATGGTCAGATGAGACCAAAATAGAACTTTTTGGTATCAACTCCACTCGCTGTGTTTGGAGGAAGAAGAAGGATGAGTACAACCCCAAGAACACCGTCCCAACTGTGCAGCATGGTGGGAGAAACATCATTCTTTGGGGTTGCTTTCTGCAAAGGGGACAGGAAGATTGCACTGTATTGAATGGAGGATGGATGGGGTCATGTATTGCAAGATTTTGGCATATTTCCCTCAGTAAGAGCATTTAACATGAGTCGTGGTGCGATTTTCCAGCATGACAATGACCCGAAGCACACACCCAGGGCAACTAAGGAGTGGCTCCGTAAGAAGCATTTCAAGGTCCTGGAGTGTCCTCGCCAGTCTGCAGATCTGAACCAAATAGAAAATCTTTGGTGGGGGCTGGAACTCAATGTTGCCCAGCGACAGCCCTGGAACCTGAAAGATCTGGGAAAATCTGTATGGAGGAGTGGGCCGAAATCCCTGCTGCAGTATGTGCAAACTTGGTCAAGAACTACAGGAAACGTCTGACCTCTAATTGCAAACAAAGGTTTCTGTACCAAATATTAAGTTCAGTTTTTCTATTGTATCAAATACTTATTTCATGCAATAAAATGTAAATTAATTATGTAAAAATCATACAATGTATTTTCTGGTTTTTCTTTTTAGAATCTGTCTCTCACAGTTGAAGTGTACCTATAATAAAAAATTACAGACCTCTCCATTCTTTGTAAGTGGATAAACTTGCAAAATTGGCAGTGTATCAAATACTTATTTTCCCCATGTCTATCTATCTATAATCTATCTATATGTCTATTATCTATCTATCTATCTATCTATCTATCTATCTATCTATCTATCTATCTATCTATCTATCTATCTGTGGAGTAACTTGAAGCTCATGGGCCTCAATGCAAAACCTCCAAGGGGACCCCCAATTATGACAGATTTTTATTAGTAATAGTCTTTACATGTGGGCCAAAGGATCCTTTGGGGCCCCCTAGGCTCCAAGGCCAGGTGCAATTGCAACACCTGCACCTGTTATAGTTATGCCCCAGCTATCTATCATTCCTAGCCCAGAGTCTATGCACATGTTAGGTAAGGGTACATGTTAGATGCCAGCACATGTTAGGTGAGGGCACATGTTAGGTGAGGGCACATGTTAGGCGAGGGCACATGCTAGGCGAGGGCACATGCTAGGCGAGGGCACATGCTAGGTGAGGGTACGTTAGGTAAGGGTACATGTTAGGTGAGGGCACATGTTAGGTGAGGGCACATTAGGTAATGGCACATGTTAGGTGAGGGCACATATTAGGTAAGGGTACATGTTAGGTGAGGGCAAAAATCTTTATTGTTGTGATATAATAGCATATAGTGTGCTGTTGTTTTACTTAATATAAAGGAAGCCTTGTGGTATAAAATATAGACTGTGCTAACTAATCGAACAAAACATCCTCTACATATATATACTGTAGATATTATATAAATGTATATATAGCTTTCCAAGGTTAACTTAAAGTACTTAAAGTAATTGTCCAGGCTTGGAGAAAATGTCAGCAATCACTCTAGTACATGTGCTCAGCTTTTCTCAACATAAGTGAATTGAGAGAAAGCAGATACGCCTAGTCACATGTGAGCGCAAGTATGCAAATCACACACGTGGTCATGAAACCGCCTGCTTGCACCCGAAATACTGGGAATTGTGGCACCGTGTGCACCGCACACTGTCATGATTCAGTAGTCTGCTCTCACATAGAGTGACTTCACACTTCTGTCCCAAGCCTGGACATCCCCTTTAATTTGATAACACAGAACTGAGATATCACAGCACAAAAATGTGCTATTCGATACCTTACTTGACATTGGTCAATGGCTTGTGTGACGATTAGTTATTTAATTCCCACCTTATGTGTGTGTGTGTATATATATATGTATATACATATATGTATATATACACATATATAAATATATAACATTTTTTCTATTGGTTGGAAGTAATCTTGATGTCTAGCTTCTTTACAAGGATGCAAATGGATGTACTACCATGGAAATACTATTAAATGTGATAGTGAATGTAATTCCTGGCTAGCAGGCCACAAGGTCTAAACATTGCTGGAATATTCATAAGGGTTGTGTTTCCCTAGAGAATCGCCTGAGTGTTAGTTCTAGAAGAAAATAGACGATCTTTGCTGTACGCACCATACAGTATTCAAGCTTCCTATCCAGAACCATTATAAATGTGATGAAGTTATTGGACTGTAGCAGCAGAGATGACTTTAAGGCGGTAAAATAAGGCATTCATGGAAAAGCTCTTCCAAAATGAACAGTACAAATCAATGGTTTTTTTTTCTTAATGACCTAGGTGAACACTAGGGGGCAGTGTGGCTGTTTAGAAGAATATCCTCCTGCTAGCTAACTTACACATTGTACCAGTCTTTTAAGAAATCCTCTTGAACTGACTTTGAACTAAAAAAAAAAAAAATCATTGTTACATATAATGAGATACAAGCCTTTTGGACTTGGGCTACTTATAATTAGTCTTAGATCTGGTGTCTTTTTATTTGAAAGAAAAACAAGCTATAAAGATACCAACTCTAAAATGTCCTATAAAGTACAATAAGCAATGTATGTTCACCTCCTATATAATGTCCTCTCCAGAAGACCCTTCCCGAAATGCTGGCCAGTTCCAATAATAATAAGTCCAATTGATTCTGTAATGACATGAGGCTGGGGTAGGCTCTTGTGCTGACACTGTCAGGATCTACAGTCTCTATAGCATTACACTCCACTTTTTATAATGATCCATTTTATATATAACCCATAAACTGTGCCAAGCAAACAGATCACAAGTCCCCATTCCCCCGTCACTTTGCAAAGTAATAATTTCCATGTCCAAATCCATTTCTTTTCTACTTGTGAAATCTCTAAGCCATCAGCAAGGAGGATAGTTCACATGAAAACTAATTACATAAAATCAATATTTAATCACAGCACAGCATCCAGATCTTGCAGAAAAAAAAAATCCTTTTAAAATCTACAGCAATATACAAATTGGCTTCCTCCTCCTTTAATTTACACATGCCAAGGCTTAGATTATTCTTTATTTATTTATTAGGCTTTATTATTTTATTCTATCGCAATTTAATGGTTTACAGATTTATGTCCTAAGGCATTACATGTAAAAATATATTTATTTTTAGATTTATTGCACACACCTATACACATATTTTGATAAATAGATGCATGCACATATACATAGCATTACCTATCTTCAGTAATTATACGCACATAATATGCACATATTAATATACACGTAGATGGATGGATACTGTAGAAGATAGATTATTGATAGACTTGTGCACATATACATACCTGTATCTATCCTTAATAAATATAAACAAATATTATGCACATTAATATACTTGTAGACAGATCAATAGATAGATAAAGTAAAAAAAATGGAGGCAGCACATCAAATAGAATTATGGAGAAATTAGCGCTTTAATAGCCCATAGTGATGGCGACGTTTCCGTTCAGAAAAGAGAAACTTTCTCAAGTTCTCCTCATTTTTTGAACGGAAATGTCGCCATCACTATGGGCTATTAAAGTGCTAATTTCTCCATAATTCTATTTGATGTGCTGCCTCCATTTTTAAACTTTATATTTGAGGTTTGGTAATTGCCTGGGAGGCTGGAACCCTGGAGCTTTTTTTAGCAGGTGCTGCTTCAATTCCTCTTTAGAGAGATAGGTAGATAGATAGATAAATAGATCTATGGATAGATAGATAAATAGATCTATGGATAGATAGATAGATAAATAGATTGATGGATAGAGATAGATAGATAATTTATTGGTAGATAGATATATTTAAAAAAGAGGAGCAGCACACATATTTTACAAACAGAAAAGAAACGAAAAAACTTGTGCAATAGCCCATAATGGTGACATTTTGGTTCAAAACGAGAACCTTTTTTATACTTTCATGCTTGTAAAAGGTTCTCATCTTGAACTAAAACATCGCTATTATGGGCTATTACACTACAACTTTATTTCTGTTTTTTCAATTGGTGCGCTGCCTCTGTTTTTTTCTTTATATTGAAGGAACGGCTTTGCACCTCTGTTTTTCTCTTGCTGGTGCTGCTTCTTTTTTTCATAGATAAATTGATAGATCGATAGATAGATAAATAGATAGATAGATAATAGATAATCAAAAAAACAGCACTATAGAAAAGTGATATAGCAAAAGGGTACAAGCCTCAGGATACTAACCCAGTATACTCCATATACATACAGCAACAATGGCAGCAATCCAGACTGGAGGTAGTGAAAAATCTGCAATTTATATTGAGCAATGTATGAGCAACGTTTCGGCTATTCAAACTGTGAGCCTTTCTCAAGCCAAGGCTTGGAGTGCTGACATTTTTGTTAGATAGATACTAGATAGATAATAGATAGATAGATGTGTGCACAAACATAGCATTATTTATCTTTACATAAACACACATGCTGATATACACATATACACCCATACACATATAACTTATTTACAAGCTACTAAAACACAGATATGTCATGTAATATTGATATTAATATGAATATTATGAGAAACATGGTGGATAGACAGTAAATAGATAGCTAACAGATAGTATGTGAGCAGATAAATAGATCATAGACAATATACTGGTTTTGTATTTAAAATACATATATATATATATATATTTTTTTTTTGGCATGTGGGAATATTGTGGGAGCTCTGGTATTCGTCTGTGTTCTCTCCATCCTTTGCCTTTACACCATGTACACATGCACTCACTCCCGGGAGGGACCTCCAATTCTCCATGCAGTTTATGGACCACCAATTAGTGCTGCCCTGAGCCGCACTTTTATTGTCACTAGTCCTCAGTCGCCTGCGTTTCCTATTTTATTCCTATTTCCTATGTGTAGGATTTGTCCTTGTAATGAATAGGAGACGATCAGGATAACCATTATCCCATAGTGATGATCAGGGAGAGATCACATTACACATCTGCATTTAGAACCAGTCAGAGTTTTAATATTTAAACGACGTCTACAATTTCTTCAGACAGTTTATATGGCTGTGTATACTGGATATTATATCTATAGCTTCAGCCTCACATCTCTACCTATCTATACCTTTCTAGCTAGCAATCCTAATTATCTAATCTCATCTACTGGTAGATCTATTATATCTAAGTAGCCTAATCATCTAATTATTATTATAATATATATATATATACACACACATCTCACCAACAGTATCTATCCATATCTCTCTAGCTCTGCCTTGCTATACCTGTATGTATAGAGCCCTTATCTCTGTAGAAATGCACCTATAGGACTATATCCACACGGGCTGGTTAGAAGTTGTGTGCAAAGCGTCCATTCCCCGGACCTGTCATGTGTCTGGCACCGACCTCACTGCGCCAGCTCCGCTGTGTGCAGAGCCAGTGACAAAGGGTCCGGGCAGAGCCTGCTGCCGCGGGTGAGAAGGCTGTAGCCGCGTCTCCCTCCGCCGCCTCCCGCACTATCTCACCGCCTGCTAGGTGTACGCTCCGCGCTGTAATGTGGCCGGACCACCTTAAACGCCGTGGCCCCGCCCCCTCCGTGCGATCACATTGGCTGCGGCCGCTGTGAGCGATTCATCGCTGAAATGCAAAACTTGTTGCTGCCGTGTGGGGCTGAGGACACAGTGCGGGAGCTCACACCGGACTCAGACGCCGCAGCACCGGGCAGCTCCTGCCATGCAGGTGGCACGGATGAAAGTTGCAGCAGCAGCAGCCAGTTGGTTGTGGACGGAGTGAGTGGCAGCGCGCAGGGAGCGTCCTGTGCCCGGGTGACAGTTGTGCCCTGCACCGGACCCGTGTGTGTGTGATCTGCCAGCAGCAGCGGCGGCGGCGGGCCGGGCCCCGTCACATTGCACCATGTGAGCTGGTCGCGGAGGACACACATCGCTCACTCGGATCGGCCGCAGACTGATCGCGGTGTCACCGGAGAGGACTGTCATGACTTATTGATCCGTGTGTGGAATTATGTTTGGGCTGGAGCAGTTTGAGCCGCAGATCAATAGCAGAAGCTCTGGCCAAGGAGACAGGAGCTTCCCCCAGCCCGGGCTGAACATGAGCTCTCACTTCAAGAACCCTGCATTCCACTCCGGGGGCTCGTCTGCCTCTGTGGACCCCTCCATAGGAGCTATGAACGAGCCTGCCATGATGGGCATGAACCTCAACATGAACGGAGAGCCGTATGGCTACCATGCCAGGGGGCACTCCGAGCTGCACGCTGGTGGCATGCATGGCTTCTTCAACAACCAGCAGCAGCATCACGGGCACCCCAGCAGCCATCCTCACCAGCATCACCCTCACTTCAGTGGCAACTTTGGTGGTCCTGCTGATGCCACAGCATCCTGTCTGCATGGGGGTCGTCTGATGGGTTACAACAATAATCTTGGAAATCCACAAGGCTTTGGTGAAGGCTACGAACAGCTGGCGGAGAACCAGGCAGGAGAAGGCTTTGGCCAGCAGAGAACAGGTAACCTACCTGAGTTTCAGCATCCTAACTCCACCGCCTCTAACCATGCTGTCCCCGCGCCCTGCCTGCCCCTAGACCAGTCTCCAAACCGAGCCGCCTCCTTCCATGGGCTTCCTTCATCCACCTCTTCTGATTCTCATACTTTGGAACAAAGGAGAATCCACAACCAAGGAGGTGTGGATCCACTGGAATACAATTACCCCAGCGATGCTCCTGCGGGACACTTTGAGGTACCTGTGTTTTCTCCTTCTGATTCTGAGGGGCATTATGGTGCTGGGAGACAGGTTTCCACTGGTTCTTTCCCTGGTTCTTCTGTTTTGCCAAGACCTCCTGGGATAGTGGGCATGACTAAGGTTCACCCACAGCAACAGCACGGGGTGTTCTTTGAAAGGTTTGGAGGTACTCGAAAAATGCCTGTGGGCATGGAGCCTGGGGTGAACGCCAGGCATCCCCTCCTGCAACAGCAACAGCAGACAGGTTTACTTGCCAGACAAAACTCTTGCCCGCCAGCAATTACCAGGCAGCAGCAGCAAACAGAAGGCAGTACCTCAAACCCAAACCTGCCAGACAATGGACCAGTAATGCAGAACCAGCATTCCCAGTTTGAGTACCCCATTCAAAGACTGGAGAATAGAAATATGAATCCTTATTCGGAGTCAATGTTCAATATGCAGCAGGGACCTCCTCAGCAACCTCCAAATCAAAGATTGCAGCACTTTGATGCCCCCTACCTGAATGTTACCAAAAGGCCCAGATTTGACTTTCCGAATAACCATGGTGTTGATAACTGTGCTGCCTGGAATAACAACAGCATTCACAATGCTGGCATAGACAGTCACCTTTCTCCTTCCACCTATCCTGGACTCCCAAGTGACTATACTCCCCAAGTGCCAGAAAGCTTCCCCCCTGGTCCAGCATTGCAGCACCCCGGCCCAGATCACCAGTCCATTCAACAGAGACAAAACGCAGCAATGATGATTAAACAAATGGCTTCCAGAAACCAACAACAGAGAATGAGACAGGCTAATCTACAGCAATTGGGCCATCACGGGGATGTTAATCAAAGCAGCATTGTCCATGGAGGTCAAGTGGGGAGTATGCCACAGCCTAACTTTGATCGTGAAGGGGGAAGGATTGGTAATTTTGACCCTCAAAATCCACATGTTGGTCAGGAAAATGCTTGGTTTCCTGGACCTCACCCACCAGGAGATATTCTGCAGAGGCGGATGGGTGGGTCGAGTATTCCCGCTGATCCTGCATCCCATGATATAAATTTACAGCAGAATGGGTCAAATATGATTTTCAGGCCAGGTGTCAATAGGATGGGTCTTCAGGAGTCATTAGGGATGCCAGGAGAGGGGCACGTTCAGGCCTTACATTCTCCAAATATGCACTCTCAGTTTGGAAACAATATTACTAACTTAGCTCAAATGCAGTCACCGGGTGGAGGGGTGGGCATGAATAGTACTACAACTGAGCGGAGAGGACCCCCAGATTTCACAACACCAGGTATAGGACAGCAGTCAGGGTTTCCATTTGTTGGATCAAATAGACAGTCGACGCCACATAATCCAACAGGTGTAAATTCATCCCCAAGTTCCTACCCACCTCAGTCAGATTTCCAAGCAAGCCAGCGCTCCACAGCTAGCAAATTAGGGGCACTGTCCCTAGGTTCATTCAATAAACCTACTGCAAAGGAAAATATGTTTGGACAAAGCTGTTTAGCTGCCCTTTCCACAGCCTGTCAGAATATGATTGCTAGCTTAGGTGCCCCAAACCTCAATGTAACATTTAATAAAAAAAGCCAAGCCGAGGGGAAAAGAAAGCTGAGCCAAACTGAGAATGAACTAAATAACAACAGTGGAAATGGTACTAATTCTGAATATTTCCCTGGGGGCTCTTCTCAAGCCAGTCAGGGGCCTGGTGCTTCCAGTAATAACAACAAACCTGCAGGGCAGAATGGGGCATCCCAACCCACACAGGGAGAAACAAGTCTTTCCCCAAACTACAATATTGATGTGACTCCTGGCAATGATGGCAAACCAGTAACTGGTGGTGGACGTGGGAGGGGTAGGAGAAAAAGAGACAGTGGACATGTGAGCCCAGGTAATTATTTTGATAAATATTCTGCAGACAGTGGGGGCGCTGTCGTCAGCCCAGGGCAACAGGGCCAGTCTGCAAGTGCAGTAGAGCCTGGTGGGACTCAGCATGACAAGCCTTTGACTTCTCCATCTTGGGCTAAAGGTGGTGAGCTTCTACTTGGCGATCAACCGGACCTCATGTCGTCTTTGGACAGTGGAATTCAAAGTGTGACTAAATCAGATAGTAGCTCACCTCATGTTGACTTCTCTGAAGATGTCAACACTACGTATGGCAACGAAGATGAAGTTTCTTCTAGTTCAGATAACAACATATCTAAACCAAGTAACTGTCCATTGGTAACAGGGTCTCCAAAAATTCAACGGAACGAACATGGACTTCTTAATGGACAAAAAACAATGGGTCTAAGTATTCTAAATAACACTACCTCTCTCCCGGACAGTTATGGGTTGAGCAGTACTGGAGCTGGCCACCCTGGCACTCCAGGGATGGAACAGGTCCGCACTCCAACTAGCACATCAACCCAGGATGAGATTCACCCTCTAGAGATATTGCAAGCACAGATCCAACTTCAGAGACAGCAGTTCAGCATTTCTGAAGACCAACCATTGGGGATGAAGAATAAAAAAACTGACTGTACTGCTCAAAATGTGGACAGTGAATTGAACAGTTGTTGCTCTGACAATGTCAAAAATTCTATGAGTACGATAGACCTTGACTCTCTTATGGCAGAGCATAATTCTACCTGGTACATGCCTAATGAGAAATCATTGATGGAGGGAGAAGAAGACGATAAATCTATTACACCTTGGGATAAATCAAAGAGCCAACAAACCAACAAAGAAGGTATATACATTTAATTATACACTTTGCGCATAACTCCTTGCTTCAAATCTGATTTTACAGTGTTGTCAAGTTCTGAATGTATTTATGCCTCAACTACAGCCTGTCATCCTTGCCAAACCTGCAACGTAAATTCATTTCCCAGTGACCAGCAAATAAATTACAGCCAATAATTCCTCTTAATTTTTTTTTATAACCCCGTAAAGTGTGTGCGAGCATTGCTTACTGTACATAGTTCATTAAACCTCATCACATTTACAATCAGGCTAAAAAAACGTTAGAGGGCAGAATGAAGCCACCACCAGGTAGTTGTATATCTCCTCGAAATCAGCCCATTCGGATGTTAAATGACAGAGTGTGAACACGGATTCATCCCACGACCCACATTTCATAGCAGACAAAAGAAGAACTCTTCTTTCCTATTATACTCCTGATAAAATGCTATCAGTTAATTAATAGGAGTTGCCTGCGGGGCAAGGACAGAGGGTAATCAATGTTTACAGTTCAATTTAGAAAACCTACAAGAGATATATAGCCCTTCACCCTCCTGCATTAGCAGATACTGTGCACTGCTTTACATGTTGGTTTGTCTGCACTCCTACAACTCTTCATTGTTGGAGGTTATTTGGGGGCCAATGTTCCTTATTTTGCTAGTCACCTAAGATGCTATATGTTTTATCTCTGTTAAGAACCCATGCAGAAGTCTATGTAAATTGTACGGTTTTAATTGTGTGTTGATATGCATACACATATATACATATATGTGCGCACACATACGATATCTGGATTCTATGGGATGTGTTATTGAATATTTTTATTCATGTTGAATAGCATTGTTATTCTAAAAACAAACAAACAAGGTTTCAGACAACAACAACAACAACAAAAAAAATCTGTAATGTATTTATTTCTTGCATCAATATTTTTTGTATGTTCTGGAAATGGAATCTAATATAACTTTATTTTCACAAATTTCCCAGTTTATTGTCTTTGCTTTTTTTTTGCATTTCTTTTCCACGGTGTCTTCTCTGATAACGCTGGGTGAGACTGGTCACTTTAGATTGAGTCACTGTTCGACGCGAGGGGAAAGAAAAGCATTGCATTTAATCCAATCTCTCCTTTAAATAGGCAACACTTCATTCAATATTGTAATACTATGGGAATCCCGGTTTGCTTTCTAAATAGCTGATTTCTATTACTGATGGGCTGCAGTCTAGCATTTACTGAAGAAGACCATTAGAGGATCAAAAGACTTAAGATATTAGGGAATAGGTTAAGGGGAAGTAAAAAGAGAGTTTGGCTGGTTTAAAGTGCATCATTTAATAGCCATGGTTTTGGTTGGCTTTACAGCTTTGGGTCTTGAAGCATGAATGGAAGCCCCCGCTGGTTGCCTCTTTGTCCCTGGTTAATGCTCAGCTCAGGAGGGCCACTGTTTGAGGAATGAATCTTTAGCATGCATAGCACAGCAGACTGGAGCACATCAGCATTCCCCATGCTTGGCTCATTGCTAAGCTTGGGGCCCTTCATCTTCATTTTTAAAATGGGGCTTCCTTTGGCAACCCTTCAATCACTGATTGCTGTGTACATACGTATACATATTAAATATTCCTTTTTTTTTTTACTATTTTATCTGTAACTTCATTTCACAAGCATTCATTACAAGCCAAATCAATAAATAGCATCAGATAAGCCTAATAATAATTGATCCGTTTTATTAAATGAGTGCCGTTCACTGTGATTGAAATGATTTCACAGGACAAAGTAATTGAACATTTCATAAAATCTACATATTGTTTAATGGCATGTGACAGTCCACATTATTTGTGTATGACGCTGAAAATTGCAGTCATAGTTTTGCAGATTTTTATCGGTCCACCCATATAGATATACTGAGGTCTGTCAGTATGGAGTTAATAACATTTGGTTATTTAAGCAACAATAAATATGTATTATTGTTATCAATAATATTAATACATATTTAATAACACAAATAAATATTTATCATTATTAATAACATTCAGTGCAGTGAAATGAAATATTATTTCCCCTATTGCTTATCATCTATTAATTTGGACTAAATATTTATAAATATTTAATAAGTCTCATGGCCAGAGAGCATTTCCAGGCACCGAAAGGGGTCAGAGATACTGAGACATAATTAATATAGAGGCACAAAAGACAGCAGTGTTTTCTGGGATGTTACATTTGATAAAATCCACCTTTTGCCAGTAACCACGTTAGTCCCTACTTTGTCTATACAAATGATAAAACTTAGTGTCCAGCAATTGCTCCCTGTTCTTTCTCAAAGCCATTTTCTGTTTATTATCAATGGCCACAAGCATTTAACCTTCCGCCATAACCTTTGCACTTCAGTGGCGTATCTTAATTTCACACAAAATAATTCTACTTTTCAGAAAAAGGGATACAAATATGATGAGAATATGATATATATATATATATATATATGCGTTACTGTGTATAGTGATTTATATATATATATATATAATGTGTATGTATATATAGATATATGTATGTGTTTATATGTATGTGTGTATATGTATCTATATGTGTGTGTGTATATATATACATATATATGTATGTGTGTATATATATGTATGTGTTTATATGTATGTGTGTATATGTATCTATATTTGTGTGTGTATATATATATATGTATATGTATGTGTGTATATATATATGTATGTGTGTGTGTGTGTGTGTGTGTGTATATGTGTATATATATATATATATATATATATATATATATATATATATATACATATACACACATTATACATCAATATTTACCATAATTATCAATGATAACTTGAAACTAAGTCTAGATAAATATGTTTAAATATATATATCTATATCTGAATATATGCACACATATATATATATATATATATATATATATATATATATATATATATAGTTATTATTGATAATTATTTTAACTATTGATGTCGCCATAGTAATATCTTGCGATTTCTTATTTTCTGACAAACGATACTTATTACCTGCAGGCTATTTTATATGGAGGAAATCATCATTCTGCTTCACAAAGACATGGTTGTTTTTTTTTTGTCTTGGAGGTGGTGGGGGTAGTTCCAGCAGTGTGATGGTTAAATCCATTATGTTTTTTTCCCTAAAATTCCTAAGGTCTCTGCAAATGCCTTCATTTGACATTTGCTCTGCAGGAACATGTAACTTAAAACCACACAGGTGTTAATCGAGCTGGATGTAAATGGATACAAGTTACACTGGATGTTTATTATCACGTGAATTTTGCCTTTTTATTTTTCATTATTTTCCCCTGTGTGTGTGTGAATTTCCCTAAAATGACCCACAATCTTCGCGAACAGCTCCCTTTACATGTTTGTTCTGTTTGCTACACATAGACTATTTTCTCTGAGCTGCCATAACTTTTACCTATGTGGATTTCAGTCACTTCTGGGGGATATAGAGAATCTTTTTATTGGCTGAAATGTATGCGGAACAATATGTATAAATAGGTTTTATGTCACAGATTAAGATGCTTTTATTACCCAGATAATAAGCGGTTTTGTAGCTCTTTTAAATGTAAAATAGTCATCTATGCAGGATTTGTATGCAATCGACTTGATGTCTTTTAATAAATGATCTAGATGAGCTGATTGCAGTGATAAAGAGCAGACACAGATAATTCTCCCAGTGAACATTTCAAAGAGCTCAGCGCTGATCTTTTTATGTCATACCGTATGGAGCATGAAAACTTTTTTTCATAATTAGCCATCTTACCCCATGGGCAATTAAAGTATGTCTAAATTTCAATAGCGGCAGGGCATACTCTGTGACAAATTATAGTCATTAGCAAAAATGCTGTTAAATGTAATTTAAATTGCTTTTTATTTATTGACTTTCAAGACTAAAGTAGCTGAATATTTTTACATACTGTTTCCTGTGAAAAGATATAAAGAGAAAGGAAAAAATACACCTCTGTAGTGTAATGATCCTGGAAATACTTTATTTTTAGACATCCTTTTTTTGGCCTAAATATTTTTTTTTCTTAAGTTGCTGTTAAAGAACATGATGTAACAATGGAATAATTTATAGAGAAAAATCCGTATTAAAAAAGGGATTTTTATTTTTTTCATGGATGAGACAGACATGGACTATTGATGTGAAGTGTGTTTTGGAAAATGCAATGACATTGAGTTGCAAACTTCCAAACTGTGATGCCTTACAAAACTCCTTGATCGGCAAAATGATATATTTGATGTATTTATTAATTATTGAAGAAACTCCAAAACTGGCACTTATAAATAAATACAGATCCACTAGGCAGCAGGGAGTGACTCTTACCCTTAGATCTGTCACAGAACTGCTACATTGTATCACTAGAACCAAATCAGAGGGTATGTAATACATAGGATGTAACCAAGAAATATATATGTTGTATCTGTCATCTCTATATCTATCAATCATCTATCTGTTATCTATTTATTATCTATCTTTTATCTATTTATTATCGATCTGTTATCTATCATCTATCTGTTATCTATCATCTATCTGTTATCTATCATCTATCTGTTATCTATCTATTATCTATCTGTTTTCTATTTATTATCTATCTGTTATCTATCTATTATCTATTTATTATCTATCTGCTTTCTATTTATTATCTATCTGTTATCTGTGTATTATTTATTTGTTATCTATCTTTCCCATCCATCTTATCTATCTATCTCTCTATTTCTCTCTCTATCTATTTCTCTATCTATCTATCTATCTATCTATCTATCTATCTATCTAATTATCTATCTCCATCCATGGCTCATAGTGATGGCTACGTTTTGTCTATCTATCTATCTATCTATCTATCTATTCTATCGATCCTGCTATCTTTCTATTTATCTATAGATAGATTTCTTTTCTTACACCTGGCAATAGCACATATGTCATAAATTCTTTATCCAACACCAGTTTGTGACCATGTCATAAATCAATAAAATATTATATAATTTAGCGTATATAAAAAATATATATTCACTACTTTTATAGTATGGGCATAGATTTATTTATTTTTTTTGCTTTTTTTTACTAACCTAAAAAAATGATTCTGGTGATTTTTATTTTTGGTGATGAATGTAAATATATTAATAATCGTATATAAATCACACCACGAGTAAAAATAGAGGCAGGCATCAAATAATAGATAGCGATGACAGATGATAAGAGGTAGGTACCCTTTCACATGAGTTCCAGTAATTGTCATAGGAATATATTTTCTCCTCTTCACTCAGTTCTCCACCCACTTATACGTCATTAAAAGCAGAGGTCAGAATTCAATATTCTGATCCTTTTCCTTGCTGTATAATGAGCTGTCAAGGATTAGCTGAGAGCAGTTGAAAAAAAATGTTCCATTATATGAGAGCATTCTGAAGACATCAACCTCTTAAAATGCAATTGTAATGTCATAATGTCATAGTAAAAAGTCCAACAAAACAAATAATCTGGTAAAAAAAAAATGAAAGTTTAAGAAGAAATTAGTATGTAACCTGAAACCGTTTTGAGTCAAGACAAGAAAATGTACTTTTTCTGTGCAGTTTCATAGCACGGATCCCTAAGAACACGATGTTCCATCTGTCACCGTCTATTTTCTCTTTTTTTTTTTAAGTAATTTTTAGAATATTTTCACAATTTTTGAAAAAACAAAATCTGAAATCAAAATGATTTAAAGTGCTAAAACATGCAAATGGAAAGATAGGATAAAATATTAAGTAGCCGACTATATAAATAAGTGTTATCATTTATCCAGTTGAGAGTACAATGTATGTTTTTTTTATTTTGTTTTATTTTTTTTTCTTCATTAAAATAGAAGTATTTTTGAGATGTGCTAGTTCAATATATTATTCAATTGTATTGTTATTTTTTAATATTGCATAATTTTTTTATATCTATATCAATATTTATAGAGCTATTTTGTCTATCTACCTATCTTTTCCATCATCTATTTCATATCTATCAATCTTGTTTAATTTATCTTTCTATGTAATTATCTATCTAAATATAACTCTTATCATCTATCCATGTATCTATCATCTATCTATTTATCTATCAATCTATCTGTTTATCTGTTTGTTATCTATCTATGTAATCTATCTATCTATATCTACAGTATCTATCATCTATCTATTATCTATCATCTATCTATCCATATATCTATCTCTACAGTATCTATCTATCTATCTATGTCTATTATCTATCTCATAGCTATCTATCTTTATCTATCTATGAACAGTGAGTGGGTTAAAAAATGATAATGTATAGTACAATATCTCAATGTGAACATATTCATAAAAAATACATTTTTGTCAAATATAAAAGTAGAAGAAAAAATCCCGAAAAATTGTATAACACGAAAAACCCCCACAAACAATAAATGAAATTCTGTCTTCCACGTAAGTTACATCAGAATAGTGCCTGATTCTATAACTCAGCCCTGTGCCTTTTACCGCTCATATGTAGCTACAATAAGCTTTATAGAGGGGTGAGGAATGGCCGAAAGGTGATGTGACCTTCATTATTTGTATCATCCATTTCCCAGTTTTCCTGATCATCTGTATTGGTTTCCATTAGTAGAGGAATGACTATAATGCACGGTAAGGTAACCATTATCCAGTCAATAGTGTAAATCTCCTCGATGAGTGTTTGTATGAAGACTTGATCAGTCTACAATGTCATATTACGCTCTGATAGTATCCCAGCCCTCCCTTCTTATGTGCTATCTTAGATTTTGCTTTCTGACTTTCCCTCAGGAATGATCCCTCTCCATTTATCTACCGGAAAGCACTCAAGTATTTTTTTTAATGATTGTAAAATCCCGCCATCTCATTTTTGAATAATACGTTGGCTAATTCCAACTCCCTAGCTTTGCCGGTATAGTCTGTACATACGAGTACATTTTGCCCTAAACTTTAGGCAGTGAGACTTGTTTCCCTATTTTATACCTAGTAATGTACGTCCTATTGCTCTAATTAATGTGGACACTCTTGCAATGATGCATTTAAAAAAAAGAAACTAATTATCGGGTAGTTATTCCTTTTAGTGGAAAGTGAGCTGGTAAATGAGGACATCAATGTGACAGCACTGCTTAGGGGCAAAGGGGGTTACGGTGTCTCAATGACCCTAACACCACCTTAGGTTTTTCTTTTCCTGCCATTATTGATTTTCTTAGATTTCATTGCAATGTCTTTAAGTAAATGACATTCTTCAAGTCATTTTTTTAGACTTTTTTTTTGCGACAGGTCCCATTTTTTTTATTCTAAATAAGTTTTCATCTCTGCTGAAGAAAATAAAAAAGAACCATGAATCCAAACACCATTTTTTTTTTTTTAACTCTCTCCTGGAAGAGATACTCCTCCGTTTTGGCACCCGGCCTAATGACCCCCTTCTACATAATGAGGCAGGCAACAGTTGAGTGCTCGTCTGTGTTGGAGTCACACCCAATGCCAAGGTTTCCAATAAGGTGGAACCGTGCCATTCTTTTGATAGCATAATTTGGAATGGCTTTGGTATATTACCCCCAAAAAGTGTTATTTTATTTCCTGTTTTCAGAAGATTATATCAATGGCAATGTGTCCCGGTAGTATAAACAGTGGATGACTTTCCAAAAATTAAAAATAGATTGAGACATCTCATACATTTGGAGTTGAGTAAGGCAATAACAGAACTGTGCCAACACCACCTTCATTGTACATCCACTATAATATATCATGGCGAAGACGTGAACCCGGAGGAATAGCTTTACTTAGTTATCACAGGACTTATTTTCTTGTTTACGTGTCATCTCGGCACCTCATGTCGATGTCTATCGAATCTCCATCTCCGTGTAAAGGCAGCAGTGGTACCATTAAAACAACATCAAAAACTGTCACATGCCTCAACGCAAGTGCTGGAACGGTGTCCCAGCATCAAAATGCAAGGAAGAAATAAAAGCCGGATGTCAAAACCCAAAGTGACACAGTAAAAGAAGCCTCCATCTATTCCAGACCCTCATCCATCAATTTAGTACAGTACAAAGTGCTCCTTTACCGTGGCAGAAATAGCCGATAATTCTGGAATAAGTCCGGTGAGATCCCTCCAGGACTCCACACATAAGGGGTTACTGTTGTCTGTGTTGCTGCCGTTCTAGGTTTCGAGTAGATCTGCCGACTATATCAATAAATTTTCACGGAAGGGTGAATCCTCCAGTGCAATCATTTTCCCACCAAGACGTTATGTGATGAATTATTTCTGTAGAAAACAAAGGGAAACCATGAGATATGCAGAGAATAGAACGAGTAAAAGTCACCCAAGTTCTCTTTCTTGGATTTTACAAAACTATTATCTAGAATGAATGAACCAATGAAATTGTATTACATGCTATTCCCAAAAGGATGGGGGCTAGATACTGCAGAAATCACTGAATAGTGTATATTTCTCTATACGGGAACTGAATGAGTTGCTTGATTCTTTGTGGTTGCTTCAGGGTGTATTCACACCATACAAAATGGTTCAGCTGTAAACCTCACCGTCTATGCACTGTAGCAAAACTGCTGCAAAAAGTACATAATTCTACAGTGCGGTAACGTCTACACCGCGTGAAAATGCAGATTGCAATAGTTTCACTAATTCAGAGATCTAAGTACAAATACACTGCACGTTACAAAAGGGGAGCAAGAAATACTTAACCTTTAATAAACTTATGCTCACACCACATTTTTGTTTTTTAACGGCCTTCATGGCCGACATGCCACGTCTAAAAAAAAAAAAAAAGCAAAAAAATAAGTCTAAAAAAAATATAGCAAACTTAAACTTGTTTGCATTTACTTATTTGTAAATTTCCCGTTATTAGCCCCACATTTATAATCCTGTTGCATAATAGTTAAAATACGTCTACAGGAAAAATAGACTCCATATGTCTACGGTGGAGAAGGCCATAAATTGGGATATATTTTTGACTTGCCATAAGTTATCATAGGTGATATCATTGCTTTCATGTTTATTGAGGGCCAGGACTAAAAGAAATCAGGATTATTGTGTTTTCTGCCGTCCATACCATGTGCAAATTTTTAGTGTAAATTGGTCGAACTGAAAATTATCATTCAGACTTTAAATTATGCAAATAAACATTTTTAATATATACAGAAAGTATAGAATTATTAGTTAATTATGTCTCGCTACGAGCTGAAATTGTCGACAGGTTTACAGCTCACATGATGGGATTTTATCACCTTTCTTTATTACTTATAGATTGGATGTTTGGGTAAATAGCTAAAGAAATGACACATTTTCAGTGTTACATATGGATGAGGTGTGACATTGATGGTGACAAGCTGTGGGTCGGAGTGCTTGATAGACATAGCAGACTTAAGGAATCAGCGCTAAGATATAATGCACTTTAAGTTATACGTACGGTTTGTGTCTTGGTTTTATGATCTGCAGCTAAAATTGACTATGGTCATTGGTTTTGCATAAAACTGCCCATCGCTTCTATTGTTACCAGTTGTGACTCAGCATAGACTGTGAATGAGCAGTTATATGAATGATCATATTATCCTCTCTTCTAAATTGCCCTTAAGAGATGGCATTTACTCATTCACTTTGTGGAAAAAGCAAGTGACACAAGTAGATAATGAGCCGTTGTACAAGTAAAATGCTTCTGTTTTTAAACATTTTTGGTGATTTTTTTCCTGTCGCTGTATTTTAAAAGAATCCTGAAATCTTGCGCTTTTCACTTTAGTCTAAGCTGACATTTTGTGTTGTGTAAAGACCATTTTTCAGTATTCACCATAATCAGAGACAGGAACACAACGAGAAATATAAGGATAAGACCGGATCACAATATTCACAATAAGTGATAATCACAGTTCACCTCCTCCTCCTTTCTGCTCAATGACCTCTGCACATGTTACAGAGCATGCCTAGAAAACTTTTATAAAAGTTCAACTGTTATTCCAAACATTTGGGTCCCAATTCATAAGTGATTTAAAAATACTTTAAAAAGTCTGTGAATTATTGGGCAACCCTGAGTTGCAACTTTTGCCATTTTCATACCAGTTTCACCCAACTGCCAAAATGGGTGGAGCTGGGCAGAACGATGGAGTGACTTGTTAATGAAT
Source organism: Phyllobates terribilis (assembly GCF_046119375.1). Taxonomy (NCBI): domain Eukaryota; kingdom Metazoa; phylum Chordata; class Amphibia; order Anura; family Dendrobatidae; genus Phyllobates; species Phyllobates terribilis. The sequence continues at coordinate 294,134,989 of NW_027362761.1, read as the reverse complement.
TAGATGAGCAGTCTTGTTCCTTATGCCAGAAATCATACTGTAGTCATTGACTGGAGTAGGATTTGGGGGAGGTGAAGTCTTACTGTAGTCATTGACTGGAGTAGGATTGGGGGAGGCGAAATCTTACTGTAGTCATTGAATGGAGTAGGATTTGAGGGAGGCGAAATCTTACGGTAGTCATTGACTGGAATAGGATTTGGGGGAGGCAAATTCTTACTGTAGTCATTGACTGGAGTAGGATTTGGGGAAGGTGAAATCTTACTGTAGTCATTGACTGGAGTAGGATTTGGGGGAGGCAAAATCTTACTGTAGTCATTGACTGGAGTAGGATTTCGGGGAGGCTCACAGGGTCGCACCCTACTTGCCAGATGCTCCTGAATCAGTAAGAGGCGTGTGTCTCTTAATGAATCCGGAGAGTCTGACTCCGACACTCCCCACCTTATGCAGAATGGTCTTGATGAATCGGGGGCTTCAAGTTTTCATTTATCCAGGATATATTGGAATAACCCTTTAATGAACCTTTCTAAACTTTTGATTCCTGTGGCTGTTGTAAAGTTTCTCTCTCAATGATGCAGCCCAGAGGAGATGGCAATCCCCATATGTACAGAAAATAAAAAATATCTACCATCTGGTAACTGGTTTTAGTAGTGATATGAACATGTAAGTACATTGCAGTTTGTTTTTTTCAGGCATTTGGCAGCAGGTGGATCATATCTGTATCTGTAGAGGTTGCAAAACCCTTCTTTAAATTACCTCCATAGTCATTAAGATGGTGCAGCGCAACATAGCGGCCAACGACAGAGAAAGATGTAACTGCAGGCTCAATAATTCCTGTGCTTGGCACACCAGACAGATTATTACTCAGCGGGAGAAATGATGTCGTCGTAGTCATATCATCTATTAGTTGATGCCAGCATGGCAGTAAAATAGATTTTGCATGTGTGTAATTATGTATGTGTGCCGTGACACGTTTTTCATGAACAGATCCTAATTATCTATGCCAACCATTTTAATATTATGTTACTGGCCTAGGAAAACATGTCCCCTGTTATGAAATCTCTCTGCCATCATTTCTAGGTACACACGTATATGTACTTGTATCTGCTCTTAGCCTTCCATAGTGTAGAGAGAGGGCGTCACTGTCAATGGGGTCCTTTTGTGGTCCTTGTTCATGGTAACGCAGTAATATGCCCCATCCCAGGACAAGAATGCAAGCCCCCACCACTTTGCTAAACTTAAGGTGCATGGGGTGAGGGAAATCTTGCAACGACTCATACCACCCAGAGGGAAGTTGGATGGAGCTAGAGAAAGAGTTCCCCCTTCATAGGCCCCACGGTAACTGAGGGGGCTGTCACTATAATACATTTACCCTTCACTTTACTGTGTATATACACTGATGGCTTACTAGAAAGCAAAGTTACATTGACCAGCTGATCCTCACGCACACTTGCCCATTCGATGCTGATTAGTATTTTTTTTTTAGAGAAGAGCGGATGTGACGAGATTCATACTTGACAAAACACGCGAATATTATCCGGAAATTCAGTTTGCTTCGAAGTTATTCAATGCAAATCGAATGTTCCTTATTATGGTTTGGAATTTCTCGAGAGACCCCAGATCATAAGGATATTAATATTCACCACACCGCTCACCTGTTACCCGCCCCTCAAGCCTGCCATCCGGTCCTCCACATCTCTCTGCGTTGCCCTGTAGCCTGGTTCACTCTGACAAAACCAGTGGTAACTCTGCGCGCCATGCACATTGTGACGTTATGACGTCTGTCACCTGAGGACTAGTTAGGGGACAAATGTTATGACATCACATCTTGCCCGCTGATGGAACGGCGCACAGTGATGTCAGAGGTCTAGTCAAAGTGAAGTAGGCCGAAGAGAATGCAGACAACAGGGAAGGAGAAATGGAGAGGTGCAGAGGGGGTGGGACAGGTGAGTGGTGTGATTTATTTATTTATTTTTTTTGGCCCTGACGTTCGGCAAAATGTGAAATTCAAGGAGAATTTAAACGAATTTGCTAATTTCTAGCATTAAGTTACAGTATAATTCAGGTATTTACAATAACCCTGAACGTACTAAGGCTATCTTCACATCTGTGTTGAAGGCTCTGACGCAGTTTTTGGCAAAAAAATTGATTGGGAACGTCCATGTTATGTAAACGCCATAGAAATCATTGCCCGCTATGCTGTTAACATCAAGGTGTCAAATTCTACATCTTGACTTGGACCTAGCCTGAAGCAGAAGTTTTGTGCTTTCTGAAACTTTTAATTCTAACACATATTTGATGCTCACAAATATGCTTTACTCCAATGCTTCAGCTTAATAGTTCGAGAAAATGTCCAGTGTAACCATAGGGCTAGGACATTAGTACAGGGCATGGATCATGCTTGGGCTTTAAGGCAGCACAATACATATATTGAGCTACTAAATATATGTTGTATGTCAGTAGCACTGGATCGAAGACTTAGACTTTGTAAGTCAGGTGACCCAGCTGATATTCTTATATATTTGCACAGTCAATGACCAAAGGTTACAGAGGGTAGACATTTCTGATGGTTATACTCACACCTAGATGACTGTGCCAAGAAAATGTCTTGTTAGTAAATCAGCCCATTAATCTGTAACCCATTGCAAGGTTGTTTGAGGGAACTCAATGGCGGTACTTATGAATTAGCTCTATTGATCGACATCTATTTGTAAGAAACAACGTCATTGATCACTAGCATCTACAGTGCAACCCGATGTCTCACGGCAAGTATCTTTCCCTGTCTCTGAATCACATGCAATGTTCATACGTATGAAAAAATGGATTCCTGTTCCATATTGGTGTTCATATCACGCCAACAACACATTACTTTGCAGGGTCACTGTGAACAATGTGTCTTATTTATGGGGATAAATATTTAAGTGTATTCTTAGCTGTTTTTGGAGCTATACTCATCTCTGTGTTTCAGAGATCCACCATTTCTAATTAGCCCTATCACTTGTAATTAAGACTGCCATCACACAAAATGTTTGCAGAAAATATCATATTTTGCATGACATTTTATCATGGCAATTTTGTTTATGTTCAAAAAATTCTGCATCCGGCATAGTGAAATTTAAAATGTACTCCATAAATAGTGGTTTGGTTTGTCGTTTATCAGAGGCGTTTTTTAGTCAGTGGCATATCTTTTTTTAAATTCCGGATTTTCTGAGTATTTTATTTTTACTGTATTTTTTTCCATAAGTGTCAATATAGAACCTGAAAAACACAAGTATGTTAGAAATGTAATAAAATAAAAACTCCCAATGAAAAGTTAATATGACACCTAACATTTATGGCTTTTATTGCAAAAATTTACATGCGAAAAATGGTGCGTGAAGGAGCCCAACAGCTTAAGATGGGATGAGCAACAACTATCATTTCATCTTGTCTGGCTGATCAGATTAGCTATGTCTGACAGTCTGGTTGCTAGGGATACACTGCCTAGAAACCGCAGTGTTTTCAAGTGCTTAAGATTGTTAAAGCCCCCGTCACACTAAGTGAGATCGCTAGCGAGATCGCTGCTGAGTCACAAGTTTTGTGACGCAACAGCGACCTCAGTAGCGATCTCGCTACGTTTGACACTTAGCAGCGACCAGGCCCCTGCTGTGAGATCGCTGGTCGTGTCGGAATGGTCTGGACATTTCTTTGATCATTGAGGCCCCGCTGGGTAGCATGCATCGTTGTGTTTGACACCTTACCAACGACCTTGTTAACGACCCAGACACAGAAACACATAGGCGTGCATCGTTATGCAGATCATTTCGGGTCGCTGCATCGTTGCTGCGTCATTGGGAAGATCTGACTGTTTGACATCTCACCAGCGACCACATAGCGACGCAGCAACGATCCCTGACTGGTCGTATCGTTGTTGGGATCGCTGTAGCGTCGCTTAGTGTGACGGGGCCTTAAATACCATAACTGTAGCAACTAATCTCCGGTGATTACTCAGTCAAGGCCACATTGTCACTAAATTCAGGATACTTAAAGGGTTATTCCCAGAATCCAAAGTTTGTTAGTTGAAGATCCGATCACTTTAACCTCCAGCGATTCTGAGACTGGGGCCCTTGATTCCAAGTACCAGGCTCTATAAGGTCTCATCTTAAAGGGAACCTGTCACCATTTTTTTGGCTTCTAAACCCTGCCTATCACCATTAAGATCATAAGAATGGGGTTCCTGCAACCCCTTTATATCCTCAGATGTGCCCTCGCATACCTCAGAAAGAGTTTGTTATACTTGTCCTGCTGTTTGTTACACTTGTCCCACGCTGCATGTGCGGTTTGGTCCGATGGGTGTCTCCACATTGTGATCAGCGCCGTCCCGACCCCTTCAGACACCACGTCTTATAAGTGCATGTAAGTGGATGATGTCTCTCCGTCATCCACGTAGTGCCTGAAGTCTCACGCCTGCGCAGTGGAATCTCTGGCTGTTCAATAAGTCACAGTTAGGCGCGCCTGCGCAGCTCTCCGATTCCAATGCGCAGGCGCAAGTTTTCAGGCACTGCGTGGATGATGGAGAGACAAGCAAAAAACACTTTTTATGAGGTATGTTGGGGATATAAAGGGGTTGCCGGAACCCCATTTTTATGATCTTAAAGGTGATGGGCAGAGTTTATAAGCCAAAAAACTGGTGACAGGTTCCCTTTAAATGGAGTGGAGGTGCGCATGCCTGATCTTCACTCCATTCAGTGTGTGGGACTGCCGTTGAAAAGATATGGATAGGGGATAACTTTTGATTGTCGATTACCCCTTTAAGCGGCAAATTGACTTGGAAGAACCAAAGCTCACCTTTCTATATTCCTTACTTCCATGGTAGCCTTAGTGTGAATATTTATCTATTCTACCCAACTGAAATATTCCTAAAAAGTAAGAGAGCTCTGCTGTGTTTTGTGAATATGGCTGTACACTCTGTACTCCGGTGCACCATTTTTCCACTGCGACTGGGACGGTTTTTATATGTTTATACTTACAATTATTATTTTTTTTTTAAATTTTACTGACTCATATAGCGCCATTAATTCCACAGCGCTTTCCAGAATTATGGTTAGAATGCTTGCATAAATCCATATAGATGTCTTCTATATTAACAAGAACATGTGAACAAACTACGTTGCTAGGTTTTTTAATATCAGCAACTTTTACAAAGTTTAGGAATTATTGTAAGTTGTAAATATAATACACTAAATCTGATGAAACCATCCTGCTAAGTTTGAAATATAATGAAACATTATTTAATGAAACATTTTTCTGATTTTTTTTTCGATTCATTTACTCTGTGTACAGTTTTACATTGAAGAAGTTTTATAATATTGACCCAGGAAGAATAAAGTAATGAACTTTGACAACTAATAAACATTAATTTGAGCACCAAGCGGACTGTGACACTGCAAGGTGTTCAGAGCTCTCAGCTTCATTGTATAGGTATAGCTAGATTAATGGAAAACTCAGGAGTGGACACAACTTCTATATTGTCCCACACCACCGTTTGTTAAAAATTCTTAATAAAAATGATTACCAGAAAAACAATACTACATAGCTGATGCCCGGCAGCCAATTTCTCTCTATGGATATTTGTCACCTGCATTTCTATACAGAGAGAAGATTAAAAAGGTTTTTCACTACTGGACAAACCCTTAATTAATTCAGGATCCTAATTAAAATAAAAACTATGGGGCGATTCATCAAAGCTTTTACGTCCGAAAACTGGCGTAAAAGCTTTGAAAAATTTTGTGACTTTTGGCAGTTTTTCGCCAGTTTGATTCAACTCCGCTGAAATGGGTGACACTGGGGCCAAGCTGGGGAGGAATGAGGGCATGCTCACACCCCCTCGTCAGATTAATCAAAAATGCTGGCGCTTTGTACACCGGAAATGCCACTTCAGTCCCTGACTAAAGTAGCATATCTGGTGCAGCGCACGTGAGGTGTACATATACTGTTTTTTATTTTAATTAGGGTCCAGAATTGATTAAAGAGGTTGTCCAAATCAATAGAGTGCGTACGTGCAGTACCAGGCCGCGGCCACTATGAGCTGTGCACTTCTGCAATAGAGCACATGCGGCTGGCATCAGGAACAGCTGACCAGCCTGCACCCCCACCAATAAGATATTGATGACATCAATATAAAAGTCCTGGACAGCCCCTTTAAATGGGGGTTGCCCAGTATTGAACAACCCCTTTAATATTTTGATCAATAGGTTATTGTTAACATCCAAATTTCTGGAGGTACACATTTTTACAACTATATGTAATACTGGTTGGTGAAAGTATACTGTATCTAAGATTCTCAGAAACCCAGAGATGCTTCTATCAATAGTGCTGTAACCAAACAGGCTGTCATAAACAGCACCTGCTTATGGCATCTGCACAGGTAAGGGTGCTTTCACATTGCGTTCCGACACCTGATCGGTGGCCCCGCCGTGGCTTACTTTTGAACCCCGCGCAAAACGGGATTAGGACGTATGCGTCTAAGGGCAAAAGACTATAATGGTGCTGACAGAGCGAACGTGTGCACTGTTGTGCATTATTTTTGAGCGTGTAAGCCTACTGGACGCGTATATTCAGATATACTAGGCTGTGTCTGAATGTCTGCATCCAGTAAGTGTATATGCCCGAAAATAGTGCTCTGCCGGCACCTTTATAGTCTATGGCCCAGTTGGCGCATATATCCGAATCCCATTTTGCACAGGGTTCAGAAGTAAGCCCCGACGGGGCCACTGAACGGGTGTCAGAACGCAATGTGAATGCACCCTTAGGCAGGTGGCAGAATTCCCTGACCTGCAAGATAATAATGGGATCATTCCTGATTGTAAAGAAATTGATACTGATGCCAATCAGAGGTACTGCATCTATCAGTATGAATATACCATGAGTTTCTAATGTGGGAAAACCCCCTGTAAGACTCTTAGTAATATATTCTAACATTTGATAAGACTTTTTGGTAAGTAAACGTTCACTTTTTTTTGTCGTGTTGTAAGTACTAGACTATTGTAGAATTTGGAGTGAATCCTGTTCACTTCTATCTGTGCAGAACTGGTATTTCCTGTTCTCGGTTTATGTAACATGGAGAATAAACACTGAGATAAATCTGCAAATTGATTAGCATAACAATGAAAGGATGTTTTTACTAGAATCGCATAGAAATTCTTATTCACCACATCTAATTTAGTAAGAATACTTCTGTATTTTCGGGATTTTACTATAACGTCTTGGAGTACATTCTACACAGTCAATACCTGGAGGTACTTGCCCCTGAAAATGATAAGCCATAATTTTAATGTGTAGTCTTTTCTCACAATAAATGTACAAATGTAGTAGAGCTAGGGTTTTTATTTTTTTAAGGATCACATTATTATTGCATAGTGAACTAAAGGCACATTTACATTTACTGGAAATTGGTAAGTGTGCTCTTTCCCAATTATCTGCGTGTGCGGACATGCGGGAGATCACCCGACGAATGATTGTTTTTCCGGGTGATCTGTCATTGCCCCTTGTAAACAGGGAACATGCTGCCGACAATATGCTGTATGGGGACAGAGCGATTTTATTAATGAAAATTCGGTTCTCATCAGTCTGTGTAAACAGGCCAGTAAACGAGTGCCAATATAGTTGATTGATACATATTAGTAGGCCAGATTCAGCCTGTCTACATGGACCTGTAAGGGGTTGTCCGGTCTTAACCTATAAGTCTGCAGTCATTTTATGTGACTGCAGACTTGTGAATCCTCACATCGCGCGCACTACAGACTGTGAGGACTCTCTGGTGCCGGCAGCAAGAGTGGGTGGTCATGTGACCGCAAGTATGTGATTTGCATATTGCCGGCCACATTCAACTAGACTGTTTCCAGCCTCTTTCAATACACTTGCATTGAGCGAGGCCCTGCCGTCTAGTTGGCACATACTTGCAGCTCCCAGCGCTGTCACGGAGAATCCTCACAGTGCGCAGTGCGCGCGATGTGAGGATGTATAAGTCTGCAGTTACATACAGTGACTGCAGACTTGTGACATACAAACTCCTTGCAGATGTTGTCCATGGTGGGATTTGAACCAGGACCCCAGCGCTGCAAAGTGACAGTGCTAATCACTGAGCCATCATGCGGCCCTTAAACAATAATAGTCATATAAAAGATGACTGATTGAAAGCTTCACTGACGAGACCAGCATTATGAATGTTATTTGGTCTTTTAGGGAATGTTCACTTTTTCTTACTTTCTACCAAGTTATTCTTCCCGACTCCTCCAAATATATGCATGCTCGGCTAGGTGGAGCGTACATTTCATTTAATTGGAAACAGATAAAAATCGCTGTCTGATACCAACAAGGATCGGGCATGTTCAAATCCAATGTGTCCGGCTCTTCTACAAATTAGATAATGGAAATTAGTACATTTGGAGAAGTTCTGTCTAATGTGAATGAGCACTTTAGCTTATTGAAGTGAGACACTATGGACATACAAAGCTTATACATAAGTTATTGACACTAATCAGAACCTACTGCTGATTATCTTCTATAATCCATTATCTGTAAAAATGAATAGTGCTAGCAGAATCGCCCAGCGCTGTGCAGATCCTATTCATGTAGCAGATTTAAGGTCACTATATCCTATTAAACTCTAATGATGAGACTCGCTTGTTAAAACAGATATCCAGTTTCTCCTCAGAAGTTCACGTTGGTGAGCACCTGTTATGTAAAAGAAATACTATTAACCTTCAGGCAATATAGTACAAGAAGTCAGGTTTCCTGTTATTTCGCAGAGCTCCATAAACATACCTGATTACAATGAGGTCAGATCGCTTACAAATTGACAATTTATGCCAGACTGACCATTCATGTGTCCACTATATTGCACATTAGATATGTGTATGATGATACCATTGATCAGTTTCACCCAGCTTCAACAAAGTGGGCAGAGCAATTCATGAGGAGCAGTGGCGTTCCTTACGCGAATAATCTGGAGTAATAAGTGGAGTACATTTTGTGGCAAGGTGTACTCCACCCCACTCCTTCATCAAGGGCGGCGTGAAAAATGCCAACCTTGTTTAATTGGGGCGTAAATGCCCATTTAAGGTCCATTTACACAGCAAGACTACCGGTCACCTAATGAACCAACAAAACACTTGCCCATTGGGTGAAATGATGATTTGTGCTGCACAAAAGATTATTGTTCTTGGCAGCGCATTATCCTGTGTAAAACAGGACTCATGTTGCCGAAAACAATGGCAGCCTATTCACGCTGAGTGACCTATTTCAAATTGTTTAGTGTGCATCTAAAGCTGGGTCAGCCTGTGTAAACAGGTTATTAAGTGAGCACCAATCAGCAAGCAAGAAGCTGATCGGCAATCATAATGGTCCAGGTTGGCTTGTGTAAACAGATCCTTAGGTGAGACAATAATTGGGAGTTGAGCGTTCATTAGAATGCTTATTATAGATTATCGGCAAATGTCAACATGCCGGCAGTCACCCGACAAATGAGCAATATACGCGATCGTTGGGTGATTGGATCATTTATTCCAGCAACCTGTAAATTGGTGATGTACAGGCAATAATGATGTATTCTATGGATGCAGAATGATTATATTAACGAATGTTATGAGCACGTAGAGTTCTGGTTGTCCCATCTAAGTAGGCCCTTAAACAACCACCAATTGGCTTGTATATAGCTGCAGATGTAAATGCACCTTAAATCTAACTATAAGTCAAATGATGAACCCCAGCTTCACCGTAAGGACATTTATTATTTTAGTGGGGAGATAAGTGGTTGCCATACATGAGTTACCTAGACTGGATAAGACCTTTCTGTAGGAGATAAGTAGCTGCCGGTTACTGGCTGTGCTTCTCTCATGGGTAATCAATATGATTGAATGTATTGAAATCCGACCTAATACCTGTTACTTTTCTTGGTGGGATCATCCCAATAATTCATATTATTTTTAACCAACTGTTGTTTCTCCCAAATATGTGGTGTCACATATTTTCAGCTGCTTACAATGTCGACACTGGCCATTTCAGGCCTAACATCTACAGAGTATGGTGGTGTCCCACCTCAACCATTACAGAAGGTGTTGGGGCAAAGAAGGGTTGGATTTCAACACCCTTTTGTTAGGGGCGTTGAGCAGACACCAAAGAAGTCTGGCAGCGGCTTATTCCTTTGGGCCATCAAGAATACGTGCATGCTCGGTAGCAATAGCTGTCATCCAATGCTATTATAAGGGTATATCCTCCTCAAAGCTTTTAGTTTTCACAATGGATTTTCCTATATTTTTTCAAACTAAAAAGTGTCTTTGTAGCGATATTTTAAGGGAAAATGATTAACATCCAGTACATCTGTTACATTTTGTTATATATATTAGAAATAGTGTCTAGTTAGTGGATTTAATACCGTCATGTAGTTTAGTAGATACGAGTGAGTATTTTAATTTCCAAGTAGTAGGAACATAGTGTGCATAACAGTTTAATGAACAGAGCGACATTAATGTGTAAATAAATTTAGGATATAACAACTTTCATGTGGTAACCTTATCTAGTCATGGGTGGAATGTGTTAATAATGCAGTGTAGCTGGCGATACATTTTCAATAGTGTTGGTTTAGCTATTCTGCTGATCCCTCTATACACGTGCACATTCAGTTTGGCTGAGCATACATGCATTCTTATTAGGGAAAGCTGCTTCCAGATACCTTATCTTCCCTGGGAACAAAAAAGATTGGGTGTTGAAATTCAACATGTCCGATCCTTCTTTCCCCCAACATCATCTGCCAATAAAATATGAGTGTTAACACGCAGCATTTTGTGTTTATTTTCTGGGTATACACCAAAGAGCAATATGGATTCTAAGAAGTGGCTTGTTGACCTCTGTTCATAATCCCATAGTTTGCATGGAGAGAGTGGGCATATATTGCAAACGCCTAAAACAGGAATACCCCAAAGGACACAAGCTTGCTGCACCGATCTTTGTAATATTGTCTGATTTCCTGCAGGTTAGGACAACTCCATTAGGTCAACCATACAAATTCAGATGTCCTAAGATGCCCCAAGCATTATTATGACATCTTTATTATCTCAGACCCTCTTTAAGTTGCCAGGTAAACCATTTACTGTATATTAAAAAAAAATTGAGCATTTGTAAAAAGTGTCCGAACATTTGGAAATATCAATTCTCAGGTGTCAAAGTACAGTTATCCTTCCATACAAGGGACAGTTCTTGATTCGATAATTGGACAGTGAGTGCCCTCTTTAAAAGCCTCTGTGCAAGCTTACTTGCCCAAAACGATAACTTGTGGCTTCTTTTAAACATAAACAGTAAGGCCCTGATTCATCAAAGTGATGACGCCGGAATTCTGGCGTAAATTTTGGTACGCAGTTATGCACAGCGTAGAGCTACGCAAAAGTTTTATATCTTTTGCCATTTTCAAATTGGGCAAAACTGGGACAGGATAAGGGCGTGATGCCACAGCTCATCTAATTCATGACAAGCTGTGGTGTTCCTTATACCAGAACCCTTACTCCAGTCTGGGACTGGAGCAACTTTTGTGCCGAGGCGCATGGAAGCACACGCCACTTGTCAGACGCTCCTAATTAATTAAGAGATGTGCTCCTCTTAATGAATCAGGAATGTCCCATTCCGACACACACCCTCTTCAAGATCGGTGTGAACATTGCTGGTCTTGAAGATTCAGGTCCAAAAATGTATAGTTATTTCATTGAAAACATTTCTAAAAATGGCAGCATTATATACCTGACCCCCATTAACATTTTCAACTTTAATTTATGTAAACTTGGCCAAAAGTTGACTTAATTTAAATGAATCCAAGATTATAGATTTTTCTTTAAGACAGCCCAAATGTGTCTTTCTTATATTTAACATTTTATCACACTTCTTAGCCAGGGGAACATTCACCTCTCAGATGAGATTGAGTCAGTACCATGACCACATTCTATAAAAATAGCTGCAGAATCTTTATTTGTGACCTTTTCAGAGCTTTTTGCCAATGGATTTTAGCCACGGACCTAATGAGACCGGGCCACTGGTTGGCAATTGCAGCTAATCAGCGAATTACAGGTGAGATTCTTATATTCTCCCAAAGGCGTCATCTGCTCTTTCTCCTCTGCTAGACAGCGACTTAGAACTGAATTTGCATTTTAAATATTACAAATAGAAGAAATGTAATATTTATGTGAAAGTCACATTCAGCACATGTGCCTTAAGTACGTGTTCACTTCATTTTATATATGAAAAAATATTTTTCATAGTTGGCTTAAAGGGAACCTGATGTAAGTTTCTCAATCGGTGCATATTAAAGATAGTGTGTCTCTTGCTAAATAGCTAGCACCTACTGATGAAAATCAAGGTTGGGTCGTTTGAACATAGTTAAATACTTGAAGAGAAAGAATACGACCATATCAACCCAAAGTTGTAATAAAAATTAACTTTTATTCATAAATAGTATAAAAAGTTACTACATAGTCAATATAGGGCACAGTATAGAAATACGAAAAGACATATAACATGTAGAAAAAACCGTCTCACTGAAGGGACGATGTGGTCCACAAATAACGAAGGGGGGGCCTCAGCACCACAGCAAAAACATATATATATCTAGTCCTTCATCTGTAATGTCAATAAGGAGGACTATCGGATAGCCACAGAGAAATACCCATAATAATATCCATATAGTAATGCATGTCACAAGCAGTATTAGAGTACTTGAAGATTTCCTCAGAAGGGACTCATAATCAGTACTATCTGAATGCCATATGTGGACTACTAGACTGTGCTTTTCATCATATCAGATGCACAGTATGAAAATAGGTAGGTGTAGAGTTGAATAAAGGCAAATACTGCATAATATCAAAAAGGTTACCTGGGCTACAAGCTGTAATGTCGGGGCTCCCCCACGTGGACCGCTCGCCCACCCCAACGCACGTTTCGGCGTTTGCCTTCTTCAGGGGGCGTCAACTTCCTCCGGAAGAGTATGGACTTAAATACCATGCTGGCCAATCAGATGGAGGGGGTGGACCCGTAGTGACGCGCGCAGCGTCCCCGCTGCTAAGCAACCAGTGACGCGGGCGTCATGCAAGGAATCACATGATGGTCACATGGACCCATGTGATGCAGGTCCTTGCATAAAGACGCCAGGCGGCACGGGGTACTCAGAAAGCGGCGACGCTCGCGCGTCAGGTCCTATTAGATTCACATAATTGGGGAACATACCGGAAGATATATACTATTCTTGCGCAATATAGTATATTTTTTCTTTGGCAGCTTCCCCATGTCCCACCAACCGGCCCCATGTCTTTATTCAATTCTTTCTGCCGCTTACAGCAAGCCCATTTCTTTTGTTTTCAAATTAATTTCTATGAAATCGTTTATTTCATTTGGCCAGGGAAATGAAAATCAGTGGGTGACTATTCGAGGGGGGATTTTCTTTCCTCGGCCTAGATCGCTCCAATATTCATATTATCACACCCCTGAGGGCATAAGTTACAACATTTGTAATAGTGTCCGCCAGCTCTTTACAAAACTCTGCCTCCTTGACATTGGACACTCTGAAGCCAGGTGTACGGTCCCTGGCTTCATCAGCAAACCGCCAGATAGGCAGTAATGATACAGGACAAGGCTAGCAACACCGGCTCTGCATATCTCGTGGCTGGCTGTGTCCTGCGCCATCACTGCCTCCCTGGGAATGTTCTGCGCACCGGTGAAGCCCGGTAACGTACATCCGCATTCGGGGCTTACTGTCAGGGAGGCAAATATTGGCAAAGAGCCTGCGGGGAGGCTGCTCTTACAAGTCATTTTACTTACACCCACTGGGGCATAATTACATGATTAGTGGGATTATTAGTCCAGGGGAAAGAAATGCCGCCCGGACTAGTCACCCATTGATTTGAATATTTTTGGCCACATTAAATTAATGCCGCTTGGTGGGACATGTCAAAGCTGTCATGTCCTCTTTAATGTTTCCTGTTATCTTTTAAAAAATAAATAATTTGGACCAAAAGTAGAAAAAAATCCCACTTTTTATGTCTAAGCCACAAACACCATGCATAGTCTTCCATATATGAGTGTCTGCTGTAGTTCAGTGTATTATATACAAACACTACTGATATTTGGTGCTCCAATATAAATGAAAATCAGGTAGTGATCATTAATTGCTAAGAATAGGCCCACATGTCCCCATTTTCTCTGGAGAATGTCAGCCTTCACACCGGAGGTATTTATATTATAATGCATATTTTCCCATCAGCTGAGCTTCTAAAGGACCCAAATTAAGCGGAGAAGCAGGGAAGATTCTATTAACATTTGTGCCTTACTGGGACACAGATGGGTAGATTTAGCAGCTTGACAAGCTCCTCTTACAATGAAAGAGCAGTTTTTATTATTTTTAGTAAGCTGTCCCTGATTGTCTTATTTTTGACTGGTAGATCACAAATATGTATGTAAATCTGGGACTGGTGATAACATCTGTGGCCCTTCATTTTCCTGATTTGTGGATCAGTGGAAAAGTAGGTGATCATTAGATTAGAAGACATGCTTTAATAGCTTTCATGAAGGAGAGATAAAATAATTTAGGGTAGTAATAATTCTAGGGTCTGCAGATCATGCCTGGCACTTAATGGAACCCAAAGGGTCCTTATTTCCCATATGACAGGACCAATACTACATACACTTGGGTGGCCTGATTTTACAATGGGAGCTTCAAATTAATTGAGGGATTGCCTAAAAGCAAAAAAAATTATATACAATAACATATCCATCCATTCATTTTCCATATTCCCACTGCTTCCACGAGTTATCCATTTTTTTTTAACACCATACGATTGCAAAGATTTGGGCCCTTGTATTTAATGCTAATCTATATGGTCTTTACTAAAGGGGCTTGTCTCACAGGATACCCTGGGGGTGTGTCTCACAGGATTCCCTGGGGGTGTGTCTCACAGGATTCCCTGGGGGTGTGTCTCACAGGATTCCCTGGGGGTGTGTCTCACAGGATTCCCTGGGGGTGTGTCTCACAGGATTCCCTGGGGGTGTGTCTCATGATTCTCCGGTTACGAGCCTCACAGGATTCTCTAGGGCCATTTCTCTCTGGATTCTCCAGGGCCATGACTCACAGGATTCTATGGGGGCGTATCTCATGATTCTCCGGTTACGAGCCTCACAGGATTCTTCAGGGCTATGTCTGACAGGATTCCGTGGGGTCGTGTCTCACAGGATTCTATGGGAGCGTGTCTCACAGGATTCTCTGGGGGCGCATGTCACAGGATTCCCTGGGGTCATGTCTCACAGGATTCCCTGGGGTCATGTCTCACAGGATTCCCTGGGGGTGTATCTCACAGGATTCTCTGGGGGCGTGTCTCACAGGATTCCATGGGGGCGTGTCTCACAGGATTCCCTGGGGGCGTGTCTTAGTATTCTCTGGGGGCGTGTCTCACAGGATTCCCTGGGGTAGTGTCTCACAGGATTCCCTGGGGGTGTGTCTCACAGGATTCCCTGGGGGTGTGTCTCATAGGATTCCCTGGGGGTGTGTCTCACAGGATTCCCTGGGGGTGTGTCTCACTGGATTCTAAATGGATGTGTCTCACAGGATTCCCTGGGGGTGTGTTTCACAGGATTCTAAATGGATGTGTTTCACAGGATTCCCTGGGGGTGTGTTTCACAGGATTCCCTGGGGGTGTGTTTCACAGGATTCTAAATGGATGTGTCTCACAGGATTCCCTGGGGGTGTGTTTCACAGGATTCCCTGGGGGTGTGTTTCACAGGATTCCCTGGGGGTGTGTTTCACAGGATTCTAAATGGATGTGTCTCACAGGATTCTCTGGGGGTGTGTCTCACAGGATTCCCTGGGGGTGTGTCTCGCAGGATTCCCTGGGGATGTGTCTCACAGGATTCTCCAGGGCCATGACTCACAGAATTCTATGGAGGCTTATCTCATGATTCTCCGGTTACGAGCCTCACAGGATTCTTCAGGGCTATGTCTGACAGGATTCCGTGGGGTCGTGTCTCACAGGATTCTATGGGAGCGTGTCTCACAGGATTCTCTGGGAGCGTATCTCACAGGATTCCCTGGGGTCATGTCTCACAGGATTCCCTGGGGTCATGTCTCACAGGATTCCCTGGGGTCATGTCTCACAGGATTCCCTGGGGGTGTATCTCACAGGATTCTCTGGGGATGTGTCTCACATGATTTTCCGGGGCTGTATCTCTCAGGATTCCCTGTGGTCATGTCTCACAGGATTCCCTGGAGGCATAACGCGCAGGATTCTCTGGGGTAGTGTCTCACAGCATTCCCTGGGAGTGTGTCTCACAGGATTCTAAATGGATGTGTCTCACAGGATTCCCTGGGGGTGTGTCTCACAGGATTCTAAATGGATGTGTCTCGCAGGATTCCCTGCGGGGGTGTCTCACAGGATTCTAAATGGATGTGTCTCACAGGATTCCCTGGGGGTGTGTCTCACAGGATTCCCTGGGGGTGTGTCTCGCAGGATTTCCTGGGGGTGTGTCTCACAGGATTCCCTGGGGGTGTGTCTCACAGGATTCTTCAGGGCTGTGTCTCTCAGGATTCTTCAGGGCTGTGTCTCACAGGATTCTCCAGGGCTGTGTCTCACAGGATTCTCTGGGGTCATGTCTTTAAGATGCTCTGCAATATTAACCTGTGAGCAACGCCCACTTGGTAAAGACCATAAAAATTTGCAGCAAAGAAAAAAGCCTGTATCTCTGAAACCGTATGGCAGATTAAGAAAAAATAAAAATGGAATACTCAGGGGAGCAGCGGGAATAAAATAAGAGCAAAAACTAGACACATTTGACCCAGTGACAGGTCCTTTTTAATGTGTATGGCCACCTTTATTGAAAACATCTATAAGATATTCAATAACTAGTGGATGCTAAAAGTTCATACTATAAAACTTTTTGTCCCGTTGTGGTAACAATTTAAATGAATTAATTTCTCTCTGGAAACTGTTGGAATGCAGACGTAGGACCGATGTTCATTAATAGTGTGGACGCAGGTCTGATGTTCATTAATAGTGTGGACGCAGGTCTGATGTTCATTAATAGTGTGGACGCAGGTCTGATGTTCATTAATAGTGCGGACTGCATTAATATGAAAGTGTCATACAGAATATCAGCATCTCCATTCCATCAGCTCTCGCCCTGTTTATACAACGCATTATGAGCGCTGTTATCACAAAAGATTTAGTGCGCACTTGAGATAATACTCTCAAGTTAAGTCTTTAGAGATACTACTAGACGAGCATAACGAAAAGATGCCCAATCTGCAGACATATGTACAAGGTACTGGGCACATGATATTTGAGGGGACCAGGTTATTACTAGCTTTAGGGGAGACTGGTTCTTCTTATGGAGACCAGCTAGATAAGTAATATTATTGGCAATGCTCCATGGGAAATAAAAAGTATGCTAATGACACCTAATCTGAATTCTTAGCATTAATTGTTCGTTAGTTAGTGGTAACGCTGTATTTTCTGTGATCTTCCTTCTATATTAACGTTAAAGAATATAAGAAAACAAATCAGGCAGCACCAGAAATGATAATGTGTTTCCCTTCCGAAATGTTTGGTTCTGTTGAGTATTTTTCTTTATATATATATATTTTTTTTACAAATAAAATATTTTCTTTGTAATTACTTTACTGGTTTTAATGATATCACAGGGAAAAAGCCTGAATACGGCAGCTATAATTTCACAATCCACAAACAGCAGTGTCTCTTTGGGTTTCTCCCTGGAATGGACAGCAGAAGATGCAGACATTGTTGCAGCATGAGATATGCCCTCTCTGCATATGTGCGTTCATACATATGTATGACATGTCTTTGTCTTTGAGTGTAAACACAACGATGAGTGGAAGCAAGACGCTTTCTCTCTCTATGGGTTTGGAAATGATGAGAATACTAAGGCAAATCACAGATTGCATATTGCAGTAACCAGTATTTGCATCTAAAAGGGACATGGAAGAAACCTCCAGTTTTCAAGCTGTCATGGTATAACAGGTCCTGGCACATTGTGACTTGTCCCAAATAAAGCAGTCACAAGATGCCTACTAGGGGTGATGTGCTGCTACTTCTAGTTCTACAGCATCTGGCAATCTACAAACATACCATGGTACTTTCATACATCTGTAATATGGATCTGCGTGCCTCTATTTTCTTATTGACGCACAACGTTTTTTTTTTAATGGATTCGTGTTATTTGTTAGAAAAAAATAATAGCGAGTCTTATGTTACGCTGGAACACGGTCCAATACCTGTCTATATTACAAAGCTGTAGGGACTGTGTCTCCATATGGGATCATTGCCTGTGGTTTTGTTCTGTGCATGGACTTGGTAATGTGTTAAACAGTATAGGTACACTATATTTTTATCTAAAGGTGTACCTGATAACCCACTAAAGAAAGCATGACTATGACCAAATATCACCATAATACATAATATGCTGTATTAGTACACAGTAATAAAAATATATAGAAAAAATATGGATAAAAACATGACATATAATCCACACAATGTAAAGGAGAAAAAGGGCTGAGGTTGCAGAGCAAATCAAGAACCCCAGAATAACTTATGTTAATGTGTTTGTATATAGAATAGTTTAATAGTCCATGGTGGCAGCCATACTAATGAAAGCACATGATATAATAATACCAAGCAGAGGTAAGGGGGGAGTTAAGATGTCCAGCCAGCCCAACACACGTTTCGCACAACGTGCTTCATCAGGATTTCACATTTTTGCATGAGACCCTGTATAGGATTGTTTTCTGGACTACACTGGTGTTATTAAAGGTGTCCCTGGAAGCATCATTAATATTTTACTTTCAGAAATCGACAGAAACATTGTGTAGATTTTATATTTGTTTTGCTGATTTTTATTCATTAGCTTTGTTTATAATGCTAACTATAAATATAATATCTAAAATAGTTAAAGGCATGACATTCAATGAGGGAACTTTACAGATGTGTAGCTTGAAAGTATGCTTCTGTGAAACCTTTCAGTGGGACCTAAGCTCCAGTTTTTTTGCACACATATACAACATCTTTCAGCTCCTTGTAAGAAGTCTTTTTCACTTATTTAACAGAAGACTCATTAGGGCCTTGGTATCCTCGTACCCTCCGCTCCCCCTTTAGCTACAATAGGTATTCCAGAAACTTCAGTAACAGATTACTGAAGAAATATATATGGGCTAAATGCTAGGAAAATTTGTGTACGGTCCCTGATGTTTTTTTATATTAGGACTGTTCGTATTGTGTTCTGCTGGTGTTAAACGTTTGAGAAAAGGGGGATTACTTTATTTGGTATTTCTGGAATGCCACAAAATTTCCAAAACGACACCACAATATGGCCGCAATCTATAAGAAATATATAAAGATCAACAGGGTAGTGTATCTACTTTCACAGCTTTCCCGATCCCCTGCATCCCCTCCTGCCCAAAGGTGATGCTGCTGTCTTGACCACAACATTTTGGAAAATGATCTGCTGGAAGTGGTTTAAGAGCGATTGTTTTGTTCCTCGCTGGCTGCCTTGTCTGTGAGCAGTGTGTGTATGTCTGCTGGAGACAAGCAGAGTGGAAATGTCAAGGGTCAGGCAGAAGGAGGAGGATCAGGTCATAGGCAGCTACTACCCCAGTGTGAGAAACCTGAAACGTGTTCTGCAGCTTAACTGTTTCTTCTCCGGCGGCTGCACCGCCGCGCCAGACATCAGCTGCGCAGGCTGGATAATATGCAAAGTTAAATGTCCTGATAGATTCTCTCTCTGCATATTATTACCGCTTTGGTTTTACAAGCCGAAGCCATTTTCCTTTTAACAACAAATATAATATCACATTATGGTTCTTTCAAGCTGTTATTAATATTCAAAAGTAATAAAATGAATGCGATAAAACCAAATGTCTGTGACCTCCTCGCAGTTACGTTCGGAATAGCTAAACAGATCATCTCCCAAGAATAGATACTAAGTGATACTGGGAGCATTCTTCGCCGCTTTAAGACGCTCGTGAATAGCTTCAATTGGATGAATAATCTGCAATCTATTGAGAAGTAATGTCTGTTTATGCACTTGTGTCCGTAAAGACAACAGTTTGTGATCACATCTGTATGACGGCAGCAAACAATTATGGGAAGGAAAGCTGAACCCTGGGTGAGGTTACTAGCAAAGAAATACTGTGACTTCTAAAATATGACATTTATTCCTCCTGCGTAATAACTTTGGATTGAAGGTTAAAATGTGACATTCACAATGCAAGGAGGCGCAAGAAGGTATCTATGAGCTAACACATGCAAATCTTCCTGCTAGATTAGCAAACGCTTCATCTTTGGTAGACTGCTGCATTATGGGTGTAGCTGGAGAAACAATGCCTATACGATACCAGCGACTAGAATCCCATAGTGGCTCATCAATAGCCTATGAAGGTGAATGTGAGAATATCTCTATATGAGAATTTGTTTGTGCTCGTGTGATATTTAATGGCACAGTGTGCATGAGCCTTTAAGCTGCCAGGCTTTGGCTGTAGTTAGTGATGTGGATCTATGAGTTCCTAATCAGCTTTGTGAATAGCTGCGTGGTATCAATGCCGTCTTATCCTGTGATTTGGCTAATAATCAGAAGTTCTAGGATTAATGTAAAAGGAAATGAATAAAGAATTTTGGGTGCAACCACATCTAATAACAATTGCAGCATGTAAATCATCCAACTTTTTGCGATCATAATTGAAAAGTAATCTAGTATGCTAAAAGTTGTGTCGGTCGATTGTGGTGATCACCCCATGGTAATGAGCTTAGTAGTCAGTAGCTAGTCTAGAAATGAAAACCCTCCAAATGTCACACTGAGATGTTATACAACCCCTGGCAAAAATTATGGAATCACCGGGCTTGGAGTATGTTCATTCAGTTGTTTAATGTTGTTGAAAACAAGCAGATCACAGACATGGCACAAAACTAAAGTCCTTTCAAATGGCAACTTTAGGGCTTTAAGAACACTAAAAGAAATCAAGATTAAAAATGTGATACTTAGTAAGAGTAATTTTTTTCAGACCAAGCAGAGGGAAAAAATTATGGAATCACTCAATTCTGAGGAAAAAATGATGGAATCACCCTGTAAATTTTAATTTCCAAAACTAAAACCTGAATCGAATTAGATCTGCTCGTTAGTCTGCATCTAAAAAGGAGTGATCACACCTTGGAGAGCTGTTGCACCAAGTGGACTGAAATGAATCATGGCTCAAACATGAGAGATGTCAATTGAAACAAAGGAGAGGATTATCAAACTCTTAAAAGAAGGTAAATCATCACACAATGTTGCAAAAGATGTTGGTTGTTCACAATCAGCTGTGTCTAAAATCTGGACCAAATACAAACAACATGGGAAGGTTGTTAAAGGCAAACATACTGGTAGACCAAGACATCAAAGCGTCAAGACCGGAAACTTAAAGCAATCTGTCTCCAAAACAGGAAATGCACAACAAAACAAATGAGGAACAAATGGGAGGAAACTGGAGTCAATGTCTGTGACCGAACTGTAAGAAACCGCCTAAAGGAAATCGGATTTACAGACAGAAAAGCTAAACATAAGCCATCATTAACACCTAAACAGAAAAAAACAAGGTTACAATGGGCTAAGGAAAAGCAATCGTGGACTGTGGATGACTGGATGAAAGTCATATTCAGTGATGAATCGCGAATCTGCATTGGGCAAGGCGATGATGCTGGAACTTTTGTTTGGTGCCGTTCCAATGATATTTATAAAGATGACTGCATGAAGAGAACATGAAAATTTACACAGTCATTGATGATATGGGGCTGCATGTCAGGTAAATGCACTGGGGAGATGGCTGTCATTACATCTTCAATAAATGCCCAAGTTTACATTGATATTTTGGGCAGGTTTCTTATCCCATCAATTGAAAGTATGTTTGGGGATGATGACATAATTTTTCAAGATGATAATGCATCCTGCCATAGAACAAAAACTGTGGAAACATTCCTTGAAAGAAGACACATAAGGTCAATGTCATGGCCTGCAAATAGTCCGGATCTCAATCCAATTGAAAATCTTTGGTGGAAGTTGAACAAAATGGTCCATGACAAGGCTCCAACCTGCAAAGCTGATCTGGCAACAGCAATCAGAGAAAGTTGGAGCCAGATTGATGACTGTTTGTCACTCATTAAGTCCATGCCTCAGAGACTGCAAGCTGTTATTAAAGCCAGAGGTGGTGCAACAAAATACTAGTGATGTATTGGAGTGTTCTTTTGTGTGTTTGTTTTTCATGATTCCTTAATTTTTTCCTCAGAATTGAGTGATTCCATAATTTTTTCCCTCTGCTTGGTCTGAAAAAAATGACCCTTACTGAGTACCACATTTTTTATCTTGATTTCTTTTAGTGTTTCTTAAAGCCCTAAAGTTGCCATTTGAAATGACTTTAGTTTTGTGCCATGTCTGTGATCTGCTTTTTTTCAACAACATTAAACAACTGAATGAACATCCTCCGAGCCCGGTGAGTCCATCATTTTTGCCAGAGGTTGTATATGTTATATTGCTGATTAAAAGCACTAACTAGGAACGAGGAAGAAGTTCCATTTGCCAACTTTATGTGTCTCACTTCCGCTATCAGAGCTAACACCTATCTTGGCAGTTTAACCTCCTGGTCAATAGTGGTCTTACTCTGTAACAAGGTTTAATATGTGGACTATGTTTGGTACTAAAAAATTGTAATAAATGGGGATAGAAAAAAATTGGTTATTCACTGATTTATCATCCAAAGTGTTTTTTTTCCACCAAAGACATTTACGGTCTGTGGACTTTATCCATTCCAAGAATAAGACTGTCTTGTACCTGTTTGTTCCTGATGAATAAGTGATTGTTCATAGTTAATCACATTCAATTCACAAAATCGAGTGAACACTTGACTGTTTCCTTCTAATTGAACAGTTACCATATACATATGGACTTTCTCTGCGCCAAAAATTGACACAACGCCCCTCCGCTCTTGGGATTAGTAGATTTTATCAATGTAAGCAATAGTTTCCTGTTCAATCCTCTGTTGCTTTGGTGGTCTCCTATATTTTTCTTTATTACCTTGCAGTGACGATGACCCGTACATCTATGTGACTGCCGCAACCTATTACTGGCCCCAGTGCTCTTGCGCTGCACACCATAGCAGGGAGCGGTCACAAAAATGTACGGCATGTGATCGCTTTAGCAAAGAAAATAGTATGGCAGGGAGCGCTGGAGTCTCGCGATTGATCAGATCAGTATTTTTTTTGCTTTAGTAAATTTTCTACTCTAATTTTTATTTTACAATGCCTGATAAATAGAGTTGGTGCAAATGGATTTGCAGTCCTGGTCCATCAACTGCATGACTAATCTGTGGCCAACGGACTGGAGCTCTGATGACCACCACTTATCTGTCAGCATCTGTGGCTCCTCTTTTGATTAATTGGCCTGGTGCGGACATCATCGTTGCGGCGTGATGCACACCTGCCAGGCTGGGTAATCAAAAGAAGGGTCGTGGATGCTGGCAAGAAAGATGTAGTTCTTAGGGCTCCCATCCAGTGGCCACAGATTACTGGCCGATGGACCGAGTCTTGCCAACTCTAAGCAGCCATCCAAGAAACAATATTGGCATCATAAACTGTAATATACTATCTAACCCAAGAAAGCCAAATGTTCAATCAAGAGCAATATTTTTCATAATGACTCAATTGAAAATCATTGACTCTACTCATTAATGTTAGTTACATTCTTATCTATAAGAGACCCAATCCTACGCTTGGCCCACATTAGGGCCATGTATGACTTTTCTTGCTGTAGGCAAAAAACACATTTGACCATATGAAATGCTTGTTAACCACTACGGGGACTTTCCAACGTGTTGGAAATTCACGGTATGAAACTGCATGCACTGCTGATGAGATCCTTGAAATGTCACGGATAGCACACTGGAGTCCTGGAGATTTTAATGGTCAGATGTGTTACCGCACATCAATGTCAGTAAGACGTCTGGCCATGTAGGACCATCCTTAGCTTAAACAGCAGCTGCGCCATGATTTTTTTTAAAGTGCATTGTATCCTGGAGTGTGCCTTGGATGTAAAGCATGCTACACTATACTGTTGATATGGCTGGAATTTAAGGGAGGGAGAAATGAAAGGCAGTTAACTATATGCTGGGTGACGGCACATAGAACTCAATAGATATAAGTCACTTGAAGGTGTAAAACCTCCTCAAGCAGAACAAAAAGTCATCCTGTCTCCATGAAAACATAGCAGATAGTCGGCTTCTATTGGAGTAGAGAGAATTTATTGCACTATAGTTATGGAATAGTGCTGCTGTTGTATACCCATCTCCGAGATCAATGCCAATGTTAAGTCACTGCAGCGGAGCGCAGTACAACACGGCCTCGCTTACTAAATCCTTCTGCAAATGAATGCTAATACGTGGTATTTATCTAGGAAGAATCCATGTTAGTGGGACGAGACATCATTTTAATTGTCCCATCCCGCTGTGTCTGTTGTCGTTGTTATCACTGCAGTACATATGCTGTTATTTTAGCCATTGACTAATATGTATTACATTAGGAGACTTCAGATTATTGTGCCTTTGTATTGAGACACAGAAAAGCTGTTTTTGCAGCTGGTTCAGACACAGGAAAATCTCTTCTTACATTTGACACAGATCATTAAGCAGAGAGTTTAGGCCCATTACTAGCACAATAACACATGTGTGTTAACTCCGCCTGTTGACACCACTTGGCGTATAATATAATATATGGGAAGTGAGTGATGTGACATATACACCTATGTGGACCTTGCGGAAAACGCTATCTGACTGTGCTGGCAGATATATTATTCAGATTTCTGCTCTAGATGCAATTTTACTTTGAAATGTTGTAAAACTTGTGTGTCTGACGTGTGAACGGCTGCTCACCCGCCTGATACATGGAGATTCTGCACATCATTGTTGTTAGGACAAGGAGACGTCATTGTGCCTCACTTGTATATCATCAGTCATCCGATGATGTCCTCAGTGCTTATATTAAACTGCAGAGGGAGGACAAATAGTAGAAGGAAGACTATTAACCCTTATGCTTCCGGGCCATTCTTTACGACTTCCTCATTGTGATGGATGGTCAAACAACATGCAGATATTCGAAAACAATTGAATGTCCATCTGTACCTTCACTGAACTTTAGACTAATGTTGACTGAACCTGCATCTGCTCCTCCTTTTTTTTGATTAGCCAGCCTGGTGTGACATCATCGTTACGGCGTGATGCACATGACACGTCAAGCCAGGCTGGGTAATCAACAGAAGAGCCAAGTAAGAGGTGGTTCTCAGAGTTCCTGTCCAGTGGCCACAGAGTTCGACTGACAGACTAACGTGTATGGGGCTCCTAATTCACCTAGGAGAGATAAGGATCTGGCATGTCCGATCTCTGACTGCTGATCTTTCTGTTCTCTAAGAGATTTGCC
Organism: Phyllobates terribilis; assembly: GCF_046119375.1. Taxonomy (NCBI): domain Eukaryota; kingdom Metazoa; phylum Chordata; class Amphibia; order Anura; family Dendrobatidae; genus Phyllobates; species Phyllobates terribilis. The sequence goes on along the minus strand of NW_027362761.1, from coordinate 294,109,484 downwards.
ACCATCAGAGATGTTTGGCATCAGCTCTCTTATAGAGAACACAGGAGCGCTTGAAGGAGCATTCACTTCTGTGTATGGGGGAGTCAGGCGAGATAGACCATATGATCAGCCAAACAATCGTTCAGCGGACAGCTATCTAAAGTTTATGGTGGGATTAAAGGTGACCATACACAATATATTACATTCTGATGGAGTAATAAGACGTTGATAGGATTTTTAACACAATAAATCCTCCCCATCACAGCCATGAAGATATTGATGAGAAAAATGGTGAAATATTCTATTATCACCATCTGTTTTAAGAGACATCCTGTAGTGTCTACTTTAGGAAATAATTGTATTCTCTATGATGCGACCATTCTGGGGAAGATTTTCTTAGAACTCCGTATTGGCACTCTATTATTCTTCCTAGAAACATATTAAATTGACCACTGGTTGTTAACAGTTGAAGTAACAGATGTGTAGAAACACACTCTTTTGACCAGGAGAATAACGCCTTGTTGTCCATTTATTCATACATTTCTAAAAGGAACAACACAACACAGAGTTATAAAGAACATCATTCATGAACGTTATTTTTTTGGAAATATGGTTATTTATAAAAAATAAAAATCAGTAACGGTAATGGGTCCTATTCAAGGGATTGCCAATCAATTGACCAATTTTCCTAGTGCTAATAGGTTGTCATTGATATCGACAGTTGTAGAAAAAAATCATCTATTAACTTTCAGACTTTATTTAGCGTTAAGATGGTTTCCTACAGAATGTACATTTCTGTCATAGCCACTTATCTGATTTGTGGGGTTTCCATCTTGGGAGAACAAGAGCCTTTTGATCCTTGTACAGCCAAGTGAGGTGGTCACTGAATACAGGCTGATTGAAGAGATCCATGCTCCACAACTGTATTTAAGTCTATAGGAATTAAAGGGAACCTGTCAGCAGGATTTTGCTAAGTAAACTACAGGCATTGTCATGTTGGTGCTGTTACACTGATTAAAATGATACCTGAGGTGAAGAAATCCTTCTTGTGTAATCAGTGTTTGCAGTTTTGTGTTAATGAGTTGCTCATACTCCGGGGCAGGACTGTAGGCAGGGTATTTCCTTGGTGCTCTAGGCCAGATGAGTAAGAATCGATCTGTCCACAGGCCTGCCCCATCTGTCTCTGGCAGGCTGTCTATATGATGAGGAACATACTTGTACCTTGGGGCAGCCTGTGGGCAGGTCTTTTCTTGCTGATCTGGCCTAGAGCACCAAGGAAAGACCCTGCACCAAGGAAAGACCCTGCCTACAGGCCTAAGAACTAACAGGCATGTAGTTTCTGACTACCTGCCCGTTCTGCCCGCTGAGATCTTCCAGACCGTTCCTGCTGGGGACACTGTGGCTTTAGTTGGCTCACATCATTCTCTTCCACTCTGCTCTGTTGATGGGGTGTGACTGCTAATGTCTTACTGATTGACAGCTTGCTCCCCGCTACCTAACTGCGAGAAGCCAACTGTCAATCTGCATGTCATCGCCAGTCACGCCCAGAAGAGGAAGAGCTGTGTAGATATGAAGCAGCAGAATTGCCGGTAGGAGCGGTCCATGACCACTCTTAGCTGGCATCGGGTAGTACAGGCAGGTAGTTAGGTCCATAGTTTAAAAAAAAAACCTAGTCCCTGATAACCCCTCTAATGAATTTGTTTGTCATCAAGAATTTGAAGTAGATAGATGTCACATATAAATTAAATATATGGGGGATGACAATTGTAAGGATTAGATATTAAGGGTAGAATGGCTGTAAAAATAACGCGTTTGATATAGGCCATCATTGCAAACATTTTTTTAATCTTGTCAATTACAGGCTAGAGAGCGGGCTAGAGAGATAGCATGCTGGAGTAAAAAGAGAAATAAAACTTTATTAGAATAACCACAATCACCTTGAAGTCAGATTAAAATATCACAACATCTGCATCTGAATATTACATCAGGGAAAATGAATTTGTGATAGGAATCTCTGCCGCTCGTATAAGTATAGTTATATATTTTCTCCTGCTGTGCTGACTGGTAAAATTGATTGAACTCCTTTTAATTTTAGGGAAGAACATTTGCTAGGGTTCTGTGTAGCTGCTAGCTGGAGTTTGCTACTTCTGGGAATACAAATTACAAGGATGCCCTAAAGACGATTGAGAGATAATTCAAGGTAACCGCAAATAAACAGCAATAAGATGATGTTGATTTTATTGCTGATATAGTTAGTGCTTTCGCGCGTGATTCTTCTGGCATCGTTGTGCCTTTCATGGTATTTTATTGGCTCTTTGAAGAAAAAAATGTATAAATATATAAATATACAGTATATATTTATATATATAGATAGGAGAAGAAGCTTTAGCTGTGTAACAAATGAGGTTCCAACAATTATAAACCGCTTAATAGGAGGTAGTAGTAGTAGTAAATGTAAAGATCCAATTCCTGCGGAGCTATACCGCCCCGTTCTGATCGATAATCTATTCCATAACAATATGCTGTCCTGTCAAAGAAGTCTCCGCTCACACGGTGTCAGGACTTATTTCATATTACCACCACGGTTGATAACCATGTCTGCTGGAACCTGTTACTATGCTTTAAATAAATCATATCCACAATGATTTTCTGTCACGCTATGGAAAATGGAAAAAACTTGTGTTATTTTGGAGAAGTAGATCAGACTTCTAGAAATGTAAACCTCTGTTCCAGAATTGAATGGCTTTGCGCCTGCATTGTTTCAGTGTATCTTGTGGTCAGTGAACCTATTCTAACAAACGATACAGAATCTCACAAACTCATCGGATCTGGGATCTTCTTTTTTCTCAAGAGCAAATCTTTTGGAAAGGCCGACTTTTCAATATTCGAATCTTATCTGCCAAAACCAATATGTCAGAATGTCATGTTGAAGATTTGTCAAAGAAAAAAAAGTGCCCACGTGCAGACATATTGCTCCATCTTGTCCTAAGGCAATGGAAAGGAATAAACCTCTCTTCCTTGCTTGAGTCTTGGTGGTTTTATAGCTTCTGTAAATGAAGTAAATGGAGATGAGGGAGTAACTGTATTAATTGCTATCTGAGACCAGGCTGGATCCTGATAAACCGTTCTAGATATATGATCCGAATGAACTGATGTTGCCTTAACAAGATCTCTAGCAGTGGGATTCACGGTCGGATGCCTCTTGGGGATGGCTGTGGCATACTGGTCTCATGCTGTGTGAGGGTATGGGCAGCCATGGAGCAGTAGCTGATGGTTTGTCAAAGCCTTTGAAGAAGTGTAAGGGACAAGCCCCGAGGCAAGTAGCCTTTCTAGGGATCCTCACCTCCTGTTTGTCACTTTAATCTTGTGAGCAGGCTGAAAGAAGAGGGCTGATTCTTCACCAGACCTTTACATGGTGATTCTCTTTCCAAAAGTCCTTGCCTTTGATTCAGATTTCTTATGACAAAAACAGTACCCAAGGATTAACAAATATCTTGGTGTATATATATATATATATATATATATATATATATATATATATATAATTTAGATGTATTTCATATTTGGATATTACTGTTTGCTTTTATATTATGTTTTTATATATCACATTAGTTTCACGCAGACGCAGATTGTGATTCTTAGGGCTCTGGATATTTAAGCAATTTTGACCCCCCTTCTCTGGTCTTCATAACAATGTTATGATTTATGGAAGTGGAACAGAACCCAGATTATTATAGAAATGCCTATACTATAAATATATTTATATATAATATATTTTTTCTGGTAAATCTAGACCTCTCAATACTAATACAGATTTGTTTGGTCCAGTTCATGATATATTTTCTTGTACGGTATAGGTTCTATGCCTTTGGTGCAACATTGTCTAAGGACTCCATATAGCTCCTTATCACCATATAGTGCTTAAAAAGTGATCAGTTGCTTTAAGGGATATTGTGCGAAAGACAGCTCTGAAGCAATATAATACAACGTAATACATGATAATACGCTGGCAGATTTCTGGCTTATGAATGCAGTCCCTCTTACTGATTGTGCTTTTGTGTCCTTCCAGGTCTTACCATTTGCTATTTCTGACCATTATATAGCCTAATTCTATGGCCCAATCTCATAGTCTGTAAAACAAAATCAGGTCACGACTAGGAGAGATAGCGATCGCTTCAGGCGGTGGGAAATGCTTATTATCACACAAGGACATTTGACAATATGTTGGGAAATCTCTTTGTCAGTGTACACAGTAGTATGGACTGTTCTTGCTCAGCTACTTAGATCAATGAGATCTTTCCTGCATCTCATAGAAGGCATATGGATGGCTGGTGTCTCTTACACATCTGCGGATCTATGGCTGACCTTATTGTAGACAGATGAAATAACAAAATGTCCATTTGGGTTCTTGCACCAGAGACGTTCTACTTTACCTTCAGTTCAAACTATTTTGTCATAGAGCTTCCATAGAGATGCATAAGGCTTTTAATGTATCTTTCTATTCCTCTGACCAAGAGTTATTTTTGTTGAATTTTTTTTTTTTAATTTGCTACACTCTACTGTATTCTGTATGTAAAGAGTCATAATCATTTTAGCCCAGTTACATTCCCCAATAAAATTGAGAGCAAATTGTGTACTCCAATTACATTTCCTGGGGTGAATTATTTTATTTTTTTAAAGGTGTTGTTCACTAAAGGGCAACCCCTACTTAATGGCCCCAAGGTGCTGCGTGACATGAAAAGTTATATACTTACCTCCTGGACCGGCACTGATTTTCACTTTCTGCAACATTTACCTTGATGGTCTTATAACATTAATAATGTCATGTGATGGCTTCAACCTTCTCAATTCCTTCAGAGCAGATGAAAAAGTGCAGCAATCAGGTGACATTGTTTAAGTAACGAGATTGGTGAGAGCAGGGTACTGGCACTGGTCTGCGAGGTAAGTAAACATTTTTTTTAATTATATGCAGCACCTTGGAGCCATTAATAAAGACTTGACCAATACTAGTCAATCTCTTTTAATGTTCATTAGTTGATTTTAAGGTCTCTGGCTATTATGGTTCCCTACGGGTCGTATGTAAGTCTAGTGGAGCTGTGATGACTTCACTGTGCCATTACTTTAACATACATACTTCTGTCCTGTGTGTAGTTATATGGAATGGCTTCAGAGATAGTGCCTATACCCTGGCGATGTCCTACACCCTGCTGAGAGGTGGCTGGCACAGAGCTAGCAAGCATTCTCCAGCACGCATGCTCCAGATAGTCCAGCCATACTAGCAGTGAAAGTAGCAGATGAGCAAGTTCCAGTGTGGCACCACTAATGGACCCGAGCAGTGGCAATAACTACAAGCGATCATAGAAATAAGTGCAGGACAGGAAGGAGAGGAATCCAAGTGTCGAGAACAGTTTTGGAAAGTTAAACTATTTACTTAAAAATGTTATATTTACATTCTCCACCATATTAGCTAACTGAGATGGGAATGCCCATTTAACTTTTGTTCCTCCTGGGTACTAGACAATCTATTTAATATTCATTAGTCGATTTTTAGTTGTCTGGATAACTTTGATATTTGGCTATTATGGTTCCCCATGGGTCGTATGTAAGTCTAGTGGAGCTGTGATCATTTCTTCTCTTATTTTTACTGCTTGTTTGAGAGTTTCACAATATAAGAGATGAAAAAAACTCCTTATATGTATGTGTTAGTATATTTCTCTTTATGGCAAGAAGTTAGATTTGACATATAGTCAGTGTTTGCCTCTTTTGATGTATACAGATGGCTAACATTCTCTCTGCAAGCTCACCCTTTTCCTTATATTGGGTAGATGTGCATTTCTTGCTACATAACCGAGTCTGCATGCAACTCCTATTGTATTTTCTTATATTCTCTTCCTATTTTATATTTAGCTCTTTGAAGCTCAGCAAGGGTTAACTCTGTGATTGATGCACCTCGCTAGGGTGACACCTTGATTATCCATGCTCTGATTCACAATGCACACTTGGGGCAAATTTATGCTTCTCCCAAAGTGAAGAGATTACAACTTTTATTTTACGTTTATTGTATTCTCCCATTAACCATTCAGAATAATCGGCTGGTATACATGTTATACAGCGGCTCCTTATCTGTACAGTGTGTGACATTTTATGGCCGTGCTCGCTCTTCATATACAATAGTTGGAAGTAAACAAAACCTTCATCGGTGGTTTCCATGAATGCTCTGGAGGAATCGCTAACACTTAGAAAACTCTAACAATTCAAAAAAATATCAGTTCATTGACCCTTCTATTTATGCTGTAGCCTGATTACTTTATTATCATCCATCTATTTTTTTTTGCTTTTTTTTTTTTTATCACGTTAGATAGACTATTTTTTTTTTTCTCATGGCCTCGCTATTTTTATGTGGCATCATAATCATATAAGTTCATCTTGTTAAACAAAATATGACTGAAGTACACATCCCAAGGTTTTTCTGGAATCCTTATTTCACGGAGTTCACTGGAGCAGAAAAGCAGAAGTACTTATGCTATCTCTCACTGTAAAGCTGTTATCTTCGGCTTCCCTTCCCCTTTGCAGTTCCATGCTACATTACATGCCATGCATATTTAAAAGATGCGGTAAAATGAATTTATCACTGCTGCCTCTGAGATAACAAATGTTTTAAACCCACATATATATTAACTGTTTAATAGCTCCGCGCGCTGCTGTACTAGCTCAGATTAGTCGTGTTATTTGTAAAAACCATCTCCCTTAACTCTGTAGAAGCAAAGTATATCTTCCAGATTTGTCATTATTTTTTAGGTTTGTTAGCCTAGTATATTAAGCTTTAGTGATATAATGTAACAAAATGACACCGTAATATTTTTATGTGTTCTTTTGCTCTTGCACCTTTATTTTCAGCATAGCGATAAAATGTCATCTTTAATGTTCGTGCCATTAAAAGAATTCTGCGGAAATATCTTGCTTAATTTACTCAGGCGTCCGATGAAAACGCGGAGCGATATTAAAAGGCTAAGTTGTAATTATGTAGCTTCCTTGTATTTTACAACATAGTGAAAGTGGACAAGACATCAGAGATAACAATTAGAGTCCCATCATAGAAGGACATTTATGGCAACCATAAACCTTACAAATGCCCTAGACTAAACGCTGAACTGTCCCGGTTGGTTTCTACCTTTGACCTGTATGAACCTTTCCTCCCAACCTCCTCCACATTTTAGAAACTTGTTGCCCGTGTTAATGGATTTTGGATAAATTGCACAATGATCTGTTGCCTTCGTCTTAGGCAAGGCATTGTCTGGAACTGCAAACTGCTGATTATATTGTGTTACTATTATAACAATTAAGATGTATTATTCCGATGTATAATGAAGTCTGATCGGGATTAGGATAGACATACTAAAAACTGTTAATTGGCTTCCTATGAAATTGGCCATCGTTAATATGAGATAAGGGGATTAGATTATGAGCCCCACTGGGCACAAGGAATAATGTGAGTGATACATTCCCAAAGCTGAGATTGCTAAGACCATGGTTGTATGAATGCAGCGTGATTGTGTGTGGGCTTAATGCACAATGCTACATGGATGCTTTGAATCAGGGTCATGTGTATGATGCGCCGGGTGCACATCTGTAGCTAAACATATACCAGCTTGGAGACAAAATACTTACAAAGTTTGAACGCTTCTAGTAAAGAAGATTTTAATGTAAAAAACTGGGGGACTGATGAGCTGGATGAATATTTTGCGAGACGCTTGACGCAAATGATCACTATGGAAAAAGAATCTGTTAACCCTCCTGACATGTCTGTTTTAGTAGATACTTGTATTGCCCATAAATAATGCTGTAGCATCTATTCTGTTATATATTTTATGTTTTGCTATTCCTTTGTTATTCCTCTTACAAATTTTGTAATAAATTGACAGCTGGGTATTAACATTCCTCCTGCAATCTGCTACTGTCAGCACTGATTGGACGACGTAAATATGGACACACCCCTGAGGAACACCAGACTGTTATCAGAAGAGATGCTCAAGAATTATTTTACAGCCATTTGCTAAAACAGATATGACCGGAAGAAGGACAGATCCTGTTTAAGTGAATTAGCTAACTAGTAACAGTTCATGTGTCAGATTTTTCATAGTTCTGTTGGAAGCTTGTGTTTAATGACAGTATAAACTGCTATAGATGGTTGGTATTAAAGAGCATGATACTAAAAAGATAACACCGATTCCTAGTTAAGAAAACTGTTTGTAAAGAGGTAAGCTGAAAAAAAGAGAATGGACAGCACCTCCAAAAACATACGTGGATCTAATGCCTCTCGGCAAAAATATATAAAACTGAACATGAGGTTCTTAGTTTAACATTCTGATCAGACTGTATGAAGCCCACTGCCACATCACGGCAAACCTCGTAGTGGGTCCTAACATTTCCTGCCTGAACGGGAGGGGAGCTGTGCGCCAACCACCGCCACAGCGAAAATGCACCAGCAGGGCGGGCGGCTTGGTGCCTCACAGCACCCATGATTCCAGGCCATGCCACCCCACAAGCACAAAACCACAGCAACAATGGCCGACACACCGCACCAACACCATATGAGAGGAGCATTGTGACTCGCCTTCCTCAAGTGAGAGCAAAAATAGGCTAGACCCTCTTTGCAGTCTCCTGCTAATTAAAATCGCCTGTGCCAAATGGGAAGAGTGCAAATCCGAAAAAGAAGGACAGATCATGCATTAAGCTGAAAAAGAGAGAATGGACAGCACCTCCAAAAACATACGTTTATAATGCATGTATAAGACAGAAACTTAAAGCAGGTGTACACTTTTAACCACTTGAAGCCTTGTTGTTGTTTATTTTATTTATTTATTTTACTCATTTATATAGCGCCATTAATTCCACAGCGCTTTACAGAGATTATTATCACTGTCCCCATTGGGGCTCACAAACTAGATTCCCTATCAGTATGTCTTTGGAATGTGGGAGGAAACCGGAGAACCCGGAGGAAACCAGAGGAAACCCACGTTGTTAAAGTAAATCCCCTGGTTTTTCATGAATACACCCCGCTCATCCTTCTTTTCGTTGGGTGTTGAGCAACATTTGTATGACACTGTTTTGAGGTATGGTTGTTTATTTGCAAGGGAGGAAGCTTAAAGTGGTGCACTCCTTTATTGACTGCACTGCTTCTTATTGACAGTAAAATATGTGAAAGTTCACCAAAATGTGGCAGCATTTAGAATATCTATTCACCAAAAACCGTCCTAGAGAAAAAATGAGACTACAGTGCCGGGATTTGTTGCTCGCTTTGGTAAATATTTGCATACAGGAGGAATGATTTGCCCAATGGCATTATCAATGCAGCAAGTTGTGTTTGGTTACCATCTTAGAAAACACCCTGTACCCAACATTGTTTTATTTGTAGCAAATACTAAATTGAGAATATTGTATTTTTGTTTTCTCCATTTCTTGAAGACATTTCTCAACATTTATAACTAACATCTATTTTTTTCCTTACAGCCCATGATCTTCCCCAGAACAAGACCTCAGCAGCGGCACAGAATGGAAGCCATTTGCAGTGCCTCTCAGTCCACTGCACAGATGATATTGGGGAGTCAAAGGGTAGGACTCCTGTTCCTACGTGGAGATCCCTTCATTCTGATATCTCCAACAGATTTGGGACTTTTGTTGCTGCCCTAACTTGAAAAATGGAAAGAAATCCTGATTTTTTTTTTTCACTTTCCTAAGAAGCCGCTAATGATAGGTGGACTAATTTTTTTTTAGATTGGTACCTGCTTAGTGGCTTTTTGACTTGCAAGGGTTAGTCTGAAATAAACCTCATATTTTTGGATCTTTTTGCCACAGTATGATACCAGTGTTAATTCTTCATCCAGCACACTTTACTAATTTTTCTTACTTTTATTTACGTTCTTTCCCTGTTTCTCTGTAAACCTGATGTATGGTTTATCTGGGCTAGAGAAGGGCTTTTGTATGTCAGAATTATATATGTATTTACTTTTGATTTTCTTTTTTTTTTTAGTGCTACATAAAAATATTATTTGTTTAGTAAGAAAAAAAAAGTTGACATTTCTATTAATCTTTTGTATCATAATAGACCACAGCCGATCCATTGGAAAAGAAATAATATCGTAGGGACCTTCTTTATTATTTTTTGATCCCTTTATTAACCGCAAAGAAAATGTTACGCAGCCTTTTTTATTTATTTATTATCTTCTCCCCCGGGACTCTCATTCAAGCTCTAAATGGAGGCTCTCAGCTATTTTGCACATGAGGTTATATGTCAGCTTATATTTTTGGGTGCTTTGTTGCAAAATAAATGATATAGGAGATATTTTATGCACAGAGGTAAAATGCAAGAATTCCCATACCCCATGCTTACAAACCCAAGTTAACAAAAGTACACATATTATATTTTTTATTTGTTCCCATTGGCATGTTAGTGGATTATCAGTGTCTGGCTCCTGGCTGGTCGGGTTGTCTACATTTGAAGGTACTTCGTTGGTGATATGTAGGACAGAATTTTTCAAATCATGAAGTTGTGTTATTGCACAAACACTCCTCGTCGTCTGCTATCAATATTCACATTAATATCATTTACACATGTTCGATAGTATTGTGCAGAACTGTACAGTGTTTCACTTCTAGAAATGTCATAGATTACTGCAGGCTACATCTCATGGATCCTTGTTGGGGGTTTGTGATCTTCCCATGTTCAGCAAGACTCATTCATTTCTATACAACTTGTTATTTGCTGAATCTTAATTAATGCCAACAGATTATCTTTAATAAAAATGAACTGCATAATCTTATTTCATCTGGTATTTCTACTGAGTTCTTCCACATAAATGCAGAGTGCTCATCAGATGCAATGGTCATTGCTGCATTAGCAGAAATAATTTGTTTTGAAGGTTGACAATATATACATTTGCTTGGATCTTTGCTGGAACATTGGTAATAAATAGAGGATTTGTCAAAATGTAGAAAGTGTGGCCCAGGACTTCGAACCATCCTTTGATTTAATTTGGTGGACAAATCCCTTCTCAAAACATTCTGTACCCAAAGTCTCTGAAGAAACATTTCTGGATCCAGAGGTTGTTGCATTACATGACTCGTAAAGTCATGAATTTACTTAAAGGAGTATTCCCATCTCCAACATCCTATCCCAATATGTAGTAGGTGTAATAATAATAATATTAGCAAATACCTCCAATTAGAAATGTAGTATAGTTTTTATGATTGACTATGTCTCTTTCCTCATGTGCTGGCATTGCAGGACCTTAGGTATCGATGGTTACGACCACTGATATAGTGACAGTTAACTAGCTGCTAGTGGCTGTAACCATGGATACCTAAGGTCCTGCAATGCCTGCACATGAGGAAAGAGACACAGCAAATCAGAAAAACTACACTACATTTCTAATTGGAGGTATTTGCTAATATTATTATTATTGCACCTACTACATATTGGGATAGGATCTTGGAGATAGGAATACCCCTTTAAGTTAAAAATATGGCAGTGAAGTACCCAGCGGCAATTGTGTTCAGATGGGGCTTAATTTAGAAATTTAGAGGGAAAGAAATAAAACTGAAAAGGAAACCAAACAGTTGTGTCCACCATTGTGCAGGCTTCTCTTCTCCAAACAGAACTTTATTGCAAAATAAAAGATAGAAAACACTTGACAGTCTGGTTAGACTGTAGGATTATGGAAAGTAACTATGTCATGTATTACATGCTACTATATATGGCTATTGATAACGTACCTAAAAATGGAAAACCATAGTACTTCAGTTCAAGTGATCATGATCAGTTCATTTATCAGTACATCACCACAAGTTTCTCAATACTGTGTGTCCATTAAAGAAGCACTCCCCCTTCCATCAAAGTCTTTATCTTCTTAATATATTGCAGTATAGTATATAGCTCTGTGTACTTACAATTGCTCATTTTGCCTTTCTACCCTATTAATTCTTCTCTTTTCCATTAGGTCTATGATATAACGTGATTAAAAACTGACTAACTGAATCCATCTAAACTTTATGTAGGAACCGCAAGTCAATTTTCCCTGCATGAGTCATCCTTAGAACTTCAATTCTACATGACTGCAAAATCCCTAGCAGGGGGGAGGAGTGGAGCAGCTGGGTCAGGAGTTGTACAGGGGGATGACTCGAAAAGAGACTTCCTGTTTCTACATAGAGCCTAGAAGGATACAGTTAGTCAGTTTTTAATCATGTGATGTCATAGACCTAATGGAAAAGAGAAGAATTAACTGGGTAGAAGGGCAAAATGAGCAATAGTAAGTACACAGTGCTATAAAATAGAATGATTACAATATATTAAGAGGATTAAAACATTGATGGGAGTGCTTCTTTAAGCTGATGTTAATTATGTGACTTTATTTTAAGGCTGTGAAAAGGTCAGGGAGGACTGAAATGTTGGCTTGATTGACATGTGGAATCACAGATCTTGTGCTGATATACTAATGAAGCCACTCATCCTTATCATATGCCATGTTTTTCTATTTCTACATTTGGAATATTTATCTTACCACTGAGCACCTACTTGAGTACTACCCAAAGTGGCGACTGGTTAACATAACTGATTTACTAATTGACTGACTGTGAGAGCTGTGCGCATATTTCTTGCCTGATCTGGATTAGTAATGTCTAAATAGTTAAAAAAAACTGCAATGTAGTTTAACAGTTTTTTTGGCAGCAGATAACAGCAAACAAATCATATTTTTCATAAAACAAATATAATTGTAATGTAATATTCATGTAGAACAACTTCTAATTACACGGCCATATTTCTTTATTAAGATCAAAGCAAACAGTAAAAAACAAGTAGCATTCAGATGTATTTGGGCCTTTTTATGTGAATCAGCAATACTGTACTGCATTCTATAATATATGATATGCAGTAAGGCTAGGGTTTCCCTGCAACTTTAGTTTTTTTGTTTTGTTTAATTTTCAATGGTTTGTGGATGGTCACCATGAATTCTTGCCTGTAAGTATATATTGAGATCTCAAGACTGTTGCGGTAACCTGTGAGTTTTCTTTGGCTAGGAGTTACCATGGAGCCCTAGCCAAATAATGCAGAATATTCTGTTTATAAAGTGGATTTGCTATGTAAATGATGAATCAATGGGTGAATACAATTAAGAGCATTGCCAACTGAGTGATTATTTTCTATATCTATAATGTGAGTGACCCAACAATTTCGAATAATCATATAACTTCACTAGTTTTTGGCTGAAAGCTCATTTGGCGAACAGCCGCTTCTCCAGACCCTTCTCCCTCCTCCCCTACACATTCCTCCCACCTCTACTCTCCACTCCACACACAGCTCATTTGGCCAATAGTCGCTTCTCCAGACCCTTCTCCCTCCTCCCCTACACATTCCTCCCACATCTACTCTCCACCCCGCACACAGCTCATTTGGCCAACAGCCACTTCTCCAGACCCTTCTCCCTCCTCCCCTACACATTCTTCCCACCTCTACTCTCCACCCCACACACAGCTGATTTGACCAACAGCCGCTTCTCCAGACCCTTCTCTCTCCTCCCCTACACATTCCTCCCACCCCTACTCTCCACCCCACACACACGTTTGTGAAGCAAGAATCTGAGATTAGTAGGCCGCTTCCAGAGGCCTTTGGTGGTGAGTTATTTTCTGTTACAGCAAAGAATTGGACATACTGAAATTCGGAGTGGGGAGGCCCCTCCATACACATAAGATAAATATATAGTCCCATCAGAATTGCCAGGTTCGCCTGACTTTGCACTTGTGTTTGGGCGCCTTTAGTCTCAAGGACATAAGTTTAAAAAAAATCACAGAAAAAGAAAGAGCCTTACCAACACCAGAGCAGATTACCAATGCACTAGCAGAATGCGGTAGACCCAATTGATTTTTAGTCTCTAGACTTTTAGTCTCTGCAACTGAGCTCATCAAATCTCAACTCCAAAATTTTGTAAGTCCACTGTTTCTTTTTCTACAGAGCCTATGTGTCTTGTAAAATGGATGTAAATGCCTATAACTGTATTATACTTGGAAAACCTTTCTGTAAAAATGCTAAGAAAACCAAAAAAAAGAAAAAAAAATATCAAAGCTTAACATGTCATCATGTTCTATTTCTATATAAAGTGTATTTTTTTTCTATAAACAATAGTGATGAGCGAGAGTGCTCGGATATCGTGTTATCCGAGTATCTTGGGTATGCTCGAGTAATATATTCGAGTCCCTGCGGCTGCATTTTTCATGGCTGTTAGACAGCCGCAACACATGCTGGGATTGCACACCCAAGATACTCAGATAACACCCGAGCATGCTCGGATAACACGATCTCCGAGCACGCTCGCTCATCACTAATAAACAACCGTAGCAGAAAACTAAAGTAAAAATCTCTGTTCTTTCAAAAATATGATATTTACTGCAGTTCTGTTCACATTAATTAAAAATGTATTCTTTTCTAGAGTTTTTGTAGACACTCAGCCATTAGCCATGTAGAGAATTTTAATTTGCAGATAGCAGTATTCCTAGAATAGTAGCAATCTGTAACTACATGCTGTAATATTGAAGTAACTATCAGGATAACGGCATAAAATGATTTTCCAGAATCTAGGCTATGTTCATATGCAGCGTTTTTGCTGCATTTATTTTTGCAGTCAAAACGTGCTCTCTTGACAGTAAAAACACGGCGTTCAAAACTCCAGTTTTACATTTTTTGTAGCGTATTTTTAGGTGTGGATTATGTGTGCTTTGTCTGCAGTACATATAAAGATAGTTTTATTCGCCAAAGACATCTGTTTCATTTTTTGCATCTTTTTTTTCACTCTTTCATTGCTTTCTAAGGGTGAAAAACGCTGCAAAAATGTTGAAAGAATTGACATGCTGCAGATTTAAAAAACGCTGCTGTTCTCTTAATTTGCATTAAAAAAAATGCTGTAAAAACGCTACATGTGAACATAGCCTTAATCGGCAAGAATTCCTTAGGATAGGACATCATTGTTTGGATTAATATTGTTTGATGATCCTAGGACCTCTCTACCATTCAGCAGAATGA
Source organism: Phyllobates terribilis (assembly GCF_046119375.1). NCBI lineage: Eukaryota > Metazoa > Chordata > Amphibia > Anura > Dendrobatidae > Phyllobates > Phyllobates terribilis. The sequence continues at coordinate 294,094,435 of NW_027362761.1, read as the reverse complement.
AGTGCCATGCCCCACAGCAGCTCATTTGTACAGTTAGCTGTACTACTGCTTCGCCCTGATCACTGCTGATTGCCCCGGGATTATTGGGGAACGACCACCCCGAATAAAACCTTATGGCGATCCTTAGGATACATCAATAATCAAGATCTTTAAACTCTTTAAGAACTGCAGTGTACCTGTCATCTAGATCAACCTTATGCCCCCTTAATATCAAATATATTTCTGCCAATCATGTTTGTACAAATGGTTGCAGTAATATATGGATTAAGTGGTATGTTCAGCTGCAAGTCAAAGCCTGGATATTTTTTTTTGTACATTTTCATTTGCAGTTTCTTTTTTTAAATGTCTAAGCAAAATGTTAATATCTTGAGACTTTGTGCAAAGCTCCACCTTGTAGAATAAGATATAATGCTATAACTCAACAATAGTTTTGCATTTTGAGTCTTTTTGTGCTAGTTTTGTAAAGAGCTGTCGGCTCTTAGTATACTTTTAAAAGCCAATAGTGGGGACAACTCTAATAGAAGGGTAAAATCAGGTTTTGTTGAGAGTAGAGATGGTGAGAATCGATTTGCAAAACTCAGTTCAGTGGTCCACCTCAGTAATCTGTGGCAGTCAAACAGGAGCCTTGAGAGCCGCCTTCAACTTGACCGCATCTGTGGCTCTTCTTTGAATAGCTGGCTTGGCACATCGGCACATGTGCGTCATGCCACAACATTGATGTCATGCCAGGTCGTCTGATTAAAAGATGAACCAAAGATGCTGTCAGGTAAGAGGTGGTTCTTAGGGGTCCCATCCAGCGGCCAGAGATTACTGACGTGACCACAAGATTCTAAGAATCGACCAGCACCATCTCTAGTTAAGAGCTAGTATTATTATAACAGAGACAATCAGATTATAGCATTAGCGCAGATAAATATTTTTTTTATATTATACATCATAAAATAATTTTTTTATTCTTCTAATAAGCAATTTCCCATTGATTGACATTGTAATCAACTTATTGTATTTCACTTGATTGTCCCCAGAAACATAACTGGCAACCACTTGCGCCCAATGCAAAATTTGTTATAGGATCTCAAATGCCATTTATACTACTGGTGATTTATGTTGCAGAGGGGCCATTAAGTACCTGATGGTCCCTTTTTCACTTTAAAGCTCTCTTGAAATGAAAAGTGCTCGTTCCTGTAGCAACCAATCAGAGTTCAATTAGAATAATGCTAATTTTAAGAGAGATAAAGAGAGACTATCAGGCTGTCTAAACAGGCTTGCAATCACCCAAGGAACGAGCAAAATGCCGGCTTAAAAATGAATCGTAATAGCATGATATTCTATGTGCACAGAACGATCGTTTGAACGATCGTTCTGTGCACATAGAATTGTGGCCGGCCAGTCTAGACAGGCCATTAAGCAAATTCTGGTTATCTTCCAAGTAGCTGAGCGATTGACATTTAACAGCCGTGGGAGGAGATGTAAACCCAGCATGAGTTTGTCTAAACTACTTAAAATATAATGTTTTGACTATTTTTTTCTTGTAGGCGTTCTTATTGAGTCTCTTCTTTTCACACATTATAGATTTTTATGTCCAAAACTAGATTTTAGATATTTTGATTATTTTGAAGAATTGTAAGTTGAGTTAAGATGAAAATACTAAAGGTGCAGGAGTGCATGTTTTGAAGTGCAAAGTTATCCATTTTTCCCAGGAAAGACCACATAAGAAGTCCACCAGGATGTCGAAAATTTAGATACAAGTCTGCTATTAAAGGGTTTTCCATGTGTGCTAAGCAGAATTATAACTAAAAATTAGAGTTGAATGATTTGTGGCACTTAGGTCTGTCGGCCAGGTCCATAGTCTTTGATTGCTGGATGGGTGGTTCGCAAACCTCTTACCTTGTAGGATCCCCAGCAAGTCTTTTAATTAACTGGGCTGGCACAGCATCATCACGCTGCAAATTGATCCTCTCAACTCTACTGAATAGGTAATACATTGATTTAAATAAACAGCTAGGACCCAAATTTGTTGCTTTTAGTGGTCTATTTGCTTTGATTTATATTTTAGTTATGGTACTGTTTGGCATTATTGACAATGGATTTTTAAAAAAAAAAAAAATAAATAAATTTTTAATACTTTTTACATAGAGACGTATAACACCTTTGGTCATTAGTGACTTGCAACATTTACACCGGACAATACAATTCCCTTTTATGTTTATTTACAGAGTATAGAAAATATGTTTTCTTCTGAAAGGTTCATCTGGTAATTTCTTAACATATGACTTTTTTCAATGCTATAACCGACATTTCTATTTGTATCTTATAAGTGAAAGTTGAATTTTAATAACAAACCAATTTAACTATAAATTCGGATAAATGTCCAGATTGTAACATTTCGCCGAGAATGTTGTTTTTTGAATTTTTCTTTTTTTTGGTAATGAATCCCTCATTTCACGAGACAGTGGAGGCTGTTAAGTATTACTCCTCACAAACAGTACAGCTTTAAAATATATGTGAGAGCAATTCATGTTTCATAACATTTGCTTTATGGAATTGGGGGAAAACACTGGTAATCAGTACTGCATAGCAAACTCTTCTTAAAATGTTATTGCACATGTAAAATATGGAAATGTTACTCTGCTGTGTGTTAAGCAATCTGTAATCTTTTTTTGACTATTGTTAAATTCATTTTTAAATGCTTGTTTGGAAGACTGTGACACTAGCTCATAAAACCGAGTGTTATTTTTCTTCTTTTTTTTTTTTAAATAAAATCTGTAAAGTGCAGTCTTCTGTATTCATGCATATTGTATATACCTGTATATGTTTTACCAACAAACTAAATAACAATAAATATGATGTTAATGGTGACATTTGTGTTTGTGTAATATTAAAAACTTAATATCAAATTTTATATAAATAAAAATAAATATAAAATTTTATATAAAATGTAATATAAAACTTTTTATACATGTGTGTCAAGGCATATCATGCATGTGATAGATACTAGTGATGATCGAGTATGTTTCATTAACCCGTTCGGCAATCATGCTCGAGTGCGCGCCGAGTATTTTGGCGTGCTCGGCATTTCTTTTACTGTCGCCGTGGCTGCAAGTGTCACGGCTGTTAGACAGCCGTGACACATGCAGAGATTGACTGTTCGACAGGCAATCTCTGTATGTGTCACAGCTGTCTAATAGCCATGACACTTGCAGCCACGGTGACAGTAAAAGAAATGCAGAGCACGTCAAAATACTCGGCGAGCACCCGAGCATGCTTGCCGAAAGGGTTAATCAAACATACTCGATCATCACTAATAGATACCAAAGGTGACCAGTGTCTTATACAGTGACCATTCACCTTAGGTGGCTGTCAACCAAACAATAGTTCAACTGATCATTTGGCTGGCTGCTGTCTCGGCCGTATCTCCCATACACAGGAACATTTGCTTTGCCACTGAGAGCCACTGCTAGTCATCTCTTGTCGTGATTTTCTCAAGCAGATCAAAAGGAGATCTAAAGGATTGTCATTCCAAAACTGGACATGCCGAGTCCTTAACTCCCCCGACAATCATCTGTCCGAGACCCCCTTACACATTAGATTGTCAGCTGAGCCCATCGATATTTGCCCAACGCTAGTTTAGTGTGTATGTATGGTTTTACAGATTGGTCCTGTCATTTTGTGGTCAGCAAAAATAGTACTGCACGCTGATCTATTCTTGCCCTGAAGGAGGACCTTTTACTACAATAAGTGCTTTTCTACTGATTGTGGAACAGTTTTTTTCTTGTTCTTCTCTGCTCCTCCATTCCAAAGTTATTCCCCTAGGTAATAATAATAATAATTTTACCTTCAACCAACTGGGCGTATCCCACAGAACTTCTCTGTGGGCATGCCCATGTTTGATTGGCCAGCATTAGTGGAGAAAAAACAAATGCCCATAAAGAAGTTCTGTGGTATACGCCCAGTTGGTCAAAGGTACAAAATTACATCTTTATTACCAGGGGGAATAAACTGAACTGATGGGCACAGAAGAAAAAGAAAAATGATTCCAGAATCAGTGGAATAACATCAATATGACAGAGGTACACAGTGAAGTTAAAAAAAACTGTGAAAAGTCCTCAAGTGTCATCAAATGGATAATATTGTACCATCTAGATTTTATTTAATTAGGACATTATAGATGTCAACTGTGGCAGTTCTTATTAAATTAGGACATCTTCTGCAGGAATATTTACATTTGCTATTGTACATCTAAATTTTCTAAAACAGGCAATGGTTATCCATGCAGCTTTGATATTTCACTGCTACGTGTATCCTTGAGAGGTATATACACTGCTCAAAAAATTAAGGGAACACTCAAATAACACATCCTAGATCTGAATGAATCTTGCCAGAGGTAGCCTGACTGCCATTAGGTACCGAGGTGAGATCCTCAGACCCCTTGTGAGACCATATGCTGGTGCGGTTGGCCCTGGGTTCCTCCTAATGCAGGACAATGCCAGACCTCATGTGGCTGGAGTGTGTCAGCAGTTCCTGCAAGATGAAGGCATTGAAGCTATGGACTGGCCCTCCCGTTCCCCAGACCTGAATCCGATTGAGCACATCTGGGACATCATGTCTCGCTCCATCCACCAACGTCACGTTGCACCACAGACTGTCCAGGAGTTGGGGGATGCTTTAGTCCAGGTCTGGGAGGAGATCCCACAGGAGACCATCCGCAACCTCATCAGGAGCATGCCCAGGCGTTGTAGGGAGGTCATACAGGCACGCGGAGGCCACACATAATACTGAGACTCATTCTGACTTGATTTAAGGACATTACATCAAAGTTGGATCAGCCTGTAGTGTGTTTTTCCACTTTAATTTTGGGGGTGACTCCAAATCCAGGCCTCCATTGGTTAATAAATTTGATTTCCATTGATGATTTTTGTGTGATTTTGTTGTCAGCACATTCAACTTTGTAGAGAACAAAGTATTCAATGAGAATATTTCATTCATTCAGATCTAGGATGTGTTATTTGAGTGTTCCCTTTATTTTTTTGAGCAGTGTATATTGTTAGAGATAAACTGCTTCATATATCTTTAGTCACCTGCCAAATGCTGTTACAACAAACAGATCACTTCATAAAATTACTGCTAGTACCCACAGTGACCCTACATTAAATACAACTGTACCCCAGTTTGTTAGTGGCTGAAATTTTTCTTTGTCACCTTCCTTTAGGTCTGTATTTAGGCCTGTATTTTGCACAAGAATTTGCCTAAATCAGAAGTGATATCTACATTAGAAAAAACAACAAGGGCTTCATCTGTTGCATGACCAAACTTCGCTAGATATTGCTGCTATATCGCAGCTAAATACATGTGAATGGCATTGTGACCCCCAGTGTAATATGACTGTGATAAGCTAGTCGCAAAAAAATCCCATGCGGTTGAACTTCTTATGACTAGCTTGTCGTGGGCTCAGTACCCTCGGGGTCACAATGCGGCCCGATTCACTTGCATAGCAGCCACACCTAAAGAACTTTGGCAGTGTGTCATTTTCATATATTCATATACACGCTTTACACAGAACAATTAATAAGAAAATGACTACTGATTAACTTTTTTACTCGATTATATAGCGACATTAATTTCCACAACACTTTACTGACATCACCATCACTGTCCCCAATTGGGGCTCACGATCTAAGTTCCTTATCATTATGTCTTTGGAGTGTGGGAGGAAACCGGAGAACCCCGAGGAAACCCCCAGTAAACACAAAGAAAACATACAAACTTCTTGCACATGTTGTCCTTGGTGGGATCATTTCCTATGGATAACAAAGCCTTGTTATTGATAACGTAAGGAGGCTTATTCGCCGTGCAATATCACTTAGGATAAAGGATGCTTATTCGCCATGCAATGCTCCTCTGGGAAATTTAATATGGAAATTGCCTCTTCAGAGAAAAAGAGGAGTTGAACTCTATAGCGCCACCTAGTGGAAGCAGCAATCCTACAAGTCACAATCAACCCTTTAACGAGTCATGCAATATGACTTAGGATAAAAGCCAATTCAGAATCTCAATTTGCAGACACGATCTTTCGGCTATTGGCCCTCATCAGTACAAAGTATGACAACTGATTTGGCTAGGTGAGAGGCTCTGGATTTGCTTATTATTGATAGACACTACAGGAGAAAAGTCAAAGTGACTCAAGCTTACAAGAAGGTAATAAAATCTGAATTACCCATATATTTCACTGGTGATACGCAGAAAATAATGTCTGAATGGGAACCTTGAAATCAATTGGGGACATGCCATATTCCACTCATGGCAACTTAAAATGGGAAACTGAGACTACCTTGGGCACAGTCTTACCAAAACCCGATTTAAAGGGGTTTTCCAGGACTCATAAATTGATAATTTATGTTTACGCTAAGTCATAGGTTTCTTTCATGTGGACTGCATAACCAACTGGAATTTAAGGTAGTGCATCACCATTATGTAGCAAGACAGCTTTTAGGCTTGTTTTGGATGAATCGATGAAGAGCGTCCATTCCTCTGGGTTATGACTTATCTTCAGAGCTTCCATTAAACTGTTAATGTTGCTGCATGCCACAAGATTGCCCTCCATAAAGAAGTATTGGACAAAATATTTATCGTCTTTGCAGAACAAAGAATTCTGAACATCCCCGGCTAGGAGATTCCACTGCTGTAGCCTGGAACTAAGATCTCAGCCTTATTGGATCTTGAAAATTAGAGCCAATCAGCAAATTTAAGCATCATATTCGTTTTCACAATCACAAAATTAGTTAAGTTCCACTGTTTTAGTCTCTGAACCAATTTGGCTGTAGAATAGTGAATTCTCAACACACATACAAACACACAGATACACACACAATAAAGGAGTTTTGTACTTTCTCATCTTATCAACTGAAAGTTTCATTAGTAAATGTATGCTAATTACATTAGAAAATTAGCATAGCACAATACCATCAAAACTGCATTTCCATCACCTAGAGGTATTATTCACTTGCTAATGGATGGTAGTAAAGGGGCTGCAGACTCACATTCAACTAATTACTCTAATTATAGACTCAAAGTTAAGGCGCATCCACGTTCTCATTACTTAACATATGGATCAATATATAAACGAGGGCCAATAACAATTTCATTAGTATATTCCTATTTTGCAAACCAAATTGGATTTATATTAATTTCTATAATCATCATTAAATAGTTTAATTTTTTTTTTGCCTTGGTTGTAATCTAAGTGAATTCTTTAGAAAAATTAATCTTTGCCCGTACATATTACAATTGTTATTAATTGAATAATCAGATTTTTTTTTAAAGTGTTTTTCTGGATTTTCTATTAATGGTTTCTCTGTATGCTAGGCAATCAATGTGTGATCAATCAGTGGAGTTACAACATGTGGGATCCTCACTGAATGGTGAATGGGACTGAGCCGCAATACCTTGCATTGGCACACTTTTATAGACAGATAATAAAGGACAGTAGAGCCTTTATTCAGGTGAGTGGTGAATGTTGGGGGGAGGGGTGGGGAGAGGGGTTGGAGCCCCACCAATCCTGCATTGATCCTAAAGATGGGCCATTAATATAAAAATCATGAAAGATATCATAGTGTGCATGTTACTAAATTATTAATTGCTTCCAACTTTTAGATTTGAAGGTGTGGTTGACAAGCATGGCCGAAACTCTGCTACTTTGTTTCAAAATTGTGTGCCCAATAGCCATTGCAGTGGGCAGAGTTTCAGAAGTGCGCTGCCAGCCTCACCGTTTTGGTTTCACCCCAATGGATTTTTTTCCCCATCACTGATTAAACAATTATGATGATCATATTGAATCATCTATGGTGCGTGTAAATGTGCACTCAAGGCAGGGACTATACAGCAATTTTGGCGGCGACAGAGGTTGCATTGCCAAAAATGACTCGAATCCGCTGCTACATCACAGCATATTGCAGGAGAATGGGATCACATTGTGATAACAAACCAAAGCAAGACAAAGAAGCCCCTTAAAAAATAACTTTTAATAGATAAATATAACAGTACTCATATTAATATGTATAAGGACACATAACCCATTAAATATATATATATATAGCGGGGAAGGGTAATGAGTAGTGTTGAGCGAGCACTAAAATGCTCGGGTGCTCGAAGCTCGGGCCGAGCTCGCCGTGATACTCGGGTGCTCGACCCGAGCAACGAGCCCAATGTTAGTCTATGGGAGACTCAAGCATTTTTGTGGTGGCACCCCCGGCAGTCTTTTAAAAGCCTAACAAGTGCCCAAAACGATAGTGACAGTGCTCAAATGACATGGGGACAGCATGGGGATCGCCCCAGGAAGCATTTCTGACCCCCAGGTCACTGCTGTCAACAACGTGGTCAAAGGTATTAAGCCACTTTTACAGGCTCACAATAAAACGTTCAAAAACGAAAGTGAAACTTTTTTCCTGTGAAATATGTTAAGGAACATCCTTTCCAGGGTAAAGACTTGTGTATAAGTTAAAATAAATGACCAAAAACAAAAATACTCCTCCACACCTTCGGCTATGTTCACAAGTAGCATTTTTTATGCGTTTTTGCACTTTTGTATTGCTTTCAACTATGACAAATGCATTCACCGTGAAATGTCATTTTAACATTTTACAACCTTATCTGGCCATGTGCTGTGTGACACATGCATAAAGTGCTGAAAAGACAAAGGAACAGCATGGGGAAGACCCCTGGAAGCATCTCTGACTCCCAGGTCATTGTCTAAAAGTGTGCCCATCATAAGTGATCCTTACCGCATCAGAAGATGCAGACTTGCAACTATCCCCATGCAAGTTCTAGTCCCAGGGCAGTGTTCAATTGTACCTCTCCCATTCCTTGCAATGCAAGCGCAAGTATGCAGCCTGCCACCCACCCACCCCCAGGCTGCAATACCATACTGCTTGCTTGCTTGCACTTTAAATTGGGCCTTTTAGGCATGTGGAGGCGGAATCTGGCCACCACACCATGGCTGTGTCGGCGGCCTGGTATCCATACTCAGTCCCCAGCCGCCTGGTGGCCGGGTGTCCCCGCTTGCTCCCCAGCCTCCAGGGGGTGGCCGGGTGTCCATACTCGGTCCCCAGCCACCCCTATTTGTCCCTGTAACCTTTCCCACACTTTTCTTAGCCTGGCCTGCTTTAGGGCAGCATTGGCCGAGACCACCGGACTATCAGACTCCTCCGGAGGGCCCTGGCTTCTCCATCAGGGGAGTTGAGAGTGCCAAGGTGAGGAGCATGATGAGGATGATAGAAGTTAGCATCTGTTTTGTTTTGTTGTAATGCAAGCGCATGTATGTAGTAGCGGCTAGGCCTGAGGTGGTCAGCGTTTTGGCGCATATCCTACCTCCTCCGAGGATTGCTGGATGTTTTCCTGCTACTATCCAAGTTCTATGACTCCCGTTAAAACAAAGCTTCAGGTGATAAATGATGGATGAGGTAGTGGCAAAGGAGAAAGAGCAGGAGGAACAGGGACCATTCACATCAATATCAGGCCAGTCAACCAGATATGTCTTGTAGGATATGTTTCTGTAACAAAAGGAGCGGTTCGGTTACACAGTTATAGGGCATACAGTGAGTGCAATGCCTACCAAAAATTTTGAGCCACTCCAATGCCCCTTGGAAATGACATGGAGGTCAGAGGGCGCTAACTAAACCTTTTTTTCCATTTATAGCAACTGGGTCTCCCGTGCTCTGTTGGCCTAAGCAGTGAATGGAAGGCTTTCCAAAAATTATGAGGAACTGCAATGCCCCTTACAAGAGCCAGTAATAGAGATATTACGTTGGAGAGCAAGTGGGAGGTTTCCTGGTCAGGATCCCTTAAACATGCAACATCCTCCTGCCCCAATCCTGGGAGGGGAGAATTCTGCCCTTATAAACTGGATCTGGGGCGGGGTTGAGTGAGTCAGAGAACAGTCAGAGTCAGAGTGAGAGCAAGGGAAAGTAACAGCAAGGAGCTCTGTAGGAGCTAGGAGCTAAAGACCAGGGGCTGGAAGCTGAGCACAGCTCGCCCTGCAGAAGACAATAGGAACCGGACACAGGAGTCCGAAGCTGTGAGGACTTATATATCCTGCAGCAGAAACCAGCCGGCAGGGGATTTCAGGTCCTCTGGCCATAGAAGCCCGGAGGTTCAGTCACAAGCAAGGGACCAGCACCGCCGTCGTGGAGCGGAGGCTAACAGAAGGCCGCAAGTCACCAGCCATACGGGTGAGCACTACACGGTACACTCAGGAACGTGGGCTACTTCTACCCGCTTACAGCAAGGTAGCCAGGAAGAGTGCAGACAGACGGGGAGGCCTGCAACTCCACCTGGCCAGGGGAACTCCTGCTTGCTCACAGACTGACCAGGCCTCTTATGCTAGCCAGTACTCCCGGGAGGGTCTACCTTATAATCATCAGTAAAGACCCTGAACTGCACTGCAAAGACTCTGAGTCATTCCTGCTGCGCTCGTGCACCATCACCCCCATCATCCACACTCACTGCCCTGAGGCTATACTCCTCCCGAGGGGAGTTATCCCATTCTATGCTGCACACACAACACCAGCCTCAGCGGTCTGCCTCGCAGCGGTGGTACTCCCTGACCGCAATCCACGGGTGGCGCAGTCGGACAATTAACCTCAAAACCTAAGAAAGACTGCCACTGGTTTGACCAGCCTGAGCCACGGGACCGGGTCACCGCCACGGAGACTACAGACCCCAGAGACCCGACACCGGGTATCCCACACACGTGTACACACGGCCCAGGGGGCGCGTCACATGCAGTACAGCATATTACAAACATAAGTCCCATTATTGGGGAGTGGGTGTCCCATGGTATTTGCTTATGCTTTCCAAGCAAAAGCTGTCAAAAATTAGGACGGAGCAACTTGCAATGCCCCTTACAAGAGCCATGCAGTACAGCATATTACAAACATAAGTCCCATTATTGGGGAGTGGGTGTCCCATAGTATTTGCTTATGCTTTCCCAGCAAAAGCTGCCAAAAATTAGGACGGAGCAACTTGCAATGCCCCTTACAAGAGCCATGCAGTACAGCATATTACAAACATAAGTCCCATTATTGGGGAGTGGGTGTCCCATGGTATTTGCTTATGTTTTCCCAGCAAAAGCTGCCAAAAATTAGGACGGAGCAACTTGCAATGCCCCTTACAAGAGCCATGCAGTACAGCATATTACAAACATAAGTCCCATTATTGGGGAGTGGGTGTCCCATAGTATTTGCTTATGCTTTCCCAGCAAAAGCTGCCAAAAATTAGGACGGAGCAACTTGCAATGCCCCTTACAAGAGCCATGCAGTACAGCATATTACAAACATAAGTCCCATTATTGGGGAGTGGGTGTCCCATAGTATTTGCTTATGCTTTCCCAGCAAAAGCTGCCAAAAATTAGGATGGAGCAACTTGCAATGCCCCTTACAAGAGCCATGCAGTACAGCATATTACAAACATAAGTCCCATTATTGGGGAGTGGGTGTCCCATAGTATTTGCTTATGTTTTCCCAGCAAAAGCTGCCAAAAATTAGGACGGAGCAACTTGCAATGCCCCTTACAAGAGCCATGCAGTGCAGCATATTACAAACATAAGTCCCATTATTGGGGAGTGGGTGTCCCATAGTATTTGCTTATGCTTTCCCAGCAAAAGCTGCCAAAAATTAGGACGGAGCAACTTGCAATGCCCCTTATAAGAGCCATGCAGTACTGCATATTACAAACATAAGTCCCATTATTGGGGAGTGGGTGTCCCATAGTATTTGCTTATGCCTTGCAAGCAAAAGCTGCCAAAAATAAGGACGGAGGAACTTGCAATGCTGGCACCCTGGTGGCATAGTGGTGGTGGAGGCTGAGGATAAGGAGAAGAAGATTAAACAGCCGAAACGAGGACGCGTATACCCATGTGTGGGTGTGAAGCGGTGCATGTGAATACACCTCCCGAAATAACACAGTGGATTTGACTTTATGTTACTCTGCTGTCATTTGGTGGTGATGAGAAGTCTGGCCCAATCCAATTGTTCATTTTGATAAGGGTCAGCTTGTCAGCATTGTCAGTTGACAGGCGAGTGCGCTTATCAGTTATAATTCCCCCAGCGGCACTAAAAACACGCTCCGATAACACGCTAGCGGCAGGGCAGGCCAGGACCTCCAAGGCGTACAGAGCGAGTTCATTCCAAGTGTCCAGCTTGGATACCCAATAATTAAAAGGCACAGAGGAATCACGGAGGATGCTGGTACGATCAGCAAGGTACTCCCTCACCATCTTTTGAAACTTTCCACTCCTTGTGAGAGTACCCCGCGCCTCAGGGCCTGTAAGCTGGGCGGGTGTCAGAAAACTGTCCCAGAATGTTGACAGTGTTCCCCTGCCTCTGCTGGATTGGAGTTGCATCTCTCTCGCCTGTATGCCTTGGCTGGGCAACGAACTGTGACCTCTGCCGCTAGCGTGTTCAGATGGGAATTTTTTTAAGAGTTCTGCAGCAAGGGCCTTCTGGTATTGCCCCATTTTTGTAGACCTCTCCACCTCAGGAATAAGAGAGTGAAAGTTCTCCTTGTAGCGGGGGTCTACACGTGTCACCAACCAGTAATGACTGTCACCCAACATTTTGACAACGCGAGGGTCACGGTTAAGGCAGCGTAACATAAAGTCAGCCATGCGTGCCAGACTGGTAACGGGCAAGATTTCCGTGTCCTCACCAAGATGACGACTGACCATGCTCTCCTCCTCCTCCTCCTCTTCCTCCTCCCCCCTGTCCTCAGGCCACCCATGCTGAACCGACGGTATGACACTTGTACAGGTACTACCGTCTACAACGCATGATAGCAGCTCCTGTTCTTCCTCCTCCTCCTCCTCCTCCTCTCACTCATTGTCCCCCAATGCATGTTGGGATGAGATGAGGCTAGGCTGTGTGTAATCACCCGCTATGGCTTCTTGATCCATCTCATCATACTCTGGCTGCAATGCCTCCTCTTTAATTCTCTGCAGAGAGCGTTGCAAAAGACAGACAAGTGGGATGCTGACACTAATGATGGCGTCATCGCCACTCACCATCTTGGTGGCCTCCTCAAAGTTTGTCAGGATGGTACATATGTCAGACATCCAGGTCCACTCCTGAGGTCTTATGTGTGGAGTCTGACCTGAATATCGACGGCCTTGTTGCAGCTGGTACTCCACAACTGCTCTCTTCTGCTCACAAATCCTTTGCAACATGTGGAGGGTAGAGTTCCAACGTGTGGGGACATCACACACCAGTCGGTGTGCCGGAAGCTGCAAACACTGCTGCAACACAGCAAGGGCGGCGGAAGCTGTAGCCGACTTGTGAAAATGAGCTGACAGGCGGCGTACTTTCACGAGCAGATCTGGCAACTCGGGGTACGATTTAAGAAACCGCTGAACCACGAGGTTAAGCACATGAGCCAGGCATGGTACGTGTGTGATCTCACCTCGCCTCAGAGCCGCCACCAAGTTACGGCCATTGTCACACACGACCATGCCGGGATGTAGGTTCAGCGGTCTCAGCCACAGATCTGCCTGCTCTTTCACAGCTGTCCACAACTCACAAGCAGTGTGAGGTTTATCACCTAAGCTTATGAGTTTCAGCACAGCCTGTTGCCGCTTGGCGGAGGCAATACTGCAATGCTTCCAGCTTGTAATTGATGTGGTGATATCTGAGATGGAGGCTGAACATGAGGAGGAGGAGGAGGAGGAGGATGCGCAGGAGCTGTACACTGTGGGGGCAACTCTGACTGACATAGGGCCCGCAATCCTCGGTGTGGGGAGGATGTGTTCCGTCCCAAGGTCCGACTGGGTCCCGGCTTCCACTATGTTTACCCAGTGTGCTGTCAGAGAGATGTACCGTCCCTGGCCACAAGCACTTGTCCACGTGTCCGTTGTCAGTTGTACTCTTCCAGTAACTGCGTTGTTGAGGGCACGGCAGATGCTTTGGGACACGTGCTTGTGTAGTGCGGGGATGGCACACCGGGCAAAATAGTGTCGGCTGGGGACCGAGTACCGAGGGACAGCCACCGCCATAAGATTGCGGAAGGATTCCATCTCCACCAGTCTAAAAGGCAGCATTTCCAATGCAAGCAGTCGTGAAATGTGCGAATTTAGGACTGTGGCCTGTGGGGCATTAGCTGCGAATTTCCGCTTTCGTTCAAAGGTCTGGGATATGGACAATTGAACGCTGCGGTGGGACGTGGACGTTGATGCTGTTTCTTGAGAAACTGCCATAACAAGTGAAGACTGAGAGGAGGGGGCATCTTTACATGCAGTATGGACAGGGGATTGCTTTGCACACACAACAGGGGGTTCTATTGCACGCACAACAGTGGAAGAAGCAGTGGTGACACCCGCTGACACTGGTCGTGGACCCTGGGTTTCGCCCCACAAAGTCGGGTGCTTTGCTGCCATGTGCCTGATCATGCTGGTGGTGGTTAGGCTGGTAGTTTTGTCACCCCTGCTGATGGTGGCCTGGCAGGTGGAACATATGGCCTTTTTGGGGTTATCAGCAGAGTCTTTAAAATAATTCCAGACTCTGGAAGACCTACCGCTTGTACTGGCAACGTCCCTCGTGTTGGTGTTACGGGGAACGGTTGCCTGCCTTCTGTCTGCGGCCACCACACTGCTTCTTCCTGCCTGTTGGGGTACTCTGCCTCCCTCCCCCTGTGTGCTGCTGGCATCACTCTGCATGTCCTCCTTCCACGTTGGGTCAGTTACTAGATTATCCACCACCTCCTCCTCTTCCACTTGCGCACCACAATCCTCCTCCTCACTTCCTGGCAATTGTGTCTCGTCATCGTCCACCTCTTGTGACAGATTGCCAACGTCGACTTCCTGTGGCCGTGGTTGTTCAAATATTTGGGCATCGCTACATGGGATCTCCTCTTCCACCACTTCAAGCGTATCAGGCGAGGGGCCCAAATATGGAAATGGACCAGTGAACAGCTCTTCAGAGTGTCCAAGTGTGGGATCACTTGCTGTCTGACGACACTCGGCATGGTGGGAGGAAGGAGCATCAGGGTGAGGAGGAGTATGCGGTCGAGACTCACGGCTACTAAGAGTTGACCGTGTGGAAGACAGACCGGAGGTGGTTGTGCCCAGGTAACTGGAAGTATTATCTGCTATCCAATTAATAACCTGTCCACACTGATCAGTTCTCAATACTGGTGTTCTGTGCTTCCCTAGTAATTCGGTCAAGAAGTGGGAGCGAGAAGATGTGGCTGTTGGTTGTGGCACATTTTCACCTTGGCCACGGCCCCGTCCTCTGCACGAACCGTCACCAGAACGTCCACTTCCACGCGCCTTGCCCATTGTAAATGAAGTAAAATAGCTTACACTTGCACTATCAATGGAAAAAGGGTAATAAAGAGTAGATTAGAACCGTGGAAGAGGAAAACCACAGTTATTGTTTACTGGGGTATACCACACTTTTTTAAATAGAGATATTTGCGGCTGAACAGTGAGCGACACACTCAAACTGCTTTTTTTTTAGATACCAAAGGCCCAAAACTGGATAGTACAGCGATTTGACCCGTGGAACTGCGAAACCACACTGGGATGTCGGGCCTACACAAGACTATTTTCAACAGATATATTTTTGTGTCACAACAGTCAGGAGACACTACTGTTTTTCTTTACGGAAAAAACTACCAAATACTGAATAATAGAGATTTTTTACCGTGGGATGTCAAAACCACAGTTATTGTTTACTGGGGTATACCACACTTTTTTAAATAGAGATATTTGCGACTGAACAGTGAGCGACACACTCAAACTGCTTTTTTTTTAGATACCAAAGGCCCAAAACTGGATAGTACAGCGATTTGACCCGTGGAACTGCGAAACCACACTGGGATGTCGTGCCTACACAAGACTATTTTCAACAGATATATTTTTGTGTCACAACAGTCAGGAGACACTACTGTTTTTCTTTACGCAAAAAACTCCCAAAAGCTGAATAATAGAGATTTTTTACCGTGGGATGGCAAAACCACAGTTATTGTTTACTGGGGTATACCACACTTTTTTAAATAGAGATATTTGCGGCTGAACAGTGAGCGACACACTCAAACTGTTTTTTTTTTTAGATACAAAGGCCCAAAATGGATAATACAGAGGTTTGAAACGTGGAAGTGCAAAACAACACTTCTGTTTCTCTAGCCTACACCAGACTATTTTCAACAGTTATATTTGTGTCTGAAAAATCAGAGACACGCTTTTTTTTGGGGGGGGGGGGGGGGACACACCAAAAGGTTAATAAGACGGGTATTTGTACAGTGTGAAGGAGGAAAAAAAAAGGAGGATTTAGATGAAAAAAAAAGGATTTTTCCTGGCCCCCGACACCTGGTGCTAAGTCCAGCAATTTCAGCAACAGGAGCACACAGGACTGTAATGCAGCGTTTGCTGGTATAACCACTGTGTCTCCTCTACAGCCTGCCTGCCTGGTATCTGGGATGGATATTAGTCCTGAAAAGGACTGTTTGTTTGTTCTGGCAGCCTTTACAGACCCTACACTAACTATTTCGCAGTTTATATCTCTCCCTAAATCAACAGCGCTGTCCCTACACTGTCTAATCCGGAGCGACTGTGTCCAAGATGGCGGCGCCCCGTTTTAAATACTCGAGGTGACGCTGTGCGGCCAGCCAATCACTGTAATGCCCACAACCAACATGGCTACAGCATTACAGTGACTGGCTGGCAATCCCTGCATGTTCATTGGCTCTGTAAAGAGCGCCAAACATGCAGGGCGGAGACCCGAGCTCCCGCCCGAGTAACCCGGAAATGCTCGGTGCTCGCCGAACATCCCGAGTAGCGTGATGCTCGGGTGAGTACCGAGCAGTGTCGAGCATGTTCGCTCAACACTAGTAATGAGGTATATATGGACCAATTAGAATGCAGGCTAGCCCTAGAATTCCCTGATTGGCTGATATCCGGCCTGTCAGCAGAGGTTGACACCCTAGCGAATTGAATTGAAGCTCATCAAGAGAATGCCAAGAGTGTGCAAAACAGTCATCAAAGCAAAAGGTGGCTACTTTGAAGAACCTAGAATATAAGACGTATTTTCAGTTGTTTCACACTTTTTTGCTAAGTATATAATTCCACATGTGTTAATTCATAGTTTTGATGCCTTCAGTGTGAATGTACAATTTTCATAGTCAAGAAAATACAGAAAAATCTTTAAATGAGAAGGTGTGTCCAAACTTTTGGTCTGTACTGTAAATAGAGAAAAACGTCATCAAATATTGATGAATCAAATATTTTATTAATCAAAATTTGGTGACTTTTTTCTCTATTTATATGTCAATGTCTGTCTAGGGGTAAGAAGGGTCACTGAGGGAGAGCCGACGCTAGGGTGTCAACCTCTGCTGACAGGCAGGATATCAGCCAATCAGGGAATTCTAGGGCTAGCCTGCATTCTAATTGGTCCATATATACCTCATTACCCTTCCCCCTCTATACATATATTTTTAATGGGTTGTATCCTTATACATATTAATATGGACACTTTTATATTTATCTATTTAAAGTTATTTTTTAAGGAGTTTCTTTGTCTTGCTTTGGTTTATTGTCTGATTAATATACCCCACTCTCTTTATTTTGCTTTTGGCTTATCGTCACTTTGTGATCCCAAAGGTACTGGAACTATGCCAAGCAAGAGCCAGTTGGACACTTTACGACTTGCTTATGGCAGCCGCAGTATTTTTCTGGTCGTGACCCCATTCATCTACATCATGCTACAAAGTAGCGGTGGCATGGGGCATGTGATATACATGGAAATAGCATGGAAAATATTCTGATTTTTGCAGAAAAAGCTATAAGCTTTATATAGTTTGAGACTGTTGAAAATGTCAAAGCAATATCTGTTTTCAGAAAAAAAATATCTGGTGAAAATATAACGGGAATTTCATTTTCAGTCTCGTCTTCTTTCTCTTTGTGAAAGGCTGTTTTCCATGTGGGAAGGCCTCTGCTTATCCTCATGAAATAACTAAACACTCCAATATGTTTGGGTTAGCCAGCAGGGGGTTAATGAAAAGCCCAACCCCATGGTCTTCCACCTTATCTGAAATCATGAATTTATTGAAGAATGTGTTAATGTGGTTGATTTTATTCATCCGAGGTCAAGGCTTTTCAAATTCCTTCTATGTCTCCTCCCTACCCCCTTTTTCCTTTCACAGGGAACATACAATGATGTTTAAACAAAGGTTTCTCAACACAAAGAACAAATTTACACAGTAAAGTTTTTTTTTCTCTTCTTCACAAACTCAAAGCCTGGTCTGGAAACATTCCAGATTTATAAAGAGAGAGAGGAGAGAAGGGGGATTGTATTTTATACAGAGCAGAAAAAAAATTCCCACCTTCTGGAGAGCAAAGATCAGAAAATCCCCCACAATTTCATTGATTGAACATGGGAAGATTTAAAGAACATTCTTTTTGAAACCTCTCACATTTCTGTTAAGAAGCTGCAAAACTTAAGCATAAAAGCTTTCAGTAAAAAAATAATTTAGCCCACCTAAAAAAACACTAGTCAAATCCTATTCCAGTACGCAAAAAGAGTGCAAGTAAATCAGTTTCTAAATTGTAATATGCAACATTGTGTATTGTTGTATTTTAGTATTACATCATGAAAATAAGATGAAGTACAGTCGGCCATTTACGTTTAACAGCTGTTGACTTAAAGGGGTTATCCGGGACTTTAACAATGTCTAATTGTTGGGGGTGCGACACCCAGCACCCTTACCAAACTGCTCAGTTACAAAGCAGTACTGTCGCGGCCGGGTACCATAGCTCCCAACCGTCCCGTATTCTGTCCCGATTTCAGGGCTCAGTCCCGTATCCAGTCATGGCTCAGCTGTTCTCCCGGGTTCTATTTATACTCACCTCTCCGATGTCGCTCCGTAGCTCCTCCTCTTCGGGGGGCGAGGACGTTCACTGGTCAGTGAATAAATAAAATTATATTACCAGTTCTTTCTCCTGTGACCACATCTGCCTGTCCAGAAGCTGCAGCTCTAACCACTGAGCTACAGCTCTCAAAGGAAAATGTAGGAGGATTTAGTTATCTTAAATCTACAATGCAGGCAATGACTCCGGAGCAGAGTATATATCTCCATAGAAATACATTGTCATGTATTCTTATTGTGCCTGTATACTGAGTAGAAGAAAATTATTTTTCAACTCCTTGGTCTTGAACCCACAACCTTAAACCATGACTGACACAGACACTTAACCCACAGATCCACAAGCTGGAGTTGTATCATTGCTAGAATTCTATCTACTTCACCTGTACTGCAGAATCTGCCTAGCCTGATAGAAATACACTGATATATAGTACACAGCAGTATATTTCTATGTATTTTTATTCTACATGGAGAATAAGAGATTTTTTCAGCTTATAAAATTGCTAAAAAATAATAAAGAAAAACATTTGATAATGAAAAAAATGTCATTTTTAATGCGTTTTGTAAAAAATAATGAACATCACAAATCAGCAAATAACATGGACATATTTGGTGTCCCTGTAATTGTAACGACCGGCAGAACACAGCGATCAAATTATTTACAGGGATTGGTAAATGGCGTAAAAAAAATGGCGTGATTGATATTTTTTCTTTATTAAACCCATAAAAATGTAATAAAACTGTAATGCTGAGGCCGTGTTCACATGTAGTGTAAATGCTGCGTTCTTTTTGCTGCTTTTTTTCTGCAGGTGTTCGCACCAGACAACGCAATAACAATCTTCTCTGACTATTGTGTGTTTTCTGCGTTTCTTTTATGCTTTTTCCTCTTATTTGATGCAATTTTGGGGCAAATATGAAGCAGAGTTTTTATCGCTTTTTAATAGTACAGAAAAGCTTTGATTCTGCGCTTAAAAATGCAGCGGCGTTTTTTTTCTCCATGCCTTTTTTTCAGAAGAAGCCTAGAGAGAGAAAATGCAGCAAAACCGCAGAGTAGTGATGAGCGAGCGTGTATTGTTAACCATTTCGGCAAGCACGCTCGGGTGTTCGCCGAGTATTTTCGGCGTGCTCGGCATCTATGTCTGAGCCTCCCCGACTGTTAGACAGCCGTGACACATGCAGCCGCGGCGGCACTAACATAAATGCCGAGCGTGCTCACCGAAAGGATTAACAACACACGCTCGCTCATCACTACCGCAGAGTTCAGCAGCGTCTTCAGACGCTTCTATGTGGAGACTAAAAAAACACAGATACTTCATTAAGTGCAAAATCAAAGCTTTTCTATACTATAAAAAGAACCTTAAAAACGCGGCTTTCCATCTGCACCAGAAACGCATCAAATAAGGGGGAAGAGATTGTTATTGTGGAGTTTGGTGTGGACATCTGCAGAAAACAAAGAACACAATATTTCTGCAATGTGTGAACACGGCCTTACAGACTCAAAAAAAGCAAGATGTTGTATAGTGAAGCTACATAATGATGAGAAAGTTCTGGCGTCTCCGACTGTGAATGAGGGAACAAAAAATAATCTACAGGTCCCAACTAGAGATGAGCAGGGCGCACAGATGATGTTGCGCTGCCCTGAAAGATAAGAGATTCACGGCCTCTCATCCAGCCGCCAGGTAGCACTGATCTGGACGCTGGACCAGAGACCTGGGAATCCATCCGCTCATCTCTAGTCCCAACTGTCCCGAATACAGAGGACAGTTCTACATTTGGGTCTACAACCTGCAGTCTCGGCCATCTGCTGAATTTCCCTCACTACCGGCGCCCCTCTGACAATTCCTCCTGCTAGGGGAGAAAGATAATGGTAAATGAGTTTATATTGGGGTGTGGCCAGGGGCATGGCCAAAATTTGTCCCTCTTTCTGTTTTTTAAAAGTTGGGAGGTATGGGGTAATGCACATCCGCCTCCTATTTAAATTAATAGGGGGAGGAGGTGTAGTATCTGGCTGCGGCCACCATTCCATTGACGTCTGTAACGCAGCAGTTCTGGCCGCCACCAACACAGGGAACAGCTGTGCCATTTATTCAAGAATAGTAGCAATAATTGCTCAATATAAAGAGTCTAATTAGCAAACTGGGGGCGAAGCAACTTTTAATCGGTTTATTTCTACACCCTCATTTATGTATGAGTATAAAAATAAAAGTTAAGTTTTAGGTCCTGTTAGTGAGGGATATTTAGTGGGGGGTTCTGCCCTTTTGGTATGTAGTGTAGAATCCCTCCCAGGACTGTATACACCCCACTGTTTTTTTTATCCCCAAATATTTAACGTTTTCAGGAGCAAACATGAAAAAGTAGACCCCACAGTTCTTACCCACTTTCTTCTGAGCGCGGCGATACCCCACATGTAGTCAAAAAGTACTGTTTGGACATACGGCAGGGCTCAGAAGGGAAGACGCGACATTTGGTATTTGGAATGTAAATTTGACTGGAATAGGTTGCAGACACCATGTCACATTTGCAGAGCCCCTGAGGAACCAAAACAGCAGAAACCCCCACAAGTGACCCGATTTTTAAAACTAGACCCATCATGGAATTCAACGAGGGCTATGTTGAGCATGATGAACCCATAGGTGTTTCACAGAACCTTTTAAAATGTAGATGTGAAAACGAAAATTACGCTGTTTCCGCTAAAATGTTGTTTTAGTCCCAAATTTCTCCCAAACGCAATACTTCTCCATATGCTGTCAAAAACTTTTGTTTGGGCATATGGCAGGGCTCAGAAAGGAAAGAACGCCATTTGATTTTTGGAGCGTAAATTTGTCTGGAATAGATTGGGAATGCCATGTTGCATTTGCAGAGCCCCTGCCATGCCAAAACAGCAGAAACTCCCTAAAACTGACCCCATTTTGGAAACTAGACCCCTCAAGAAATTCACCTAATGCTGTAGTGAGCATTTTTAACCTACAGATGATGCTCGAAACTTTATAACATTTACATGTGAAAAAAAAAATAACGTTTTAGCACCAAATGTATGTACACGAGGGATAATAGAAGAAAATGGACCCCATAATTTGTTTTGCAATTTCTCCCGAATGTGGCAGTACCCTATGTCTGGTTGTTCACTACTGTTTGAGCACACATCAAGGGATCAGGTGGGGAGGAGCACTACTTGGCTTTTAGAATGTAGATTCCTTTTGAACAGATTGTTAGCTCCATTAGCCGAGCCCCTGAGGTACCAAAACAGCAGAAACTCCCCACAAATGACTCCATTTTGGAAACTAGACCTCTCAAGGAATTCATCTAAGGGTGTACTATGCATTTTTAACCTACAGGTGATTCATGAAACTTTATTTAGATGTGACAACAAAAAGTAATTTTTTTCTACTAAAATACTGATTTAGCACCAAATTTATAATTTACATGAGGGATAAAAGGAGAAAATGGACCCCAATAATTTGTGATACGCCATATGTGGTTGTACACTACTGTTTGAGCACATGGCGGGGATCGGATGGGAAGGAGCACTACTTCCTTTTAGAATGCAGATTTCCTTTGAACAGATGCAGGCTCCATTATCTGAGCCCCTGAGGTGCCAGAACAGCAGAATCCCACCCCCCAGGTGACACCATATTGGAAACTTCACTGTGTAAGGATTTCACCTAGGGGTGTAATGAGTATTTTGAACCCATAGATGCCTCACAGAATTTTATAATATTGAGACGTGGAAATATGACATTTTTGTGGTAAAAATGAAATGTTTTTATTTGATACAAATTTGTCAGTTACACAAGGATTAATAGGTGAATCTGGACCACACAATTTATTGCGCAATTTCTCCCATATGTGGTGATGCCCCAGAGGTCGTCAGAAACTGCCGTTAGGCCACACGTCAGGGCTAAGAAGGCAGGAGCGCTATTTGGCTTTTAGAGCACAGATTTTGCTAGAATAGTTTTTTGGAGGTGACATTTGGGGAGCCCCGAAGGTGCCAGAATAGCAGAAAAAAAACAAAATTGATCCCATTGTACAAACTGCATCTCTCAATTAATTCATCTACGGCTGCAGTGACTATTTTGTAACATCTACGCCATGCTTTTCTCTGCAGTATTGCAAATATGCTAGTTTAGTGCCCATATATTGTGCCTCCATACAGTGCTTTGCCCGCATATATTGTAGTGCCCCCATATATTTTCCCCAACTTGTGCTTCATGAGATACGCACCCCATAAATTGTTAATTGGGTTCTCCCTACTACTGCTAAACATGTGGCCGCTTACTGTGGTTTAGGAACAGTCAGGCTCAGAAGGAGGAGGGCATTTGGATTTGGAAGTGCAGAATTCACTGGATTTTCTTTGAGAGGGTGCATTCGTAGTTTTTCCATAGTCTTTGTTCTACCAGTAATGTGGGAACTCCTATATTTCCAGTGACAGATGACGGACCTGAGTGGGGTCTGGTTTGTGCGGGATAAATTAGGGTTTTCATTGGTAACATTTTGGGGTACATAACATTTTTTGATTGCTTTCAGTATAAGGCTGGGATCACATTCTTGTGTTCTACGCTGAGCACTTACATCGGGGTTTCCGTGTAAATCCCACAAAAATGCATTTCAGACAAAACCACAGACAGAACCACTTGATATAACGAGGCTGATGGAGACACTTTGAACTCCGTTTGGCGTCTGATCCGTTAGTATACATCTTTTCAGTCGTGCACAGAACTGTTGTCAACCACACTTGTGTGCTAAAAAGACTCCTAAAATAACGTGAGACCATCGAAACAGAGACCAGACGTAGTCCAAGGTGACTCCATGTGCTTAATAAGTGAGTGGTTCCATAGGGGATTTTGTCTGAATCACAATTTTTGGAATTTATATGGAAACCCCAATGTAACTGCTTAGCTGAGAGCGTAGGTTAGATGTGAACTGAGCCTTATTTTGATTATTGGGAGGCAGAATGAACAAATAAACAGCAGTACAAGAATAGTTCTTATTTTTATTTCTGTGTGGTTCACCGTGCGGTATTAGTGATAAACAGGTTTATTCTTCTGGTCGAAGCAATTATAGCAATACCAAATTTAGATTGTTTTTTATGTTTTGCTGCTATCACACACTAAAAATGTTTTTTTTTTTATAAAAAATAGTTATTTCATCGCCATATTCTGAGAGCTGTAACTTTTTTATTTTTTGGTGAACAAAGCTGTATGAGGGCATATTTTTTTGCGTGATGAGTTGGAGATTTTTTTTGGTACCATTTTGGAGCACATAACATTTTTTGATTGCTTTTTATTCAGATTTTTCACACAAAGAATGAATTTTTTTTGCACTGTTTACCCTGCAGTAACCGATTTGTTCGTCGGGTCGTTACGATTATAGCGATACCAAATTTATATAGTTTTTTATGCTTTGCTACTTTTATACACTGAAAACAATATTTTACAAAAATGAATTTGTTTTTGTATCGCTATATACTGAGAGCTATAACTTTTTTTATTGTTTTGCAGTACTCATGTACTGCAGTGCATTGGACCTCTCAGTCACTCATGGACAGAGCATGTTAGACCCTGCTTTCTTATAGCAATATCTTACAAGCCACCGTACCCCAGGGTCATCAGATGACCTTGGGGTATGATGGCGAGATTGGGACCCGTGAAGTTACGTGGTCGATTCTGTCAAAGGGCGTATTTTAACCCTCTTTTAATCACTTAGATGCCACTGTTGCAATTGATAGCAGTATTTAAAGTGTTAATCAGCCCCAGACGGTTCCAAAACCAGCCGGGACTGATGCCGCAGGGTGTCATGTACGGCTGTCATCGACGGGAATTTCACCCGCGGTGGGTGCTATTCACTTATTCCCGATCACTGTTTTAAAACGACGAGAAGGGAATAAGGCCCCTTAATGGCTGTCATTTTAATGTGTATCGCCAGTCGCTATGGGGTTAATAAAATTGTTATATGAAATAAAAACATTGTCAAAAATGTAACGAAAAAGCCTGATTTAACCCCTTCTCGACCTTGAGATTTTCCTTTTTTGCATTTTCGTTTTTCGCTCCCCTTGTTCTGATCGGTAAACGGCGTAATGAGAAAAAAATTCCAAACGCCAGAATTACGTTCTTTTGGTCGCCGCAACATTGCAATAAAATGCAATAACGGGCGATTAAAACATCGGATCTACCCCAAAATGGTATCAATAAAAACGTCAGCCTGGCGCTCAAAAAATAAGCCCTCACCCAGCCCCAGATCCCGAAAAATGGAGACACTACGGGTCTCGGAAAATGGCACCATTTTTTTTGATTTTTTTGATTAGCATTCAACAGAGAACATCAGAGTTGCCAGGTTTTTAATTGGGGCTCCATTTTTTTTAGAAGTGAGAAGAGGTTCAGACTGGGCACATGTGGCCAATATGAAAGACTCTAGAAATTCTGTGTTGAACATTATACTGCCTGCAATAACATACAGTATGACCGGTTTTCTGATGGGTCAGTGATGGTCTAGTAAAGCATGTTTAGAGGGTCACACAAACCTCAATGTGACAGCCAACGGCCCTGATAGCTAGTACTTACAAAGATGCAGCATAGTCAGACCTTACACTAGTGTAATGAGAGAAAAACCAGAAAAATATTCACCAAACTAAATTGGTAATAGGGTATATATATTTACCAGAGAACCATAGACAGAAAAAATACCCAATAAAAATTAACTTTTAATAATTATCCATAAAAGTGTACTCTATAGTACAAGTGAGAAAAAACTACACATATATCTCAAAAACAGGATACCATGTAAGGAGAATATAGTATGAAATTAGCAATTAATTCAGACAAACTTACCCTGGATAGCACCTAATAAGATTGCTCTCCCTACCTAACAGCGGAGTGTTTTTCACCCTAAGGTTCAGATGGTGTCCCCGCTCCTCGGAGGCTGTCCCTCTCCTTTCCCTAGGTATCCCTACACAGTCAAAAGATGCCACACACATACATATAAATGGACCAATTGTAGACTATAACATGCGGTTGGACTCCGGTATACAAGGAGCTATTATGCGGGCATCTATTATGGCTCATCTCCTCTAATATTTCTTGTCCCCTGATGAGCCCCACATTGAGGAGGGGGTGAAACGCGTAGGGACGAAGGG
Organism: Phyllobates terribilis; assembly: GCF_046119375.1. Classification (NCBI taxonomy): domain Eukaryota; kingdom Metazoa; phylum Chordata; class Amphibia; order Anura; family Dendrobatidae; genus Phyllobates; species Phyllobates terribilis. Next base: position 294,068,406 of record NW_027362761.1, on the reverse strand, counting down.
ACTAATCCTAAGGAATAACTTTACTGCTGATGATTTTACACCAGTCTGAGGGACCTTGAAAATTGATGCATGGAGTGCTGTTACTATTTTGGGGAGTTCTGAATTGTGGATTGACTATATTCAGTTATGTATATAAAAAAAGGACATCTAATGGACACCACTCAAGGCACTGTGTGAATCTCAGATGGACTAGAGATTAAGATAAGTGTATTACTATTTCTTATTTGGTCTGGCTAGTACACATTTTTACCTATTCCAGTGGGTTGGGACAAAGGGATTAATTATAACCTTATTTGCGGATGACCTTACACCAGTCTGAGGAATCTTATAATATTGAAGTCTGGAATATTGCTATTATAGCTTTGGGAAATTTTGTATTGTGGATTGACTACATTTAATCATTGTACTAAAGGCCAACTAATTGATATCATTTATGGCATTGCTTGAATCCTAGTTTGATTGGGGATGAAAATATTCTTAATATTTTTTTCGGACTTGCTCTGACTGGTACACATGTCTATCTATTTATATTAGTGGGCTACTGTAAATCAAAAACCTTCTATTTGTGCAACTATATCTATTTTTGCCCACTCCCCACTGATATGGTATTGTTGTAATTTTTTATATTGAGCATGTCAATTATGACATGAATAGTCTACAATTGGTCCATTTATATGTATGTGTGTGGCATCTTTTGACTGTGTAGGGATACCTAGGGAAAGGAGAGGGACAGCCTCCGAGGAGCGGGGACACCATCTGAACCTTAGGGTGAAAAACACTCCGCTGTTAGGTAGGGAGAGCAATCTTATTAGGTGCTATCCAGGGTAAGTTTGTCTGAATTAATTGCTAATTTCATACTATATTCTCCTTACATGGTATCCTGTTTTTGAGATATATGTGTAGTTTTTTCTCACTTGTACTATAGAGTACACTTTTAAGGATAATTATTAAAAGTTAATTTTTATTGGGTATTTTTTCTGTCTATGGTTCTCTACTAGTGTAATGAGCCATGGGATTCCTGGTGGAGGACAATGCATCATTGGCCAGAATGTTTAAGGAGTGTTTGGTCCTCAAGTTTCCCAGATCTAAATCCAACCGGAAAGCTCTGGGACATTATATATCAATACTTTTGACAACTCAAAGTTGTGCTACAGACTTTCCAGGAGCTCACTGATGTCTTGATCCAGGTCTAGAACAGATTACCCAGGATACCATCCACCATCTCATCAGGAGTATGCCCAGATGCTTTTGGTCATGTAGACAGGTGCGTTGAGGCTACTGGGTCACATTATGAGTTGCTATGATGAAATTCACACAAATTAAATTTGCCTATGATTTAAATTTTTCACTTTTATTTTTACAGGTTATTTGGATATAGCCCCTCAATAGGTCGATGATTTGGGTTTCCATTCAGTGTCGATACACTGTCATTTTGTACTCAAAGATTTTCAACTTGACTCTTTCATTTGTTGAGATCCATGTGAGATTTATAGGGGTATTCCCATCTCCAAGATCCTAGCCCAATATGTAGTAAGTATAATAATAATAATATTAGCAAATATCTCCAATTAGAAATGTAGCATAGTATTTTTGATTCTCTATGTCTCTTTCCTCATGTGCAGGCATCGTAGGACCTTAGGTATCCATGATTTTGTCCACTGATAAAGTCACAGTTAGTTATCTAGTTGCTAGTGGTCGTAACCATGGATACCTAAGGTCCTACGATGCCTACACATGAGGAAAGAGAGATAGCGAATCAAAAATACTATACTACATTTCTATTTGGAGATATTTGCTAATATTATTATTATTACACCTACTACATATTGGGATAGGATCTTGGAGATGGGAATACCCCTTTAAGTGTTGCTTTAATTTTTTTGAGCAGTCTATATTGGATTGCTAAATGTACATATTCTTTCAATACTTTGCACTTGACAATTTAGGTTCTGTAATATAGAATGATTATTAGTTTAATTTGCACAGATATTACTATTATATGCGGATTCAATATTCACACATAAGTGATGTGAATATTTTCGCACACCCCATTATGGGTTTGTATTACATACTGACCAAAATATTTATATGTGGCTAGTCAGATGTTATTGTATTTATTGCTTTTAACAGTTTTTTTTATAATGTTTCTTTTTTTATGACACAATAAAATGACTTCTCCATTTTGAATTATTCAGGTTAGCACACTTTCTTGTATGTACGTGTGCATGTGTTGTCTGATTGCTGTATATGGAGTCAGGAAGGAATTTTTTTCCCCAATGTGGAGCTTAGTGTTTGCCACATGTTTTTTTTTTGCCTTCCTCTGGATCAACATGTTAGGCTATGGGTTGAACTAGATGGACTTAGTCTTCCTTCAACCTTAAAAACAATGTTACTATGTGTATGTACAGTCATGGCTGAAAGTATTGGCACCCTTGGAACTTTTCCAGAAAATTAAGTATTTCTCCAAGAAAATTATTGCAATTTTTATTGCATTTTTATTTCCTTTGTATGGAACAACACAAAAAACATAGCAAAAAAGGCAAAATGGACATAATTTCACATAAAACCCCAAAATGGGCCAGACAAAATTGTTGGCACCTTTCCAAAATTGTAGGTAAACAACTTTGTTTCAAGCATGTGATGCTCATTCAAACTCACCTGTGGCAATTAACAGGTGTGGACAATCTGAAAATCACACCAGATGAAAAGGGGAGAAGTTGACTTAATCTTTATTGTGTGTCTGTGTGTGCTACACTAAGCATGGAGAACAGAAAGAGGAGAAAAGAACTGTCTGAGGACCTGAGAACCAAAATTGTTGAAAAATATCAACAATTTCAAGGCTACAAGTCCATCTTCAGAGATTTTGATGTTCCTTTGTCTACGGTGCACAGCATAATCAAGAAGTTTGCAATTCATGTCATTGTAGCTAATCTCCCTGGATATGGATGGCAGAGAAAAATTGATGAAAGGTTGCAAAGCAGGATAGTAAAGATGGTGGATAAGCAGCCTCAATCAAGGTACAAAGAAATTCAAGCTGTCCTGCAGGCTCAGGATGCATCAGTGCCAGCACAAACTATCCGTCGACATTTGAATTAAATGGAACGCTATGGCAGGAGACCCAGGAGGACCCCACTGCTGACACAGAGACATAAAAAAGCTAGACTGCAGTTTGCCAAAATGTATGTGAGTAAGCCAAAATCTTTCTGGGAAAGCATCTTGTGGATAGATAAGATCAAGATAGAGATTTTTGGTAAAGAACATCATTCTACTGTTTACCGAAAACATAATGAGGCCTACAAAGAAAAGATCACAGTACATACAGTGAAATATGGTGGAGGTTCAAAGATGTTTGGGGGTTGTTTTGCTGCCTCTGGCACCATGCGTCTTGACTGTGTGCAAGGCATCATGAAATCTGAAGATTACCAAAGGATTTTGGGTCGCAATGTAGTGCCCAATGTCAGAAAGCTGGGTTTGCATCCTAGGTCATGGGTTTTTCCAGCAGGACAATGACCCCAAACATACTTCAAGATGCACCCAGAAATGTTTGTAAATAAAGCGCTGGACAGTTCTGAAATGGCCAGCAATGAGTCCGTATCTAAATCCCATTGAACACCTGTGGAGAGATCTTAAAATTAAAAATTAATTGCAGTTATTAATTCCAAAGGGTGTGCAAATACTTCATTTTCCGAAACAATTTCAAGGGTGCCAACACTTTCGGCCATGACTGTATATATATATGCACCTAACAGGTACAGGCACCCTAGTTTACAAGGCCAACACTACAGTAAAATGAATGTAATAAATTCCTCTGCATTCTAGGATTTATTCACAGTATCAGTATTATTTTTGATCGGTGTTTCATCAATATTTGTATGCCAAAACCATGATTGTCTCCAAAACACAGAACAGGTGTCAGTCTTCCAATCATAGTTTTTCTCTATAATTTGCACTCTTGGTTTTGTCATGCAAACAATGATGCAAAATACTGACCTAATACTCACTTGTGAATGAGACCTAAGAGAGAGTGCCTTGTTTTTTTATTACCTACTGCATGGATTATTTTCTATTATACTGCAAAAAAAGGGGACGCTATAATCAGAAAACAATCTGGTAAAATCAGGTTTTTGAGCTACATGTTTTTTTTTTTCCATTTTTTTTTCATATAATGATCTTTATTAAAAACAAAATTAGAAATCTTTCAAATTTCACTGTAATTGCATGCTTTTTTTTAGTCTTTTCAGGAAGAGATTTCAACAGGCTACTCATAATCTGAGGCAGGATTATAATGACAGGTAAGATCTCTATATGCAGCTGATAGCACAGGAAAACTGACGCGCCCCCTGGGCCTGTGCTGTGCAGGGGGATACCCGGAGCCGGATCGCTGGGGGTTGTAGTCTCAGTGTGGTGGTGACCCGGTCCGTGCCCAGGGCAGTCAAACCAGTGGCAGTCTTAAGTAATAATGTCCGACTACGCCACCCGTGGATTGCAGTCAGTGGGGACCGCCGCTGCGCTGCCGACCGCTGAGGCTGATGTTGTTTGCGCAGCCGAGTATGGGATAACTCCCCACGGGAGAAGTATTGCCTCAGGGCAGCTAGTGTGGATGATGAGAGTGATGGTGTGAGCGTCCCAGTAGTAATGGTGCTGGTGCGGCGATGAAACACAGAGACGTGTGGTGCAGTTCAGGGTCTTTACTGATGGTATAAAGCAGACCCTCCTGGGAGTACTGGTTAGCAGTAGGGGCCTGGTCAGTCTGTGAGCAAGCAGGATCTCCCCTGGCCAGGTGGAGTTGTAGGCCTCCCCGACTATCTGCACTCTTTCCTGGCTACCTTGCTCTATGCGGGTAGAAGTAGCCCACGTCCCTGAGTATACCGTGTGGTGCTCACCCGTATGGCCGGTGACTTGGGGCCTTCCGTTAGCCTCCTCTTCAGGATGGCGGTGCTGGTCCCTTGCTTGTGACCGTGCCTTCGGGTTTCTAAGGCCAGAGGACATGGAATCCCCTGCCGGTTGGATTCTGCTGCTGGACCTGGATGTCCCCACAGCCTCGGACTCCGTGTCCGGGTTTAGTGTCTTCAGCCAAGGCGAGCTTTCTAGCTTCCAGCCTCTGGCACTCGCTCCTGCTCCTACAGAGCTCCTGTTGTCACTTTCCCTTTTCAGGCTCTGACTGCTCTGCTTGTTCTGCAGGCTCTGTCTGTGACTTCACTGCCTAATCCCGCCCCAGACCCAGTTTATAAGGGCAGATTCCTCCCCTCCCAGGTCTGGGTGGGCCGTGTTGCATGCTTAGGGCTCCTGACCAGAGAAACCTCCCACTTGCTCTCAGACATAATATCTCTATTACTGTGGTAACCAGACCCCTGGGGTGCCACATTCCCCCCTAGTAAATTTTAGTACTCCGGGACTAAACACATTTTTTTTAAAGAAACATAAATACAGGGTATAAACAACAATACAATACATATTTACAAGTAGCTTTAGTTCTTTAAAGGTTATGGTGTGTCCGCAACTGGGTGTCCATATCACCCAAGGTGAAGTTTTAAGCGAAGTAGGGGACCTGTCCCAAGCAAACCCCTTGCGTTGGCCTTGGGCGTGGCTGCAAGGCTGGAGCTAGCTACTTTGGGCCGCAAGGAGGCCACGCCAGACAGGTTTTCTCTTCCGCGGCCGTCTTCGCAAGAGGTACCAAGGTGCAGCTATCTACAAAATTGTTCCGATTATCCAGTGTCCATAACCTGTTAGTCCAAATAAATCTGCAGGGTAACTGAGAAACATAATTAATAACAGGCAACAACAAAAACCATAACCATTTTCAAGAAACAGGTAAATTTACAGTGCACTAGTTTAGATTCTCCAGCGAGCGGGCATTTGACCTCTAGTGACTCTAGTGGACCTACGGAGCTCACTAACTGGTCCTGCACTACAGGGTGTAGGAGGTGTTATGGGTAAGCTGGGCAGCTGTCTGCGTACTCTTTGGCTCACTAGGGGCACGGCAGGCTCACTACTAGCAGAGGGTTGATTCTCCTGCGCTGCTGGTGTGGATTCTTCTGCCTCCTGGGCCGGCTGCTCTTCCAGCTCTACCTGGTCTTCTGTAGGCACTTGAGGGGCTGGCTGGAGAAAGGTGAGGATGGGCACCACGATAGCATTGTTTACTTGTGTCCAGGACCGGGGAAAGTCTCCGAGTACGGTGCTGATCATTTCCTCCTTTTCCTCTACGGGTTGAGGGTCTTCCTGATCTTCATCCGTGCTTTGCAACTTCTCGGGGCACTTTTTCAGGTGGTCTCTGGAGACAGTGGCTGTGGTCTCTCCTCCATCCTTGCTGATGACGTACACCTTTGGATTATTGTGGCTTGAGGGCAGTACGGTGTACGGGTCCTTTTCCCACTGGTCGTCCAACTTATGGAGCCGCCTTTTTCTTTTCAAGACCTGCTCTCCAGGTACCAGGGGAACAGCGGGAGCATGTTGGTTATAAGTCATCTCCTGCCTTTCTCTTGATTGACAGAGACTTCGCTTGACGCTCTCCTGTACTTTCCGGTACTGCTGCTGCCGTTCTGTATCCCAGTCTGCTTATGGCGAGGTGTCCTCAGGTATCAGGACTCCCATATCCAGGTCAACAGGCAGCTTACCAGGTCTTGCTCGCATTAGGTAAGCCGGGGTACAGTTGGTGGAACCTACCGGGATGTGGTTATACATGTCCACCAGATCGGGCAGTTTCTCAGGCCACAGACTGCGTTCATCCAGGGGCAATGTTTTTAGCAGATCTATCACCACCTGGTTCATCTTCTCGCAGAGTCCATAAATGGGGGTGATAGGGTGTTGTTCTTATCTTCTTGCAGCCATACAGGTTGCAGAACTCCTGGAAGACCTCCGCTTCGAAGGCTGGTCCTTGGTCCGTCAGCACTTGGTCCGGGTACCCGTGTGGGCGGCAGAAGTGCAGCTGGAAGGCTCTGGCTGCTGTCTGAGCCGTTAAGTCTTTGACAGGGACCACCACCAGGAACCGGGAGTAGTGATCCACGATGGTTAGGGCATAGACATACCCGCTTCTGCTTGGAGCGAGTTTAACATGGTCCAGAGCGACCAGTTCCAGCGGCTGCCTGGTGATGATGGGCTGCAGGGGAGTCCTCTGGCTGGCACGGTCCCTTCTTCTTAGATTACACGGGCCACAGTCTCTACACCACCTCTCAATGGCTTCTCTCATGCCTATCCAATAGAACCGTTCACGCAGCAGGAACTCCAGCTTCTTCCATCCGAAGTGCCCTGCCCCATTGTGATAGGCCTCCAGCAAAATAGCTGCGTCCCGTCTCGGTACCACAACCTGCCAGATCAGTTCATGTGTCCGGGAATTGACCATTCTGCGGCATAACTTCTCCTTGTAGAGAAACAGTCTGCTCTTCTCCGTCCACAGTTGCTTGGTCTCTTCCGGAGCATCTGGGTCCAGGCGGGCGTCAGCCTAGGTCAGCATCTCCTTCACCAGACGGACTGCGGGGTCGCTGTCTTGCGTCTCCACACAGTTGTAGTGGGGTAAGGGGTTGAACGTAGCGGATCGCTGGCCCATCACACGGTGGGAATACTGGGTAATCCCATGACGGTGGAACGCAGGGAGTTCGATCTCTTCCAATTCTTCTGGATCCTCCCCTTCGTCCGGTAGGTTTGGCATCCTGGACAGGGCGTCCGCGTTGGTATTGGAGCGTCCTGCCCGGTATTTGATCGTGAACTCAAAATTGGACAGTCGGGCCATCCATCTCTGCTCCAGGGCACCCAGTCTTGCAGTGTCCAGGTGTGTCAACGGGTTGTTGCCCGTGTACACGGTGAACCTGGAAGAGGCAAGGTAATGCTTGAAACGTTTGGTTACTGCCCACACCACTGCCAGGAACTCTAGCTTGAACGAGCTGTAATTCTCAGGGTTTCTTTCCGTGGGTCGCAGTTTTCGGCTGGCGTAAGCAATTACCCGTTCTCTCCCTTGCTGGATCTGGGACAGTACGGCTCCTAGCCCGATGTTGCTTGCGTCCGTGTAGAGGATAAAGGGCTGGCTGTAATCAGGGTACGCCAGGATTTCATCCCCGGTGAGGGCCATCTTCAGCTGGCGGAAGGACTCCTCTTCCAGCTTTTCCCATTTGAAGGGTGGCTTCTGGTTTTTGGCCTTCCTGGACTGGCCTATCAGGAGGTCCTGCATAGGAGCTGCCTTCTTGGTAAAACCGGGAATGAATCTTCGGTAGTAGCCTACCAACCCGAGGAACTGCCACACTTCCTTTATGCTGGATGGTCTTGGCCAGTCCTTGATCATGGTGATCTTGTCAGGGTCGGGAGCCACTCCGTCAGCACTCACCACGTGTCCCAGGTATTGTACCTTTGGCTTCAGTAGATGACACTTTGAGGGTTTTACCTTTAGGCCATAGTTCGCCAGGGCTTCAAACACTTCTGCCAGGTGTTCCAGATGGTCCTCATAGGTCTTGGAATAGACGATGACGTCGTCCAGGTATAATAGGACCGTCTCGAAGTTCCGATGTCCCAGACAGCATTCCATCAACCTTTGGAAGGTTCTTGGTGTGTTGCAGAGCCCGAACGGCATACAGTTAAATTTGCTGAGTCCCATCGGGGTGGTGAATGCGGTCTTCTCCCGGTCCGCCTCTGCTACAGGAACCTGCCAGTACCCGCTAGTGAGATCCAAAGTAGAGAAGAAGTTAGCAGATTTTAATGCAGCTAAGGACTCTTCTATCCTTGGTAACGGGTACGCATCTTTGTGTGTGATACGGTTGACCTTCCTGTAGTCTACACACATTCTCATGGTGTTGTCTTTCTTTTTCACTAAGACTAGTGGAACTGCCCAGGGGCTACAGCTGTCCCTTATTACCCCAGCCTCCTTCATGTCTTTTAGCATCCCCTTGGCATGTTGATAGTGTGCAGGGGGTACGGGTCGGTATCTCTCCTTTATGGGAGGATGGTCTCCCGTTGGGATGTGATGTTCTACCCCCTTTACTCGCCCAAAGTCTAACGGGTGTTTGCTAAACACTCTCTCGTACTCTTGAACCACCCGATAGACTCCCTTTTTTTGATGTGAGGGAGTGGAGTCAGTACCCAAATGCAGTTGCTGACACCAGTCCTCCATTGGTTTCTTAGAGCCGTTACCTTCCTCTGGTTGAGATGGAGGCAAGGGTTCCACGGCCTGTACAGAGTTCTGGTTGATGGTGAACAATTTGGCTAGCGTGGCATACCGGGGCAGGTATACTTCTCTCTCCCCGATATTTATGATGCGGACGGGCACCCTCCCATGACGTACATCGACCACCCCCCGTGCTGTCAAAATGGTGGGCCTACTGTCTGAGTAGACGGGTTCTACCATTGCTTGGTAGTCTCTACCTCTTAGACCAATAGCTGCCCGGCACCAAATCATCATCTCACTTTTTGGGGGCATGGCAATAGGGAACGGGTCACACATTCTCACGCTACCTATCTCACCACCAGATAGTTCCACTTGTTGCCGTTTCATCAGTGCCCGGATCTCTTTTTGGAGCACGCGCTGCTGGCTGGAACTGGCGTTCTTGGCAACCTGCTGCAAAATAAGAATCACCTCTGCAAGACAGTTTTCGATTACATTAGTACCTAGGGTTATTTTTGGGTGACTCTCGCGACGGTCAATGTCCACAATGATCAGTCCTTGTGCCGGCAGTTCAACTTTACCGACCTTGATGGTCACTTCCTTAAATCCTATCTGTGGCACGGGCTGACCATTGCTGGCGATAATGCTCAGGTCGTCATCCGGGTAGCGGGTTATGTCCGAGTCATTCCAGTACTGCTTGAAGAGCACGTACGGGATGGTGGTGACCTGTGACCCGGTGTCTAGTAGGGCACTCATAGGAATGCCATCCAGTACCACAGGCAAGACCGGACGTCCCCCTACGTATTTGTCACGCCAGTTTGATGGGCCTGATGATCTTAAGCCTGGGGGTTGGCCCTCTACCCCAGGTTGTGCCCGTTTAAATGACAGTACCTTGCCATATGTCCGGGTTGATTGCAGCGGCGGCAGATGGGTCGTCCGTCCTCGTTGTATCTGTCGCTGGGTCTTCCTCTGGCCGGTGGGGTCCTCCTCAGTCGGTGCCACAGGACGTCCTCCGGTCCGGATGCCAGCTGGATCTTTCCTGGAGAAGAGACCTGTAAAGACTGCACAGTTCTGGTTAGTGCGGCAACGCTCTTAGTCAGCTCTTGGACCTGATGGTGCAGGTCTGTAGCCGGGTCATTGTTCAAAGCCTGTGCATCAGCTCCCACAGGCCCTGCAGACAAGGGCGTCGCGTCCTGGTGATAAGTGATAGCAGGGCGCCTGTGGGTCACAGCGCCACCTGGTGCCGGTTCTCGGAGCACCCGGATGGCTCTGTCCTTGAACTGTGCAAAGTCCAGGCGGCCGGTGTGGCGGTGGCGGTGGAGCTCCCCTCGGTGTCCGACATCCTCCTTCCCCCCTAGTGGACCGTGGCCTACCTTGCAATGCTCTTCTTCCGTAGGCCGCGGCTCCGCAGTCGATCGTCGGGGTTGAGGACCTGGCGTCGCGCTCCTATGATGTCAGCGTCACTCTTCCTTCCTTCCAGGACCTTACGCAGCGTCGGAGCGTGGGGCGGAGCTTCGGATCTCGCGCGCTTTCGGCGTCCACGCCCCTCTTCTTCCTGCGCGGCACCCCGAAGATGGTGTCTGATGGCGGGAAGCAGCTGCGGATGGCGGGAAGAAGGCAGAAGACGGCGGGAAACGGTCCAAGATGGCGTCCGATGGCGGGAAACGACTCCGGACGGCGGGAAACTTCGCCACAGGTAAGTTCAAAAGTCTTTTTCAGGCACGCAGTACCCGGTGGTTGCGGGCACGAAATCCTGCCGACTACGCCAAAGTTGACACGCCCCCTGGGCCTGTGCTGTGCAGGGGGATACCCGGAGCCGGATCGCTGGGGGTTGTAGTCTCAGTGTGGAGGTGACCCGGTCCGTGCCCAGGGCGGTCAAACCAGTGGCAGTCTTAAGTAATAACAATGTCCGACTACGCCACCCGTGGATTGCGGTCAGTGGGGACCGCCGCTGCGCTGAACACCGCTGAGGCTGATGTTGTTTGCGCAGCCGAGTATGGGATAACTCCCCACGGGAGAAGTATTGCCTCAGGGCAGCTAGTGTGGATGATGAGAGTGATGGTGTGAGCGTCCCAGTAGTAATGGTGCTGGTGCGGCGATGAAACACAGAGACGTGTGGTGCAGTTCAGGGTCTTTACTGATGGTATAAAGCAGACCCTCCCGGGAGTACTGATTAGCAGTAGGGGCCTGGTCAGTCTGTGAGCAAGCAGGATCTCCCCTGACCAGGTGGAGTTGTAGGCCTCCCCGACTATCTGCACTCTTTCCTGGCTACCTTGCTCTATGCGGGTAGAAGTAGCCCACGTCCCTGAGTATACCGTGTGGTGCTCACCCGTATGGCCGGTGACTTGGGGCCTTCCGTTAGCCTCCTCTTTAGGATGGCGGTGCTGGTCCCTTGCTTGTGACCGTGCCTTCGGGTTTCTAAGGCCAGAGGACATGGAATCCCCTGCCAGTTTGATTCTGCTGCTGGACCTGGATGTCCCCACAGCCTCGGACTCCGTGTCCGGGTTTAGTGTCTTCAGCCAAGGCGAGCTTTCTAGCTTCCAGCCTCTGGCACTCGCTCCTGCTTCGAACAGAGCTCCTGTTGTCACTTTCCCTTTTCAGGCTCTGACTGCTCTGCTTGTTCTGCAGGCTCTGTCTGTGACTTCACTGCCTAATCCCGCCCCAGACCCAGTTTATAAGGGCAGATTCCTCCCCTCCCAGGTCTGGGTGGGCCGTGTTGCATGCTTAGGGCTCCTGACCAGAGAAACCTCCCACTTGCTCTCAGACATAATATCTCTATTACTGTGGTAACCAGACCCCTGGGGTGCCACAAAACCATTCACAATAGGTGATGCCATAGCTTAAGGCCCCGTCACACTAAGCGATGCAGCAGCGATCCCGACAACGATATGACCTGTCAGGGATTGTTGCTGCATCGCTAATACATCGCTGGTGAGCTGTCAAACAGGCAGGCTCACCAGCGATCAGGGGAGCAGCGATATCGTGGAAAGAGTCGTTCCACGATGTCCTGCTCCCGGTTACCAGCCTGCTGGTTACTAAGTGCGCGTGTGCCCCTAGTAACCCGCTGTTTACCATGGATACCACTCTGCTACCGTGCGCGGGAGGTTACCGTTCACCTTAGCAGAGCCGTATCCATGATAAACATCGGGTTACTAGGGGCACACGCGCACTTAGTAACCCGATATTTATCATGGATACGACTCTGCTAAGTTGAGCGGTAACCTCCCGCGCACCGTAGCAGAGTGGTATCCATGGTAAGCAGCGGGTTACTAAGTGCGCGCGTGCCCCTAGTAACCCGATGTTTACCATGGATACCAGCCTGATCGTTGGTCCTGCTGGTCACACACAGCGATGTGTGCCGGCCAGCAGAAGGCCAACGACCAAAAAATCGTCCAGGACACTTTGCAGCGATCAGCGACCTCACAGCAGGGGCCTGATCGTTGCAAAGTGTCACACATAGCGACATCGCTGGTGAGGTCGCTGTTGCGTCACCAAAACCTTGACTCAGCAGCGATCTCGCTAGCGATATCGCTATGTGAGACGGGGGCTTTACTCTGCTCCCCTCCCTTCACAATGACATCCGCATATGCACATTGGATTTCTCATTACAAAAGATAGGGGTTAGAGAATGTTCGTTGTGGCTAATGTACATGTTCTGCTTCCTGAAACAACAGGAAGTTAGAGTCTAAAAAAGCCCCAGTGGCCAGTGTGAAAATTGCAAGATTTCTTTTTTTTTTTATCTTTAATACATATTGTGATATGGAAAAAAACAATGTCAATATAAAAAAAAATATTATTTTTTTTTAGCTACTAAGTTGTTTTTGGATGGTAGCTTCCCTTTTTCCCCTATACAACATGCGCTAAACATGTACGGCTCAAGTCAAAAGCAATTGTATGGAGCAGGCTCACGGGGTGAGCTCGCCCCATACCCAGCAGGTAATGGCTATGTGTTACAGCTAAGGCCTGCCTCCAGCCATGATTGTTAACCTCTTAAATGCTGCTGTCAAACTCTGGCATCTGCATTAACAACGCGCCGGCTTGGGGGCACATAATTCTATGTATTGTGATCACCAGTCGCCGATGGGTAGGTATGAGAGCCGAGGGTCTGTTGAAGACCTCCATGCTAATCATTACAGAGCTCCCTTGAAACCCATCCTATAGGAGAATGAGATTTTTACTATATAAAGCAATGTTGTGGCATTGATGTATATAGCACAAGTGATCAGACAATCGCATCTTCAAGTCCCCTACGGAAACTAACAAGTACAATGAAAAGGAAAAAAAAAAATGTAAATATGGAAAAATTCAAAAAGACATAAAAATTAAAACACCTTTTTTTCCCCCCATTAAATATAAAAAATATATACAAATACACATATGTGGTATCGCTGTGTTCAGAAAAGTCAAAATATAAAAATAAACCGAGTGCTAAACACCATAAGCAGAGAAAAATTTAAATTGTCAAAATTACATTTTTTGGTCGCTGCAATACTACAAAGAATTCTGTAAAAAGTGATCAAAATGTCATATCTATCCCAAAATGGTATAAATAAAAACGTTGTCTTGCCCTGCAAAAAAATAAATTATTTCACAACTTCATCGACCAAAAAATGAAAACTACTTGTCTTGCAAAATGGCAACACAACCCCCCAATTTTTTTTTTCCAAATTCAGATTTTTTTTCCAAAGCGAAAATAATAAAAAAACTGGACATGTTTGGTATCGCCATAATCGTACTGATGAACAGAATAATACTGAGAGGTAATTTTTACCACAAATTGTACACCGTAAAAATAATTCCCCAAAAACAGTATCAGAATTGCGTTTTTTTTACAATTTCTCCCTACTTTCAATTTTTTTTTCTGTTTTAGTACACTATGTGGTAAAATGAATAGTGTCATTCAAAAGTACAACTCATCCTGTAAAGGGGTTAAATAGAACTAAGCTGCAGTACCAGACATAAACCATGGATGTGCATGGTGCTGTTTTCAGAAGAAAGTTATGTATTTCTAATCATGTATAACCTCTTTTATTAACTTTTTTTTCTTTCAATGACAGATTCTTTATATTCAGATTCACCCTAAAAATATGCTTTTTAAAATCATTCCCTAACTAATGATTGAGAGTTTATATTTTACATCTACATGGGCATATATCTATTAAAGCTACTATGATATTTACGTGAGCGCAGAAAGCAGAGCATTATATCTTGTACTATAAAACACTCTGTTTAATGGGGATTGAACTTTGCTCAGTCTGTAAAAAATTCTGTTGCATTATTTGCTTGTTGAAATAACTTGGGATCAATTAATTGTCTATAGAAACGTAGAAGAACATAAAGCTCCATTCAGAGCCAGTGAAAACATGCCTTTCTGGGAAAGGTTAAAGCAGTACACTTCATGGGCTTATTTTTCCAGGAGTGTTTTTTTTTCTTTAATAAGACAAAATAATGCTTACCCAATCCAAAAAGAATTCGTCTGTAAACTGAAGTTAAGAAAAATATAGAATTTTGGAAAGGTTACACAACCACACACGTTATCAATTTGGTCTCACACAAAGTGGATACAAACAGTTATAAAAATCAAGCTGGAGGTCTGTTTAATCACTATTCTTCATGTGCCAAGAAAAGTTTCTAGTTTCCTAGTTGAAGACACTTTTCTTTGTTTGTGTGCTTGTGTTTCTTCATGTTTGTTTCTTTGTCTGGTATCTCCTTGGCGACATGAGTTAAAGTAGCTGAGTATTGCATATAAACCTGTCTGCTGTAGAAAAACTATCATCAAAATAGGAACATAGGCTATTACCTTGTAAGTAATGCTACAGATATACATTGTCAGGTTAATATTTTACCTTCTCTTTGATCGAGGTGGAGTCATCAGACACACAGACCGGCGTTATGACTCTCCCAGAAATGTGCACATACTTAGTCTGCCCTCAATGGAATTTCGAGACTAGACTGCTCTATCTACTAACTGAAAGTCATTTTCTATTTTCGGGTAGAGATTTTATAACTAGTGTTGACATCTGTAAAGTTTGTAATAGCCCCCACCTCAATCTGTCACCTGCCAAATAAGCAGACAGATATAGCATAAGGTGATTTCTAGTACTTATTCCCCATGTTATTCCAAACATTGTAAGTAGGGATGAGCTGACCCGTGGAAGTTTGGGTTCTGGCACCCGAACCAGACTTTATTTCAAAGTTTGGTTCGGTTCAGATACCAGAACTGTACCGAACTTGAACTGGAACCCGAACCCTATTGAAAACAATGCAGAACCGAACTTTGAAGCAGGAAAATTGTCTCTCTGTCTTCCCCCGGAACTCTGAACATTGCACCTGACTTCCAGGAGAAGTCCGTGTTTGGCGTTTAGCACCGGTACGATACGAATGCCGAACTTTTCACTTCAGGTTTGCTCATCTCTAATTGTAAGCTATCCACAGAGACCTGGGCTCTGAGTTGCTGAGAATGGAGCAGAAGCTGTGTGTGTGCACCACCGCTCATTCATTGTCTATGGAACTGCTGGAGATAGCCAGGTACAGGATTTTGGAACCCAGTTCTTGGGATTGGTGGAAGTCCCAGCAATTGGACTCCTACCAATCAGGAAAAGTTTATGCATTCTGTGGACATGTGATAACTTGACATGTTAGGAATAACCTTTTAAGACATTTTGTTCTTGCAACATACCCTTGTGGTAGTCCAACATTTTCAGAGCACCTATGAGTATATTGATTTCAATCCATATTCTGCATTGTCATTGCATGACTATTACATATAGTAGAAGTTACCTATCTCTTTTTGGGAGTCACCTATTTACAACTGAAATTTTTTAAGACTGTGCTAAACACAATTCACATACATTACCACCCATTATACTGGGCCTAATTTTGCCATAACTGCCATATGAAAATAGTGTTCTGTTAGCCAAAGTAACTCACAATAAATGGTGACTTGCACCCCATAATGGTGCCGTTTTGCAGTTAATCCTATTTACTATTGAAAAATGCCCACTGAGTAATGTCTTCTGTAATAGTTCTCTTTTCAGTGTTCTAGACACAAAGCCCCCCATAATTTTTCTTTAAGGTGTCCACCAATTTTAGAAAGCTGTCAGTTGTGCACCCATTTGGCGGATGATTATCTCTCATGAGAACACAGAATATGGCATGCTGAAATCTGACTTACCCGATCCTTGTTACCTCAACATTTGCTATCAGAGGAGAGTTGGCAAACTCCAATACACACAGCTAGTTAGTCTGTCCACAGAAGTCTGTAGGTTTGGCCAACTGTACTCTTATGTGTATCGACATTTTAAAAAGAGACACATCTGATATAAGTGGACAATGGAAGTAAATCACTTAGATTTGTTTAATTTAACTTTTATCTGAGCTTAAGTTTTTCTAAATGACATTAAAGCCCCCGTCTCACATAGCGAGATCGCTAGCGAGATCGCTGCTGTGTCACGGTTTTGGTGACGCAACAGCGACCTCACCAGCGATGTCGCTATGTGTGACACTTTGCAACGATCAGGCCCCTGCTGTGAGGTCGCTGATCGCTGCAAAGTGTCCTGGACCATTTTTTGGTCGTTGCTCTCCCGCTGGTCAGCACACATCGCTGTGTGTGACCAGCGGGAGCAGCGATCAGGCTGGTAACCATGATAAACATCGGGTTACTAGGGGCACACGCGCACCTAGTAACCCGTTGTTTATCATGGTTACGAGCCTGCTAAAGTGAGCGGTAACCTCCCGCTCACCGTAGCAGAGTGGTAACCATGATAAACAAAGGGTTACTAGGTGCGCGTGTGCCCCTAGTAACCCGATGTTTACCATAGTTACCAGCCTGCTCCTGCTTCAGCAGGCTCGCAACCAGGAGCAGGACATCGTGGAAAGATTCTTTCCACGATGTCGCTGCTCCCCTGATCGTTGGTGAGCCTGCCTGTTTGACAGCTCACCAGCAACCACATAGCGACGCAGCAACGATCCCTGACAGGTCATATCGTTGTCGGGATCGTTGCAGCGTCGCTAAGTGTGACGGGGCCTTAATGTCTATATTCACAAAAAGACTGGACTGTAAATAACTTTCCTGCCTTGTGCAACCTCAGCCATTTAAGACCTGGAGAAGAATTGCATAAAGTATTATGCCAAATCCCCAGATAACACGAGTCCCGGAATCTCAGGCTGCATTGCAATAGGATTGCTAAGACTACTTGGATTGAAAGTGATTAACAAAAAGTTGAATAAAGGCTTTATTGCTCAGTAAATGGGGCATAAAAGGTCTTGATGCAAAATAAGACACATTCATTGTACGTAGATTAAAATATGGGAATTCTTGTAGGAACATGTTTACCAAATTGGATTTTATCCTAGACACTTCAAATACAATGGACGTGTTTGGAAACTGTAGTGTCTTCAGTGGGGCATCTTTTCTTAAATCTTGATTTCCTGTCATATTTCGTTTCAGGAGAACTTGCAGCAAAATGTGTCTGCCTCTTGTTTATCCTCATTCCCACCCCCTTTCCATAGAATTTTATGAGTAATTTCTTTCACAGCCCGTCTCATGGTTCCACCTCTCACACAGACTGTTTATCTCCTACCAATGGCTGTCCATGCCACCTCTCACAAAGACAGCTCCCATATCGCCTTCTATCAGTGACTGCTCTCCATGGCTGTAGCTGCATCGTGGGCTATTTTTCATCCCACCTCTCACTAAGAATGCTACAGATACCAACCTCTCTCACAGACTTCTACCCATGACTTAATTTACAAATTGGTTTCCACACCCTTTAACTTCACACACTGATCCACATTTACCTCCCATCATACAGAGTGATCCCCACTCTCACATGGCCCCTCTCTTCTCATAGATACCAGGAAAAAAATGCTGTCCACAAACTACTCCCAATGGTACTTCCCACCTCTCACAGACAGCTCCCAATGCCCTCTGATAAAGATCGCATTCTATGATCCCTTTCACAAAGATTGCTGTCCATGCTTTCTTTCACTACGACTGCTTGCCATACATACAGTGGGGAAAATAAGTATTTGATACACTGCAGATTTTGCAAATTTTCCCACGTACAAAGAATGGAGAGGTCTGTAATTTTTATTATAGGTACACTTCAACTGTGAGAGAGAGAATCTAAACATAAAATACAGAAAATTACATTGTATGTTTTTTAAATAATTAACTGCTCCTTCTCACCACACGGACTGCCCCTTCTCACCACACGGATTGCCCCTTCTCACCACACGGACTGCCCCTTCTCACCACATGGACTGCTCCTTCTCAACACACGGACTGCTCCTTCTCACCAAACGGACTGCCCCTTCTCACCACACGGACTGCCCCTTCTCCACACACGGACTGCCCCTTCTCAACACACGGACTGCTCCTTCTCACCACACGGACTGCTCCTTCTCACCACACAGACTGCCCCTTCTTACACATGGACTGCCCCTTCTCAACACACAGACTGCCCCTTCTCACCACACAGACTGCCCCTTCTTACACACGGACTGCCCCTTCTCAACACACGGACTGCCCCTTCTCACCACACAGACTGCCCTTTCTCAACACACGGACTGCCCCTTCTCAACACATGGACTGCCCCTTCTCAACTCACGGACTGCCGCTTCTCAACTCATGGACTGCCGCTTCTCACCACATGGACTGGCCCCTCTCACCACACGGACTGCCCCTTCTCAACACAAGGACTGCTCCTTCTCAACACACAAACTGCTCCTTCTCAACACACAGACTGCTCCTTCTCAACACACTGACTGCCTCTTCGCAACACACTGACTGCCCTTTCTCAACACACAGACTGCCCCTTCTCACCACACGGACTGCCTCTTCTCAACAAATGGATTGCCCCTTTTCACCACACGGACTACCCCTTCTCAACTCACGGACTGCCCCTTCTCACCTCTCGGACTGCTCCTTCTCACCACACGGACTGCCCCTTCTCAAGACACGGACTGCTCCTTCTCACCACACAGACTGCTCCTTCTCAATACACGGACTGCTCCTTCTCACCACACGTACTGCTCCTTCTCACCACACGGACTGCTCCTTCTTGCGGGACCTGAGGGCTGAAGCAGAGTTTAGAACACAAAGCTACAACCTTGCACAGGCACCTCCATTTTGGAGGAGGTGCCTTTTATATGAGAAGTCCTCCGGCCATTAGCCGGGGACTCCTTAGGATGGCGCGCGGCCCCTTTAAGAGGGAGGGAGCGCGCACGCGCCCTAAGCACAGTGCCCAGGAAGCTGCGCGCGCCGGCAGCAGCAGCAGGAGAGCTGGAAGACGCCGGGCCAGGAGCGCGGCGGTAAGGGGGACGGCGTCTCTGCCTGTCAGGGGGCAGAGATGCCGATGCTACACTCACACATGGACTGCCCCTTCTCACCACATGGACTGCCCCTTCTCACCACACAGACTGCCCCTTCTCAACACACGGACTGCCCCTTCTCAACACACGGACTGCCCCTTCTCAACAAACGGACTGCTCCTTCTCAACACACGGACTGCTCCTTCTCAATACACGGACTGCTCCTTCTCACCACATGGACATCCCCTTCTCACCACATGGACATTCCCTTCTCACCACACGGACAACCCCTTCTCGCCAGACGGACAACTTCTTCTCACCCCACGGACCACCCCTTTTCTCCACTTGGCAACCCCTTCTCGCCACACGGACTACCCCTTCTCACTGAACAAACTACTCCTCACCACACGGACTACCCGTTCTCACTACACAGACCCACATACCCTTTGAGTTTAAAGTGGGGGGATAGTATATTTAGCCAATGTTCTTTTCTTAATCTTTTCTAAGATAGCTTCCTGCAACAATTTTCTGGAACAAATTCAGATTTTGACAATGCTGGTACCATGAAAAAAAACACAAAAACTGAGCTTGTTTTAAGTTGGTATACATGCAGCACATAAATGCACATTTACACTGGCCATAATTCAGAAAAAAACTACAAGAAGCAAAAATAAACAAAACCTTGCTGTAAAAAAATAAAAGACAAAATTGCATTTAAATAACATAGGGTTCTTAGTAACACTGTTTTTGATCAAAAATAGTATAAAAGCCATCCCACCACTGCACGGTGACCCCATTTGGGATGGTGCTACGCTGTCTAATATTTAAAACCTTACCATGTGTCAAAGTTGACCTCAGTGTGTAAATAAGGGCAGACATTGGACTGGATCCCATACTGTCTGGGTTTTTGCTTCTTGTAGTTTTTTTCTGAATTATGGTCAGTGTAAATGGGCATTTATGTGCTGCATGTACACCAACTTAAACCAAGCTCAGTTTTTATGTTTTTTTCTTTGTATCTTCCTTGAGCTGGAAATCACATTTATATAGCTTCCCTGGGCTGGGGTCCACAGTTCGGGACCTGGTCCGTTGACTGCCCTTATTCACACACTAAGGTCAACTTTGACACATGTCAAATTTTAGTCTGAACTAGTTGTTTCAATTTGATAAGGAAGTGCCATAATTCTATATATAAGTGGATATTGATGAATAATTTGTCTGTCTGGCCCCCTGCACATGTCTGTATAAAACCGTTACCAGAGAAATCAGTACTGGTGTAATCAGAGTTTTTGATCATTGTGTCATCAGTGTGCCATCATTACAAAGCTTCTCATATACTTTGCAATTTTAAATACATACAGCACATGGATGCCATCCGTGTGCTGTTAGTGTTTTACACGGACCCATAGACTTGTATTGGGCCTTGTCATCCATGCTGCTGGTAAAAAATGGACATGACTCCGTGTGGTTTACAAGGGCACATGGTCCATGTAAAAACCCAGACATGTACACAACAGCATAGGTTATAATGGATATACAGGTGCTTCTCACAAAATTAGAATATCATCAAAACGTTAATTTATTTCAGTTCTTCAATTCAAAAATTGAAACTCATATATTATATAGAGTCATTACAAACAGAGTGATCTATTTCAAGTGTTTATTTCTGTTAATGTTGATGTAAAGGTTTCCTACACATTTAAAAAGGTCCCTTAGTGTGTTTCAGTAGGCTTTACAATCATGGGGAAGACTGCTGACTTGACAGATGTCCAGAAGTCAGTCATTGACACACTCCACAAGGAGAGTAAGCCACAAAAGGTCATTGCTTAAGAAGCTGGCTGTTCACAGAGTGCTGTATCCAATCATATTAATGGAAAGTTGAGTGGAAGGAAAAAGTGTGGTAGGAAAAGGTGCATAACCGCAGCCTTGAAAGGATTGTTAAGAAAAGGCCATTCAAAAATTTGGGGGAGATTTACAAGGAGTGAACTGCTGCTGGAGTCATTGCTTCAAGAGCCACCACACACAGGCATATCTAGGACATGGGCTACAAGTGTCGCATTCATTGTGTCAAGCCATTCGTGACCAATAGACAACGCCAGAAGCATCTTACCTGGGCCAAGGAGAAAAAGACCTGGACTGTTGCTCAGTGGTACAAGATGTTTTTTTCAAATGACAGTAAATTTTGCATTTCACTTGGAAATCAATGTCCCAGAGTCTGGAGGAAGAGTGGAGAGGCACACAATCCAAGCTGCTTGAGGTCTAGTGTGAAGTTTCCACAATCAGTGATGGTTTGAGGAGCCATGTCATCTGCTGGTGTAGGTCCACTGTGTTTTATCAAGACCAAAGTAGGCGCAGCCGTCTACCAGGAAATTTTAGAGTACTTCATGCTTCCCTCTGCCAACAAGCTTTTTGGAGATGGAAATGTCATTCTCCAGCAGGACTTGGCACCTGTCCACACTGCCAAAAGCACCAATACCTGGTTTAAAAACAACAGTATCACTATGCTTGATTGGCCAGCAAACTCGCCTGACCTTCACCCCATAGATAATCTATGGGGTATTGTCCAGAGGAATATGAGACACCAGACCCAACAATACAGATGAGCTGAAGGCTGCTATCAAAGCAACCTGGCCTTCCATAACACCTCAGCTGTGCCACAGGCTGATTGCCTCCATGCCACGCCGCATTGATGCAGTAATTGATGCAAAAGTAGCCCCGACCAAGTATTGAATGCATTTACTGAACATACATTTCAGTAGGCCAATATTTTGGATTTTAAATTTTTTTTCAAGCTGTTGTTATAAAGTATTCTAATTTACTGAGATAATGACTTTTGTGTTTTCATTGGCTGTAAGCCATAATCATCAACATTAACAGAAAGAAACACTTGAAATAGATCACTCTGTTTGTAATGACTATATAATATATGAGTTTCACTTTTTGTATTGAAGGACTGAAATAAATTAACTTTTTGATGATATTCTAACTTTGTGAGAAGCACCTGTATGTGGCATCCATGAAAAAAACTGATGCCACGCGTACTGCAAATACGGACATGTGGGGCCTTACACTGTAAAAAGCCTGTTCTAAGCTATTATTTGGGCATGTTCTTTTTTCCCCATTTGTTGCTACTTGCTTCTCATTGGTCAACATCATACAGGGGAAGAAGTACACATGCACAGTGAAAAATCTCTGGTAACGCCCCCTTGCACTTACCATAAATTATAACCTAAACTTTACAAGCTAATATCTCCGCAACAAAGAGAAGTAATAAAAAGAAATGCTTATTTAACTCTGCAGCCACAATTCCATGATGTTGCCAGTTTAACATACTCAAACTGGTGAAAGTTATTTTTTAAGGAAATTCTTAATAATCACCAATAGAGATTACATCCTTATATTAATCACGCTAAGATGCAGCTTAAAAAGCAGGAATACACATGGGCTCTGCCAATGTATAGAATATTGGTGGTCATCTTGTTAAGGCTAAAATCACAGCAACGTATGGCATGTGATGCAAGAGCATCGGATGCAATATGCTATTGACCCTCGGCTCCTGCTCTCCTGCGAGCGTGATATGAGTGTCATTCTACTGTGCTGTGATTCTCTAGCATGAGAGAATCATAGCACAGGTGCGGAGGAGATGGCAAAAGTAATTTCTCCATCTCCTCCATTGCCTGTCTCAGCAAATCGGCATGAGAAAATAATCGCTGATCTGCACTGCCCCATGTTTTATCGCATAGCACTCGGCCGTGTTACACACTGTTCAATGCAATGCGTTCGGGAGCCTATCTAGCTCCTTCATCAGGTACAGAAGGAATCAGATTGTCTTTGAAATATGTGGTATTGAATAAATAATAATTTTTATCAAGATGACTATCAGTATCGTATATATTGGCAGGGCCCATGAATATTCCTTTTATTTTTTTAAAGAGAATGAATGTGTCTCGATTTTTTATTTTGTATTTATAATTATTTATTATATAATCAATTATTTTTAATACAAAATAAAATGTTGTGGTTTTAGATTTTTTTAATCTAAGAAGTAACGTTTCTCCTTGCGGAGAGTGACGTGTTGATCACGTCAGGTGAGGAGACTTTTCAAGCCGCAATGCTCCTCTGGGAAATATGCAAATTGTCTCTTCAGAGAGGAAGAGAACTTGAACTCTAGTGCCACCTATTGGAAGTAGCAATCCTAAAAATCAATACTGACCCTTTAACAAGCCTTGTCACACGACTTAGGGCTGCCCAGTCTACTGCTGTGGGAGGAGTTGGGTGCTATTTTATTGTAGTCCAGATCTGTGCTCCGAACTACAATGTCCCCGTCACCACTCACAAAGTGTTCTGCTGCGAGCAGTGACAGGAGCGGTGACAGGGTGGAGATAGCAAATATAGGTCGGGTTGCGACTGTGACCGGACCTCCAGGGCTGCCGCGGTGAGTACAGGTCGGCAGCCTGGTATTGTACTATTAATACCAGGTAGCCAAGATATTCTCACCGCTGGAAGAAGTCACTGCCACAGCTTTGCTCTGAACGATGTGAACAGTGCTGCAGTAACTTTTTCTGATGAGAACAGCTCAGTAGCCTTGTATTAGTAGTACATTGTCAGGCTGATGACCTGTACTCGTCGCTGTCACCACAGTGTTTAGAACACAGCAGTGTAAGTATCATGCTGCTGTGCTCTGAAGATTGACTCAGTCAGTGTAATGCCTCATTCAGACATCTTTGTGTGCAGAGACGTCTGAATGAGGATTTACTGTTACATCTGCAAAGTGCATCAGAAGTCAGCAGTAAAGCCTCATTCAGATGTCACTGCATTACAGACATCTGAATGAGGCATTACACGAAATGACAAGAGCCATGTATCTAATCACATCATATATGACACAGTCTGGTGAGCCGTGCATCTAATCCCAGCATGTGTGATACGGTCTGCTGAGCTGTGCATCTAATCCTATCATGTGTGACATGGTCTGCTGAGCTGTGCATCTAATACCATCATGTGTGACATGGTCTGCTGAGCTGTGCATCTAATACCATCATGTGTGACATGGTCTGCTGAGCTGTGCATCTAATACCATCATGTGTGACATGGTCCACTGATCCGTGCATTTAACCCTATAATGTGTGACATGGTCTGTTGAGCCGTGCATCTAATCCTATCATGTGTGATACGGTCTGCTGAGCTGTGCATCTAATACCATCATGTGTGACATGGTCTGTTGAGCTGTGCATCTAATACCATCATGTGTGACATGGTCCACTGATCCGTGCATTTAACCCTATAATGTGTGACATGGTCCGCTGAGCCGTGCATCTAATCCTATCATGTGTGACATGGTCTGTTGAGTCGTGCATCTAATTCTGTCATGTGTGACTCGGTTTGCTGATCCGTGCATTGAATCCATCGCGTGATACAGTCCACGTATTTAATCCCAGCACATGATACAGTCCGCTTACCTAATCCCATCACATGATACTGTCCATGTATCTAATCCCAGCGCCGATACATTCCGCATATCTCATCCTGGTGCGTGGTATGGCGAGAAGCACCAATTTACAGAATCAGCGCTGCCAGCTGTCCTCGGTGACACTTTGAACATCTAAGTATCACTTTGCAGTCAGCAACAAAATGGCTCTGCACTGTGATCCTAAAACTTAATCTCCTCCCTTATCCTTTTGCAAATGCCCAGAAGAGGAGTGACATCAGACACATGTGAGTAGATCCCGCCCATATTTACTGCAGTCGTAATGCGAGCTGGCAGTACACTAGGATTTCATGGCAAATATCAGCAGCTGCTCCCCCTAGTGTTTAAAACCGGAAAATATCAAAACTGTTTAAATTATTTTTCATATTTTATACCATTATTTTTTTTTTTAAATAAAACATTAACCCTTTCCATTTTTTCAGTTGTTGAAAAAAATATGTTTGACACATTCCCTTAAGTTAAATCTTAGTTTTAACTATATCAGGAAGTAATACCTTCTACTGATGATTCTGATGATTTCTTAGTGAAACTATAATAGAGATTTTGCAAGAATCTCTAAATAACCAGAAATATTCTTAATAAAATACTTGACAAATTGACAAATAATTCAGTGCATTTGAATCCAGTTCTTGTGGTCATAATATAAACGTAAAATGCTGTTTATTCAGTGCGTTGTGAATGTGGCTCAAATTGTAAATCAATTCCCCATGATTGTGGAACCTACTGAAACAGACTAAGGGACATTTTTAAACATGAAGGAAGCCTTTGCAGGTGTTTTTTGTTAATTATTCTAATTTACTGAGATAATGACTTTTGTGTTTTCATTGGCGGTAAGCCATAATCATCAACATTAACAGAAATAAACACTTGAAATAGATCACTCTGCTTGTAATGACTCTATACAATATATGAGTTTCACTTTTTGTATTGAAGAACTGAAATAAATAAATTTTTTGATGATATTCTAATTTTGTGAGAAGCACCTGTATCTGAACCTATTATATCCTAACCATTCACGGCTGGATAATTTTAATGTTATGCCATAGGCTTAGAATATAACATATGTCCGTACTACTATGTACCACTGTGTCATTATTGATGTAGGATTTTATTGCTCCACCTCTGTGCACCCCATGCTTGAATTATTGCACTCATGCACTTTTTTCTCCCTATGCCTGTAATTATATTTGTTTAATAAAATTGTCTATTTTTGAAACATATATATTTGGACTTTTTGATCGTTTATTCTCTCTTCCCTTTGTGTAACCCAGTTGTATTAATGTAGAATAGCTTGTGTGTACTTTTATTATGGTGACTTGCTTTTCGTTGACCACTTGTATTAATATAGAGCGTGTCTAATGCTGACTAATGAAATAATAGAACACGACAATATCGTTTAGTAAGCAGCTACAGCTATCTTCTCTGCAGAGTTAAGCAATGTTGAGCAAAGCCAACTGTCTTGCCTGTGAGAGTATACTTATCCAGTGACTTGTATAACAAGGCCAAACATTATTATAATGATTTGAGTCAGACCATGCTTAGTATGTTAATAATTGAAAAATAATTAGTAGTAATACCCAGTTGGCATTTTATGGTAAAATAGCCTTAAAAAGGTCTTTAGCAGCTGTTAAAATATTCTTCATAAAAAGTACCTTTTACACCCATTAAAGATAATTGAATTCCCTTTTCAGCTGCAAAGTTGTGTTTCACAATAATGCTAAAAAATACATTCTGTAATATGTGCTGTTAATTCATCTATTCCTCTACTCATTTCTCACTTTTCTTACTCTTCTAGGTACACTGTCATACAAGTTGCATGTATACTTGTAATCTATTAATCTGAAAGCACCACTCCAGCATTTTTTGTTGTTGGAATGGTGCCACTAATCTAAGTTTCCTGGCACTAGTATTATACTTACCAGCCTCCGTCTTCATCTGTTATCGGAAACACTCCGATCGTCTTCTGCAGGTTCTGACCTGCCGGATCGCTCCAGTGTTTACTGGGTGAGCTGGATGTCACAGCTCAATGTAAGCGGCTGGATACTATAAAGACTAAGTGCAGGGAACTTAGATTAGTGGCACCACTCCAGTGCTGAAAAAAAACACTGGAGTGGTGCTTTAAGCACCATCAGGAATATAGTTAAGCAGTCATTGTTGGGCTTTCTATCCCCCTGAGCATTTAGCTTGCACCATATCTGAACATTTTGGTCACTGGCCACAGCAGTTACCTATTTCAGCCAATAATTGGCTTAGCGGCATTTCCAGATATTTCTATTGTGTCAAGACAGGACAGGGGGAGAGCAAGTAAGTATCTGAACTGGATCTGCAGAGGAGGGGTATTGGTACTTTTATTTTTTCTCTCTTTTTTTTATTCCATAGAAAGAACCTTTAACTTTTAGCTACAAAATTGAAAAAAAACAAGTAAATTAGAATAATTAACAAAAAACACCTGCAAAGGCTTCCGAAGCATTTTAAAAGGTCCCTTAGTCTGTTTCAGTAGTCTCCACAATCTTGGGGATGACTGCTGACTTGACAGATGTCCAGAAGGCAGTCATTGACATACTCCACAAGGAGGGTAAGCCACAAAAGGTCATTGCTAAAGTAGCTGGCTGTTAACAAAGTGCTGTATCCAAGCATATTAATGGAAAGTTGAGTGGAAGCAAAAAGTGTGGTAGAAAAGGTGCACAAGCAACCGGGATAACCGCAGCCTTGAAAGGATTGTTAAGAAAAGGCTATTCAAAAATTTGGGGGAGATTCACAAGGAGTGGACTGCTGCTGGAGTCATTGCTTCAAGAGCCACCACACACAGATGTATCCATGACCTGGGCTACAAGTGTTGCATTCCTTGTGTCAAGCCACTCATGACCAATAGACAATGCCAGAAGCGTCCTACCTGGGCCAAGGAGAAAAAGACCTGGACTGTTGCTGAGTGGTCCAAGATGTTGTTTTCAGATGAAAGTAAATTTTGCATTTCACTTGGAAATCAAGGTCCCAGAGTCTGGAGGAAGAGTGAAGAGGCACACAATCCAAGCTGCTTGAGGTCTAGTGTGAAGTTTCCACAAACAGTGATGGTTTGGGGAGCCATGTCATCTGCTGGTGCAGGTCCACTGTATTTTATCAAGACAAAAGTCAGCGCAGCCGTCCACCAGGAAATTTTAGAGCACTTCATGCTTCCCCCTGCTGACAATCTTTTTGGAGCAGGAAATTACATTCTCCAGCAGGACTTAGCACTAGTGATGAGCGAACGAGCTCGCTACTACTCGGTACTCGCCCGAGCATCACTGTGCTCGATATGCTCTGCACTCGGCGAGTTGCTCAGTGAGAGCTCTGGTCCCCGCCCTGCATGTTTGGCGCTCTTTAGAGAGCCAATGAACATGCAGGGATTGCTTACCACGCACTGTAATGCCGTAGCCATGTTGGTTGTGGGCATTACAGTGATTGGCTGGAAGAACAGCGTCATGAGGTCTATATAAGACCTGGCGCCGCTATGCTCGTCACAGTCTACCCTGGAAACAGGCAGAGTAGTGAGAGCTGCTGCTGAGTCACGGAGAGATTTGCTTGTTTATAGTTAGTATAGGTATTCTACAACATATATATATCTATCTGAACTACCAGTCCTTCTGAGGACTAATCCAGCTGCATATTTTCAGTGGTGAAGGTGATAGAAGGAGTTAGGCAGGCAGGCAGGGTATGTGACAGACTGTATTGCATGATACAGCACAAGAGGGTCCATTGCATGTTCAACTTCTGACTGATCCTGCTGTGACAAATATTTGTAGATGTGACACCCCAGGGGTCTGGTTGCCACAGTAATAGAGATATTATGTCTGAGAGCCTGGAGTGAAGTTCCAGACACAGGGAAAGCAAGATCAGGAGCTCTGTAGGAGCAGTAGCAGAAGTCCAGGGGCTGGAGCTGAGCAGAGTTCGCCCTGGACGAAGATACTAAAGCCGGACACAGGAGTCCGAGGCTGTGGGGACTGATATACACCCAGCAGCAGAAACCAGCCGGCAGGGGATTCCAGGTCCTCTGGCCATAGAAGCCCGGAGGCTCAGTCACAGAGAAGGGACCAGCGCCGCCATCCAGGAGCGGAGGCTAACAGAAGGCCCCAAGTCACCAGCCATACGGGTGAGCACCACACGGTATACTCAGGGACGTGGGCTACTTGTAACCGCTGACAGCAAGGTATCCAGGAAGAGTGCAGATAAACGGGGAGGCCTACAACTCCACCTGGCCAGGGGAACTCCTGCTTGCTCGCAGACTGACCAGGCCCCTTATACTAGCCAGTACTCCTGGGAGGGTCTGCCTTGTACCATCAGTAAAGACCCTGAACTGCACCACACGTCTCTGTGATTCCTTGCCGCTCCTGCACCATTAGCACTGGGACCCTCAGACCATCACTCCCATCATCTTCCACATTAGCTGCCCTGAGGCAATACTTCTCCCGTGGGGAGTCATCCCATACTCAGCTGCGCAAACAACATCAGCCTCAGCAGTCTGCAGCGCAGCGGCGGTCCCCACTGACCGCAATCCACGGGTGGCGTAGTCGGACACTTATTACAATACAAATAGACTGCCACTGGTTTGACCACCCTGGGCACGGACCGGGTCACCGCCACACGGAGACTACAACCCCCAGCATTCTACAACAGGCCCGGTTCCGGGTTCCCCTGCACAACACAGGCCCAGGGGGCGCGTCAACTTTGGCGTAGTCGGCAGGATTTCGTGCCCGCAACCACCGGGTACTGCGTGCCTGAAAAAGAGACTTTTATACTTACCTGTGGTGAAGTTTCCCGCCGTCCGGAGTCGTTTCCCGCCATCCGGAGCCGATTCCCGCCATCAGACGCCATCTTGGACCGTTTCTCGCCGTCTTCTGCCTTCTTCCAGCCATCCGCAGCTGCTTCCCACCTTCGGACGCCATCTTCGGGACGCCGCATGGGAAGAAGAGGGGCGTGGACGCCGAAAGCGCGCGAGATCCGAAGCTCCGCCCCACTCTCCGACGCTGCGTAAGGTCCTGGAAGGAAGGAAGAGCGACGCTGACATCATCGGAGCGTGACGCCAGGTCCTCAACCCCGACGATCGACTGCGGAGCCGCGGCCTACGGAAGAAGAGCATCGCAAGGTAGGCCACGGTCCACTAGGGGGGAGGAGGATGCCGGATACCGAGGGGAGCTCCACTGCCACAGCCAGCGCCAGTGCAACCGCTGCAGCAGTCATGCCATTCACCATGCCCTATATCCCGGGGGCAACCTTGCTACCCCAGTACTCAGGGGAGTCACATACTCTAAATGACTTTAGAGAAAGACTGGATAGCCTCTTCCAGGTGTACCCCCTCACAGAAGAGCAAAAAGTGAGCATCCTGGTGGCCCAATTAATCGGGGCAGCCCAAAGGGAGGTAAAGTCCTGGCCACCTGGGAGGAAGAGGACTGTCAGAGAAATACTAGCCCGGCTGAAAGACACATTTGATACCCGCACCTCAGCCGAAATAAAGCTCAGATTTTACGGGCACATGAGAGTATAAGAGACTATGCTCTAAACCTACAAGAGGCCCTGAGAGCCATTAAGCAGGCAGACCCTGACAGCGTGGGAAATGAAGATAAGCTGTTGACTGAGCAATTTATTGAGGGTCTACTGTGCAATGCCCACCGAACCCAGTTGCGGGCAATGGCCTTACAGGACCCTGACCTGGACTTTGCACAGTTCAAGGACAGAGCCATCCGGGTGCTCCGAGAACCGGCACCAGGTGGCGCTGTGACCCACAGGCCCCCTGCTATCACTTACCACCAGGAGACGGCGCCCTTGTCTGCAGGGCCTGTGGGAGCTGATGCGCAGGCTTTAAACAGTGATGCGGCTACAGACCTGCACCATCAGGTCCAAGAGCTGACTAAGAGCGTTGCCGCGCTAACCAGAACTGTGCAGTCTTTACAGGTCTCTTCTCCAGAAAAGATCCAGCTGGCATCCGGACCGGAGGACGTCCCGTGGCGCCGACTGAGGAGGACCCCACCGGCCAGAGGAAGACCCAGCGACAGATACAACGAGGACGGACGACCCATCTGCCGCCGCTGCAATCAACTCGGACATGTGGCAAGGTACTGTCATTTAAACGGGCACAACCTGGGGTAGAGGGCCAACCCCCAGGCATAAGACCATCAGGCCCATCAAACTGGCATGATAAATACGTAGGGGGATGTCCAATCTTGCCTGTGGTACTGGATGGCATTCCTATGAGTGCCCTACTAGACACTGGGTCACAGGTGACCACCATCCCGTACGTGCTCTTTAAACAGTACTGGAATGACTCGGACATAACCCGCTACCCAGGTGACGACCTGAGTATCATCGCCAGCAATGGTCAGCCCGTGCTGCAGGTGGGATTCAAAGAGGTGACCATTAAGATCGGTAAAGTCGAACTGGCGGCACAAGGACTGATTATAGTGGACATAGACCGTCATGAGAGTCACCCTAGAATAACCTTGGGAACTAATGTGATTGAAAATTGTCTTGCAGAGGTGATTCTCATTTTACAGCAGGTTGCCAAGAACGCCAGTTCCGGCCAGCAGCGTGTGCTCCAAAAAGAGATCCGGGCACTGATGAAGCGGCAACAGGTGGAACTCTCTGGTGGTGAGATAGGTAGCGTGAGAATGTGTGACCCGTTCCCTATTGCCATGCCCCCAAAAAGTGAGATGATGATTTGGTGCCGGGCAGCTATTGGTCTAAGAGGTAGAGACTACCAAGCAATGGTAGAACCCGTCTACTCAGACAGTAGGCCCACCATTTTGACAGCACGGGGGGTGGTCGATGTACGCCATGGGAGGGTGCCCGTTCGCATCATAAATATCGGGGAGAGAGAAGTACACCTGCCCCGGTATGCCACGCTAGCCAAATTGTTCACCATAAACCAGAATTCTGTACAGGCCGTAGAACCCTTGCCTCCATCTCAACCAGAGGAAGGTAACGGCTCTAAGAAACCAATGGAGGACTGGTGTCAGCAACTGCATTTGGGTACTGACTCCACTCCCTCACACCAGAAACAGGGAGTCTATCGGGTGGTTCGAGAGTACGAGAGAGTGTTTAGTAAACACTCGCTAGACTTCGGGCGAGTAAAGGGGGTAGAACACCACATCCCCACGGGAGACCATCCTCCCATAAAGGAGAGATACCGACCCGTACCCCCGGCACACTACCAACACGCCAAGGGGATGCTTAGAGACATGAAGGAGGCTGGGGTAATCAGGGACAGCTGTAGCCCCTGGGCAGCTCCACTAGTCTTAGTGAAAAAGAAAGACAACACCATGAGAATGTGTGTAGACTACAGGAAGGTCAACCGTATCACACACAAAGATGCGTACCCGTTACCAAGGATAGAAGAGTCCTTAGCTGCATTAAAATCTGCTAACTTCTTCTCTACTTTGGATCTCACTAGCGGGTACTGGCAGGTTCCTGTAGCAGAGGCGGACCGGGAGAAGACCGCATTCACCACCCCGATGGGTCTCAGTGAATTTAACTGCATGCCGTTCGGGCTCTGCAACGCACCAGGAACCTTCCAACGGTTGATGGAATGCTGTCTGGGACACCGGAACTTCGAGACGGTCCTGTTATACCTGGACGATGTCATCGTCTATTCCAAGACCTACGAGGACCACCTGAAACACCTGGCAGAAGTGTTCGAAGCTCTGGCAAACTACGGCCTAAAGGTGAAACCCTCCAAGTTTCACCTCCTGAAACCAAAGGTGCAATACCTGGGACACGTGGTGAGTGCTGACGGAGTGGCTCCTGACCCTGATAAGATCACCGTGATTAAGGACTGGCCAAGACCCTCCAGCATAAAGGAAGTGCGGCAGTTCCTCGGGTTGGTAGGCTACTACCGAAGATTCATTCCCGGTTTCACCAAAATGGCAGCCCCTATGCAGGACCTCCTGATAGGTTAATCTCGGAAAGCCAAAAACCAGAAGCCGCCCTTCAGGTGGGAAAAGCTGGAAGAGGAGTCCTTTTGCCAGCTGAAGATGGCCCTCACGGGGGATGAAATCCTGGCATATCCAGACTACAGCCAGCCCTTTATCCTCCACACGGACGCAAGCAACATCGGGCTAGGAGCCGTACTGTCCCAGATCCAGCAAGGGAAAGAACGGGTAATCGCTTACGCCAGCCGAAAGCTACGGCCCACAGAGAGGAACCCTGAGAATTATAGCTCATTCAAGCTGGAGTTCCTGGCAGTAGTGTGGGCAGTGACCGAACGTTTCAAGCATTACCTTGCCTCCTCCAAATTCACCGTGTACACGGATAACAACCCGTTGACACACCTGGACACTGCAAGGCTCGGTGCCCTGGAACAGAGATGGATGGCCCGCCTGTCCAACTTTGAATTCACCATCAAATACCGGGCAGGACGCTCAAATGCCAACGCGGATGCCCTGTCTAGAATGCCGAACTTACCGGACGTAGGGGAAGATCCAGAAGATCTGGAAGAAGTTGAGCTCCCTGCGTTCCATCGTCATGGGATTACCCTGTATTCCCACCGTGTGAAGGACAGGCGCTCTGTGACGTTCAATCCCTTGCCCCACTACAACTGGGCGGAGACGCAAGACAGTGATCCCGCAGTCCGTTTGGTGAAGGAAATGCTGACCCAGGCCGATGCCCGTCTTGACCCAGACGCTCCGGAGGAGACCAAGCAACTGTGGAAGGAGAAAAGTAAGCTGTTCCTCTACAGGGAGAAGCTGTGCCGGAGAATGGTTAACTCTCGAACACATGAGTTGACCTGGCAGGTAGTGGTCCCAAGACGAGACGCGGCTATGATTCTGGAGGCATACCACAACGGAGCGGGGCATTTCGGATGGAAGAAGCTGGAGTTCTTGTTGCGTGAACGGTTCTACTGGGTAGGCATGAGAGGAGCCATCGAGAGGTGGTGCAGAGACTGTGGCCCGTGCCACCTGAGAAGAAAGGACCGTGCTAGCCAGAAGACTCCCTTGCAGCCCATCATCACCAGACAGCCACTGGAACTGGTAGCCCTGGACCATGTGAAACTGGCTCCAAGCAGATCTGGGTATGTCTACGCCCTCACAATCGTAGATCATTACTCCCGGTTCCTGGTGGTGGTCCCGGTCAAGGACTTAACGGCTCAAACAGCAGCTAGAGCCTTCCAGCAGCACTTCTGCCGTCCACACGGGTACCCGGACCAAGTGCTGACAGACCAAGGACCAGCCTTTGAAGCGGAGGTCTTCCAGGAGTTCTGCAACCTGTATGGCTGCAAGAAGATAAGAACAACGCCCTATCACCCTCAAACCAATGGACTCTGCGAGAAGATGAACCAGGTGGTGATGGATCTGCTAAAAACATTGCCCCTGGAAGAACGCAGTCTGTGGCCTGAGAAACTGCCCGATCTGGTGGACCTGTATAACCACATCCCTGTAGGTTCCACCAACTGTACCCCGGCTTACCTAATGAGAGCAAGACCTGGTAAGCTGCCTATTGACCTGGATATGGGAGTCCTGATGCCTGAGGACACCTCGCCAGAGGCAGACTGGGATACAGAACGGCAGCAGCAGTATCGGAAAGTACAGGAGAGCGTCGAGTGAAGTCTGTCTCAAGCTAGAGAAAGGCAAGAGAAGGCTTATAACCAGTATGCTCCTGCTGTTCCCCTGGTACCTGGAGAGCAGGTCTTGAAGAGGAAGAGGCGGCTCCACAAGTTGGACGACCAGTGGGAGAAGGACCCGTACACCGTACTGCCATCAAGCCATGAGAACCCAAAAATCTGCGTAATCAGTAAGGATGGAGGAGAAACCACAGCCATTGTCTCCAGAGACCACCTGAAGAAGTGTCCCGAGCAGCTGCAAAGCCCTGAAGAAGATCAAGAAAACCCTCAACCCGCAGAGGAAAGGGAAGAAATGATCAGTACCGTACTCGGAGACTTCCCCCGGTCTTGGACACAAGTAAACGGCGCTGTCGTAGTACCCGTCCTCACCTTTCTCCAGCCAGCCCCGCAAGTGCCTACAGAGGAACCGGTAGAGCTGGAAGAGCAGCCGGCCCAAGAGGCAGAAGAGGCCACACCAGCAGTACAGGAGGATCAACCCTCTGCTAGTAGTGAGCCTGCTGTGCCCCTAGTGAGCCAAAGAGTGCGCAGAAAGCTGCCCAGCTTGCCCATAACACCTCCTACACCCTGTAGTGCAGAACCAGTTAGTGAGCTCCGTAGGTCCACTAGAGTCACTAGAGGTCAGATGCACGCTCGCTGGAGAATCTAAACCAATGCACTGTAAAGTTGACTGTTTATTGAAAAATGTTTATGGTTTATGTTTGTTGCCTGTTACTAATTATGTTTCTCAGTTACCCTGCAGATTTATTTGGACTAACAGGTTATGGACACTGGATAACCGGAACAGTTTTGTAGATAGTTGCACCTTGGTGCCTCTTGTGAAGACGGCCGCGGAAGAGAAAACCTGTCTGGCGTGGCCTCCTTGCGGCCCAAAGTAGTTAGTCTACCCTTGCAGCCACGCCCAAGGACAACGCAAGGGGTTTGCTTTGGACAGGTCCCCTATTCTGTGCCAAGACTTCGCCTTGTTGGGTGATATGGACACCCCCTTTGTTTCATAAACTTCACCTTGGGTGATATGGACACCCGGTCACGGAAACGCCGTGACCTCTACAGACTAAAGTTTCTTGTGAATATGTTATTGTATTATTGTTATACCTTGTATTTATGTTTCTTTAAAAAAAAATGTGTTTAGTCCCGAAGTACTAAAATTTACTAGGGGGGAATGTGACACCCCAGGGGTCTGGTTGCCACAGTAATAGAGATATTATGTCTGAGAGCCTGGAGTGAAGTTCCAGACACAGGGAAAGCAAGATCAGGAGCTCTGTAGGAGCAGTAGCAGAAGTCCAGGGGCTGGAGCTGAGCAGAGTTCGCCCTGGACGAAGATACTAAAGCCGGACACAGGAGTCCGAGGCTGTGGGGACTGATATACACCCAGCAACAGAAACCAGCCGGCAGGGGATTCCAGGTCCTCTGGCCATAGAAGCCCGGAGGCTCAGTCACAGAGAAGGGACCAGCGCCGCCATCCAGGAGCGGAGGCTAACAGAAGGCCCCAAGTCACCAGCCATACGGGTGAGCACCACACGGTATACTCAGGGACGTGGGCTACTTGTAACCGCTGACAGCAAGGTAGCCAGGAAGAGTGCAGATAAACGGGGAGGCCTACAACTCCACCTGGCCAGGGGAACTCCTGCTTGCTCGCAGACTGACCAGGCCCCTTATACTAGCCAGTACTCCTGGGAGGGTCTGCCTTGTACCATCAGTAAAGACCCTGAACTGCACCACACGTCTCTGTGATTCCTTGCCGCTCCTGCACCATTAGCACTGGGACCCTCAGACCATCACTCCCATCATCTTCCACATTAGCTGCCCTGAGGCAATACTTCTCCCGTGGGGAGTCATCCCATACTCAGCTGCGCAAACAACATCAGCCTCAGCAGTCTGCAGCGCAGCGGCGGTCCCCACTGACCGCAATCCACGGGTGGCGTAGTCGGACACTTATTACAATACAAATAGACTGCCACTGGTTTGACCACCCTGGGCACGGACCGGGTCACCGCCACACGGAGACTACAACCCCCAGCATTCTACAACAGGCCCGGTTCCGGGTTCCCCTGCACAACACAGGCCCAGGGGGCGCGTCATAGACATAGCCCCAGGTATCAATGGTCAGGGCTAATTTCTTTTTAATCTTAATCCTGGTTATTTGGTTAAAAAGCATTCCAGAGTACAAAATTTTTCTGCTCCATTTGCTTGTTAACACTGCAGAATACAGCCAGATCTTTTCCATATTACAGCAATAAAAATCCAGAAATTTGAACTGAACGTGGAAAATATTGGCCTCCATTTCCATTTTGTTGCAGTGTGTCTGTGAAGCTATTCACATGAGGTCTCTGTGAAGATTAGTATTAGTAAACTACAGGCCTGCTATTTAAAACCATGATTCTCTGTCAGACGTATCACATATAACTGCGTTCCAAAATCAGAAATTTCTGGATTCCATTTTCATTTCGTTGCAATGTGTCGGTCAAGCTATTCACACTAGGTCTCTGTGAAGAATTGTATTAGTAAACTAGAGGCCTCCTATTTTAAACCGTGGTTCTCTGTCAGACGTATCACATATAACTGCTGTTCCAAAATCAGCCATTTCTGGCTTCCATTTTCATTTTGTTGCAGTGTGTCTATCACGCTATTAACACTAGGTCTCTGTAAAGAATAATATTAGTAAACTACAGGCCTGCTATTTAAAACTGTGGTTCTCAGTCAGACGTATCACATATAACTGTGTTCCAAAATCAGCCATTTTTGGATTCCATTTTCATTTTGTTGCAGTGTGTCAGTTAAGCTATTCACACTAAGCCTCTGTGAAGAATAGTATTAGTAAACTACAGGCCTGCTATTTAAAACCGTGGTTCTCTGTCAGACGTATCACATATAACTCTGTTCCAAAACCAGCCATTTCTGGCTTCCATTTTCATTTTGTTGCAGTGTTTCTGTCAAACTATTCACACTAGGTCTCTGTGAAGAATAGTATTAGTAAACTAAAGGCCTGCTATTTAAAACCGTGATTCTCTGTCAGACGTATCACATATAACTGTGTTCCAAAATCAGCCATTTTTGGATTCCATTTTCATTTTGTTGCAGTGTGTCAGTTAAGCTATTCACACTAAGCCTCTGTGAAGAATAGTATTAGTAAACTACAGGCCTGCTATTTAAAACCGTGGTTCTCTGTCAGACGTATCACATATAACTCTGTTCCAAAACCAGCCATTTCTGGCTTCCATTTTCATTTTGTTGCAGTGTTTCTGTCAAACTATTCACACTAGGTCTCTGTGAAGAATAGTATTAGTAAACTAAAGGCCTGCTATTTAAAACCGTGATTCTCTGTCAGACGTATCACATATAACTCTGTTCCAAAACCAGGCATTTCTGGCTTCCATTTTCATTTTGTTAAAGTGTTTCTGTCAAACTATTCACACTAAGTCTCTGTGAAGAATAGTATTAGTAAACTACAGGCCTGCTATTTAAAACCGTGATTCTCTGTCAGACGTATCACATATAACTCTGTTCCAAAACCAGCCATTTCTGGCTTCCATTTTCATTTTGTTGCAGTGTTTCGGTCAAACTATTCACACTAGGTCTCTGTGAAGAATAGTATTAGTAAACTACAGGCCTGCTATTTAAAACCGTGGTTCTCTGTCAGACGTATCACATATAACTGCGTTCCAAAACCAGCCATTTCTGGCTTCCATTTTCATTTTGTTGCAGTGTTTCTGTCAAACTATTCACACTAGGTCTCTGTGAAGAATAGTATTAGTAAACTAAAGGCCTGCTATTTAAAACCGTGATTCTCAGTCAGACGTATCACATATAACTCTGTTCCAAAACCAGGCATTTCTGGCTTCCATTTTCATTTTGTTGAAGTGTTTCTGTCAAACTATTCACACTAAGTCTCTGTGAAGAATAGTATTAGTAAACTACAGGCCTGCTATTTAAAACAGTGATTCTCTGTCAGACGTATCACATATAACTCTGTTCCAAAACCAGCCATTTCTGGCTTCCATTTTCATTTTGTTGCAGTGTTTCGGTCAAACTATTCACACTAGGTCTCTGTGAAGAATAGTATTAGTAAACTACAGGCCTGCTATTTAAAACCGTGGTTCTCTGTCAGACGTATCACATATAACTGCGTTCCAAAACCAGCCATTTCTGGCTTCCATTTTCATTTTGTTGCAGTGTTTTGGTCAAACTATTCACACTAGGTCTCTGTGAAGAATAGTATTAGTAAACTACAGGCCTGCTACTTAAAACCGTGGTTCTCTGACAGACGTATCACATATACTGTAACTGCGTTCCAAAATCAGCCATTCCTAGTGAACATGGAAAATATTGTCGTCCATTTAAAATGGGCAAGGTGCGTGGCAAGGGACGGGGAGGTGGACGTGATGGTGCATGCAGAGGCCGAGGCCGTGGGCAAGCTGAAATTGTGCCACAACAAACACCCACATCTTGTCGCTCGACCTTCCTGTCCCAATTATTAGGGGACCGCACAACACCACTATTGAACACAGAACAGTGTCAAAAGGTTTTTGGTTGGATAGCAGATAATGCTTCCAGTCACTTTGCCACCACCACCGTCTTCCACACGGTCAAGTCTCAGTAGCTGTGAGTCTGGACCGCATATTCCTCACCCTGATCCTCCTTTCTCCCACCATGCCAAGTGCCCGGAGACAACTGATCCCACACTTGGACACTCAGAAGAGCTGTTCACTTTTCCATTTGTAGATTCCAGCCTCTCGCCCAGCCAGCTTTAAACGAGTCAAGAGGAGAACGCGTGTAGCGATGCCAAAATATTTGAGCAGCCACAGCCACACGAAGGCAACGGTGGGAAAGTGTAATTACTGTCGCAAGAGGTGGATGATGAGGATGAGCCAACCTGGCAGCGGGACATGCAGAGCGAGGACAGCAGCACACAGGGGGAGGGAGGTGTAGCACCACAACTGGCAGGAAGAAGCAGTGTGGTGGCCGCAGACACAAGGCAGGAAATCGTTTCCCGTAACGCCAGCACGATGGAAGTTGCCAGCCAGTACAACTGTTAGGTCTTCCCGAGTCTGGTTGTTTTTTAAAGACTCTGCAGATAACTCCAAAAAGGCCATTTGCACCACCTGCCACCCCAGCATCAGCAGGGGTAGCAAACTAGCAGCCTGACAACCACCAGCATGATCAGGCACATGGCAGCAAAGCACCTGACTAAGTGGGCCGAACCACAGGGTCCAGCAACAGTGTCTGTGGGTGACACCACTGCTTCTTCCACAGATGTGTGTGCACGCCAATCCCCTGTCCATGGCGCATGTGAAGATGCCTCCCGCCCTGCACGTGTCGTTGCACACTCTCAACTAGCACCATCAGCAAGCAAGTCCATGTCCTTGTCCCAGCGCAGCATTCAGTTGTCCCTACCCCAGTCCTTGGAACACAAGCGCAAATACACAGCCAACGCCCCACAGGTCACAGTGCTAAATTCACACATTTTGCGAATGCTTGCGCTCAAAATGTTGTCTTTTAGGCTCGTGGAGACAGAAGCTTTACGCAACCTCATGGCGGCAGCCGTCCCTCGGTACTCGGTCCCCAGCCGCCACTATTTCTCCCGGTGTGCCGTCCCCGCATTAACCGAGCACGTGTCCCACAACATTAGCCATGCCCTCAACAATGCAGTTACTGGGAAAGTCCACCTAACCACGGACACGTGAACAAGTGCTTGTGGGCAGGAACGGTACATCTCGCTGACGGCACACTGGGTTAATATAGTGGAAGCCGGGACCCAGTCAGACCTTGGGACGGAACACATCCTCCCAACGCCGAGGATTGCGGGCCCTGGATCAATCAGGGTTGCCCCCACATTCTACAGCTCCTGCACCTTCTCCTCCTCTTCAGCCTCCATCTCCGAAATGACCACATCAGTCAGAAGCTGGAAGCACTGCAGCACTGCCTTGGCCATGCAGCAACAGGCTGTGCTGAAGCTAATATGCTTAGATGACAAACCGCACAATGCTGAAGAGTTGTGGACA
This sequence comes from Phyllobates terribilis, assembly GCF_046119375.1. Classification (NCBI taxonomy): domain Eukaryota; kingdom Metazoa; phylum Chordata; class Amphibia; order Anura; family Dendrobatidae; genus Phyllobates; species Phyllobates terribilis. The sequence continues at coordinate 294,027,937 of NW_027362761.1, read as the reverse complement.
GCTCTGAAAGAGCAGGCAGATCTGTGGCTAACACCGCTGACCCTACAGCCAGGCATGGTCGTGTGTGACAATGGCCAAAACCTGAAGGCGGCTCTGAGGCGAGGCGAGCTCAGACACATACCATGCCTGGCCCATGTGCTTAACCTCGTGGTTCAGCGGTTTCTCAAAACCTACCCGGATCTGCTGGATCTGCTTGTCAAAGTACGCCACGTGTGTGCCCATTTTAGAGAGTCAGCTACAGCTTCCGCCGCCCTTGTCATGCTTCAGCAGTGTTTGTAGCTTCCAGCTCACCGACTGGTGTGCGATATCCCCACGCATTGGAACTCTACATTGCTGATGTTGGGAAGGATTTGTGAGCAGAAGAGGGCAGTTGTTGACTACCAGCATCAACAAGGCCGTCGGTATTCAAGTCAGACTCCACACATAAAACCTCAGGAGTGGACATGGATGTCAGACATCTGTACCATCCTCCAAAACTTTGAGGACTCCACCAAGATGGTGAGCGACGATGATGCCATAATTAGCATCACCATTCCGCTTCTCTGTCTTCTGAAACACTCTCTGCTCACAATTAAAGAGGATTCATTGCAGGTGGAGCACGATGAGATGGAGCAAGGAACCATACAGGGTACTTCCACACAGCCCAGCCTCATCTCATCCCAACGTGGATTGGGTGACAACGAGGAAGAGGAGGAGGAAAAACAGGAGCTAGTTTCCTGCGCTATAGACAGTATTACCTGCACAACTGTCATACTGTCTGTTCAGCGTGGATGGCCTGAGGAAAGAGAGGAGGGGGATGAGGAGGAGAGCATGGTCAGTCGTCCTCTTGGTGAGGACACAGAAGTCTTGCCTGTTAGCAGTGTGGCACACATAGCTGAGTTTATCTGACGCTGCTTTTCCCGTGACCCTCGCGTTGTCCAAGTTTTGGGTGACAGTCATTACTCGTTGGCGACAGTTCTAGACCCATGCTACAAGGAGAACTTTCTGTCTCTTATTCCCATGCCGGACAGGCCTAATAAAATGGGGCAGTACCAGAATGCCCTTGTTGCAGAATTATTGAAAAAATTCCCATCTGAAAACGCTGGCGTCAGAGGTCACAGTTTGTTGGACAACCAGGCAGTACAGGCAAGAGAGACACAAATGCAATCCAGCAGAGACAGGGGAACACTGTCAAAGTTCTGGGACAGTTTTCTCAGACCCTCCCATCGCACAGGCCCTGAGGCGCGGGGTACTTTCACAAGGAGGGAAAAGTTTGGGAAGATGCTGAGGGAGTACCTTGCTGACCGTACCAACGTCCTCCGTGATTCCTCTGTGCCTTATAATTATTGGGTATCCAAGCTGGACACGTGGCATGAACTGGCTCTCTACACCTTGGAGGTCCTGGCCTGCCCTGCCGCTAGCGTTTTGTCAGAGTGGGTTTTTAGTTCCGCTGGTGGAATTATAACTGAGAGGCACATCCGCCTGTCAACTGAAAATGCTGACAGGCTGACTCTTATAAAAATGAACAAGGGCTGGTTTGGGCCAGACTTTTCAACACCACAGAATGATAGCAGCGTAACATAAACTTAAATACAGTGTCCTTTTTTTAGGAGGTCTAACTCTATTCCCATGCACTTCTGTCTTCACACCCAGACATGGGTATACGCTTCCTGATTTTGTCTATTTGCTCTTGTCCTCCTCCTTCTTCTCATCGTCATCCTCCACCACCATATCACCACCATATCCACCATATCACCATATCTATGTCTCTTGCAAGGGGCATTGAAGTTCTTCCAAATTTTTGGCATATTTTGCATTCACTGCATAGGCAAACAGTATGGGAGACCAACTTCCTAATAATGGGAACATTGTTTTCAGGAGGCTCTCTGACCTCTACGTCTCTTCCAAGGGGCATTGAAGTTCCTCCAAAATTTTGGCAGCTGTTGCAGTCACTGCATAAGCAATAACAGTATGGGAGACCCACTCCTTTCTCATGGGAACATGTCGTTACTGTGGCCCAGCTCTATGTGTCTTTAAATTGTTATTGGAGTTTTTCCTAAATTTTGGCAGCCGTTGGACTCACAGCATACCCTATAACTGTATAGCAGACCCGCTACTTTCTAATAGGAACATGTCATTACTTTGGCCCAGCTCTATGTGTCTTTAAATTGGTATTGGACTCATTGCATATCCTATAACAGTATAGGAGACACACTCTTTAATAATGGGAACAACAAAGCATAGCCGACTGCTGGCCCTTTAAGAATAGTAAGGGCAGCCTGATATCCCTATAAAAATAATCTTTGTGACTTTCAGAGTCCCTCCTTCATAAATGAAACAGGATGTGTCTGATCATGTCTCACACACCATATGGCAAGATAAGGTAGTAAAATGTTAAAATGACATTTACAGGTGAATGGATTTTTCACCGTTGAAAGCAATGCAAAAGTGCAAAAACGCATCAAAAACGCTACCTGTGAACACAGCCCAAGGTGTGGAGGAGCATTTTCGTATATTTATTTTGCCTTATATACAAGTCATTACCCTGGAAAGGATGCTCCTTAACATTTTTCCCAGGAAAATTTATTTTGGTTTAGTTTTTGTATGTTTTATTGTGAGTCCGTAAAAATGGCGTAATACCTCTGACAACATTGTTAACAGCAGTGACCTGGGAGTCAGAAATGCTTCCAGGGGTCTTCCCCATGCTGTTCCCATGTCATTTCAGCACTGTTCCCATGGATTAGGGCAATTTTTAGGCCCTCTGCAGGACTTGGCATCTGTCCACACTGCCAAAAGTACCAATACCTGGTTTAAAAACAACAGTATCACTGTGCTTGATTGGCCAACAAACTTGCCTGACCTTAACCCCATAGAGAATCTATTGTCAAGAAGAAGATGAGAGACACCAGATCCAAAAATGCAGACGAGCTGAAGGCTGCTATCAAAGCAGCCCTGGACTTCCATAACACCTCAGCAGTGCCACAGGCTGATCGTCTCCATGCCACGCCGCATTGATGCAGTAATTGATGCAAAAGGAGCCCCGACCAAGTATTGAGTGCATTTACTGAACATACATTTCAGTAGGCCAACATTTCGGATTTTAAAAACATTTTTCAAGCTGTTGTTATAAAGTGTTCAAATTTACTGAGATAATGACTTTTGTGTTTTCATTGGCTATGAGCCATAACCATCAACATTAACAGAAATAAACACTTGAAATAGATCACTCTGTTTGTAATAACTCTATATAATATATGAGTTTCACTTTTTGTATTGAAGAACTGAAATAAATTAACTTTTTGATGATATTCTAATTTTGTGAGAAGCACCTGTATATAATATTGGCAGCATCAGTCTAATTAGTATGATGTCCTTTCAACAGTCCTCCAATAGCAGATGTCAAGGAAAGAAGTATCAGAATGATGGACTTCAACATGCCCGAGCCATGGTTCTTCACTTGTAGCTTGTCTGCCTATTAACAATAGCTGCAATGTGAATCCATTCATGGTAGTGTGTTTGTCCTGTATGTTTCGCACGGTGTTATATAGATTATTGTGCCAGACTTCCCCATAAACAACATATATATCTACTTTAATTGTAAAGTGCTGCGGAATTTGTTGGCGCTATATAAATAAAAAATTATTATTATTATCCAAATAATAGGTGATATATGTATGATCGTATGTGGGATCAACCAGTGAGACATCCAGAAATCCACTATTCTCTAGAACAATAGTACTATTTAAGTGATGGTCTCTAGTGTTGAGCGAGCACTAAAATGCTCGGGTGCTCGAAGCTCGGGCAGAGCTCACCGTGATACTCGGGTGCTCGACCCGGGCAACGAGCCCAATGTTAGTCTATGGGAGACCCGAGCATTTTTGCGGCAGCACCCCCGGCAGTCTGTAGAAAGCCTAAAAAGTGCCCAAAACGATAGTGACAGTGCTCAAATGACATGGGGACAGCATGGGGATCACCCCAGGAAGCATTTCTGACCCCCAGGTCACTGATGTCAACAACGTGGTCAGAGGTATTAAGCCACTTTTACGGGCTCACAATAAAACGTTCAAAAACGAAACTGAAACTGTTTTCCTGTGAAATATGTTAAGGAACATCCTTTCCAGGGTAAAGACTTGTGTATAAGGTAAAAGAGGATTTATATGAAAAAAAAGGATTTTTCCTGGCCCCTGAGACCTGGGGCTAAGTCTAGCAATTTGAGCAGTAGCAGCACACAGGACTGTAATGCAGTGTTTGTTGGTATAACCACTGCGTCTCCTATACAGCCTGCCTGCCTGATATCTGGGATGGATATTAGTCCTCAGAAGGACTGTTTGTTTGATTTTGCAGGCTTTAGAGACCCTACACTACCTATTTCGCAGTATAAATCTCTCCCTAGCTCAGCAGCACTCTCCCTACACTGTCTGATCCGGAGCGACTGTGTCCAAGATGGCGGCGCCCGGTTTTAAATAATCTTGGTGACGCTGTGCGGCCAGCCAATCACTGTAATGCCCACAACCAACATGGCTGTGGCATTACAGTGACTGGCTGGCAATCCCTGCATGTTCATTGGCTCTGTAAAGAGCGCCAAACATGCAGGGCGGAGACCCGAGCTCCCGCCCGAGTAACCCGAAAATGCTCGGTGATCGCCGAACATCCCGAGTAGTGAGATGCTCGGGCGAGTACCGAGCAGTGTCGAGCATGCTCGCTCAACACTAATGGTCTCATATGCTCACTACTGCTCCACTAACACAGGTGACATTGTTCTCTTTCTCGATTCTTGGGATTGGTGGTGGTCTCAACAACCAGACTTCCAGCGATCATACATTTATCATCTATCTTGTGGATTGGTGGTAAATGGGATTTATTGGGCAACCTCTTTAACTTAAAGTTTCTGGAATTGAACAGTCTATTAGACTTTCTTCTGTCCCAGATGCTCCAGCTTTACATTAAAGGGTTTTTTCCCACGAACAAAAATGTATTTTAATCAATAGATCTTTGAATAATAATAAGTTCCACAATTGGATGTCTTTAAGTAAAATGTCCCTGTGCTGAGATTATCTTATAAATGTCCCCCTGTGTAATGGCTGTGTCTGACCGTGTACGGAACACGGTCTGATCATACCACATCTCCTGGACAGGGGAGGACGTAAACGACTTTACAGACATTACAGCATGGGGTTGCAGCTGATTCTTTCTTTGAAGTAAAACATTGTTTAAAAACTGGCAGTGAAATGTTTTATCTCACATAAAGAATCAGCTGTGATCCCCTGCAGTAATATCTGTACACTCTTTTGCTTCCTCCCCTGCCCAGGAGCTGTGGTATGATCAGACCATGTTCCTGCACGGTCAAACACAGCCATTACACAGGAGAACATTTATAAGATAATCTCAGCACAGGAACATTTTATTTAAGCACATCCAATTGTGGAACTTATTATTATTATAAGATCTATCGATCAAAATCAACTTTCGTTCGTGGGAAAACCCCTTTAAGTAGTTGGGAGATGTATTGTGGTATAATCCTAAAAAAAGTAAAAGAATTAATGTGCATGGTCTAAGCTGTATAGTATGTCCCAGTAAATTAAGAATGTGGCGATGTACATCAGTAGTGCTTTACCACACTATAACATGTCTTATTGCAATCAAATTGACATTATGCCAATAAAGTAGAACAAACAGGTACTGATTACTGCCACATTTTTATCTGTCATCCACTGATACTGGATATTAACATGTAAAAGCAAGTGTCTAATTGATTGATTGACTGATATGGAGACTAACAATGTTTTTTTCCATGCTCCTTTTTTACATCTAGAATAATTTTTCTATTGAAAATGTGCAAGAGCATCATCTGGCCATGACAACGACATTGGTTTTATATAGTTATCAGCCCATGACCGACCATTGCCGTGTGCATATTTATTCTAGTGGGGAGAGGGATATAACCCACTGCCAAAAATCCATCATGCCCAATCCTTGTATCTACTAATATTTGTGGGGATTGTACACATTGGACTAATGATCTATCCCTTTGACTTTGATCTAAAATGTACTTAGCTTACAAACCATAGTGATACCTTCTACTTCTCAAATCTTCCGATAAAGAATTCATTTTTTCATGTCTTAAAACAATTCTATTAGATTTTTGCAGTATTTATTGTATTGGGCCACACCATGCAATTGTATGCTTTCAATACAATTTTGCCTTGACCAATTGTAATGTTGGTGACAAGTTCATCATCCAAGAAGATTATGGCTTTGTTCAGGCTCTTTGTTGTAATTGTTAGAATACTTCTCATTTAAAAAGCCAAAGGTCATGAGTCTTGTTGGATGAGTAGGGCTCAGGTGTTGTGCTTTAGCCTGGACAGCAGGGGTGCCGCCAAAAGGATTATCCATAGGATTAAATTTTTGGATTAGTGTGAGAGCCCTGCCTCCCACCTTCTGCCTCCATACTCTGCATAACAGCTTCCCAATACACAATATAATGACCTAGTCAATAAAATGACACACTAAACTGTTAACCTGACCATCCAAGTCCTTGGCAGATAGGAAGACTAGGGCTCTGGATTTCCATTTGACGTAACAACATTTGGACCCCCATGTATCTCCTTTTAAAGCCAATGTTTGCAAAGTTCAATGGGACTCCCAGTGTAAAGTTCTCCTTAGTTTAATGGAAATTGAGTGAATACCAGTTGCTGCTGGTGTCCTCCTGGTAAATCCTAGGCTTTTTGTTCTCAGCTTGAAAGGCAGGGTATTTGAAAAGTCATTAAGTAATGATAATTGGCTTAATCAGTATGTCTTAAGCACTGGGCAATTGCAGGAGGGGAGGGGAACTTCTCATTCTTGATTTGTGACCTTAGCAGGCCCACAGTTAACGTTTTCTTTACACAAACAATCTGATTGACAGCTTAGTGAAAGTCACCTTTCTTGAGATCTTTTTTCTTTCCTTCTCTTTAAAGGACTATTTCTCTCATGTGGTTCACTGTCATTGAGAAATAAAGCAAGCCTATACTTAGGTCTAGTCCCTTTACAAATAATATATAGCCCCAGGACAGGACAAGTAGCAATAGGCCAGATAATTAAGGTATTTTATCTCAATTTGAGGTGTTAAGAAGTATCCTTTTTTAGTGATTTATAGAATTAGGACCTGGCCAGAAGACTTAACCGGGGTCTAGTACGGCAGGCATGGAATGTTCCCAGTGAGACCCCAGTAGGCATATTACACAGGACATAATAGTGGCTGCCTCAGTCTTTCAGCACTTAAAGGCTGTTTGTCTTTGATTGGCTAATGCGTATCAAATGCAATACTGTTTCCCACTGGCTTCCCTGATGGCCTCCTAAAGCTTCTCTTTGACTGATAATACCGAGCTTCAATGAAATTTCTGATTTCATGCTTATGCAAAGAAAAAAAAAGAAAAAAAAAGGCTTTAAGGAAAAAAGTAGACCTAACTCAGTAGAAATACAGAAATACTTTACAAACAGTTTATCATTAGTCAAGCATTACAGCCCGACGTTAGCTTCTAAAGACAGGTTTATATAATGTGCTTAGCCACAACCAGGCACTAAATGGACCTTTAACGACATCTGAAAACGTATCTGGGTTTGCAGAGTGTTTCGTAGACCTGAAACGTGCACTTTATCTTATTACGCTGCAAGACTTGTAAGATGTTATTTTCTATATAGATGAGAACTGGGGTCAGCTGCTTGTTACGGCCTCTCAGGCTAAAGCTTTCTACACACAATGACTATGTTTAAATGGTAACATCTTTTCAGAAGGGAGAATCTGGGTGGGCAAGGAATGCACAGCATGAACAGGCTTAACCACTAGGATTTCCATTCAGAAATCTGCTTTGACCTTTTGCGTGTGTTTTTTTTTTTTAAACACAATATTCATCCATTTTTCTCACCCTCATTAGCCATTTGCAGAAGGTTAGAGCTCTCAGACGAAACAGAAAAAATACAGTATTGTATGCTTAATTAGATTTGGAGAGAAATACATTTAAGGCTGATAAAATGTACTTGTAATGATTGGTCACTACTGAGTAATTCCAGTAATTTGATTTTTGAAACCGTTAAAAGGGATTTTCCACTTATATAGTAAAGTACAGGAGATTGTGTAGATTATTAGGTATTTTCAATTACCAGTGAGACCACTGCATCTTTTTAAAGAAATATATAAGGATTATTATTATTTATTATTATAGTGTAATGCAGGTGCCGGAATGCAACGCACAGAGACACAAGGCGAGAACAGTCAGAGATGTTTGAAAATAGTTTTATACAACAGGTATACTGAAACAAGGGATTAGCAACAAGGGTAATGAACAGTGGTTTGAAATATCAGAAAAATACGAAATTTCTCAAAGTAAGGCGCAGTCTCTCAAAGTAAGGCGCAGTCTCTCAAAGTAAGGTGATGCCCTCAATCATGGGAGACACCACACAAGTTCTTTAACTGTCCATTTGGCCCTAGCGGGGGTCACCGGTTATTCCCGCTAGGCCGTGAGTTTCTTCTGGATGAATTCAATTAAATCACGTTGAGCTACTTTAGCCCCAACCGTTCACCTCCCAACCTGAGTATCTAAACCCAATTGTCCCCGGTACCGTGGGTGAGCAGTGGAAGTGACGGCCCTGCTCACGTATGCAGCTCCTCTCTGCTTGGCCGTTGGAGGCAGTCTCTCGAGCCTTGGATAGGGGGGTCCAGGCCTCGTCTGTTGGCGGGCGACGTCGGGTTCCGCGAACTCACTCAGCACCGCGATCAGGTTCCTAGTCTCCTCAGCAGGCACAGCACTCGGGTCACAACTGTGAGGGATCCGGAGCTCTTTTACCGGTGCCCGGCTGGAGCACCTCTCAGGCCTCTGGATTTGGCCTGTCACGCGGGGTTTCTCAGGATGCAGGGAGCATGTCTGCTCCTTTCTGCTGCTTGGCGCCAAAGACCCCTCAGGTTTGGCGCGCTGGCCTCCTATCTCCCTGAACTCCTTACTGGAAGTCACCTGATCGGGTCCAGCGTCTGAACCTGCTCTCCCTGCAACTTCCCTTGCATATTTTGGTTCCGCTTGACTGTATCTGGCCAGTAGATGGCAGTCTCGCTCCATCCTTGAAACGTCATGTTGAAGTTCTTTTGCAAGCTTCCTTGCCTGTTCTACAATAGCACCGTTTATTCCATGGTGCTTTGCATGTGAAAGGGGTATACATAATAAAAAGCAAGTACAATAATCTTGAACAATACAAGTCACTGACTGGTACAGGAGAGGAGAGGACCCTGCCCGCGAGGGCTCACAGTCTATAAAGGATGGGCGATGATACAGTAGGTGAGGGTAGAGCTGGTCGTGCAGCGGTATGGTGGAACAAGGGTTACTGCAAGTTGTAGGCTTGTCAGAAGAGGTAGGTCTTCAGATTCCTCTTAAAAGGGAATCTGTCACCCCCTGTGACTTTTCAGACCGCTAATATGGGCATACAGGTGATAGAAATGTGAATCTATACATACCTGTATGGCCCATATTAGCGGTCTGGTTGCTGTGTAATAGCTTTTTTATTTAATTATTTCTGCTAAGCTTCGCATCCCCCGAACGCCAAGAAATGCTCGCCTACTAGCCCTATTTCTGAAAAGTCCCAGGGGGTGACAGATTCCCTTTAAAGGTTTCCATGGTAGGCGAGAGTCTGATATGTTGGGTTAGAGAGTCCCAGAGTACGCAGTAGTATGCACGGGAGAAATCTTGTATGCGATTGTGGGAAGAGGAGATAAGAGGAGAGGAGAGAAGGGGATCTTGTGAGGATCGGAGGTTGCGTGCAGGTATGTATCGAGAGACTAGGTCGCAGATGTATGGAGGAGACAGGTTATGGATGGCTTTGTATGCCATGGTTAGGGTTTTGAACTGGAGCCAATGGGGTAATGGGGAGCCAGTGAAGGGAATTAGTGACAGATTTCTTTGTCCTAACACATTGGAAATGATGTATGTTTGGCTCACAGCAACAATAATAATAATAATAATTTTATTTCTATAGCGCCAACATATTCCGCAGCACTTTTAGAGGAGACTTGTACAGACAATAGAAGACTTTACAGAATAACAGTAATCACATAAATCAACAGATACCAACAGGAGTGAGGGCCCTGCTCACAAGCTGCAACCCGCCTAACAGCTGATTTTGCCAGGGAAAGTGACAGGTAGCCAAATAATTCCTACGCAGTGGCCTCTACTTAGGAAATTTAACATTACTTGCTAGACATTCAAATGAATATCTGCATATGTAACACAGGCAGCTAAAGAAATGCTGTAATATTGACTCTTCTAGTTCAATTGAGCGGGGTCCTGAGTGGGGGGCCACCAACTATGATTTTTTTTTAACTCTAACAGGACATACAGATGGAAGTTTTCCTCGTGAGTACAACTTGTATAGATATGAAGAGCAAAGTGAAGACCACCACTGATTTCCTCTCAAAATTCCATTCTGCCAAAGGGGTATTAGTGCTGTATAGAGCCCTTTTGTTCAGCATATCAGTGGTGGTCTAAGATTACAGACTTCACAATGTGATCACTTGTATATACAACTTTTAGCAAATCATTTTAATGGAATTTCCCATTTAATGTCATTTGCTACTAACAGAGTGGTATTACACTTGCCAACATTTTTACAATATTTCATGGTAAGATGTCAACCATGATCCTGAATTTAAACACTTCAGTTTTGTTGTTAAACTAAAATAAAAAAAAAGTAAAAACTGTCTCCTTGCATGACTTGACTGTTAGGTTCACAGTTGCATTGGAGATTTCTATCACAAATTCCATCAGTCTATCTGAGGTTCGTCATAGCAAATAAATCTGATCAGCTTTTGGACCAGGGTAAGGCCATAGATAATATCTATCAGGACTTTTCAAAATCATTTGATACAGTGACTCATAAAGGATAGTGCATAAAATGAGAACAATGGGACTAGGCTGTTTCAGTGATAAGAAGCGGAAGTTGGATATTAATGGAATGGTTTACTGTCAGGCTATGTGCCCACGTAGCAGATTTGATGCAGAGCGTTTTTGCCTCTCTCTGGCAGAAAAAAACGCATGCAGATTTACATGCGTTTTTTCTGTCAGAGAAGCGCTTTTTCAGCGTTTTTACATGCATTTTCGCATGCGTTTTTTCAAGCAGTTTTCCAAGCGATTTAGAGCATCACTTGGAAAAGTGCTTGACAAGTTGGTCACACAATATAAATCCATGCAACCCGCATGGATTTATAATGTGGGAACAACTGATGCTTTAAATGCTGCATCTATAGTAAAAAAAAGAGAATTAAAACTTTAAAAATAAAAAAAAACCTGCATACTCACCTCTCCGGTCTCCTCCAGTCTGCTCCCGGCCACGTCCTCTCTCCTTGCCGTCCCGCAGTGTACTGTCAGGACCTGCGGTGACATCATTTAGTCAGCTGATGGTCTTGCGACCATCACCTGACCGCCGACGTCAGCGGTCGCATGACCATCAGGTGACTAAATAACATCACCACAGGTCCTGACAGTACACTGCGGGACGGCAAGGAGAGAGGACATGGCCGGGAGCAGACCGGGGGCCGCCGGACAGGTGAATATACAGGTTTTGTTTGTTTTTAACTTTTTTATTAATTTTTTTCACCGCGTGGTAGCCGGGATGAAAAGGAGTTGTAGTCTCCTCTTCATCCTGGGCACCACACGCACCGCGATTACGCTGCAAATTCGCGGCCATTGAATTTAATTGAAAAGCAGCAAATCCACATATACCTGCGGGTTTGCTGCGTTTCAATGTTCCTCAATGGCCGCGAATTTGCAGCGTAATCGCGGTAGAAATGCTCATGCTGAGTTTTGCAATGCAATGCGAATTTGGCGCGCAAATTAGCGCATCATGTGCACAGCACATCCGAATTCACATTGCTTTGCATGGCAGACTGTTTTACAAGCATTTTCGCGGCCTTAAAAACGCCGCAAAAATGCTACGTGGGCACATGGTCTTAAAAGTGAGATACCACAGGGGTCAATATTGGGCCTTCTTCTTTTTAACATATTTATTAATGACTTTGTTAAGGGCATATAGAGTAGAATGTCTAGATTTACAGATTAAGCTGAGCTCTGCAAAGTAGTCAGCAGAGAGAAGAATTATTTAATATTACACAGGAATTTGAAGAAGCTGGATTCTTGGGCCGAGAATTTGCAATTGAAGTTTAACAATGATAAATTTAAAGGGAACCTATCATGTAAAAACACTATTAACCTGCAGAAATGAGGTTAAGTTGCAGGTTAATATGGTTCTGAAGCTGCCCGGCACCAGCACTGAAAGCCCCGCCCCGAGAGAAATTAACTTTATCTCTTGGTCCACACCTATGACTGAAAGTCTGAGGCTGCAGTGAGGAAAAAAATTTAAATTAATTTCCTCCCAGCAGCAGGGCTCTCAGCTAGGGCGCCGAGTGGCTTCAGAGTGCTATTAACCTGCAGATTATCCCCATATCTGCAGGTTAATAGCATTTTCTTACATGACAGGTTCCCTTTAAAGTTATATATTTGGGCCAAGAAGACAAAATGTACAATTATTTATTAACACTGAGTATAACTGCCATGGAGAATAATTTAGGTTCATTTGTGAACAGCAAACTAAACTTTAGTGACCAGTTCCAAGCAGCTACTGCTAAGACAAATAAGATCATTGGAATCATTTAAAGAGCCATAGATCCTGTTGGGGTTTCAGCTCTCTGGTAACCACTTGGATACACACAGAAACAGTGTTTTTATATCAAAACTAAATAAAGTTTATTGTCCTTCATAAACTTTACAGCTCAAAAATGAAATTTCTTCAGCACAAATGAATAACCCAAACAGTCCTTTCTTCAGCACAAATAAATAAGAAAACAATCCTCTCTCTGTGTAAGCCAAAGTAAATCAAACATTCTCACCAACTTAGTATTACAAGAACCTTTAGTACAGATTATACACCAGCTCTGTCTTTCTCCAGCCTCAGCATACTACTTTTTCCTGAGCTAGACCAGGTGCATTTTATTAGGCCAGTAAGACCTGGACTGTTGTATGGGAGGACCTTTCCCATTCAGGCTCTTTTGCTCGCTCCTAAATCCCAGACCCAAAATCCAGTCACAATAAAAAAACATCTCAGTAACACATACAGTACCTGCCATCCAAGACATTACCTCCTGCCTTCGTACAATCCTCAAGAAAAAAACATACTTTTGCCTCTATACAACTAGATTAGCCACACTTAGAATTCTGTGTACAATTTTTGGCTCCAATGTTTAATGTCTTAGCTGAAACAGCACGGCTACAAAGAAGAGCCACCAAAGTTATTAAGGAAATGGGTGGACTGCAGTATTAGAACAGGTTTTCAATCTTGAGGTTATTAGTTTAGAAAAATGAAGATTTAGGGGCAATTTTCTTATAATGCACAAATGTATGAATAGACAGTAGAGAGCTCTTTCTAATGATTTTTTTTACACCTAGGCCTGCAATGATAACAAGGGGGCACACACTACGTCTAAAGAAAAGAAGATTTAATCATCATAATAGATGCAGATTCTTTATTGTATGACCCATGAGAATAGAGACTATGAAACTCTTTGCCAAAGGTTTTAACCCCTTCACACCATGGCCATTTCCGTTTCTTTTTTCGTTTTCATTTTTTCCTACCTTTCTTCCAAGAGCCTTAACGTTTTTATTTTTGTCAATATTGCCGTATGAGGGCTTTCTTTTTGCGAGACAAATTGTACTTTAGAATTACACCATTCATTTTATCATGTGATGCACTGGAAAGCAGGAAAAAATGTCCAAGTGCGTTGAAATTTCAAAATAATTGCAATTTCATGATGGTTTTTGGCTTTTTTATTTACCATGTTCACTATATGGTAAAACTGACCTGACAATATAGTCAGTATTAGTACGCAGATACCAAACATGCATAGTTTTTTTATTTAAGTGGTGAATTTTTTTTAGGAAATTTGTAAAAAAAAACCCAAAAAACATTTTTGTGTCTCCATTTTCCAAGACCCGTAATGTTTTCATTTTTCAGGATATGGGGGTGTGTGAGGGCTTATTTTTTGCGCCTTGCAATTTTGGTGTAGATACAGTGTTTTTATCGCCTCTTATTGCATTTTATTGCGATGTTGTGGCGACCAAAAAAAACAAAATTCTGGTGTTTTGATTCTTTTTCTCATTATGCTGTTTTCCAATCTGATTAATTTATTTTATATCTTGATAGATTGAACTTTTATGAATACAGCAATACCAAATATGTATATATTTTTTTAATTGTTTTATTTTTAATTGGGGCAAAGGGGATTGATTTGAACTTGAGTTTTTTATTTTTTTCATATTTTTAAAACATTTTTTTTAAAACTTTTTACTGTATTCAATAGTCCCCTTAGGGGACTTGAAGCTGCGATCATCTGATCACTTGTGCTATACATGTCACTGCATCAGCACTGCTATGTGTAGCTAAAATCACAATCTCCTATACGCTGCTTTTCAAAGGAGGATTGTAATGACAAGCACTGGCTTCTTCAGCAGACCGCCAGCTGTCATGACAACCCATTGGCGCCCCACAGTCACATCATGGGCACAACTATGGGAGCCCGCGTGTGTTGAATGCCACTCTCAGAGAATGACAGCGTGATTTAACAGGTTAACAGCCATGGATGGAACTGATTAAATCAGCTGTCATGTGCGGGGAAAGATGTGGGCTCGGACGCTGACATATGACGAACATCATAAGTCGATAAGAGGTAAATAGACGATTCACTAGAACCAGTCAAAGAAGACCTAGATGCCTTTATTGAAAAATATAATATTTTAGATTATGAGTACTAAATTTTGGAGATGGAGCATTGATGTAGGGAACTAGTTTTATTGCCATAAGTGGAATTGTGAAAGAATTTTTCCCCTAAAATGGGGCAATAAGCATCTGCCACGTTGGATTTTTGCTTTCTTAGGCTATGTTCACACATCATTGTTTCTTTGGCATCAATTTTCTGCAGCAAAACCTGATCCCTCAAGGGAGGTTTGTTCTGGATTTTTCTAGCAGTTTTGGTGATTTTTTGGTTCGTTTTTTTTAGCGTTTTTTTTCACTGTCCTTCTGTCTCTTTTTATGCATGTACATAAAGTTCAGTGCAAAAAAAAAACCCATTCTATTTTGGCATCAAAAACGCTGAAAAAAAGTTATCTGCGTTTTTGGTGCGTTTTTTCAGCGTTATTTTCACCGCCCATTACTTCCTATAGGTGAAAAAACGCTGAAAAAATGCTGAAAGAAGTGACATGGTCTATTTTTCAAAAAAACATGAAAGGCACAAAGTCCTGAACAAACCATATTGTATGAACTAAGAATTCTGGAATCTCATAGACTTTGCTGGTACTGCAAAACGCAGCTGAAAATTTGCATAAAAAAACGCATCAAAAAACGCTGAAAAAACCATGATGTGTGAAAATAGCCTTATGGTTCAAAATGTTGTTATAGTTTGAACTTGATGGACTCGCGTCTTCTTTCAACCTTAAAAATCTAAAACTATAAGATCTTAAGAGAAAAATTACACTCCAAGTAGCCCCATTCTCCCTGTCAAAAAGGCAGAAAAAAATTATAGCATCCCCCAACTAAGGCAAAAGCTGACACCTACTGCTACTCATTACCCTGCACTTATGTATCATGTACAGTTCCTCTCACATTAGACAAACTACAGCTGATATTGCTGCATTCTTACATCTTGTGTAGATATTCAACACAATTGGTTGCAGGGAGAGACACTCCTGACACTCTGGCAATGCTAGTGGGGACCTTTCCACAAATTTAATGGATTATCAGCTTCTTTTTTACCAGGTTTCTTTCATGACTCTGCACCTTCTCTATGGGAAGCAAAAACACTAATAATGAGCAATAGACTACTGTCTATGAGAGAATTTTCTCTGCTTAAATTCCTCAGTTGTATTATTCTTCACAATGCAATGGTATATACAGTGGCTTGCAAAATTGTTCACCCCATTGTCATTTTTTGTGTTTTGCTACCTCACAACCTGGAATTTCACTGTTTTTTTGAGGGTTTGCATCAGTTCATGTAAAGCACATGCCATACAACTGTGAACATTTGGTTTTCTTTTTATTGTGAAGCAAACAACAAATAGGACAAAATAACTGAAAACTTCTGTGTGCATATCTATTCACCCCCCTAAGGTCAGTACTTTATAGAGCCTCCTTTTGTGGTAATCACATTTGCAAGTCACTTTGGATAAGTCTCTATCAGCTTTCCACATCTTGCCACTGGGATTTTTGCCCATTCCACAAGGCAAAACTGCTCCAGCTCCTTCAAGTTAGATGGTTTCCTCTAGTGAGCAGCAATCTTCATGTCTGACCACAGATTCTCAATTGGATTAAGGTCTGGGCTTTGACTAGGCCACACGAAAACATTTACATGTTTCCTCTTAAACCATTCGAGTGTTCTTTAGCAGTATGCTTTGGGCCATTGTCTTGTTGGAAGGTGAACCTCCGTCCCAGTCTCAAATCACAGATGGACTGAAACAGATTTTGCTCAAGAATATTCCTGTATTTAGCATCATCCATCTTCCCCTCAACTCAGACGATTTTCCCTGTCCCTGCTGCTGAAAAACATCCCCACAGCATGATGCTGCCACCACCATTTTTTACTGTGGGGATGGTATTCTTGGGGTAATGAGCTGTGTTGGTTCGGCGCCAGACACAGCGTTTACCTTGGTGGCCAAAAAGTACAATTTTGGTCTCATCTGTCTACAGCACATTCCTCCATATATTTGGGGAGTCTCCCAAATGCATTTTGGCAAACTCAAACTGAGCCTTAAAATTTTTGTGTGTAAGTAAAGGTTTTTTTCTGCCCAGTCCTCCATAAAGACCACCTCTATGGAGTATACTGCTTATTGCGGTCGTATGGACAGATACTTCAGTCTCTGCTTGGGAACTCTACAGCTCCTTCAGGGTTACCTTTGGTCTCTGTGCTTACTCTCTGATCAATGCCTTCCTTGCCCGGGCTGAGAGTATTGGTGGACGGCCCTCTCTTGGCAGGTTTGTTGTGATACCATGTTCTTTTCATTGGCATACAGGTGGACTTCTTTTCACTAAGCATGTGACTTATGAAGGTAATTGCTTGCACCAGAAATTTTTAGGGGCTTCATAGCAAAAGGGGTGAATTCATATGCACATGCCAATTTTTAGCTATTTGATGCCATAAATTTAATTTATGCCTATCTTTTTCTCACTTCACCAACTTAGACTATTTAGTGCTTATGCATCACACCTTCTCTGAAACACCACACCATTTTAGAGTTAAAAAATCATGGATGCTCTAAAACAGCCAGCCTGTGGTTTATGAATCAACTGACAGCTTCCCTTTAAATTACTAACTTTGCAAAATACTATTGCTCTGCTTGATTAAGAATATAATTTCAGGAAATGTTTATTTTTTGGTGTTCTTTCCTACAAATGGTAGGAAAATATATTCTTGACTAAAACTCACAGAAAAATGGAGCAAAATTTATAAAAAAACATGTCACTGGTACCCTATACACATTCAACTAATGTCGGCAGAGCCCACCAATATTGATGGATTTGGCTGACAATCTAAAATGTATAGGAGCCCTGACGATTGGTGTTGGTTGGTTCGACTTGGGATTGATGATCCATTTGTTCTCTAAGAGATAAGACGCTATCAGAGATGTTTGGCAGCGGCTCTTTCATACAGAGCACAGGCTCCTGTCTATGGGAGAGTTAGGCAAGATAGTTGCCGGAAAAATGAACAGTCGAAACATCATTTGGCCAACAGTTATCTAAAGTATATGGAGGCCTTAGCCCGTCTCATTGATAACTGCTTCTATCATTATCCGATATGTCTTGCTCCTTAGTTGTACTATGTGATCCACACTCTGATTGTTTGGATCACAGATCCATTTCAGTGTGAATGGAAGTCCCTGGCCCTATACAAGCCTATAGGATGCCAATTGGGGTAACAGAGGTTACAATTGCAGCATATGCTACAAATCAATTTGGGTGCCCTTGTATAAATTTTTACATTTGGGGGCCTGAAATTTTAAATCCAACAGATTATAACACCTGAAGTAATAGTGCTTGTCCAAACTCTATTTCTGCCTCTTGAGAAAGGGGACCTGGAGCCCTGAATTGCATAGTGCTTTAGAGATGTTTTAAAGAAACAATGTTTTTTTCATCCATTATTCCGGTCCTCATCCATGACTCTCCACTACTTTAGATTTCCCTCCCAACTCCGTTTAGCATTGCTTAGCTGTGGGGTGACGACAGTGGCAGCACGATGGACATTTGATCTGGTCTTCAGTGCAGTTGTGCCCAGCATAGCACAACTCTATAAGGTGAGCACCTACACACTCACATTCACCCCTCCCGCTGCATCTTAACAAAGTCACCCTATGTGCACCCATTTGAGTTTTTTCTTCTATATGCTTCATCTATGGAATTTTAAATGATGCCTCTAATGATAAGACTATAAGCTTGTTTATGTATGGACGTGTTTTATCCCATAGAGAGTCATTCTTGCAGTCTGTTGTATTAGTGAAGTTTCAACCTGATTTTCTACTATAAACACTTCTAATATTAAGGATTAACATTCTGTTGGATTCTTTTTTTTCTCAAAATGACATTTTGTTAAAATGAAAATGTCTGAGATAAACCGCCACCTGCATTCGGGGTCTGTTATATATCTTATACAGACAGTCTATCTTTGCATTAAACTACGCAACATGAGTTTATGGAATTAGGACTTCATCATGGGAAAAAGAGTGTTAGCATGTTTCCAAAATCGGAATCTGTGAATTGGACGTAAAGTTTTCTTGGATCAGGCATTTTCCAGTTTCATTCATGTCTTAATTCCCTTGCGGATGTTCAGTCTTTGACAGAATAGTGCTTAAATAATGATTTATGGAGGAAAGGCCCAACACACATCACACAATGTCCTCAGATTATTGTGAGTCACTTGTTTTGGCCAGTTTGTTTTCATGTATGATGACTTATGTAATTATTAAGCGATAATGAATGACAAATGAGAAGTCCGAACATGATTATACTGAAAGGCTTGTGAGTTATCCACAAAATAACATTACTTTTCTTTTTATTACATTTGGAAATTTTTGCCATAAATATATAACTATCCTGGATCTTTTTGGGTGTCTAGTTTACATATCTCATTTTCCGATACCCTACTAAGGAGTCTTGATTTTATAGAGATGGATCCTTTGCTTTTTGGATTCCTCAGAAACCACATCAATAACCCGGGAGGAGCTTTACTGTCCTGTATTACACAGACAAAACATTGATTTTAATGGACTCTCTGTAATGCCGAATTGTCCCTGTGGAAGTGCTAATGGGAAATAGAACAACTAATTCCAGGTTTCCTCATAGTGTAACCTCATAGTGTAACCTATGAGGAAACCTGGAAATAGTTGTTCTATTTCCCATTAGCACCTCCACAGGGAAAATTTGGCATTACACTCAGACTCCATTTAAATCAATGTTTTGTCTGTGTAATACAGGACAGTAAAGCTCCTCTCGGGTTATTGATGTGGTTTCTGAGGAATCTGATTGGTGGATATTCCAAAAGAAGGACACTCTACGATCCAATTATTGTCAAGACAACCTGTCATAAGAAAACATTCTATTTTCTCAAGTTGCTTAAAGGCTTAATATGTCATCATAAATTGGTCCATTGTTTAAAAAAGTTTTTGTGTTACATCTATTTATAAAAAAAATTGTTGCCAATATTTTTCATATCACAATCTGGACTGCTAGAAATAATAAGGTGTAACTTGGACTCCTGGAAACCTATGCAAATTGTATAATAGGACTCCCTATCAGGCTTTTGATTTTAAAGGGAACCTGTCACCAGAAAAAATTCTATTAACTTGCAGATATGGGGTTAATCTGCAGGTTAATCTATAATATAACCGGGGATGTGTGTCTCTGTCCGAAGCCTCTATAGACTGAGCATGCTCAGTGTGGCGCCATGACGACAAGATGTCCAGGACAAGAGAGAGAGCAAGAGAGAGACACATTCGTGAGTACACTCCTATATTATCAGTACGTTATACATTCAGCGCACAGCATAAGTCAGTACACCCCCCTGTATTCTCAGTACATTATACATACAGCGCTCAGCATAAGTGAGTACACCCCCCTGTATTCACAGTACATTATACATACAGCGCTCAGCATAAGTGAGTACACTCCCCTGTATTCACAGTACATTATACATACAGCGCTCAGCATAAGTGAGTACACCCCCTGTATTCTCAGTACGTTATACATACAGCGCTCAGCATAAGTGAGTACACCCCCCTGTATTCACAGTACATTATACATACAGCGCTCAGCATAAGTGAGTACACCCCCTGTATTCTCAGTACGTTATACATACAGCGCTCAGCATAAGTCAGCACACCCCCTGTATTATCAGTACGTTATACATTCAGCGCTCAGCATAAGTCAGTACACCCCCTGTATTATCAGTATGTTATACATACTGCTCAGCATAAGTCAGTACACCCCCCTGTATTCTCAGTACGTTATACATACAGCGCTCAGCATCAGTGAGTACACCCCCCTGTATTCTCAGTACATTATACATTCAGCGCACAGCATAAGTCAGTACACCCCCCTGTATTCTCAGCACGTTATACATTCAGCGCTCAGCATCAGTGAGTACACTCCCCTGTATTCACAGTACATTATACATACAGCGCTCAGCATAAGTGAGTACACCCCCCTGTATTCACAGTACATTATACATACAGCGCTCAGCATAAGTGAGTACACCCCCCTGTATTCACAGTACATTATACATACAGCGCTCAGCATAAGTGAGTACACCCCCTGTATTCTCAGTACGTTATACATACAGCGCTCAGCATAAGTGAGTACACCCCCCTGTATTCACAGTACATTATACATACAGCGCTCAGCATAAGTGAGTACACCCCCTGTATTCTCAGTACGTTATACATACAGCGCTCAGCATAAGTCAGCACACCCCCTGTATTATCAGTACGTTATACATTCAGCGCTCAGCATAAGTCAGTACACCCCCTGTATTATCAGTATGTTATACATACTGCTCAGCATAAGTCAGTACACCCCCCTGTATTCTCAGTACGTTATATATACAGTGCTCAGCATAAGTGAGAACACCTCCCTGTATTCTCAGTAAGTTATACATTCAGCGCTCAGCATAACTCAGTACACCCCCCTGTATTCTCAGTACATTATACATACAGCGCTCAGCATAAGTGAGTACACCCCCCTGTATTCTCAGTACGTTATACATACAGCGCTCAGCATAAGTGAGTACACCCCCCTGTATTCACAGTACATTATACATACAGCGCTCAGCATAAGTGAGTACACCCCCCTGTATTCTCAGTACATTATACATACAGCGCTCAGCATAAGTGAGTACACCCCCCTGTATTCACAGTACATTATACATACAGCGTTCAGCATAAGTGAGTACACCCCCCTGTATTCTCAGTACTTTATATATACAGCGCTCAGCATAAGTGAGTACACCCCCCTGTATTCTCAGTACGTTATGCATACAGCGTTCAGCATAAGTCAGTACACCCCCCTGTATTCTCAGTACATTATACATACAGTGTTCAGCATAAGTCAGTACACCCCCCTGTACTCTCAGTACGTTATGCATACAGCGCTCAGCATAAGTCAGTACACCTCCCTGTATTCTCAGTACATTATACATACAGCGTTCAGCATAAGTGAGTACACCCCCCTGTATTCACAGTACGTTATATATACAGCGTTCAGCATAAGTCAGTACACCTCCCTGTATTCTCAGTACATTATACATACAGCGTTCAGCATAAGTGAGTACACCCCCCTGTATTCTCAGTACGTTATGCATACAGCGTTCAGCATAAGTCAGTACACCCCCCTGTATTCTCAGTACGTTATGCATACAGCGTTCAGCATAAGTCAGTACACCCCCCTGTACTCTCAGTACGTTATGCATACAGCGTTCAGCATAAGTCAGTACACCTCCCTGTATTCTCAGTACATTATACATACAGCGTTCAGCATAAGTGAGTACACCCCCTGTATTCTCAGTACATTATACATATAGTGTTCAGCATAAGTCAGTACACCCCCTGTACTCTCAGTACGTTATGCATACAGCGTTCAGCATAAGTCAGTACACCCCCTGTATTCTCAGTACATTATACATACAGTGTTCAGCATAAGTCAGTACACCCCCTGTACTCTCAGTACGTTATGCATACAGCGTTCAGCATAAGTCAGTACACCCCCCTGTATTCTCAGTACGTTATACATTCAGCGCTCAGCATAAGTCAGTACACCCCCCTGTATTCTCAGTACGTTATATATACAGCGTTCAGCATAAGTGAGTACACCCCCCTGTATTCTCAGTACGTTATATATACAGCGTTCAGCATAAGTGAGTACATCCCCCTGTATTCACAGTACATTATACATACAACGCTCAGCATAAGTGAGTACACCCCCCTGTATTCTCAGTACGTTATACATACAGCGCTCAGCAAAAGTGAGTACACCCCCCTGTATTCTCAGTACGTTATACATACAGTGCTCAGTGTAAGTGAGTACACCCCCTGTATTCTCAGTACGTTATACATACAGTGCTCAGCATAAGTGAGTACACCCCCTGTATTATCAGTATATTATACATACAGCGCTCAACATAAGTGAGTACACCCCCATGTATTCTCAGTACATTATACATACAGCGCTCAGCATAAGTCAGTACACCCCCTGTATTATCAGTATGCTATACATACAGTGCTCAGCATAAGTGAGTACACCCCCCTGTATTCTCAGTACGTTATACATACAGCGCTCAGCATAAGTGAGTACACCCCCCTGTATTCTCAGTACGTTATATATACAGCGTTCAGCATAAGTGAGTACACCCCCCTGTATTCACAGTACATTATACATACAACGCTCAGCATAAGTGAGTACACCCCCCTGTATTCACAGTACATTATACATACAACGCTCAGCATAAGTGAGTACACCCCCCTGTATTCTCAGTACGTTATACATACAGCGCTCAGCAAAAGTGAGTACACCCCCCTGTATTCTCAGTACGTTATACATACAGTGCTCAGCGTAAGTGAGTACACCCCCTGTATTCTCAGTACGTTATACATACAGCGCTCAACATAAGTGAGTACACCCCCTGTATTATCAGTATATTATACATACAGCGCTCAACATAAGTGAGTACACCCCCTGTATTCTCAGTACATTATACATATAGTGTTCAGCATAAGTCAGTACACCCCCTGTACTCTCAGTACGTTATGCATACAGCGTTCAGCATAAGTCAGTACACCCCCTGTATTCTCAGTACATTATACATACAGTGTTCAGCATAAGTCAGTACACCCCCTGTACTCTCAGTACGTTATGCATACAGCGTTCAGCATAAGTCAGTACACCCCCCTGTATTCTCAGTACGTTATACATTCAGCGCTCAGCATAAGTCAGTACACCCCCCTGTATTCTCAGTACGTTATATATACAGCGTTCAGCATAAGTGAGTACACCCCCCTGTATTCTCAGTACGTTATATATACAGCGTTCAGCATAAGTGAGTACATCCCCCTGTATTCACAGTACATTATACATACAACGCTCAGCATAAGTGAGTACACCCCCCTGTATTCTCAGTACGTTATACATACAGCGCTCAGCAAAAGTGAGTACACCCCCCTGTATTCTCAGTACGTTATACATACAGTGCTCAGTGTAAGTGAGTACACCCCCTGTATTCTCAGTACGTTATACATACAGTGCTCAGCATAAGTGAGTACACCCCCTGTATTATCAGTATATTATACATACAGCGCTCAACATAAGTGAGTACACCCCCATGTATTCTCAGTACATTATACATACAGCGCTCAGCATAAGTCAGTACACCCCCTGTATTATCAGTATGCTATACATACAGTGCTCAGCATAAGTGAGTACACCCCCCTGTATTCTCAGTACGTTATACATACAGCGCTCAGCATAAGTGAGTACACCCCCCTGTATTCTCAGTACGTTATATATACAGCGTTCAGCATAAGTGAGTACACCCCCCTGTATTCACAGTACATTATACATACAACGCTCAGCATAAGTGAGTACACCCCCCTGTATTCTCAGTACGTTATACATACAGTGCTCAGCAAAAGTGAGTACACCCCCCTGTATTCTCAGTACGTTATACATACAGTGCTCAGCGTAAGTGAGTACACCCCCTGTATTCTCAGTACGTTATACATACAGCGCTCAACATAAGTGAGTACACCCCCTGTATTATCAGTATATTATACATACAGCGCTCAACATAAGTGAGTACACCCCCATGTATTCTCAGTACATTATACATACAGCGCTCAGCATAAGTCAGTACACCCCCTGTATTATCAGTATGCTATACATACAGCGCTCAGCATAAGTGAGTACACCCCCCTGTATTCTCAGTACGTTATACATACAGCGCTCAGCATAAGTGAGTACACCCCCTGTATTATCAGTATATTATACATACAGCGCTCAACATAAGTGAGTACACCCCCATGTATTCTCAGTACATTATACATACAGCGCTCAGCATAAGTGAGTACACCCCCTGTATTATCAGTATATTATACATACAGCACTCAACATAAGTGAGTACACCCCCTGTATTATCAGTACATTATACATACAGCGCTCAGCAAAAGTGAGTACACCCCCCTGTATTCTCAGTACGTTATACATACAGTGCTCAGCGTAAGTGAGTACACCCCCCTGTATTCTCAGTACGTTATACATACAGTGCTCAGCGTAAGTGAGTACATCCCCTATATTCTCAGTATGTTATACATACAGCGCTCAGCATAAGTGAGTACACCCCCCTGTATTCTCAGTACGTTATTCATACAGTGCTCAGCGTAAGTGAGTACATCCCCTATATTCTCAGTACGTTATACATACAGCGCTCAGCATAAGTGAGTACACCCTCCTGTATTCTCAGTACGTTATACATACAGCGCTCAGCATAAGTGAGTACACCCCCCTGTATTCTCAGTACGTTATACATACAGTGCTCAGCGTAAGTGAGTACATCCCCTGTATTCTCAGTATGTTATACATACAGCGCTCAGCATAAGTGAGTACACCCCCCTGTATTCTCAGTACATTATACATACAGTGCTCAGCGTAAGTGAGTACATCCCCTATATTCTCAGTACGTTATACATACAGCGCTTAGCATAAGTGAGTACACCACCCTGTATCCTCAGTACGTTATATATATGACGCTCAGCATAAGTGAGTACACCCCCCTGTATTCTCAGTACGTTATACATACAGCTCTCAGCATAAGTGAGTGCACCCCCCTGTATTCTCAGTATGTTATACATACAGCGCTCAGCATAAGTGAGTACACCCCCCTGTATTCTCAGTACGTTATACATACAGCGCTCAGCATAAGTGAATACACCCCCCTGTATCCTCAGTACGTTATACATACAGCTCTCAGCATAAGTGAGTACACCCCCCTGTATTCTCAGTATGTTATACATACAGCGCTCAGCATAAGTGAGTACACCCCCCTGTATTCTCAGTACGTTATACATACAGCTCTCAGCATAAGTGAGTACACCCCCCTGTATTCTCAGTATGTTATACATACAGCGCTCAGCATAAGTGAGTACACCCCCCTGTATTCTCAGTACGTTATACATACAGCGCTCAGCATAAGTGAGTACACCCCCCTGTATTCTCAGTACGTTATACATACAGCTCTCAGCATAAGTGAGTACACCCCCCTGTATTCTCAGTACGTTATACATACAGCTCTCAGCATAAGTCAGTACACCCCCCTGTATTCTCAGTATGTTATACATACAGCGCTCAGCATAAGTGAGTACACCCCCCTGTATTCTCAGTACGTTATACATACAGCTCTCAGCATAAGTCAGTACACCCCCCTGTATTCTCAGTATGTTATACATACAGCTCTCAGCATAAGTCAGTACACCCCCCTGTATTCTCAGTACATTATACATACAGCTCTCAGCATAAGTCAGTACACCCCCCTGTATTCTCAGTATGTTATACATACAGCGCTCAGCATAAGTGAGTACACCCCCCTGTATTCTCAGTACGTTATACATACAGCGCTCAGCATAAGTGAGTACACCCCCCTGTATTCTCAGTATGTTATACATACAGCGCTCAGCATAAGTGAGTACACCCCCCTGTATTCTCAGTACGTTATACATACAGCGCTCAGCATAAGTGAGTACACCCCCCTGTATCCTCAGTACGTTATACATATGACGCTCAGCATAAGTGAGTACACCCCCCTGTATTCTCAGTACGTTATACATACAGCTCTCAGCATAAGTGAGTACACCCCCCTGTATTCTCAGTACGTTATACATACAGCGCTCAGCATAAGTGAGTACACCCATCTGTATTCTCAGTACGTTATACATACAGCGCTCAGCATAAGTGAGTACACCCCCCTGTATTCTCAGTACGTTATACATACAGCTCTCAGCATAAGTGAGTACACCCCCCTGTATTCTCAGTACATTATACATACAGCTCTCAGCATAAGTCAGTACACCCCCCTGTATTCTCACTGTTATATATACAGCACTCAGCATAAGTGAGTACACCCCCTGTATTCTCAGTACATCTTATATATACTGGACGGGATGGGTGGCGCCTGCGCAGTGAGGCACCGGAGTCAGCACATGTGCATACCACACTGTGGCGCCATTTTATTGAAGAAACTGTTTATGCAAATTCGCAGACATCTTTAAACCAAATGGCGCAGGATAATTTAATAAAATTAAAAATGTACCAATAAAAATGCTCGCCACCCGGGCGTAGAACGGGTTCAATAGCTAGTAGGGTTATAATGCTGGCTGGCGCCTGCATATAATTAACGCTGTGGAGATAAAATAAACTTTATTCTCCCCAGCAGCGTTCCCATTTCAGTCACAGGGGCAGCACCAGCGGCTGCACGACCAGCTCTACCCTCACCTACTGTATCCTCACCCATCCCCTGTAGATTGTGAGCCCTCACGGGCAGGGTCTTCGCTCCTCCTGTACCAGTCATGACTTGTTTTGGTTCAAATTATTGTAGTTGTTATTTGCTATATATACCCAGTTTCACATGTACAGCGCCATGGAATTAATGGCGCTATAATAATAAATAATAATAACTGCACCCTCAACCCTGACTGACAGCCGGCCCTAAAGCAGAGGGAGTGTCAATCAAGGCCAGGGGCGCGATTACAGCCGCCGCTCTGTATTCTCGGGCCCCTGGTCCTGACTTACACTGGCTCTGCATTGAGGCTCAGCTGTCAGTCAGGGCTGGGGGGCGCAGTTACAGCTGTCACGCTGTATACTCTAAGCGGTGACTGAACCAGCACTACCCCCGTAACTGATATGGGAATTCTGCGGGGGGGAATAAAGTTAATTTTCTCCCCACAGCTTTAGGCTGCGTGCAGGCGCCGGCCAGCATTATAACGTAGAGTACTAATAAATCTGCTTCCATGTAGTCCTCCATATTCATGAGCTTTTTATGTCCTTGCCTCCACCACTAGCAACTTTCTGTCTATGCATTAGTTACAAAGATATTGGCATTTATTTTTATGTTGTAGTGGACATTTTTGGAAAAAGTGACAGGAAGTGATGTTAGATTAATGTCACTTTGAAATAACTTCAGAGCAATTAATGATAACTCGTCAATATATCAGAAAGTCCTATCAATAACAAATACACAGTTTACCATAAGTTGGTGAAATACTACAACAATATAGAAAATGTCAATATCTATGGATTAGATCATACTATATTAGGTGGTGGGCCCATGTATACATTTTGTACTGGTCACAGGAAATTAAAGGTGTCTTACTGGGTGCAGTATCTGCAACTGTACTATTCTGCATCTATTTTCAGAGATGTATAAGTTCTCATACCGAGAAAAAATGTAGCAGCTCTGATCTTTGATAGATAACTAGAGATGAGGCTGTACCTATCTTCCTATAGTATAAGTTATAAGAGAAGAGTAAAGTTGGGATTTAATTAGTTTCTACATTATTGAAAGAATGCGCTCATTAACCATCCTTATCCTAGTCCAATTCTCAATCCAACTTCTCAGTCTATTGTCAGTTTTCAATGAGCTGATAGTAGTGCTCACTACCATTATTAGGCCATCTAAACAGGCCAGCAATCTCCATAAGGAATGACCAAATTGCTTGATTGTTGGGTTTAATGATTTTTAGCCAGCTTAAAAATCATTGTTCTTGGCAGCACATCATCCTGTGTAAACAGGACCTGTGCTGCCGAGAACAATGATATTCTATGCCCAGAAAATGATCACAATAGTAATTGTGTTGTATACATAGAATTCTGGTCAGCTTGTCTAAACAGGGCATTAAACTACTGCTATATACAGTAGCTGATCGGTGGTCATGTAATGGCCGCTGTTGATATATCTAAACCCAGGATTAGGTGTACTGCACACAATATAGAATACCCTCTGAAACAATAATCTCGCTTCACAAAGCAAAGTTTAGTTATTATAGCATTAAAGGAAATTCTCAATACGAGCCCTTTATTAGTAGAATGGTTGACCCCCAACCCCTCGGCAGATGTTTCCAGATTAAAATGCCTTTTTCACCAGTTACTACCTACTGGTCACAACAATAGTCATTCAGTGGTCCCTGCTTAACAATCCCTCCTATCTTTTACTACCTCTAGGCAGTATCTGATTTTGTGCTGCTTCTCTTTTCTCTTTATTGTCTTTCCCCTTTGATAGGATATAGTGAGGAACACTCCACTGTTGTTCTAGACACTGATCAGTAACTTTTTTAATATATGCAGATGCCGATGATGTAGTCAACCTCTGACTATGGGCTACCAGCTGCATTCATGGTAGCCTATTGTCAGCTAATGGGTAAAACTGTCCAATGCTGCGGTCAGTAGGGTAGGAAGTGGCTGTGCAAGACCTTTCAGCACAAAAGTCATATATCATTATAAACACACATTAAATGGTATAAAATCGATACTAACTGGTTTTCAATAAAAATGTTCTTCAATTTCTCACACCCAAG
The DNA here is from genome assembly GCF_046119375.1 of Phyllobates terribilis. Taxonomy (NCBI): domain Eukaryota; kingdom Metazoa; phylum Chordata; class Amphibia; order Anura; family Dendrobatidae; genus Phyllobates; species Phyllobates terribilis. The sequence goes on along the minus strand of NW_027362761.1, from coordinate 293,998,799 downwards.
CTAATAGCTGCTTGTGTTACACCCTAAGTAGAATATGACCTGTTATATAAAAATTATGTCAAGAAACACTTTGCTAATTTAATATGTGCAGTTTTCAGAAGAGATTGGGTGGAGTTGATGTGATGAAATGTTTAAATGTCAGAAGTTTTAATAGGATTTGGAAAGTGAGGATATTTTTAGTGCGACCATATTTTCTCTGTTGCTGTTTGAGGAAAAACGCGTACAAGGCGACACAACTAGGATTTTTATAGAACGGATGATAAATTATCCACTGCCATAAGGCACGAGAGTATGAAGAAATACAAATACATTGTGTAAATGTAACTCTATTTAGGAGCTTAAAAGTAATTTTAAAATAAACACGGATTTTCTTAAATAAGTGAAATAATTGCCTGTATATGTCCTGCATTTAGTTTATTGTTTTCGGCATGTTTTCACCGGTTCTGAGATACGTTGGATTATAAGTGACGGTCCTTTTGTGTTTATTACACTGAATGGTACGGACTATAAACAATCCATCATTCTAACTCTATATTGTTTAGGTAAAACATGTTATTATGTGACTCAACTCAGTGATTGATTGAATATCTTGGAAGATATAGATTTGGTTTATAAGAACTATTTTGTCAAATATATCTCATCAATATTGTATGCCTTGCATTTTATTTTCTTCTTCCTAAAACATGTTGCTATTAATCTTTGCTAAAGAAAATCACTTCTATATATTTTTTTGTGTGACCCATATCAACGACTACAACCAGTTGTATATGACTTTCTTATAATTATTCTTAGCACTAGAGCATCATAAGTTATTCAGTCTGTGGCTTCCAAGAATACATTGCCTAATAGAAAGTCCAAAACAATTATTCCTTAAAGGTATATACCATCCCATTTTGAAGATTGGCTGCAGAGGTGTCTAACAGACCCACTGACATCCTTGAAAAAGATCTAGCAGTGGACCATGCAATCTGAAGTCAATGGTGGAGTACATCATATATCGCAACACAAAAGGCTAATGATGCTCCAGTGATCCACTTAGACAGCCAATGATTGCGGTTTAATGATGGCAAACAGACCATGATTGATGATTAACAATCTAGACCAATGGGCCACAATTACAAAAAAAAACAACTTACTAAACCATAAGATATTACAGTCGTAGTCAAAAGTTTTGAAACTGACACATGGTAGCTCTTCCATGAGTTGTATGTCATGTCAACAGTACAGAATTCTGAGAACATTCATGTGTGGGGTTTCTTTCATCCAAGGGAGGGTCTCACAATTTTTTCAAAACTGAGAATACTGCCATAAATAAACAATGGTATCTACACATCCACCAAGAGCAACTTCTCTCAACAATCCAGGAGCAATTTGGTTGTTTCTCCAGCATGATGGAACACCATGTCACAAGGAAAAACTAATACCCCAATACACCGTGTCTACAAATTGTGATTCTGATTTGGCTTTTATCGTAAGTCAAATTTCAAGACTTGTTAAAGGGTAGATAATGACTGGCAGGATTGCTACTTCCAATAGGTGGCACTAGAGTTCAAGTCCTCTTCCTCTCTGAAGAGACAATTTGCATATTTAATTCCCCACTGGGGCAAATTAATGTACCAGTCAGTTTTCGGAATGTTGGAAGAACCAAAGTATATGGAGAAAACCCACACAAACACCGGGAGAACATAATGCATTATGTGAAATGGTGAGAAATGGTGGGTGAGAAGTCCTCTGTATATTATTTTAACTATAGAGTTGAAGAATGTAATGGATTGATTTGCAGTGTATCTATCCAAAATGCAATAGTCAAAATATCATTGGATTCCTTCCTAATAGCAATACAATTGATTACATGCCCTATATGCTTATTACATGACAAGCATCACTGGTCACTTTGAAAATTGTTGTCCCTATAACCATGGCATATGCTAAACAAGATCGTATCAGACTTGTCAAATGTCTTTGTTTTGAGGCCTCACAGGAGGTTAAAACCTTAAAAGGAAGAATTTGGATGGCAAATATGCACCTGAATAGGGAACAGAAGACGGTCAGCTGTCAGAGGACAATGATTTAATTACATGGAGTACCCCCAGTTCAGTTGATGTGAACACTGCTCTTTTTAACCTGTTCTTTTTCACTTACAAAGACATAATCCTGTTTGTCCAAGAAATTACTACACAGGGGGTAAATTACAAAAGATGTCCCTCCATGCTAGCTTGTCAGATCTGTGCTTGCCACTATTTTGTTTAATCAACTGTAGATGGGATAAAGGTGAACTCAAATGTAGCAAGTTCTTTAAAGGGCACCAATATTGATTGTTGGATACAATTGAAGCATTGATTGGTAGGCAATATTCTAAGCAAGGGAAGTACCTAATATTTTTGTATCATTGGTATATTTGTTCCTTTTACAAGCTGTAACATTTCTGATTGTGTTTATAAAGTATGTTCTCCTTCAGGTAATATGATTTCTTCTCATACCCCCAAAACAAATTGATTATTTAGCTTTCAATGAAATGAGATGTAAAAATATTATATTGGTAAAGCTTTTACAATAAAAAGAATTTCTGAAAAAAAAATAAAGGCTTTTTTTTACCACTTTCTTTTTGTTCGTGCAGCTTTCCTCACAAACTGACCAGCACTTCTGTCCATTGAATGGCTGCTGGTGGAGGAGCTTGTGACCAGACCAGTCCTTCAGCGTCCTCATATATAAAGTGAGTGTCTGACATGCTGGAATTTAGCATGCCTAATCCTAGACAGCTATTTTGATGGCAAAGAGATCTAAAAGTGTCCTCTCTCCCTCTCTTTTATTTCTCCAAGTCCTGAAAGCTAATAGTCAAATCTCATTTCAATATAATTTAGGTATCTAGGGGTAATATTTCTCCTTGCGGAAAGTGACGTGTTGAGCACGTCAGGTGAGGAGACTTTTAAAACCACAATGCTCCTCTGGGAAATATGCAAATTGTCTCTTCAGAGAGGAAGAGGACTAGAAGTCTCTAGTCTTGGCTTTTTATTCTAAGTCATGTGATAAGGCTCGTTAAAGGGTCGCTATTGACTTCTAGGATTGCTACTTCCTGCAGGTGGCTCTAGAATTCTGGTTCTCTTCCTCTCTGAAGAGACAATTTGAATATAATTTAGGAAAATTTTAGAAGATTTCTGTTCAATTCACAAACATAATATATAAAATATCAATTATTAATATCTTTTATATAAATAAAAATGTAAATGTTCGTTTATTCAAAATCTTAAATCTCCGAAAGTTCTTCACCGATCGCTTTGAAATGTTGACACAATGTTGCATTCGAATGCACCCATGTTTTTATATACCAGCTGTTGGAAGGAAAAGCAACAGCAACAGGGGGGTTTTACGAGCTCAGTCCCAGGCTGACTCTCCCCGGCCCCCCTACATTCTCTCTCCCTTTGTGACATTTCATTCATAAACCCTTCTACCTCTCCTTCATTCGCCCCAGCCGCTGCTTGTGCTCTGCTCCTTTCGTGTCCCCCGTGGGTGTTTGGGGAAGGGGAATGATGAGACTGTCTGTTTGAGGCCGAAAGACGCTGCTGCTCATCACCACCACCGCCTGAGAGGCTGCCGCCTCTGCTCTCCAGCACCGCTGCTGCGGCTTCTTCTTCCCCGCCAGTTGAGCTTAATTTCTGACTGCGCAACAACAAGCGAGGGAGGGAGGGAAGGAGAGAGGGAGGCTGCATGAAGAGGCGCAGGCTGCGGACTCTGCTCTGGGCGCTGAGCTGGGACCGAGCCTCGCAGCAGTGGGCGGATAGCGAGCGAGTGCAAATCCCACTGCACCACCGGCGGAAGCGGCGCTGTGATGTGGCCGGTACCAGCCTGGGACATGTCAAGCGGATCACCCCCTCCTCCTCTGCCGCCTGCCTTGATCTCTGCACCCCCCCTTGTCACATTCCCTCTGTACTAGGAAATTGCATAACTAGCAATCCCTGACATGCCCGGCTCCACTGTCACACCTGAATGTGTCAAAATTTCAAAGGAATCGTTGAAGAACTTTGGGAGATTTAAGATTTTGAAATTTGCAATCACCATCAACAAAGCTCAGGGCCAATCTTTAGAATTGTGCGGTCTAAATCTAGACACGGATTGCTTCTCCCATGGAAAATTATACGTTACGTGTTCTAGAGTCGGAAAACCAGACAATCTCTATATCTACACAGACTATGGAACAACAAAAGATATTGTATCCCCACAAGCATTGTGAAATAAAATATTTTAGAAACGTGCACTTTCTCTTTTCTTTCTTTTCCATTTAACAACACTGAGCCACAGCAATGCGTGGCCGGGTACAGCTAGTGATATAATATAAAATATACAGTTCCACTTGAAATTTTGGACACACCTGTTCATGCAATGGTTTTGTAATGGAGATACCGTGACAGGGAGGGGCCAGAAGATTGCGACGTCTGGTTACATGAACTCCTGCCCTTATTAGAATTGCTTCAGTATCCTATTAAACATTGCAGGTTTTCCTTGCTCTGTCATTGCAAGGGTTAATAAGTTCAGCTGATCTCCTGGAGCTCTCCATCCTGAATTGTCTTAGCTGTTCTGTGTTGGCCCCTCTGATATATATGCTTGTCACTGGCACTTGGGAGTTGCCAGTGATAATTCTACTACCTGCATTGGTGGTGAAGGAGAATTCTGAATTAGTATCAGTCGGTTGGTGTAGTTTACAGTAGGTATCAGCATGGATTTGGTATTGTGTATTTATCCTAATCCTCTCCCATTTGGTTTACCCCTCCTACTGTTCCCTTGATTTCAACTTGGTTGTTTGATGAGTGCATTTGCATTAATGCAGTTTTCTTTTATCTCTGTCTGTTTTCCCTATCTGTCAAGTTTGTGTATTTCCTATACACTTCTGTTCCATACCTCCCTGGATGGGGGCAGAAACAGATCAGCGTGCATATAGGAGCATAGCAAGGTACAAGACCCTAGCATCTCCACCTAAAGGGGTAATCTGGGGTACAGGGATAGCCTAGGGTCCCCCTAGCTTGATGAACAAGGAATGAGCCAATTGCCACAGGGAAATCCTGCTACAGTATCATGACATGTTTTCTTTGTTCTTTTTGGAATGTGCACATTGTACAGGGTGGGCCATTTATATGGATACACCTAAATAAAATGGGAATGGTTGGTGATATTAACTTCCTGTTTGTGGAACATTAGTATATGGGAGGGGGAAAACTTGTCCAGATGGATGGTGACCATGGTGGCCATTTTAAAGTCGGCCATTTTGGATCCAACTTTATTTTTTTCAATGGGAAGAGGGTCATGTGACACATCAAACTTATTGAGAACTGCATAAGAAAAACAATGGTGTGCTTGGTTTATTTCCCATGATTGTGGAGCCTACTGACACAGACTAAGGGACCCTTTTAAACGCATAGGAAGCCTTAGCAGGTGTTTTTTGTTAATTATTTTAATTTACTGAGATAATGACTTTTGTGTTTTCATTGGCTGTAAGCCATAATCTTCAACATTAACAGAAATAAACACTTGAAATAGATCACTCTGTTTGTAATGACTCTATATAATATATGAGTTTCACTTTTTGTATTTTAAGAACTAAAATAAATTAACTTTTTGATGATATTCTAATTTAGTGAGATGCACCTGTAGTAGTGTACCTAGTGATCCCATAAAGAATATTTTTAATAAACACAGACCAGTGATAATCTGCTGTTGGGACCATCCAATGAGCTTTAAAATGGGGTTGTCCATGCGCCATTCTTGATATAAAGGTGTCACATGTGCCCAGTCTGTCTCCAATTATCCCTATGTGAGAATTCAAAGTACAGAAAGTTCAGGAATTTACACTGTAGAAAAAAATAGGTCAACAGTAATGGACATCTGTTCAAAGTATAAGAAAAGTTGGGGGTGTAATTTTTGAGTAATTTGTGTGATGTGGATTGTTTATTCACCCAAATTCCTTTGTATGAGAAGGCTGATACTGAAAAAATGAATATAGCACTTGTCTCGTTTGAGGTGCATTATATTTAGAGACACATGGGAAACATGAATCTCAATGTTTATGTCATCGGGCCCACCAAAGATGTTAGGCAACACTGAGCTACATCAAATACAGCAGTTCCTGTGGGTATTTCTGCAATATTTATAAGAACTTGTTTATTTTTCTAAGTAGTCTTCCTTTATCGGCACACGACACAAATGTAATGTAAACCAACTTAGGTATCCGATTGTGCTAATGAATTGCACAAGTGTTCCACCTGCAAGTCCATTTCAATCCATAGTCTATAGGAGCAGGAAGGATATCCAAATAATTGTCTGCATAAGTCATGATGAAGAGAAAGTCTTGTGAGGTCTCAAGTAACACTTGTGTACTAATGAAATAATCATGTGCCTAAAAGCTACGCTCTACGCAGACTCACTTAGCTAGTCAAATAAATAGACATTGTCTTTCATTTCCTCCTTTTCATCCTGATCTTGTGTTTCAGTGCGCAATCTTCCACCAGCTTTCAATTTTGTAGAAATATTCATGTGAAACATTTTGTTGATGGTTCTTCTTAAAATATACAACTTCTGGTCCAATTCATCAGTGATCAGTGAACCTTTGTAATTGCCATTACATACTTTCCTCATGAGATTTACAATACATGACCAAGAATGTGTTGTTTGCTGCAGTTAAGCAAAGGTCAGAGTAGGGTGTGATTCACATTTTCACAACAGGTTCCCTTCCTAGCTGACAAAAATTTAATGTTAGGTACATGTGGTGTAATGCAACCACCCCAAAAAAAATTACCAAACTAATATAAATAAACTAGGAACAAAATTCCATATATATATTGGTATATTAACCCCTATGAGAAAAATGATTTATATGTAAGTTATCTACAAAGTGTATTTTCCCACAGATGTATTCTGTTTGCACTGGCAGAGGTGCTGTGTTTGGGCAATTACTGTGAAGCCTGGCAAGCCTAGCTTCAGCTGTAAAGCCCCCGTCACACTAAGCGAGATCGCTAGCGAGATTGCTGCTGAGTCACAAGTTTTGTGACACAACAGCGACCTCAGCAGGAATCTCACTACGTTTGACACGTAGCAGCGACCAGGCCCCTGCTGTGAGATCGCTGGTGGTGTCGAAATGGCCTGGACCATTTTTTGATCATTGAGGTCCCACTGGGTAGAATGCATCGGTGTGTTTGACACCTTACCAACGACCTCGTTGGTGACTCAGAACTGAGCCACAGGGATTGAAGCTTGAAGAGGACAATTTGCATATTCCAGGTGCCTTCTGGGAAAAGCGAAGAGTCTCCCTCAGCTAGAAGATCGTTGGGTACAGCCGGGACCAGCTGCTTGGAAAGCATCGCCAAACCAGGGATTGAAGCTTGAAGAGGACAATTTGCATATTCCAGGTGCCTTCTGGGAAAAGCGAAGAGTCTCCCTCAGCTAGAAGATCATTGGGTACAGCCGGGACCAGCTGCTTGGAAAGCAATGCCAAACCAGGGATTGAAGCTTGAAGAGGACAATTTACATATTCCAGGTGCCTTCTGGGAAAAGCGAAGAGTCTCCCTCAGCTAGAAGATCGTTGGGTACAGCCAGGACCAGCTACTTGGAAAGCATCGCCAAACCAGGGATTGAAGCTTGAAGAGGACAATTTGCATATTCCAGGTGCCTTCTGGGATAAGCGAAGAGTCTCCCTCAGCTAGAAGATCGTAGGGTACAGCCGGGACCAGCTGCTTGGAAAGCATCGCCAAACCAGGGATTGAAGCTTGAAGAGGACAATTTGCATATTCCAGGTGCCATCTGGGAAAAGCGAAGAGTCTCCCTCAGCTAGAAGATCTTTGGGTACAGCCGGGACCAGCCGGGACCAGCTGCTTGGAAAGCATCGCCAAACCTCGATAGGGTATCACAAGAAAGAAGACAGACATCAAGTCAGCAGGGACAAGGAGGAGCATGGCAGATGTGACAACCTACATGGTGAGCTGCAACATGTGCTACATGTTCACAGATCGACCAGAAGATGAAACCAACGTCACCTGCCAGAAGTGTAGACTACTGGCTCTTTTAGAAGGAAAGGTGCGGGGACTGGAAGAAAGAATTGCGACATTAAAAGTCATCAAGGAAAATGAACACTTCCTGGACAGAACAGAAGCGTCACTACTGGTCACGGAAAGTGAAGGAAGCGTCAGAGAACCTCCAGAGGCAGACAAGTGGAGGCAAGTGACCAAAAGAAGCAAGAAGACCATGGAGACACCACCAACCACACAACTGAGAAACAGATTCCAAGGACTTGTGGAGGACGAAGATGGCACACCTAAGGATGAGGCACTACCAGCAAGCAAAGAAGAAAAGAGCACCCAGAAACACCCAGAAGCGACAAGAAAAAGGACAGCCAAGAAGGGAAGAAGAGTGGTGGTGGTGGGAGACTCACTACTGAGAGGAACAGAAGCAGCTATCTGCAGACCGGACATAACCGCAAGAGAAGTATGCTGCCTCCCAGGTGCGAAGATCAAGGATGTTACCGATAGGATACCGAAGCTCATCAGTTCCAAGGATGTCCACCCATTTCTTCTGATACATGTTAGCACCAATGACACGGCAAGGAAGGACCTACCGACAATCTGCAAGGACTTTGAAGCATTGGGGCTACAGATCAGTCGGGACCGCTGATCTCCTGACGGAAAGTGTGAACGGTGGACCGGGGAGCGGCGCCGCCGGTCGGGATGCTTCTGCTGCGAGCAGCCGCTCATCTCCCAGCTTGCAGCGGAAGTACCCGCACAGGCAGCGCCGCTCCCCGGTCCACCGTTCACACTTTCCGTCAGGAGATCAGCGGTCCCGACTGTAGCCGCATGGAGGTCAGCGGCGCCGCCGGTCGGGTCGCTGATTTCCGGCCGCGACCAATCAGCGATATGGGCGTCAAATTTAAACGCCGCTCTGCTGATTGGTCGCGACCGCCGGCCGCGACCAATCAGCGATTTTGGCGCCAAATTTAAACACCGCTTTGCTGATTGGTCGCGACTGCCGGCCGTGACCAAGCAGCGATATTGGCGCCAAATTTAAACACCGCTCTGCTGATTGGTCGCGGCTGCCGGCCGCGACTAATCAGCATTATTGGCGCCAAATTTAAACACCGCTCTGCTGATTGGTCGCGGTTGCCGCTCGCGACTAATCACCATTATTGGCGCCAAATTTAAACACCGCTTTGCTGATTGGTCGCGACCGCTGGCCGCAAACAATCAGCATTATTGGCGCCAAATTTAAATCCTGCTCTGCTGATTGGTCACGTTCGCTGGCCGCGACCAATCAGCATTATTGGCGCCAAATTTAAACCCCGCTCTGCTGATTGGTCGCGGTTGCCGGCCGCAACCAATCAGCTATTTTGGCGCCAAATTTAAACACCGCTCTGCTGATTGCGCCTGGTCGGCCGCATACATATTCTAGAATACCCGATGCGTTAGAATCGGGCCACCATCTAGTACAGCATATAAGAAGTTAAGCAGTCATAGACTAGAACTGGAATATTATTTGGATGGAAACGTTCAGAAACTACTGATTGGATTTAATATTCCATATAACGTTCACATAGCGATTATACACACCGATGGGCATTTTGGTTGTGCAAATGAATCCTGGGCGCATCGGCCAGATTTATTTTGTAGCCGATCAATGGTAAGTGGACTTGTGCTTAGCTTGGATCATCCATGGGGCATTGCCAGCTATAACAGGCTGTGCTCTGACTTTAGGAATGCCTTGGTAGAGTTCTCCAAAATGTGAATCATTTATGAAATGTCATATTTCATTTTAATACACCTTAATGAGACGACAGTTTCTCACTACTTAGAGCTTCCCACCTTAATTTATATTAACTTTGCTACAATTTATACTTTTGGACAGATCTTGGAACCACATTATTCCGGCAAGAAATCCCTTTTTTTACGCCAGCGTTCTGCAGTGGGGGAGTGGCAATTAACAGGCACTTCTTGGTGTCGATGTGTTTTTCTTCCCATAGCAACAGCACAGTCTTAAATGCAGCAGCTTTTAGTAAGCGGTCCAGCCTTGCACAGTAAATCTTTCTTTCACCACACTCAAGGGAGTGATTAACATTTTACATGTCAGTACACTCATAACCAACTACTCAGCGAGATGGCTACAGTTCAGTTATTCCCTTTGCCCTAAAGACGATTTGGCAAGACATGGAGCTGTTGTTAATCCCATCATCAAGATTAAATAATGGAACAGTACAGTCAAACTGGAATGATAGAAACACTTCAATTTGGTGTTGTGATGGACTGCGCTGTAATCTGAGTGAGTGATAGGCTTCACGGCGTGTTACTGGGTCAAACAGCAGATGAGATTGATTAAATTATCTCAAAAATAGTTTATCCAAGAAATGTGCGTAAACTGTATGTGTTAGAGGAGTTTGGAAAATTCAATAACCTTCACTATATCACCTTTCTGTTTATCACGAGGTTTCCAGTTCTTCTTCCAGAAATATTCCACTTTCCAAAGCAGCAATGTGCGTACTCTGTGTGTAGTAAGTAGCCAACTCTGCATGAATGATCCGTACACACACATCCTTTCATTGAAGATATTAAGTGCATAATATTAGGAAAATCATTTGGTTTTATGTGCAGTAAATTCACCATAAGGATAACGAATGCCCAAATACTATATCGGGAGTTAGCTCTAGAATTAGTGTATAGATCTGTTCTCATTCTAGAGGACTCTGCCGTATTATCTCCCGTCATGCTACACAAAACAACTCCATTTATCTTAGCTTATATGTCACCAAGAATTCCATGACACTTTACAGAAATTGTCATCACTGTCCCCAATGGGTCTCACAGTCTAAATTCCCTATAGTATGTTTGTGGAAACATGGAGAACATTGTCCTTGAACCCGGGACCCCAATGCTGCAAATCAACAGTGCTAATCACTGAACCTCCGTGCTACCGTGGACAAAGTTTATGATCACTGCCATCTTATCGTAGTAATATCATGAGGTGGAACTGCTTGTGAAAAAGGGGTTCTCCTAATCAATAACCCCTGCAAGCCTTCTTCTCTGTCCTTCTATACTATTTGGGAATATGCCAGACTCCTCATAGGATCCTATAGACTAGAAAGCTTGAAATATATTGCCCATCACATAAGAACAGTCTTGCACAGATACCAAATACTCTAATTCCAGGTCTGTCTAAAATCAGCAGCTGAGCAGAGTAAGGCGTTAAGCACTACGGTGTTTTTAATACTTGTGTTTGGCCATCAGAATATTTCAAGCTCTCTTCATAATGCCATGAGATATCCTAGAATATTCATAAGGAACATGCTTAGGGACAAAATATGGACTTGCTGGTTTTCCTAATGGGACAGCTCGTTTTCTAATTGGACAGCTAATTTAAATAACTATTATAGACAATCAAAAAAATTCTTCTGCTTTTTGTCACTTTACATCCCATACAGGAGACATGACTGTCGGGCTAAATAAAGAAACCTTACTGGTTTGTATGATCTTGATCAGAACAATAACTAACTTTGATGAGTGAGTGAATTGAAGGTATTCACAGTTTGAGGCAAGGATCACATCAGCGTAAAGGCTCACATCCGAGAGAATCGGGCCCATTATGCTAATCATACTCTGATCAAACTCTGATCAGAATTTGATCAGAGTGTGATCATAGTATGATCCAATTTTCCTGGATGAGAATATATATAAAAAAAGTCTCCATCTTCTCCATTCTGTAAGTCTGTGAATATCAGACTGCAAGTCTGATGTTTTCCACAGACTTATTGACTTGCATGGCCGAGTGCAATCCAAATATCGGATCCAGCTTGGGCATGCTGCAATTTACTCCTCATAGTGGCTCAGTCCGACTGCCCTATAGAATAGCATTGGTCCGAGTGTGAGCCAATGTTTTGTCGAATTGCACTCGGACTAAGTTAAATCCCCATTAAGAATTGTTGACACTGCATGTTTTCGCTGCTCGAAAAATGTGGCATCTTACAGTTCCAGCAAAGTAAAAGGTATCTATAGAAATTTCATGGCCATTGTGTTTTTACAAAGTCACTGGCAAAGTACTGGAGGGGAGGTATGTTTCACTGAGGCTATTAGATTCAGTGATTTGAAACCTAGAAGTTTGTTCCCGCACTGAGAGGGGTTAATTGACCATTTTTAATGGGCTAGGTTTTATGTGAACAGCTGTATAACATATGGGAGGCTGTTCACCATATCTCCACCCCAGTTTGGGGTCTAGAGGATAAATAGCCAGCCTTTTGAGTCATTGGGTGTTCAGTGGGTCTAGAAGCGACACCTCCAGTAAAGTGTTCTATTAAACTGTGCTGAACCCAGTTGTATCCTGAGCGGGTGGATCCCCACAGACGTATGGACTGTGCTGTACATTTTCTGCTTTCCAGTTATGCCAGAAAGGCCGTGTTTGTTTTGTTGAACTTTACATTTGTTTATGCTGTACTTTAACCCCTTCATGACTGGAACATTTTCCGTTTATGCGGGTTTTTTTGCTCCCCTTTTCCCAGAGTCATAACTTTTTTATTTTTTGGTCAATATGGCTGTGTAAGGACTTATTTTTTGCGGGACAAGTTGTACTTTTGAACAACATCACTGGTTTTACCATATTGTTATACTGGAAAATGGGAAAAAAATTCCAAGTGCGGTGAAATTGCAAAAAAAGTTCAATTCCACAAATGTTTTTTTTTTCCCCACATTCACTGAATGCTAAAACTGATCTGCCATTATTATTATTCAGGTCATTATCTACTTTGTATCTACCAAACATGTATATGTATAGTGGTGAAAAAAAAATCAAAAATTTGCTAAAAAAGGCGCCATTTTCAGAGACCTGTAGCATCTTCATTTTTCGTGATCTGGGGCTGGAGGGGGATTATTTTTTGTGCACCGGGCTGACGTTTTTATTGATGCCATTTTGGGGTAGATACGATGTTTTGATCGCCCGTTATTGCATTTTATTGCAATGTTGTGGCGACCAAAAAAACGTAATTCTGGCATTTAGAATTTTTTTCTCGTCACGTTGTTTACTGATCGGATTAATTCTTTTATCATATTAATAGATCGGGCGATATTGAACGCAGCGATACCAAATATGTGTATGTGGTTTTTTTTTTTACTGTTTTATTTTGAACGGGGCAAAAGGGGGGGATTTAAACTTTTATATTTTTTTTATATTTTTAAAAACATTTTTTTTACTCTTTTTGCTTGCTTCTATAGTTTCCATAGGAGACTAGAAGCTGCAGTTGTCTGATCTGATTTGCTCACTTGCAATGACCGCCGACCACTGGGTGGCGCTCATAGCAATGACAACCATCTGCAGACCCCGGGTTGTCATGCCAACCTATCGGTGACCCGCTATCAAGTGACAGGGTCGCCAATGGGCGGGGCCAATGACGCGCTTCCCGGAAGCGCAAGTTAACGTGTTAAATGCCGCTGTCAGAGATTGACAGCGGCATTGAACTAGTTAACAAGTGCAGGTGGATCATGATTCCACCTGCGTCTGTTGCAGGCACATGTCACCTGTATAGATCAGGAAAACCAGGAGTGGAGCAATCAGAGGAAAAGTATAATAGAAACACGTCATCACTTCTGCCTTTATCACCCACTCCTGATATTGGCTTACAAATACTGAGGTAAAAAGGTCACCAAATGCTTAACGTGTCCATGGGGCCATAGGCTACGTTCCCACGATGAGTTTTTGATGTTGCAGAAAAAGTGACATGTGCCTTTTTACAGAAAGTTGTTGGAAAAACTTGAACACTCAAAATGCTAAACATAAGAAGAGCAAAGTACCGTATTTTTCGGATTATGAGACATTTTTCACCCCAAATTTGGGAAGAAATTGGTGGTGCATCTTGTAATCGGCTCCCATGATCTCAACCTGTGCATGTGCCACCTCCGGTGGGCATTTTCCCAATGTCCACCACAGTGAAAACAATGGGAAGTGCGGGGACTCCACCATCATTTTCTAAAAGTCCGGGGCCCGCCGCAGCCTTGCACTGCCAAACACCCCCTCCGCCCATTCCGAAGCCCACAGCATCGCCCTACTCCTGCCACCGCTGCCAGCTTCCCTGCCTCATAGAATCCCGCTCCACCACAACCGCCTCCCTCCCCAGTAAGCTATCGTAAAATTGGACTATAAGATGCACCACCATTTTATTAAAACATTTTTTTTTCCTATTTTCCTCCCCAAATTTTTTAATGCATCATGAAATTCAGTGTGAACATAACCTAACAGTCCAAATGTTTTACTAGTAGTTTTTAACTGTTTCAGTACCATTATCTATCTTAAATGGAACTCTGGTTAAAATTGTGTTAAACCTTTTGTAGGGCCTGAGGTGATGGTAAATGAAACAACAATTCAAAGAACACCAAAAAATCCCTGGTTCCTACATTGTTCCATCAGGCTCATTGGGCTACAAATATTTCATTAATAAAGAAATATTGGATGACACAGTATTGGCACACCGAGCCGCCAATGACGTTCTAGACCTAGTCAAGCAGCAAGCACAAAAATTATCATGCTAATATTCTTACGTTTAACAGGACATGATTCATTTTTTTAGTTGCTTTACAAATCTTTACAAAGTTTATGGTACAGATGTGAATTAGCTTAATTTTTAATGTATATAATTAAAGGCTTAGGTTACCCTCAAACATCATATGTAGGAGACTAGGCTATAGGATCAGCAGCCAAACCATAGAGTTTTATGAATAATATAATACGTAAATGAGAACAGAAATGATTCCATTCCTGTTATCTAAGGCTGGACGCCAACTCGCACCCTGTCTCTTGGTGCATGAAGAATTGTTTCACTTATAACCATTCAAGAAACCATGTGAATGTATTTCCCAAAGTGTTACAGATGGTTTTCCAATACACTGGTTTTGTTCAGCAAGTGTAACACAGATCTAGCCAGCCTTTGGGTACCCGGCAACATCTGTAAACCCTTTTTTTTTTTTTTAACTTCTACCAATATCATTAAAAATGGAGGACAGAAATAGCCCAAAGTAGCACAATGAACTGATCATAAGGTTACCAATCTAATTGTCAGATGCATGTATCCCCTGAATAGTAAAAACCATACCAATCGCTGGACGTCATGGGATCGAGATGGATTACGTCGTAGCTGAGGGAATTTTTTTTAATAATAAATTGGTGACTGAGGGAGTGTTTCTTGTCTTTGTTTATTTAATTCTCTCTTTTTATGTTTTTCAGGTTCCCATTTCTGGACTACTTCTGATTCCCAGGACTACTTCGGATCTTCATGGGTTTTTTTTATTTTGTGTTTTTTATTAAATTGGTGAACGAGGTGTGGGGTAGTGTTTTTTAAATAAAATATTTTTTGTGTGTGTTTTTCTTTTAAATTACTTGGTTTGTAATGGGGGTGTCTGATAAATGCCTCTCCATTACTAATCCCTGGGCTTGATGCCAGCTGACATTACAAACTGACATCAACCCCATAAACCATTACCCTGATTATGAGTTTACGACTAGAGATGAGCGTTGTTCTACTCGAACTGTTCGCCAATCTCAAATTCGAGCTGTTTTGGGCGGTGTTCGAGCCGTTCGGCGAACACGAACAATTTGATAAAAATTCGGCTGTTCGAGGTTATGTTCGATAACTGTTCGTGCACCAAAATCATAACTGGATTTTTTCTCAGTAATGATGAAAATTAATGTTAATACGCAGTTTGAGTGTACAGCGGGGTGGGGGGAGGGGCAGGGGATGGATCTCTGCAGGAACAATGAAGATCTCCATTTTTTTTTCTCTTTCCCACATTTGCAGTGGGGAGGTGCAATCTGTCAGCCTATCAGCAGTGCACACACGGAGCGAAGTGCTTTTTTTCACACAAGCAAGGGCATGTGTCATTGGCAGTGTATGTCACATGTCCTTGCCCTATAAGACCAAGCCATTTTCCCCGTCGCCACCATTTTCTCACTGCTGCAGCTGCGTGTTAGACGGCACCGCTGTTGCTGTGTGCGCTATACCTTGTTAATTTCAAGCCAATTTTCGCACAAATATACAGATAGCTTGGGAGTAGGGAATAGTTGTGATTGCAGTCCTTTTAAGGACTAGGTTACAGCATTTCCTACGACTTTTATCAGGGAGGTCTGTGCTCTTAAATAGATAGGTTGTGGGAGTAAAGACTAATTGTAATTGGAGTCCTTTTCAGGACTAGGTTACATCAGTTCCTATCAGTTTTTGCCAGGCAGGTCTGTGCCAGTGCTGTGCAAGTTTTTTTCACAGCATTTGGCTGAATCTAGCAAAGCTAATCCTTTTTGGCCTATTGCAGAGTGTGTTAGTCAGTGGAGTAGCGTATCTGGGCTGCAAGATATACCACCTGTGTATAGAATACCAATTTTTTTACTGCACCTAGTGAAGTAAAATCTTTTGGGCATAGCATCATTCTATTAGTCCATCTATACTGACCTCCATCAGGTTGCAAATTAAAACTAATTTTTATCTGCATCTACAGTACCTCTGAAAAAATATTTGGGCTTCTAGCTGTGTGTGGGACTTGTTGTATTAGTCCATCTATACTGACCTCCATCAGGTTGCAAACTGAATATATTTTTTTCTGCATCTACCTCTGAAAAAATATTTGGGCTTCTAGCTGTGTGTGGGTCTTGTTCTATTAATCCATCTATACTGACCTCCATCAGGTTGCAAACTGAATATAATTTTTTTCTGCATCTAGCTCTGAAAAAATATTTGGCCTTCTAGCAGTGTGTCGGACTTTCTCTATTAGTCCATCTATACTGACCTCCATCAGGTTGCAAATTAAAAATAATTTGTATCTGCATCTACAGTACCTCTGAAAAAATATTTGGGCTTCTAGCTGTGTGTGGGACTTGTTGTATTAGTCCATCTATACTGACCTCCATCAGGTTGCAAATTAAAACTAATTTTTATCTGCATCTACAGTACCTCTGAAAAAATATTTGGGCTTCTAGCTGTGTGTGGGACTTGTTGTATTAGTCCATCTATACTGAGCTCCATCAGGTTGCAAACTGAATATATTTTTTTCTGCATCTACCTCTGAAAAAATATTGGGCTTCTAGCTGTGTGTGGGTCTTGATCTATTAATCCATCTATACTGACCTCCATCAGGTTGCAAACTGAATATAATTTTTTTCTGCATCTAGCTCTGAAAAAATATTTGGCCTTCTAGCAGTGTGTTGGACTTTCTCTATTAGGCCATCTATACTGACCTCCATCAGGTTGCAAATTAAAAATAATTTTTATCTGCATCTACAGTACCTCTGAAAAAATATTTGGGCTTCTAGCTGTGTGTGGGACTTGTTGTATTAGTCCATCTATACTGACCTCCATCAGGTTGCAAATTAAAAATAATTTGTATCTGCATCTACAGTACCTCTGAAAAAATATTTGGGCTTCTAGCTGTGTGTGGGACTTGTTGTATTAGTCCATCTATACTGACCTCCATCAGGTTGCAAACTGAATATATTTTTTTCTGCATCTACCTCTGAAAAAATATTTGGGCTTCTAGCTGTGTGTGGGACTTGTTGTATTAGTCCATCTATACTGACCTCCATCAGGTTGCAAATTAAAAATAATTTGTATCTGCATCTACAGTACCTCTGAAAAAATATTTGGGCTTCTAGCTGTGTGTGGGACTTGTTGTATTAGTCCATCTATACTGACCTCCATCAGGTTGCAAACTGAATATATTTTTTTCTGCATCTACCTCTGAAAAAATATTGGGCTTCTAGCTGTGTGTGGGTCTTGTTCTATTAATCCATCTATACTGACCTCCATCAGG
This sequence comes from Phyllobates terribilis, assembly GCF_046119375.1. Lineage (NCBI taxonomy): Eukaryota > Metazoa > Chordata > Amphibia > Anura > Dendrobatidae > Phyllobates > Phyllobates terribilis. Next base: position 293,981,004 of record NW_027362761.1, on the reverse strand, counting down.
TTGCAAATTAAAAATAATTTTTATCTGCATCTACAGTACCTCTGAAAAAATATTTGGGCTTCTAGCTGTGTGTGGGACTTGTTGTATTAGTCCATCTATACTGACCTCCATCAGGTTGCAAATTAAAAATAATTTGTATCTGCATCTACAGTACCTCTGAAAAAATATTTGGGCTTCTAGCTGTGTGTGGGACTTGTTGTATTAGTCCATCTATACTGACCTCCATCAGGTTGCAAACTGAATATATTTTTTTCTGCATCTACCTCTGAAAAAATATTTGGGCTTCTAGCTGTGTGTGGGACTTGTTGTATTAGTCCATCTATACTGACCTCCATCAGGTTGCAAATTAAAAATAATTTGTATCTGCATCTACAGTACCTCTGAAAAAATATTTGGGCTTCTAGCTGTGTGTGGGACTTGTTGTATTAGTCCATCTATACTGACCTCCATCAGGTTGCAAATTAAAAATAATTTTTATCTGCATCTACAGTACCTCTGAAAAAATATTTGGGCTTCTAGCTGTGTGTGGGACTTGTTGTATTAGTCCATCTATACTGACCTCCATCAGGTTGCAAACTGAATATATTTTTTTCTGCATCTACCTCTGAAAAAATATTGGGCTTCTAGCTGTGTGTGGGTCTTGTTCTATTAATCCATCTATACTGACCTCCATCAGGTTGCAAACTGAATATAATTTTTTTCTGCATCTAGCTCTGAAAAAATATTTGGCCTTCTAGCAGTGTGTCGGACTTTCTCTATTAGTCCATCTATACTGACCTCCATCAGGTTGCAAATTAAAAATAATTTTTATCTGCATCTACAGTACCTCTGAAAAAATATTTGGGCTTCTAGCTGTGTGTGGGACTTGTTGTATTAGTCCATCTATACTGACCTCCATCAGGTTGCAAATTAAAAATAATTTGTATCTGCATCTACAGTACCTCTGAAAAAATATTTGGGCTTCTAGCTGTGTGTGGGACTTGTTGTATTAGTCCATCTATACTGACCTCCATCAGGTTGCAAACTGAATATATTTTTTTCTGCATCTACCTCTGAAAAAATATTGGGCTTCTAGCTGTGTGTGGGTCTTGTTCTATTAATCCATCTATACAGACCTCCATCAGGTTGCAAACTGAATATAATTTTTTTCTGCATCTACCTCTGAAAAAATATTTGGCCTTGTAGCAGTGTGTCGGACTTTCTCTATTAGTCCATCTATACTGACCTCCATCAGGTTGCAAACTGAATATATTTTTTTCTGCATCTAACCCAGCCAATAGTTTTGGCCTAATACCACAGTTTGGCCACTCAGCTCTGCTCGGTTACCATCCATTGTTTTTTTGTGCAAACAACTCCAGAGTTGTGAATTAGTTAACCACCAAAATGAGTGGAAAAAGGCCTGCTGCTGGTGGAAAGGGGAATAGGCGTGTTGGGAAGGGGAAAAAAGGTTGTGTCCGTGGGGTAGGTGTTAAAGCAACAGTAACATCTGCAGAAGAAAGACCATCTTCCAGCCAAACTAAAATGTCTACTTCTTTTAGCGGACAATGTGATAAGATCCCTTTCTTACGGCCACGCCAATCACTACAAATTCCAGATGAGGCACAAAAACAGCAGGTGCTTCAACGGATATCAAGTGCTCCTTTAAGTGGGCTCTCCTCCACATCAACTTCAACATCACAAATACTCCAGTCCTCAAAGGTGTCACCCAAATCGCACTTGCTTCCTCACAGCTCCCAAATCTCCAGCTGCCCGTCTGAGTATGAGGTAGAACAGATGGTTGAGTCTGCAGAGCTGTTTACTCATACTATAGCCTGGGAATCAGAGGTCGACTCCAGCGCTTCTGTGAATCCAGACGAGGAAATGATCTGCACTGATGCCCAGAATCTTTATGAGTCGGATCCAGGACCAGACGCAGAAGGTTCTGACCATAATGTAGACCCTCATTCCCAAACTGTAACTCCTGTTGGTGGAGACAATGAGGAAGACGATGATAAGACTCAAATACCTGATTGGAGCGACAACTTTAGTTTTTTGTCAGGGCAGGAACAGGTTGGCTCTGAGGACGACGGGTGTGATAACACACAGGGTGATGATGATGAGGTTGGAGATCCCACTTACTGTCAACCCACAGTCAGCCAAGAGATGAGGTCAGCAGAGGAGGTGGAGGAAGATGGTAGTGACGACGAGGTCAGGTTGCGCCTTCCTGGACAGAGACGTAGTACTGGAAGCACGTCAACAACTGCATCCTCAAACACAACTCTGCCTCTCACCACAAGTCGTGGTGGCTCTTCAGGTCGCATGGGTGCTAAGCCTTGCATAGCCTGGGCATTTTTTCAGATCGATAAAGATGACCCAACTCGTGTTATCTGTAACATTTGTCAGCAAAAGCTAAGTAGAGGCCAAAAAATACATAGTTTGAGTACTTCATGCATGAACCGGCACATGGACATGAAGCATAAGTTGCAGTGGGAAGCTCAGTGTGCTACAATGCGGCCTAGCCGGCCGGGCCAACCACCGTCTGCCATATCTTGTGCATCCGCGGCCTCTTCATCCTCTGTGACTGGGGGGACAGCAGTCACACCTGTTTTGGGGCGCAGACCTGCCACCTCTTTACCCGCAACAGCCAGCGTGATTGGCAGGTCATCATTTTCTTTGGAGGTGGTAACAGCAGCTGGTGTTGAGCGCTGTCCGACATCGATAGCACCACCTTTGGATCAAGGCAACCTAACATGTCCGCCTGCATCTTCCTCACAGACCGGCAGTTTGCCGGGGACACCCTTATCAACCCCGTCTAAGCACAATAGCCAGCCCTCGGTCCCTCAGATGTGGACAAGTAAAAGACCATTTCCTCCTAGCCATGAGAAAGCTAAGAGGTTGAATTTCACCATCTGCAAGCTCTTGGCTACAGAAATGCTGCCTTTCCGCCTGGTGGACACAGAGGATTTTCGAGACCTTATGTCCGTCGCAGTGCCCCAGTACCAGATGCCCAGTCGGCACTACTTCTCAAAGAAAGGTGTGCCTGCACTCCACCAGCATGTCGCACACAACATCACCGCTTCTTTGAGAAACTCTGTGTGTGACAGGGTGCATTTCACCACAGACACTTGGACGAGTAGGCATGGACAGGGGCGTTACATGTCGCTGACTGGGCACTGGGTAACTATGGTGACAGCAGGACAAGGGGCTGCTGTCCAAGTCTTGCCGTCCCCACGAGTTGTGCGTCAATCCTCTTTATGTCAAAGTTCCTCCACTGCTTCTGCCTCCTCAACCTCCTCTCGGTCTTCCACCTGCACCCAAAGCCTGTCTGGTCATGCCACAAGCTTTCTAACTGCGCAGAAGGGATCCTGCACACCTCCTTACTATGCTGGCAGTAGGGCTCAACGTCATCAGGCGGTTTTTACATTGAAATGTCTGGGAAATGTGAGTCACACAGCTGAGGAGTTGTGGTCAGCTCTGGAGAACCAATTTCATGAATGGTTGTCTCCACTGGACCTGAAACCAGGGAAGGCCGTGTGCGACAATGCTGCAAACCTGGGTGCGGCCCTTCGCCGGGGCAATGTCACACACGTGCCTTGTATGGCTCACGTGTTGAACCTGGTTGTCCAGCAATTTTTAGCCCACTATCCCAGACTAGATGGCCTTCTGCAGAGGGCACGGTCGCTGTGTGCTCACTTCCGCCGTTCGCATCCCGCAGCTCAGCGACTTACATCTCTACAGAAGTCGTTGGGCCTGCCACTTCACCGACTAAAATGCGATGTGCCTACCCGGTGGAATTCAACTCTGCACATGTTGCAGCGACTGTGGCAGCACCGACAAGCCCTGGTGCAATACGTTCTGACGTATAGCCTGGGCCAACGAGATTCAGAGGTGGGGCAAATCACGCTGGAGGAGTGGTCTCAGATCAGGGACCTATGCACCCTTCTGCACAGTTTTGAAATGGCGACGAAGATGTTTAGTGCTGACGATGCCATTATCAGCATGACTATTCCGGTGATTTACATGCTGGAGCACATGTTAAACAGAATTCGGAGTCAGGTGGTGGCACAAGAGGAGGTGGAGGAAGTAGAGGAGGAAGAGTTGTATGCGGAAGGGCTAACATCTGCAAGGTCCAGACGGTCGGCAGCACCAAGGCGGCAGGCATGTGAGGGTGGGGGAGATGGTTTTACCAGGGTGCATGGTAGCAGCCAAACTAGTGAGGAAGGTGCAGGAGCCCAGGAAGAAGTGGAGGACGAACTGATGGAAGACTCATCAGATGAGGGAGACCTTGATCACATTTCTGTTGTGCGAGGTTGGGGGAGAGGACAGAGGAAGGAAGCATGATTGTTACCTCGCCACCAACACAACAGGGACTTGGTGCTCCTGGATGCGCAACACACATGAGTGCCTTCTTGCTGCACTACCTGCAACATGACCCTCGAATTGTGAGAATTAGAAATAATCCTGACTACTGGGTTGCCACACTGTTAGATCCCCGGTACAAAAGTAAATTTGCAGAAATTATTCCTGCCATAGAAAGGGATGCACGCATGCAGGAGTATCAGCAGAGACTGTTGCAGAATCTTACATGTGCTTTTCCACAAAATACCAGTGGTGCACGTAGTGAATCTCACAGTTCCAACTTGCCAACCGTGGGACCGTCAAGTGTTCAGCACTCAAACCGTAACAGAACCACAGTATCTGGTGGTAACATCAATTTTGCGGAATCATTTCACCACTTTTTTAGCCCATCCTTTGCAAGGCCACAGGAGACAAGAAGTCTGACACATAGTCAACGCCTAGAGACGATGGTACAGGAGTATCTCCAAGTAAACATTGAAGCCACGACTGTGTCACTGGACCCTTGCTCTTTTTGGGCTTCCAATCTGGATAAATGGCCGGAGCTAGCCACTTACGCCTTGGAGATCTTGTCATGCCCCGCAGCCAGCGTTCTGTCTGAACGTGTGTTCAGCGCTGCTGGTGGTGTGCTGACAGATAAGCGCACGCGGCTCTCCACTGATAATGTAGACAGGCTCACGTTCATAAAGATGAACAAATCATGGATCCGAAACGACTTTTCTACCCCTGTGTCATCCTGGGGAGAGTAAAAGCTTGATGATTGGTTAAAATCACCCTACCAACCGTTTTAAGCTTTCAAATTACTAATCATGTTTATCTGTATCTTGACTGGAAAATAATTTGGGCTTTGTAGCAGTGTGCAGCACTGATCCTATTAGGCCATCTATAATAAGCTCCACCAGATTTAAAATTAAAAATAATTTTTAGCTGCATCTAGTCCGGAAAATAATTTTGGGGCTCCGAGATGCGCAAGACACATAAGTGCCTTCTTGCTGCACTACCTGCAGCATGACCCTCATATTGTCAGAATTCGAAGTAATCATGACTACTGGGTTGCCACACTCTTAGATCCCCCAAACTTTTCGATCAACCTTTTCATTTTAATAAAGACCAAAAAAATGGTCATTTTTGAAATTATAAGCATTAGCAGGTTGTTAGAAACTGAAATCAAACAGTTTTCAACTCAAAACTTTATTCTAGGTGATGTTACATTTTCACATAGGACCCCTTGTTCGAAAGGAGCTTCTGAACTCTCTCGTCCATTGAATTTGTCAGGTTTTGGATGGTTTCTGCTTCAATTGTTTTGCATGAGGACAGAATACCCTCCCAGAGCTGTTGCTTAGATGTGAACTGCCTCCCGCCATCATAGACACTCCTTTTAATGATGCTCCAAAGGTTCTGAATGGGGTAGAGGTCAGGGGAGCATGGGGGTCACACCATAAGTTTGTCCCCTTTTATGCCCATATCAGCCAGAGATGCAGATGTTTTATGTGCAGCATGAGATGGTGTATTATCATGCAGAAAAATGATCTTGCTGTGAAATACACGGTTCTTCTTCTTGAACCATGGCAGGAAGTGCTGTTTGAGAAAATCCACATACATTATGGAGTTCATCTTTAGCGCCTTCAGGGATCCTAAAGGGGCCGACAATCTCTCTCCCCATGATTCCAGCCCAAAACATTACTCCACCTCCTCCTTGTTGGCGCTGTAGCCGTGTTTGCGTGGGGTGTCCATCAACCAGCCATCCTCCACTCCATCCATCTGGACCATCGAGCGCTGCACGGCACTCATCCGTGAACAAAACAGTTTTGAAATCAGTCTTCATGTAATGTTTGGCCCACTGGAGCCGTTTCTGCTTGTGTGAAGTGGATAGAGGAGGTCGACAGGATGGCGTATGCACAGCTGCAAACCTCTGAAGGACCCTGCATCTTGTTGTTCGGGGGACGTTGGAGGCACAAGCAGCTTCAAAAACTTGTCTGCTGCTATGACAAGGCTTTTTTGCCGCTGCTCTTTCAACCTGACGTAATTGCCTGTAGGAAAGAGTCCTCAATTTGCCCTTATCAGCACGCACACGTGTGTACTGTGAATCAGCTACATACTTCTTGATTGCCAAGACACTTCATCCTGATCATCGCACAATGTTGATTGTAGTCATGCCTTGACCTAAACACTCCACAATTTGTTGCTTCTCAGCAGCCGACACATCCTTTTTCTTTCCCATTTTGGCAGAAAATGTAGGCTGCTGAATAATGTGAGAGAGCCTTCTTAAGTAGTCTTGCCTTTCATTGGACACACCTGACAAACTAATTAGCACTGGTGTCTGCAATTGCTTACAGTGATATAAAGAGCCCTGACACACATCACCATCAATGAGTTTAACTGACAAACAAACAAATTCTTCCCTTATCACTCCTAAACACTTTTTGCATAATAATTTGGAACACAGTGTACATGTGCTTTTCCACAAAACACCAGTGGTTCACGTAGTGAATCTTACAGTTCTAACTTGCCAACCGTGGTCTGTATGGAGTTGTTCAATAAAGGGCCCAAAATTAAGATAACATAGATGGGAGAGGTCTCTATGAATAGGAATTCCTAAGTATTTGATACCCTGTGAGGGCCAGGCAAAGGGAAAGTTGGACTGGATGGAATCCTATATGGATTTGGGGAGGGAGACATCGAGGGCCTCAGACTTCGCTGCATTGATTTTAAAATTTGACCATGTAACAAAGTGATCTATTTCAGCCATAACAGCATGGATGGATATATGTGATTGAGTGATATATACTAGGACATCATCAGCAAATAGAGAGCACTTGTACTCGGTGCCTCCCACCTCAATCCACCTAATATTGGGGTTATGGCGAATTGATGAGAGCAGGTGCTCCGTCACTAGGATGTATAAGAGAGGGGACAGAGAACATCCCTGCCTTGTCCCATTGGTGATTGTGAAAGGTGATGAAAATGTTCTGACGCGCCCCCTGGGCCTTGAGACACCCGGAGCAGGACCCTTTTTGGTGAATGCTGGTGGTTGTAGTCTCCGTGGCGGCAACCCGGTTCCGTGGCTCAGGGCGGTCAAACCAGTGGCGGAACTATTTATGTGGTTTTGATGTTTAAATGTCCGACTACGCCACCCGTGGATTGCGGTCAGAGTGAACCGCCGCTCCAGGGCAGACCGCTGAGGCTGGTGTTGTGGGTGCAGCAGAGCGTAGCATAACTCCCCACGGGAGGAGTATAGCCTCAGGGCAGTGTATGCGGAGGATGGGGGTGATGGTGCAGGGCAGCAGCAGTAATGACACGGAGTCAGTGATGCAGTCCAGGGCCTTTACTCACAGTTCTTATTATCCAGACCACGTCTGCAGGTAACGGCTGCCCACGTCGTACTGTGCTCACCAGGTGAGGGGCTCAGACAACTCCCACATAACTTTGGAGCGCTTCACAGGACCCCCTTTGTGTGTCCTTTGTCTGGCCTTTCTTACCAACCCTTCTGTCCGGCTGCCTCGGGCCTCCTCTTGGTAAACTTGGCGCCAGTTTCCCTGACCCTATGTGGTGCCTTCCTAGTGGGTGTAGCGAGGGGCTGCGCCACATAAAATGTCACAGCCTCCTGTTTCTAGCTAAGGGTCGTTTCCTGCCTCCACTAGTTTCGGGGACCGGTCTCCCCCTTTGGCCTGACCCCTCCACGCAGGTGGATTCTGGCGTGCGGTGGCGACTCGCCCGTCCGCACCCCTGAGATCCCTTCGTTCCTCGTTCCTGGAGCCTTCTCCGCTCCTCTTCCTTCCTTCTCCCTCTTCCAGGCCTGGGCCTCTGTTACTAGGCCCGCCTCCGGAGCAGAGCTCATGCAGAGCCCCTGCTCCCTGCCACTTCTGCTCAGACTTCTCTGCACTGAACTAAGATGGTGCCCACCTTTTATACTCCCTTCTCAATGCACCCAGGAACTGCTTCCTCCCTGCTCCTGCACTACAGGGTTCCCCTTCCTCAGTGTTCCCTCCCCCCACTCCAGCCAGGGACAGGGACTGTCGTGCCCATCTCAGGGGCATATTGGTCGCCCTGCCCCACGGCAATGTGGTGTAATGCATGCAGGTGTCGGGTCCTGATCCACACTACATCCTTACCTGAGAGTGAGATATCACACCTCTGGGTGAGGTGCAATACCTCTGTAGCAACCGAGCCCTCAGGGTGCTACAGTTCCATTTATCTTCAGCCTAGGTGACGTATTGCGATACAGGGCCGTGATTTTGGCTATAAAAGGGTCCCCTAGACCCCTACCCCAAGCTTTTTAAGAGAATCATATATGGCGTGCCAGGAGACTCTATGGAATGCTTTCTCAGCATCCAACGAGAGTATCTAATTACAAATTTTTAACTGCATCTAGCCCAGGAAATACTTTGTGCCTAGTAGCAGGGTCTGTTAGTCAGCGGATTATCCCGGCTGTTAAGCAAGCTACACCACCTGTAGTTTGGACACTTAATTTTTTCAAAGGAAATGCTTCGGGACCACGGGATACTCAGTGAAGAGCATCAGGAGGCACCCCAAGGCATAGGGGCTGGGACTGGCAGTAGGATGCCTTGCGGTGGACAGCCGAGCTCGATCCTTATAAAAGCTTTTTAACTGCAGCAGCTTTAGTGGACGCTACTGGAGCTGGAATTACGCGGCTGCTGGCATGAGACTTGCCCTCCAATAGATCCTTGTAAATGGATTTAAAGTGTATTCATTCAAATTAGAGAGACAATTTAAATTAAAAAGCTTAGAGCTGCCTCCACCACAGGGGGGCTCGCTCGACCCACCAGCGGACAGGCACCAGTATTGGGAGAGGGGGGCTGGCCATCAGGGTTCACCGCGGCTCTGGCACAAACCCGGCGACACGGAGGTGGCACGGGCAGGAGCGGACTGGCCGTGTCGGCTTCTCACTTTTTGGATTTTATAAGGGCATGACATGCCTATATCTGTGTCTCCCCCTCCTTTTACTCCTCCACCTCTTTTATTTTCGCATGACTATATGTACTTGTCACTTTTCCATGTGTTAGTTATGTCTTCTGAGCAGTTTGTCAGCTTTTGGACACCTTTGAAGGTGTTTTCTATGTGCTTCTATGTGTTTTTGTTTGCCTGCCATTGGTTTTAACGGTGTTCGAAGGTGTTCGTCGAACAGTTCGACGAACAGTTCGGCGAACACACGGGTGTTCGACGAACCGAACCGAACTCGAACACTACGGGGGTGGCTCAACACTATTTACGACCACACCAGGGCAATCGTAAGAGCCGTGGCAAAGTGCCAGAATTGGGGCATCTATGATGCGCTAATTCTGGGGTGGCTGCGTGCTTGTCTCTTTAGGCTAGGAAGGGCCCAATAACCAGGGACCTTCTCAGCCTATTAATATCAACTCACAGCTGTCTTCTTTGCCTTTGCTGGTTATCAAAACTGAGGCGTGACCCCACATCATTTTTTTTTATGGTCCCCCCATTTTTTTACAACCAGCAAAGGCAAAGCAGACATCTGTGAGCTGATATTAATAGGCTGGGAAGGTCCATGGTTATCTGGCCCTTCCTAGCCTGATATTATAAGTCCGCAGCTGCCTTCTTTGCCTTTGCCCCATATGATCTCCCATCCTGCCCCATATGATCTCCCATCCTGCCCCATCTGTCTCCATCCTGCCCCATCTGTCCCATTATCCTTCCCCATCTGCCCCATGATCCTACCCCATCTGTCCCATGATCCTGCCCCATCTGTCTACATCCTGCTCCATCTGTAGCATTATCCTGCCCCATGTGTCTCCATCCTGCCCCTCTGTCCCCATATTGCAGCTTGCCGCTTTCAGTACACAGAACAAGTTAAAAAAAAAGTTTATCCTTACCTGACCGCGGTCAAGCGGTGCCTGGCTCTCTCTTATCCATTTCAGACGCGGACACATCTACGCATGACAGTGATGTCATACGCCGGCAACGTGTGCTCCAACGTCAGCTGCCGGCCTGTGTTTGGCTGCCAGCTTGTAACTACAGTACAGACCAAAAGTTTGGACATACCTTCTCATTTAAAGATTTTTCTGTATTTTCATGACTTTAAAAATTGTACATTCACACTGAAGGCATCAAAACTATGAATTAACACATGTGGAATTATATATTTAACAAAAAAGTGTGAAACAACTGAAAATATGTCTTATATTCTAGGTTCTTCAAAGTAGCCACCTTTTGCTTTGATGACTGCTTTGCACACTCTTGGCATTCTCTTGATGAGCTTCAAGAGGTAGTCACCGGAAATGGTTTTCACTTCATAGGTGTGCCCTGTCAGGTTTAATAAGTGAGATTTCTTGCCTTATAAATGGGGTTGGGACCATCAGTTGTGTTGTGCAGAAGTCAGGTGGATACACAGCTGATAGTCCTACGGAATAGACTGTTAGAATTTGTATTATGGCAAGAAAAAAGCAGCTAAGTAAAGAAAAATGAGTGGCCATCATTACTTTAAGAAATGAAGGTCAGTCAGTGTGAAAAATTTAGCAAACTTTGAAAGTGTCCCCAAGTGCAGTTGCAAAAACCATCAAGCGCTACAAAGAAACAGGCTCACATGAAGACCGCCCCAGGAAAGGAAGACCAAGAGTTACCTCTGCTTCTGAGGATAAGTTTATCCGAGTCACCAGCCTCAGAAATCGCAGAATAACAGCAGCTCAGATTAGAGACCAGGTCAATGCCACACAGAGTTCTAGCAGCAGACACATCTCTACAACAACTGTTAAGAGGAGACTTTGTGCAGCAGGCCTTCATGGTAAAATTGCTGCTAGGAAACCACTGCTAAGGACAGGCAACAAGCAGAAGAGACTTATTTGGGCTAAAGAACACAAGGAATGGACATTAGACCAGTTTTAATCTGTGCTTTGGTCTGATGAGTCCAAATTTGAGATCTTTGATTCCAACCACCGTGTCTTTGTGCGACGCAGAAAAGGTGAACAGATGGACTCTACATGCCTGGTTCCCACCGTGAAACATGGAGGAGGAGGTGTGATGGTGTGGGGGTGCTTTGCTGGTGACACTGTTGGGGATTTATTCAAAATTGAAGGCATACTGAACCAGCATGGCTACCACAGCATCTTGCAGTGGCATGCTATTCCATCCAGTTTGCGTTTAGTTGGACCATCATTTATTTTTCAACAGGACAATGACCCCAAACACACCTCCAGGCCTCCACAGTCACCAGACCTGAACCCAATCGAGATGGTTTGGGGTGAGCTGGACCGCAGAGTGAAGGCAAAAGGGCCAACAAGTGCTAAGCATCTCTGGGAACTCCTTCAAGATTGTTGGAAGAGCATTTCCAGTGACTACCTCTTGAAGCTCATCAAGAGAATGCCAAAAGTGTGCAAAGCAGTCATCAAAGCAAAAGGTGACTACTTTGAAAAACCTAGAATATAAGACATATTTTCAGTTGTTTCACACTTTTTTGTTAAGTATATAATTCCACATGTGTTAATTCATAGTTTTGATGCCTTCAGTGTGAATGTACAATTTTCATAGTCATGAAAATACAGAAAAATCTTTAAATGAGAAGGTGTGTCCAAACTTTTGGTCTGTACTGTATTTCCGTGCGACTTTCCGCATGGCAATAGATTTTCAGTTAGTTCAGCTAGTGAACTTGCAGGATTCTTACGCTGGAGCCCAGTGAGCAGAGGGGCCCCGGTCCCCATACATTAGTAAGAGCAGTAATGCCCTCATGGTGGCCCTGACTTGAAGACAGTGTCTTTTAAAATCTTGCAGCAAGTTTTGGAGTTGATTTTGAGCCTTCAACCTAAAAGCGTCCAAATTGCTCGACTTCAATAATACCAGCCCATAGCAGTACGCCACCTCCACTTTGCAGGCATCTGAGTTGAAGTCTGTGCCCATTACTGATCTAACCACAAATACATCCATCTGGTTCATCAAGAGTCATTCTCATCTTATCAGTCCATAAAACAGTTAAAAAATTTGACTTCACATATTTCTTGGCCCAGTCTTGACATTTCAACTTCTGTGTCTTGCTCAGTGGTGGTCGGGTTTCAGCCTTCCCACACCTTGGCCATGTCTCTGAGCATTAAACACCTTATACTTCTCTAGGGAGGTTGCAACTTTGGAACATGACAGCACTTGAGGATAATGGGTTCCCGGTCACTTCACATTTAATTCTCTCAAATCCTTGGCAGTTAATGTTGGTCTTTTTTTCTCAACACGTTTTTTTGCGACCCTGTTGTCTATTTGCAACAAAAACGTTTGATAGTTCTGTGATCACGACCCATTATTTTAGCAATTTCAAAAGTGCAGCTATCCTCTGTAAGACTTTTAACAAATTTTGATTTTTCAGAGTCAGTTAAATCTCCTTTTGGCCTATTTTGCCTGAAGACAACATGCTGCCTACTAATTCTGCACACCTTGATAAAGGGCGTTGATATCCTTAGACTGCACCTTCCCTCATTACACAAATGCACATCATCTGATCTGCTTCATCCAATAAGCATTCAAGGTTAAACAGCCTGGAGTGAAGAATATGCTTAACCCTCCGTCACATACAATAGGCCTGACAGGCACATCTCTTTTACTTTCATTTCTCCTTCCTCACCAGATTGTGAGGAAATCCCCTCCCTCCAGGTAGTCTCCTAGTCTCTCTCTAGCAGCTCTGTGAAACCTCATACCACAGTTGGATTGCAGAGCTTCAGGAGGACAGATATAACTGCGCTAATCTCTCAGGCTCATTGTATGTGAACACGTCACACTCAATAAGGTTGGTATTTTATGTTTTTATTCATCACAATTGTTTATTTAGCTTGTTTTATGAATATATAGCACAAAGTGTGAGGATATTTCATAGAAATAAGGCAGATTAAAAAAGAAAGTGTGCTGCTCAGGCATATACAGTAGTTCCCTAACACATATTCCTTCTCTTGCTTCAGATTATCTGCTGAAATGGAGAGGAAAATGTACAATTTATCAAAAAACCTTGATGTTGAGGAAGTAACAAACATGCTGTTAGATGATGCAGACCCCACACTGAATGAGGATTTAGGTGAGGAAAGTGAGATTGATTCTCATGATGAGGTGGATGTGAAGTGGATTCTGAAACAGAGCAAGATGGTGACAGTGATGAGGATGAAGATGTAGAATCTTATTATATGGGAAAAGATAAAAAAAACAATGGAACAAGAAGCCACTCCAGAAAAAACGTAGGGAACCTCAAAACATTATTACTCACCTTCCTGCAGTTACAGGAACTGCAAGTAATGCAAAAACTGCAGTTGAATGCTGGAATAGTTTATTCACAGATGACATTTTGGACTCTATTGTCACATATACCAACCAATATATAGACATTATAAAGGACAAGTTCATCTGCAACAGAACCATCAAGGCCACAGATGAAATAGAACTGCGTGCTTTTTTTGGATTATTATACCTTGCAGGAGCTTATAGGGCAAATAGACAAAGTTTGGAGGAACTTTGGAGTAAAGATGGGGATGGAGTTGAAAAATTTGGCCTTGTTATGTCCATAAACAGATTCAAGCTTCTAATTCGTTGCCTTCGGTTTGACGACAGAACTACCCGAACCGAACGTAAAACACATGACCGACTTGCTCCAATTCGTGATATATTCCAAAAATTTGTTGAAAACTGTAAAAAAAGCTATTGCCCTGGGGAGAATCTCACTATTGACGAAATGCTCCCTGGTTTTCGTGGTAGATGTGCCTTTCGTCAATATATTCCATCAAAGCCTAACAAATATGGAATAAAAATGTATGCCCTTGTTGATGCCAGTAAGACCTACACTTACAACCTGGAAGTTTATGCAGGAAAACAACCAGAAGGTCCTTACTGTGTCAGCAACAAACCCAGTGATGTTGTAAAAAGACTGGCTGAGCCCTTATTTGGATCGGGTCGCAATATAACAGCTGACAATTGGTTTTCAAATTGTGATCTGATTGATTATCTGAAAATGCAGAAGCTTTTATATGTCGGAACTGTAAGAAAAAATAAAAAAGAATTGCCTACACAGTTTGTAAGTGTGAAAGGGAGACAACAGTACAGCAGTATGTTTGTGACGCGCCCCCTGGGCCAGTGCTATTTGGGGATTACCCGGAGCCGGATCAGATGGGGGTTGTAGTCTCCGAGTGGCGGCGACCCGGTCCGTGCCCAGGGTGTCAAACTCAGTGTGTGGCAGTCTTGATAGATGTTATTGGTGTTCTTTAGTGTCGACTACGCCACCCGTTGATTTGCGGTCAAAAGGCCGCCGCTGCAGCAGGGTCCGCTGAGGCTGTTGGTATGTGTGCAGCTTTGGTAGTATAACCCCCAACGGGAGGGGTATAGCCTCAGGGGGTCAGATGTAGAGGATGGTGGTTGTGCAGGTGCAGGAGAGCTAAGCAAGAAGACTCAGAGTCGGACTGTGCAGTTCAGGGGTTTTTACTTACGGGTGTTCTTATGGTCACTCTGGCCTGAAGCGACCACCCGAGCCGTGCTGCGTCCACCAGGTCCTGGACTCGGCCAACCCCCAAGCAATTCTGGAGCGTGGTCCTGAGCTCCTGTCTGACTTTCCCTCTCTTCTGGCCGTTCTCACTAGGGATCCACTTTTGTCCGGCTCCCTCGGGTCTCTTGGTGGGTACACCTCTTCTGGGTTCCCTGACCCTATACTTGGTATGCTTTCCTAGTGGATTTAGTGAGGGTCGTGGCAGATCCTGCCCACGACCTCCGGTCTCTGGCTAAGGTGTGCTTTTCTCTCTGCCAGCTTGGGATCCGGTACCCTGGGTGCCAACCCTTCACCCTGCTGTTTGTATTCTGGGGTCTTGGGGTTCCTTCTTCTTCTCTCTGGGTCCTTCTGACTCCTCTCTCTCTCTCTCAGACTTGGCCTTGGAGCTGGGCCCAGCCGGAACCACAACTCCCTGTCAGCCCTTCTGGCTGAGTTTCTCTGCTCTGCTACAGACTGACTCACTCTACAAAAGACTGACCCTGTCCTAAGATGGTGCCCACCTTATATACTCCCTCTATGTGTGAGCTCAGGTGACCAGCACCCAATGAGCTCCTAGCATTACCCAGACTGCTCCCCCTATCTGCCCCTACACTACTGGGATGTTCCAACCCCCTCCCACTCCAGCCAGGGACAGACACTATCGTACCTGCACATATATTGGTGGGAGTACCGTCGATCTGTCCCCCGGAAATGGGATGTATGTAGTGTATGCAGCTATCTGAGCTCAGTTCCACACTCCATCCTTACCCGGGAGTGGAATACCACACCTCTGGCTTGAGGTGTAATACCCCTGTAGCAGCCGAGTCCTCAGGGTGCTACATTCCCCCCTGGTAAATCACAGCACGTCCTCGGGCTGTAAGAGAACAAAAACATCCACAAACATACATTTTTTTTTTTCATAAAACGTAAACATATAAAACATCATATATTATCAGCATAAAGTTTTCATATAAAGCTTGTCATAAATAACACTCTTGTTCCTCCGGCCACGGTGCAACTTGTGACCGGGTAAAGTGCGACAGTCTCTTGTAGTAAAAACAACAGTTTCCTATAAAACCGGTAGGGGGCGCCTTAGAAAGTGCAACTATATACAAGGGAAGGTATGGCCACTCTCAGTCCTCGACCAGTGGGGAAAAGGGATGGCTGCTCACAGTCCTCAGCCTGTGGGGAGATGGGACACACTGGAACAGTTCACACTTGTCCCAACGGGGACCTTATTTTAAGTTAGCAGCATGGCATATACCCTGACGGGTAACTATGTACAGTCTCTTTACCGTACTTTAATGACGGCGTACTCCTGCTCCTCCTTCAGACCCGTCCGGATCCTCTTGCTCCTCTTCACACCGTAGCTCCTCCTCCGTCAGCCGGTGTACATGGAGGGCGTAGGGTCCTTTGGCACACTTGTGCCGGGTGAACGTGACCTCGTCCCCTACATATAGGTCACGACCTCTGTGTCCCTCCGGCAGATGGGACTCCACGTCTCTGCGGGTGACAAAGACGTCGCCGGGGGTGTGATGATCCCTGATGAAACCCCAACCGTGCTGCAGTTGGAATTTAATTACAGTCCCGGTGGCACGGGGACCGTGGGCTGCATGGGGGTTCCTCCTGGTCCGGCTCTTCTGCCCTGCGCTCTGTTCCTGCAGCCGTTGCTCACGGACCCGCCTCTCTCTTCGCTCCCGGTCGAAGACCTCTAACTGCTGCCGGCAGCACTCCGCACGCTCAGCTGCGGCTGCCCGAGTCTCTTGGGTGAATCCCATGAGGTCTCCTCCGGTGGGGTCCCACGCAAACTGCGCTTCCTCCAACGAGAGTGGGGTGATCTTAACGGGCTTCGGAACCGGAATCAGGGGCTCATCTAGGGGTCTTTCTTTCCGTAGTCGGGGATGGTGGTACTCCGGTGGCCACACAAAGGGCTGCCCATCCGGGCACGTGTGCTGGGCAAACAAATCTTCACCCAGGTGCGGCACTCTAGATGTTGAGGGCGCGGTGGTGGTGGCGGCGCCCGGGTTCGCCAGGCCTTGCGACCAGGCCTGGGGTACCCTGAACGTAAAGAGCACCGTGAAGACGGCGGCGCCCGGGGTTACTTGGCCCAGCGACCAGGCCGGTGGCTCAGTGGAGGTAGAGGGCGCTGTTGGTACTGCGGCGCCCGGGGGTACTAGACCTTGCGACCAGGCCGGTGGTGTTTCCTGCTTTGCCGCGCTCAGGGTTGAGGCGCGTGACGTCACAGGGGTCGCGGCCGCGGCTTCTGCTTGAGGCCTTGTCTGGAGCGGTGACGATGCAGCGACGGGCACGGCAGGGGGAATTTCGGGCTCTGCGACGGGGAGCTGGGGCAGGCACGCGGTTTCTCGGCTCGGGGTTGTGACGTCCCCTTTACCTGCCTCCATCTGTCCAACTCCCTTCTCGGCACCGTCTCCGGCCTTCACTCCTCCTGCACCATCCTCAGAGGCGGTCTGTCTCCTCGTCTCGGGTGGCGTGCTTCGCTGGCGGGTTCTTGCCTGCTGGGCCATCTCTCTGCTCCATGCGGCCAGTACGTCCCGCTGCACTCGGGCCATCCTCTGAGCCAAGCCCTCCAGTGCGGTCTGTGCACGCTCCCGGTCTCGGGGGAGCTGTGTCAGGATCTCCACTAGGCCTTCTGGGGTTGTCGCTTGCAACAGGCTCCTGACCACTGGGTCGGTGCTGCCTGCCTCTCCCTCCATCTCCGGGTACGGCTTCTCCGGAGTCCTCTCCAGACTTCTTGTCTCCGGGTGCGCTCTCTCCAGACTCCTCCAGGCTGCACCCATCTTCTCTGTTTTGTTCTGTCTCCGCCCACATTGAAGGTGGTCCCGGGGCAACTTTTTGATTGTCAGTTCCAGGGGCAGTTCTCTCACGCTGATGGACATCTCCAGCATCACAGTCTCTGTTGGTGGGGGCGGTTTCCGCTTTTGGCGCCATTCCTTGACCTGGCCCACGATGGGAGGTGACCTCTTGCCACCCTCTGGCACGCCCATAATGGCGTCCGCTCTTCCAAGGCGGGAAATCTTCTGGAAATGGCGGGAATCGTCTCCCAGTGGCGGGAAACTCCGCGGATGGCGGGAAAAAGCTGCAGATGGCGGGCAACCGGCGGGAAACGATCCGTGATGGCGTCCCATGGCGGGGACCCTCTGGAACCGGCGGGAGACTTTTTCTTAAGGTAAATTTGAACTTCTCTTCAGGCACGCAGTACCCGGTGGTTGTGGGCACGAAATCCTGCCGACTACGCCAAAGTTGACGCGCCCCCTGGGCCAGTGCTATTTGGGGATTACCCGGAGTCGGATCAGATGGGGGTTGTAGTCTCCGAGTGGCGGCGACCCGGTCCGTGCCCAGGGTGTCAAACTCAGTGTGTGGCAGTCTTGATAGATGTTATTGGTGTTCTTTAGTGTCGACTACGCCACCCGTTGATTTGCGGTCAAAAGGCCGCCGCTGCAGCAGGGTCCGCTGAGGCTGTTGGTATGTGTGCAGCTTTGGTAGTATAACCCCCAACGGGAGGGGTATAGCCTCAGGGGGTCAGATGTAGAGGATGGTGGTTGTGCAGGTGCAGGAGAGCTAAGCAAGAAGACTCAGAGTCGGGCTGTGCAGTTCAGGGGTTTTTACTTACGGGTGTTCTTATGGTCACTCTGGCCTGAAGCGACCACCCGAGCCGTGCTGCGTCCACCAGGTCCTGGACTCGGCCAACCCCCAAGCAATTCTGGAGCGTGGTCCTGAGCTCCTGTCTGACTTTCCCTCTCTTCTGGCCGTTCTCACTAGGGATCCACTTTTGTCCGGCTCCCTCGGGTCTCTTGGTGGGTACACCTCTTCTGGGTTCCCTGACCCTATACTTGGTATGCTTTCCTAGTGGATTTAGTGAGGGTCGTGGCAGATCCTGCCCACGACCTCCGGTCTCTGGCTAAGGTGTGCTTTTCTCTCTGCCAGCTTGGGATCCGGTACCCTGGGTGCCAACCCTTCACCCTGCTGTTTGTATTCTGGGGTCTTGGGGTTCCTTCTTCTTCTCTCTGGGTCCTTCTGACTCCTCTCTCTCTCTCTCAGACTTGGCCTTGGAGCTGGGCCCAGCCGGAACCACAACTCCCTGTCAGCCCTTCTGGCTGAGTTTCTCTGCTCTGCTACAGACTGACTCACTCTACAAAAGACTGACCCTGTCCTAAGATGGTGCCCACCTTATATACTCCCTCTATGTGTGAGCTCAGGTGACCAGCACCCAATGAGCTCCTAGCATTACCCAGACTGCTCCCCCTATCTGCCCCTACACTACTGGGATGTTCCAACCCCCTCCCACTCCAGCCAGGGACAGACACTATCGTACCTGCACATATATTGGTGGGAGTACCGTCGATCTGTCCCCCGGAAATGGGATGTATGTAGTGTATGCAGCTATCTGAGCTCAGTTCCACACTCCATCCTTACCCGGGAGTGGAATACCACACCTCTGGCTTGAGGTGTAATACCCCTGTAGCAGCCGAGTCCTCAGGGTGCTACATTTGCATTCCATAATGGAAAGGTTTTGGTTTCCTATGTACCACAAGCAAAAAAAATTGTACTTCTTCTATCAACACTTCATGATGATGATGCCATCGATCCTGGGACTGAGGCACAAAAAAACCCGGAGATAATTACATTTTATAATGCAACCAAAGGGGGTGTTGATACAGCTGATCAGATGTGCTCAACTTTCAACATCAGCAGAAACACCAAACGCTGGCCAATGGTCATATTTTTTGCTATGTTGAATTTGGGTGGTATAAATTCACAAGTCATTTACCTTGAAAACAAGCTTGAACCACTCCGTAGACGATTCTATCTGAAAAAATTGGCCCATGAACTAGTGCTTGGAGAGCTACGCAGGAGAAGTATGAAAACAATCGGTATCCCCTCTCGCCTTCAAGTTCAGCTCAAAAGATTCCGCCCAGAAGATGATAGTGAAAATTCACCACCTGCACCACCTCCCAAAAGAAGGAGATGCACCACCTGCACCACGGAAAGCGGAATCAGAAGGCTTTCTAATTATGAATGTCACAAATGTCATAATGCAATCTGCCTGACACATGCAAAAATGATGTGTAATTCTTGCTCTTTGCTCTGCAAGTGTAATTTTTCTGGGGAAACTTCAGGATCTAATTCTGATTGAATATGTGTTTAATAGTACTTAAGGTACCTTAAAATTAAGTTTGTTTCCATAAATTTTCTTTGTAGAGTTTTTTGACAGAGTCGAACTGGGGACTATTTGGCGGGAGTTTTGAAATGTTTGTATTTCAGAGTTATTAGTTTTATGTTAAGTAAAAGTTTTTTTTTTGCACCTGATTATGTGTAGTCTCTTTTATTACATCCCTATGAAGGTCACTGATCACTGTTAGAACACTGAAATTGCAAACATTAGATATTATAGGTATTTTTCTAGCCTGCGCCTGACAGTCACATTGTATGTGAACTCGTTAGAACCGATATTGTATGTGACGGAGGGATAAAATATGATAATATGGTCAAAATCCTCACCTAATAATTCTGCTCACAGTGTAGTGATGTTAATAATAATATTAACAATAGTATTGATGGCCAGATTGGCAGGACGTCTGGCACTTCACCCAGGCACGTAGGTACTGTATTTGCTGTTGTGCACGATGTATTTAGGTATTTATACACTTGTTTGTTTTAGTGTTTATGTAAAATGATTATTATTTAGTTTTCTGTCGAGCAGCAACAAAATGGAATTTCACCTAGACTACATCAAATCCCCTAGACAGCCCTGTTTCTCAGGCTTTATTTACTGGAAAACAAACAATTGAAGAACACAGGAATCCCGCAGTCATTTGATATTAAGATAAACAGACTGGCAGCTGAAATATAGATGTGTAGGAGAGCCCCGTCCATTGCACTGTGGCATACACACCGGCCATGTAGCTCATTATTGTACAATGTGCTATGTACTATATACAAACTTTACAGACTCCTATCACATGGCCGATGATTGCATAACTCCATAATGAAGTGCTTTCCCAACAGCTGTCAGACTGTGGCAATGGTTTTATGGAGATGCGATCCAGATTGTTTTGAATGGAAAAGCAGTGTGACCTTGGTTTCCTGTTCAGCACTCAGGTATAGGAAGCAATTGTTGCTTGTTAAACCAAAAATAACTTGTATTTAGGCCAGATTGTTACAGACTCATTTAGCTTTAGAAATACTTCTATATACTCCGGGCTCCACATCTTTGAAAATCATCAGGTATTACTTTGATTAAAGCAATTTAGATGAAGCTAAATAACACACAGACGTAAGCTGTTTGCACTCAGGCCCTTGTTAACCAATCAGGGAACAGACGCAGATAAAAACTTGGATCTGGAACAAAATAAATGCCACAAATGAACTTTATGAGGTTAAAGCAAACAGTGCAAACGATCATAAAAGTCGAAGGGAGAAAATATCAGGCCAATGTGTTCTGCTTGGCTCTAAACCCTTTTCACATAGCACCAGGTTAGCCTGTAATTCACACAGGTATGTTTGCCTGAGCATTATTATTTCAGATTTGCTCATTTTCATAGCCCCCTCATAATCTGCAGGATTTGGCTTAAGCAGGCTACGTTACAAAGACTAATTGTAGAAGCACAAATGTCTGCCTACTGTGCGAGCTCACTAGCGCCCAGTAATGGATTGTATTAGGTTACCTCCAGCAAGATCGCCCAAGCACATGTCCTCTTACAAACTTCATTATTGTGCTCAAGCAAGCAAAAATGAATAGAAAGCAATACATTTACTGAGATAATTACTCTCTAGTGTTCTCTGAACTCGTTCTCTTATGATCATGAGTCACTGCCCTCCCTGATAGAGTTAGCAGAGCAGCCATGCAGCCTATGTACTCCATAGTTATCTAGATTTCCATGGCTGATCTTATAATAACCATACACATAGGAGCCTCAGAGCATTTTTTATACATTTATAATAGGAAGCTAGAAATATGTGACTGTCGTGAAAATACTTAATAGCTCTAATTATACACAGTTTTATGCTAATCTAATTCTTATGTTGTGCTATAGGCAAAGTGGATGCAGAAAAAGTCTTTCAACGGGAATCTGTCAGCAGTAGTGATGAGCAAGCGTGCTCTTTTAAACGAGCACGCTCGGGTACTCGCCGAGCTGTTTCGGCGTGCTCTGCATTTCAGTTGCAGCCGCCACGGCTGCTTGTGTCACGGCTGTTACACAGTTGTGACACAAGCAGGGATTGCTTGACAAACAGGCTATCCATGCATGTGTCACAGCTGTCTAACAGATGTGACACATGCACCCATGGTGACACTATCATAGATGCCGAGCATGCCGCAAATACTCGGCAAGCACCCAAGCGTGCTCGCCAAAAGAGTTAATAGAACACGCTCCATCATCACTAGTCAGCAGGTTTTTTACTATCCTGTCTGAGAGCAGCATAATATAGGGCAAAGTCCCTGATTCCAGCAATGTGTCACTAGCTGGGCTGCTTGCTGTTTTTTTTTTTTTTTATAAAATCACTGCTTTATCTGCTGCAGATCTTGCAATTTTCTGAAGTGGCAGCTTTCTGCCTATGCACAGTGTACACAGAAAGCTGCCAATTACGGATGAGTGAACCAGAGGAAGTTCAGGCTCTGGTACCCGACCTGAACTTTAGTCCAAAGTTCGGTTCGGGTACCAGAACTGTACCCAAACTTGAACTAAAACCCGAACTCCATTGAAATGTATGGGGACCCGAACTTTGCAGCTAGAAGAAATTCTCTCTCTGCAACGGACTTCCGGGAGAAGTGTTCGACGTTTAGCAGGGGACACTAACTGTCCGATATGAACCCTGAACTTTTAAGTTCGGGCCCGTTCATCTCTTCTGCCAATCAGTGGTGGTTGCAGGGTTATACAGAAGTCATGAATATGTTTGACTGCCTGACAGCAGTTTTGATTAATCATCTAATGATAATCTCCTGCTGATAAAGCAGTGATTTTTATCAAAACTACATTAAGCTGCCCAGTAAATGACACATCATTGGAATCATTGTCTCTGATGACAGATTCCCTTTAACCTAGCATTTAAAAGGTTTGTATGAGATTTTTCAAGCCCTATTGTTTATAGGTTATTCCTGATATTGCAGCTCATCTGCATTAAAGTAATACCAACCACAACCTACGGACAGAGTGCGCTGTTTTTTAAAATGAAAAAAGACGAAAGGCTAGATAATCTAACAAGGTGGGGGCAAGCTAATACCTGTTTTTTTTTTTGCTGTTTCGTATTATTAGGAAACATTACACCATACCTCACATGTTCTATGATAATGCATTTTATTTGCATTAAGACTTGTTCACACAGATCCTCAACACACTGATGTATTTAAGGACTTGTTGACGCATGTTTTTTTTTACAAGGACTTTTATATAAAAAACAGTAGTGCATTCCTAGTGTAGGGATTTGTACTCACTGAGCCGCGTTGGCGGTAGGCATGGGTTCACACAGTGATGCAGTCTGCGGGTTCAAACAAACTGGTGGTTTATTTAGTGTCCATACACCGGTGAGGAAACAAAAGTAACAGCCTTTTCCTGGCACAAAAAAGGAATAACAGAACAAAGCTCAAAATAACAAGTCCATGCAGCACGGCCTCAGGTGTTTAAACAAAGTGCCTTCCTCTGCCTCCTGCAGAGTCTAAGCACATGCAAGGTCTGCTCATCTTGCCTAACATATACACAGAGACTGAGACAGGTGCAGCTGTCTTAAATCAGCCTTCCAAGACCTGGACTGGAGGTAAGTGAGCAGCTGCCCCCCCCCAGCTCTTTCAGCCGCTCATAAAACCCCGCCATGTAATCCGGGCCCATTAAATTCCTCTCAGCACTATGTGTGCTGGAGCCTGCTTCTTCGGGTCCTACATCACCGAAGCTTGGCACTTCGGGGACACATACCTCCCGTCCACAACCTGACCGGCAGCCACCTTACATACCCCCCCTCTTCCAAAAGCTGGGGGGCTTGGCACCTTCTGTCACCATACAATAAACCCTTGACAAGGCATCAGCATTCCCATGTTGTTTCCCAGGCCTATGCTCTACCCGGAAACTAAAATCTTGTAGAGCCAGGAACCACCTAGACACTCTGGCATTGTTCCCCTTCTTTTCTCGCATCCACCTCAGTGGGGCATGGTCTGACACTAACCTGAACCTTCTACCTAACAGGTAATACCTCAGAGTGTCTAACGCCCACTTAATGGCCAAACATTCTTTTTCTACAATGGAGTAGTTCTTCTCAAAAGTGGAGAGCTTCCGACTGAGGTATATTACAGGGCGTTCTTCTCCTTTAATCTTCTGGGACAAGACTGCTCCCAGCCCGACATCCCATGCATCCATCTGGACCACAAACTCCTTGGAGAAGTTGGGCGCCACCAAGACTGGCTGATTACAGAGGACCAGTTTCAATTCATGGAAGGCCGCTTCTGCTTCCGGGGACCACTTGTCCATAGCCGACTTCGTCCCTTTCAGAAGATCCGTCAACCGGGCTGCTATCAGGGCAAAGTTAGGGACAAACCTTCAAAAGTAGTCCACAATGCCTAGAAATGCCCTGACCTGCTTCTTCGAGAGGGGCTGTGGCCAGTTCAAGATCGCCTCAACCTTATTTATTTGTGGTTTTATTTCCCCTCTACCAACCACGTACCTTAGGTACTTGGCTTCCTCCATCACCATGGCACATTTCTTCGGGTTGATAGTAAAGCCGGCCTTCCTTAGGGCATCAAGTATGGCTTGAACTTTGTCCAGATAACTTTCCCAGTCTTGACTGAATATGACGATGTGATCTAGGTAGGCCGCTGCATACTTTTTATGGGGTGCTAAGAACCGGTCCATGGCTCACTGGAAGGTGGCCGGAGATCCCTGTAACCCAAACGGCATCCTGACGTATTGATAACATCCGTCTGGCATCGAGAAGGTTGTCTTCAACTTGGCATCTTTGGACAGGGGAATTTGCCAATATCCTTTGGTGAGGTCCAGAGTGGTGATGTACCGAGCGGGTCCTAGCCTTTTGATAAGCTCATCTACCCTAGGCATTGGGTAGGCGTCGAACTTCGAGACCTCATTCAGCTTCCTATAGTCGTTGAAAAACCGCCATTCTCCATCTGGTTTCGGCACTAAGACTACAGGACTGGACTATCCACTTTTGGACTCTTCAATGACTCCCAGGTTAAGCATCCACCTCACTTCTTTTGAGATCACCTCTCTGCGAGCCTTGGGGATCCAGTATGGTTTTAGATTGACGCGAACATGAGGCTATGTGAGAACCTCATGCTCTATGACCTGAGTGAGCCCTGGTAACTCCAAAAACAGGTCTTTATTTCGCTGTAGCAACACTTTGCACTGTTGCTTTTGGGCACGTGACAGTGACTCTGCCACCTTGACCTCTTTCAAATTGGCCACAGCCTCAGCCACTAAGCAGGGAGCTTCCACGGGCTCTCTATCTTGCCATGGCTTAATCAAGTTAACATGGTAAATTTGGTAGGGCTTTCTCTTCCCCAGTTGGTGGATTTTATAGTTGACTTCCCCCACTTTCTCTACCACCTCATAGGGGCTCTGCCACTTGGCCATGAACTTGCTCTCCACTGTGAGCACTAGCACAAGCACTTGATCTTTTGGGTTGAACGATCTCACCCTGGCCGACCTATTATACACCCTGGACTGTGCCTCTTCTGCCTTGAGAAGGTACTCCCTCACAATGGGCATCACGTGGGCAATCCTCTCTTGCATCTGGGCAATGTTCTCCACCACGCTCCTATAGGGAGTGGTCTCAGCTTCCCAGAACTCTTTCGCCACATCCATGAGTCCTCCAGGGTGTCGTCCATAGAGTAGTTCAAACAGGGAGAAACCTGTGGAAGCTTGGGGAACTTCCCTGATGGCGAACAACAGATAGGGAAGTAGACAGTCCCAGTCTCGGCCATCCTTTTCCACTGCTTTCCTCAACATTGCTTTCAAGGTTTTATTAAACCTCTCGACCTGTCCGTCCATCTGGGGATGGTACACGGAGGTTCTCAGTTGTGCAATCTGCAATGTCTTGCACAATTCCCTCATGACCTTTGAGTTCCTTGGTCTGTTAGGATCCCCTTAGGCAACCCCGTTCTTGAAAACTTGTGGATTAACTCCCGGCTATACACCTGGCGGAGGAGTTTCGTAGTGGTACGGCCTTCGGATACCGTGTAGCATAATCTAATACCACCAGAATATACTGATGCCCTCGGGCAGACTTGACCAGAGGCTCCACTAGATCCATTTCTATGCGTTCGAAAGGAACCTCGTTGACGGGTAGGGGCACTAGGGGACTGTGGAAGTGGGCCACTGGGGAGGTTATCTGGCATGTGGGGCAGGAACGACTATAACTCTTTATTTCTCTATAGCAACCTGGCCAGTAAAATCTCTGGAGGATCCGTTCCTGAGTCTTGTCTGCACCCAGGTGACCACCCAACACATGAGAATGAGCCATGTCTAACACCCTGTGTCTATGGAGCCCTGGCACCAGCAACTGTTCTATTACCTCACCCCTTGGCTTGGTAACTGTGTACAGCAAATCCCCATTCACAGCACAATGAGGGAACCTAGTGTCAGCCCCCGATTCCTGAGGCACCCCATTTAACACAGTAACATTTTCAAAGGCCCCTTTCAGAGTTAAATCCCTGAGTTGGGCAGTTCCAAAGTTTCCCTCGGACACTTCCAGCTCAGGGATGTTGCCTCATCCTCATCGCCCACAAAAACACACATGGGAAACTCATCTACCATGTTCTGCGGGTAAGTTTCCTTAAGGGCGATCTGGCTGTCGTCCGAGCAACCAGGTGTCCCCGCTTTCCCCCACATTTCCCAGAATAATGCAAAGTCATGTCCAATTATTATAGGATGCAATAGGTCCTTAACGACTGCCACTTCATGAGATGAGGTGCCACAGTCTGTGTTTACATCCATCCGGGCCACAGGATAGTTCTTAGCGTCCCCATGGATACACCGGACACCCACCACCTTCCCAGGAACCAGTCGATGAGGGAGTGTGGCCCTTATCAGGGTCACCAAACTTCCTGAGTCCAATAGTCCAGATACTTGTACCCCGTTTACTGACACTGAGCATGCCTGAGGGACCTCGCCGTGTTGAGGAACCGCGCTGCAGGCGGGGTAGGCAAAATAGGAGCAATGCCGGCCCATGTTGCAGTCCATTGGCTCAGAGTTTATGGGACACCGGGCGGCAATATGGCCAGGGGTATGACATCTCCAACACACTATATTATGGGGTGGGACCTTGGGCAGCCGTTTGCATGGATTTATATAGTGTGACCAAGTTGTCAAGCACTTTCCAAGTGATGCTAAAATCGCCTGTAAAGCGCTTGTCAACCCGCATGCGTAAATGCATGTGAAGAACGCTTCACATCCGCATGTCCCTGGCAGGAAAAACGCATGTACAATCCGCATGTACAATCCGCATGCGTTTTTTTCTGCCAGGGAGATGCAGAAACGCTCAGGAAAAATCCGGAGCATTTCTGCATCGTGGGCACATAGCCTAATGGCCCCGTCACATTTAGCGATGCTGCAACGATCCCGACAACGATACGACCTGTCAGGGATCGTTGCTGCGTCGCTATGTGGTCGCTGGTGAGCTGTCAAACAGGCAGGCTCACCAACGATCAGGGGAGCAGCAACATCGTGGAAATAATCTTTCCACGATGTCCTGCTCCTGGTTACGAGCCTGCTGAAGCAGGAGCAGGCTGGTAACCATGGTAAACATCGGGTTACTAGGGGCACACGCGCACCTAGTAACCCGTTGTTTATCATGGTTACCGCTCTGCTACGGTGAGCGGGAGGTTACCGCTCACTTTAGCAGGCTCGTAACCATGATAAACAACGGGTTACTAGGTGCGCGTGTGCCCCTAGTAACCCGATGTTTACCATGGTTACCAGCCTGATCGCTGCTCCCGCTGGTCACACACAGCGATGTGTGCTGACCAGCGGGAGGGCAACGACCAAAAAATGGTCCAGGACACTTTGCAGCGATCAGCGACCTCACAGCAGGGGCCTGATCGCTGCAAAGTGTCACACATAGCGACATCGCTGGTGAGGTCGCTGTTGCATCACCAAAACCGTGACACAGCAGCGATCTCGCTAGCGATCTCGCTATGTGAGACGGGGGCTTTAGAGTAAAAAGTAAATACGCTTTTTCACAATCAGTAAAAATCCTGACATAGCAGAACTATGTGGACTCACCACTTCTGTCTTATGGCTGCAGTTGGCATTTAGTTGCTTTTTGTACCTGTATCCTATTGGTTTTGCTGGTGCTGCTGTGAAAGGTGCACTACTGGTATGAGATGATCAAGGCGACAAATCCTTTCCTTGAAACTATTCTGAAGGAGATGGACCTTCAGGGTATGTGACCATGACGTCTTTTAGGCGCAGGTGTAACAGTATATTTTTGCTACAATAAGATGCTTCAAGTAAATGTTGGCTGTGTTATAACTTCACCTATAAGATAGTGGAATAGAAAAAGAATGGACCAGTCACTTCTTTTTGCGAAGCCTGAAGTGCTTAAAAGAAGTGACAAAAGGCGAAACATATTCACAAGTCGTTTTGACATTGCTGTGCAAATGTTCATTTTTTTTGGCGTTTTTTTTCAGTGCTTTTTCAGACGGGTTGCATGAAGAATTCACCTGAAAAAGATTTTTTTTTGCACCTACCCTAAATGTTCTTATATTGGAAACTGATTTTTTTCGTACATTTTTTTATAGATACAATGAAATGTACCTACAGAAAATGCAGAAATACTTGTTACACTGGGCTCTATTACCTGAGGGGGCCCAAAAACGTCTTCTGCAACAAAAAGGGCACCAGTATAATAAATAGCACATGGTAGGTGGGTATGGGTCCAGTTACAGAATAGGCATTGGGATGAAGGAGCATTAGGTCATGCTAGTGTAGATATGTGTTGGAAATAATACATTGTGAATAGTTCATAAGAAAAAAAAAAATCAAGTGTAAAGGTGCATTTACACTGGACAATTAATGCTAGCAAGCATTCTTCAGGACGCTTGTTTCATGATGAATTTTCAGTCTAAACAAGTCTAAAACACTCATCTGTCAGGTGAAATGATCGTTTAGTTCTCATAAAAAAATTGTTTACAGGACCTGCGCTGCTGAGAACAATGGCAGCCAATGCACATTGAACGATCTATTACAGATCGTTCAGTGCTCATCTGAAGCGCGGTCTGCCTCTGTGAACAGGCTTTTAAACTGTCATTTAATGCAGAAAAATAGGTAAATGTAAACTTACCCTTATACTATCTGCAACCATTCCAATTATGCTCTCACCATGTGTCATGATTCCTCCTATCTGACCGTCCGGATGCAGTGAATGATAGTTCTGTTGTCCACTCTAGGAATGGGGGGGGGCTGAGCTGTGAGTTTCTGAAGTGACAGTCTCGCCATCCAATTAGGACAGGGTGTCCCGGGGCTTCATCCATGTGTCTCTTGTCCAGAGTAATTACTTGGCTATTTAACCAGCTCTCTGCCTTTGATTGCTGCAAATTGTAGCTTTGCTTCTTGTCTGGTATTCTGATCTTTCCTGCTTGACCTAGGATTTGTCTTGACCATCAGTTTGCCTAATCCTTTTGTCATGATCCGCTACCTTCTTGGAATATTGACCACGGACTGTTTTCTGACTATGCCTTTGTCTCACCCCCTCTGTCTCTGATGTACTCTCTTGGCTTTTGACTTCGGACCTCTTGACTACCCAGCTTCAGGATTTATCCATGAGTAGTGAATAGCAACACATCATGTCTCTATTTTAATTTTTAGACAGAGTTATTGTCTTGGAAAGGAACCATCCACTAGCACACCATCCACTATTGCTCAGTAATAAGAAGCCATAGTGACTCTTGGTCTCAATACAGGCATGGTGTACACACTTTGCTATGAGACCATATCGCAACTCATTCTTCTTTGGAAAGATTACTTGAAGTGGGTATCACTGTTTGGAATCTGAGAACATTGGGTAGCCAATAAATGTAATCTTTTTCTTAAGGTTTAAAATAAATGCCATATTACATGATACTGAGCCCCAGATAGGAAAGTATAATTCAGTAAAGAGAATAGATGAAAGTGAATGCTGTTTTATAGTAGTACTTAAAAAATCTGGATATAAAAATCATGTTTTCTTTAAAGAATTTTGAAAACATTTATATTTTCAGTAAATATAACAGCAGACCCCCTCCCTGTTAACAGGGCATCATGACTACATTTTTTGCTTACATTTTTTTTCTATTTTCCTCCTCTATAACCTAGGTGCGTCTTATGGTCCGCTGGTCTTATTATCCGAAAAATACTGTACATATGGACTGTGCTATCATTTATCTTTTGTTTTCTCATTGTGCCAGTAAGGTCATGCTTATTGTTGCTGGAGTTGCAGGGCTTTATGCCATATAATAAAGCCTGTAGAGAAAAACGGTTTCCTGAGTCTACTTCCGGAAGCAGCGGCCGAGCGAGTCGTCTTACCACGATATATATATATACTGTATATATATACACTGCTCAAAAAAATAAAGGAAACACTCAAATAACACATCCTAGATCTGAATGAATGAAATATTCTCATTGAATACTTTGTTCTGTACAAAGTTGAATGTGCTGACAACAAAATCACACAAAAATTATCAATGGAAATCAAATTTATTAATCAAGGAGGCCTGGATTTGCAGTCACCCCCAAAATTAAAATGAAAAACACACTACAGGCTGATCCAACTTCGATGTAATGTCCTTAAAACAAGTCAAAATGAGGCTCAGTATTGTGTGTGGCCTCCACGTGCCTGTATGACCTCCCTACAACGCCTGGGCATGCTCCTGATGAGGTTGCGGATGGTCTCCTGTGGGATCTCCACCCAGACCTGGACTAAAGCATCCGCCAACTCCTGGACAGTCTGTGGTGCAATGTGACGTTGGTGGATAGAGCGAGACATGATGTCCCAAATGTGCTCAATCGGATTCAGGTCTGGGGAATGGGCGGGCCAGTCCATAGCTTCAATGCCTTCATCTTGCAGGAACTGCTGACACACTCCAGCCACATAAGGTCTGGCATTGTCCTGCATTAGGAGGAACCCAGGGTCAATCGCACATGCATATGGTCTCACAAGGGGTCTGAGGATCTCATCTCGGTACCTATTGGCAGTCAGGCTACCTCTGGCGAGCACATGGAGGGCTGTGCGGCCTTCCAAAGAAATGCCACCCCACACCATTACTGACCCACTGCCAAACCAGTCATGTTGAAGGATGTTTCAGGCAGCAGATCGCTCTCCACGGTGTCTCCAGACTCTGTCACGTCTGTCACATGTACTCAGTGTGAACCTGCTTTCATCTGTGAAGAGCACAGGGCGCCAGTGGTGACTTTGCCAATCCTGGTGTTCTGTGGCAAATGCCAAGCATCCTGCACGTTGTTGGGCTGTGAGCACAACCCCCATCTGTGGACGTCGGGCCCTCATACCACGCTCATGGAGTCGGTTTCTATCCGTTTGTGCAGACACATGCACATTTGTGGCCTGCTGGAGGTCATTTTGCAGGGCTCTGGCAGTCCTCCTCCTGTTTCTCCTTGCACAAAGGAGGAGGTAGCGGTCCTGCTGCTGGGTTGTTGCCTTCCTACGGCCCCCTCCACGTCTCCTGGTGTACTGGCCTGTCTCCTGGTAGTGCCTCCAGCCTCTGGATACTACGCTGACAGACACAGCAAACCTTCTTGCCACAGCTCGCATTGATGTGCCATCCTGGATGAGCTGCACTGCCTGAGGAACTTCTGTGGGTTGTAGAGTCCGTCTCATGCTACCACGAGTGTGAAAGCACAACCATCATTCAAAAGTGACGAAAACATCAGCCAGAAAGCATTGGTACTGAGATGTGGTCTGTGGGCCCCACCTGCAGAAACACTCCTTTATTGAGTGTGTCTTGATAATTGCCAATAATTTCCATCTATTGTCTATTCCATTTGCACAACAGCATGTGAAATTGATTGTCAATCAGTGTTGTTTCCTAAGTGGACAGTTTGATTTCAAAGAAGTTTGATTTACTTGGAGTTATATTCTGTTGTTTAAGTGTTCCCTTTATTTTTTTGAGCAGTGTATATATACAGTATATATATATATATATATATATATATATATATATATATATACAGTATATATATATATACAGTGCCTACAAGTAGTATTCAACCCCCTGCAGATTTAGCTGGTTGACACATGCGGAATTAACTTGGCATTGTGACATTTGTACTGTAGATCAGCCTGGAAGTGGGAAATGCACTGCAGCAAATTTTTTTTTTTTTTTTTTTTTTAAAACGTTAAAAGTTAATTCAGAGTGTCATTTATTATTCAACCCCTCAAGCCACAAGAATTCTGTTTGGTCCCCCTAAAGTGTTAAGAAGTAGTTCAGGCACCAAGAATAATGAGCTTCACATGTGTGGATTAAAGATCTCTTTTCCCAGCCTTTTCAGACTATTTAAGACCCTCCCCAAACTTGTGAACAGCACTCAGACATGGTCAACATGGGAAAGACAAAGGAGCATTCCAAGGCCATCAGAGACAAGATCGTGGAGGGTCACAAGGCTGGCAAGGGGTACAAAACCCTTTACAAGGAGTTGGGCCTACCTGTCTCCACTGTTGGGAGCATCATCCATAAGTGGAAGGCTTATGGAACTACTGTTAGCCTTCCACGGCCAGGACAGCCTTTGAAAGTGTCCTCCCGTGCCGAGGCCAGGCTTGTCCGAAGAGTCAAGGCTAACCCAAGGACAACAAGGAAGGAGCTCCGGGAAGATCTCATGGCAGTGGAGACATTGGTTTCAGTCAATACCATAAGTTACGTACTCCACCGCAATGGTCTCCGTTCCAGACGAGCCCGTAAGGTACCTTTACTTTCAAAGCGTCATGTCAAGGCTCGTCTACAGTTTGCTCATGATCACTTGGAGGACTCTGAGACAGACTGGTTCAAGGTTCTATGGTCTGATGAGACCAAGATCGAGATCTTTGGTGCCAACCACACACGTGACGTTTGGAGACTGGATGGCACTGCATACGACCCCAAGAATACCATCCCTACAGTCAAGCATGGTGGTGGCAGCATCATGCTGTGGGGCTGTTTCTCTGCCAAGGGGCCTGGCCATCTGGTCCGCATCCATGGGAAGATGGATAGCACAGCCTACCTGGAGATTTTGGCCAAGAACCTCCGCTCCTCCATCAAGGATCTTAAGATGGGTCGTAATTTCATCTTCCAACAAGACAACGACCCAAAGCACACAGCCAAGAAAACCAAGGCCTGGTTCAATAGGGAAAAAGTCAAGGTGTTGGAGTGGCCTAGTCAGTCTCCTGACCTTAACCCAATTGAAAACTTGTGGAAGGAGCTCAAGAATAAAGTCTACATGAGACACCCAAAGAACCTAGATAACTTGGAGAAGATCTGCATGGAGGAGTGGGCCAAGATAACTCCACTGACCTGTGCCGGCCTGATCAGGTCTTATAAAAGACGATTATTAGCTGTAATTGCAAACAAGGGTTATTCCACAAAATATTAAACATAGGGGTTGAATAATAATCGACCCACACTTTTATGTTTAAAATGTAATAAAATTCAACTGAGCAACATAACTTTTTGGTTTGTAAGATTTATGCTTCTGTTCATAAAACCTACTCTCGTTTGCAGTTTGAAGGCTCTAACTTATTTGCATCTTATCAAACCAGCTAAATCTGCAGGGGGTTGAATACTACTTGTAGGCACTGTATATATATATACACTGTGTGCAGAATTATTAGGCAAGTTGTATTTTAGAGGATTATTTTTATTATTGATCAACAACTATGTTCTCAATCCACCCAAAAGACTCATAAATATCCAAGCTTAATATTTTAGGAAGTGGGAGTGGGATTTTTTTAGATTTGGCTATTTTAGGAGGATATCTGTTTGTGCAGGTAACTATTAGTGTGCAGAATTATTAGGCAACTTAATAAAAACCAAATATAATCCCATCTCACTTGTTTATTTTCACCAGGTAAACCAATATCAGTGCACAAAATTTAGAAATAAACATTTCTGACATGCAAAAACAAAAACAAAAAAAATTAGTGATCAGTATAGCCACCTTTCTTTATGATGACACTCAACAGCCTTCCATCCATAGATTCTGTCAGTTGCTTGATCTGTTTTCAATCAACATTGCGTGCAGCAGCCACCACAGCTTCCCAGACACTGTTCTGAGAGGTGTACTGTTTTCCCTCCCTATAGATCTCACATTTTATGATGGACCACAGGTTCTCTATGGGGTTCAGATCAGGTGAACAAGGGGGCCATGTCATTATTTTTTCTTCTTTTAGACCTTTACTGGCCAGCCATGTTGTGGAGTAGTTGGATGCATGTGATGGAGCATTGTCCTGCATGAAAATCATCTTTTCCTTGAACGATACAGACTTCTTCCTGTACCCCTGCTTGAAGAAGTTGTCTTCCGGAAACTGGCAGTAGGTCTGGGAGTTGAGCTTCACTCCATCCTCAACCCGAAAAGGTCCCACAAGTTCATCTTTGATGATACTAGCCCATACCAGTACCCCACCTCAACCTTGCTGGCGTCTGAGTCGGAGTGGAGCTCTCTGCCCTTTATTGATCCAGCCTCTGGCCCATCCATCTGGCCCATCAAGAGTCACTCTCATTTCATCAGTCCATAAAACCTTTGAAAAATCAGTCTTAAGATATTTCTTGCCCATTCTTGATGTTTTATCTTATGTTTCTTGTTCAAAGGTGGTCGTTTTTCAGCCTTCCTTACCTTGGCCATGTCCCTGAGTATCACACACTTTGTGCTTTTTGATACTCCAGTAACGTTGCAGCTCTGAAATACGGCAAAACTAGTGACGAATGGCATCTTGGCAGCTTCACGCTTGATTTTCCTCAATTCATGGGCAGTTATTTTGCGCCTTTTTTGGCCAACACGCTTCTTGCGACCTGGTTGGCTATTTGCCATGAAACGCTTGATTGTTTGGTGATCACGCTTCAAAAGTTTGGAAATTTCAAGACTGCTGCATCCCTCTGCAAGACATCTCACAATTTTGGACTTTTCAGAGCCCGTCAAATCTCTCTTCTGACCCATTTTGCCAAAGGAAAGGAAGTTGCCTAATAATTAAGCACATCTTATGTAGGGTGTTAATGTCATTAGACAACACCCCTCCTCATTACAGAGATGCACATCACCAGATTTACTTAATTGGTAGTTGGCTCTCAAGCCTATGCTGCTTGGAGTAGGACAACATGTATAAAAAGTATCATGTGATCAAAATACGCATTTGCCTAATAATTCTGCACGCGGTGTATATATATATATATGTTGTGGTAAGACGACTCGCTCGGCCGCTGCTTCCTGAAGTAGATTGAGGAAACTGGTTTTCTCTACAGGCTTTGTTATATGGCATAAAGCCCTGCAACTTCAGCAACAATAAACATGACCTTACTGGCACAATGAGAAAACAAAAGATAAATGATAGCACAGTCCATATGTACAGTATTTTTCGGATAATAAGACGCACCGGACCATAAGACACACCTAGGTTATAGAGGAGGAAAATAGAAAAAAAATGTAAGCAAAAAATGTAGTCATGATGCCCTGTTAACGGGGAGGGGGTCTGCTGTTGACACTGTTTATAGGGGTAATGTCCCCCAATTCTGTTAATATCCCCCATCCTGGTATATATGGCCCCCTCATTCCTGTTTTACGTGGCCCTCATCCCCATCCTGATATGCATGGCACCCCAATCCACCATCCTGGTATGCATGGCAGCCCAATCCCCCATCCTGGTATGCATGGCCCCCCTCATCCCTCTTCCTGGTATGTATGGCATCCTTCATCCTGGTATGTATGGCCCCCCCTCACACACATCCTGGTATGTGTGGCACCTTCACCCTCTTCCTGATATGTATGGCACCTTTATTCCTCTTCCTGGTATATATGGCACCCTTCATCCCTGTATGTATGGCCCCCCTCATCCTGGTATGTATGGCACCCTTCATCCTTGTATGTATAGCCCCCCTCATGCCTCATCCCTGCATGTATGGCCCCCCTCATCCTAGTATGTATGGCCCCCCTCATGCCTCATCCCTGTATGTATGGCCCCCCTCATCCTTGTATGTATGGCCCCCCTCATCCTGGTATGTATGGCACCCTTCATCCTTGTATGTATAGCCCCCCTCATGCCTCATCCCTGCATGCATGGCCCCCCTCATCCTTGTATGTATGGCCCCCCTCATGCCTCATCCCAATATGTATGGCCTTTCTCATCCCTCTTCCTGGTATGTATGGCACTCTTCATCCCTGTATGTATGGCCCACCTCATCCTGGTATGCTTGGCACCCCATGTTCCCTGTCACACTGCACAGAAAAAAAATAAACAAATATACCCATCTCCTCTCTCCTCCATCACTGTGTCCCCCGCTCTGCCTCCTCAGGGTTCTCACTGTGTAAGCCGCGCATAGCGTAACTGCCATGCGCCATCACACAGCGCGATGCTGTGCCGGAATAGTCACTTCTCTCCCCACGCCGGGACTGCGTGCATGGGGAGCAGTGACCATTCATTCTCCCACTGTTCTCCCATGGGTGTGGGGAGCAGTGAATATTCATTTTATTTAGTAGCGGGCACAGTGTAGGCTGCAGCAGGCGGCTGCTGCCTCCTGTTCCCCGCTCATCCCGCGCTGCCGCTCCCCCACAGCCCCTCCACCACCCACAGCGGAACATATGTTCGGACTATAAGACGCACCCCCCACTTTCCTCCAAAATTGTGGAGGAAAAAAGTACGTCTTATAGTCTAAAAAATACGGTATGTGGAATTCGCCCACACAGGGTGTAGTCCCAGCTTTCAGCTCTGTCCTGAGATGAAGCTTTCCTAGTCTGGAGACCTTGCCTCTCCAGACAACAACGCAGAAAAAAAACAGAACTGAACATTTAAACCATGCTCAGCCACAATCTGAGGGGAGGTATGGTGAATGACATCCCTCCTTCAACCCCCCCCCAACTGACCTATCCATCATAGTCAATGGCTGCCCACTCTCCCCAGTTCCTCAGGCTCGCTGCCTTGGGGTAACCCTGGACTCTGAACTCTCCTTCAAACCACATATCCAAGTCCTTTCCACTTCCTGCTGACTCCAACTCAAATATATCTCCCCGATCCGCACATCCCTCAACCATGAATCTGCAAAAACACTAGTGCACGCCCTCATCATCTCCCGCCTTGACTACTGCAACCTCCTGCTCTGTGGCCTCCCTTCCAACACTCTCGCACCCCTCCAATCCATCCTAAACTCTGCTGCCTGACTAATCCACCTGTCCCCCCGCTATTCCCCGGCCTCTCCTCTCTGTCAATCTCTTCACTGGCTCCCCATTGCCCAGAGACTCCAGTTCAAAACCCTAACCATGACAAACAAAGCCATTTACAACCTGTCTCCTCCATATATCTCTGACCTAGTCTCCTGCTACATACCCGCACGTAACCTCCGATCCTCACAAGATCTCCTTCTCTACTCCCCTCTAATCTCCTCCTCCCACAATCGCATACAAGATTTCTCCAATGCTTCCCCCCTAATCTGGAACTCTCTACCCCAACACATCAGACTCTTTTCGACCGTGGAAACCTTCAAAAAGAGCCTGAAGACCCACCTCTTCCGACAAGCCTACAACCTGCAGTAACCACCACTCCACCAATACCGCTGCACGACCAGCTCTAACCCCACCTACTGTATCCTCACCCATCCCTTGTAGACTGTGAGCTCTCAAGGGCAGGGTCCTGGCTCCTCCTGTACCAGTCGCCGTCACATTGTGTTCAAGATTATTGTAATTGTTCTTGTATGTATACCCCTTCTTCACATGTAAAGTGCCATGGAATAATTGGCACTATAATAATAAATAATAATAATAATAAATCCCTCCCATCTTATGTCATTCACATAAAACCACACAGTTTAAAAGAGTTAACCCCCAGCATATAACATGCTGGCAGAAATTAAGTAGGTCTCAGTTCACACAGGAGAGCAACCTGAGTGACACATACTGTACCTCCCCTCATATATAACACCAGGGACTCTGTCACAATGTATATATACACATATATATATACACTGTGTGCAAAATTACTAGGCAAATGAGTATTTTGATCACATGATACTTTTTATACATGTTGTCCTACTCCAAGCTGCATAGGCTTGAGAGCCAACTACCAATTAAGTAAATCTGGTGATGTGAATCTCTGTAATGAGGAGGGGTGTTGACTAACGACATCAACACCCTATATAAGGTGTGCTTAATTATTAGGCAACTTCCTTTCCTTTCGCAAAATGGGTCAGAAGAGAGATTTGACGGGCTCTGAAAAGTCCAAAATTGTGAGATGTCTTGCAGAGGGATGCAGCAGTCTTGAAATTTCCAAACTTTTGAAGCATGATCACCAAACAATCAAACGTTTCATGGCAAATAGCCAACAGGGTCGCAAGAAGCGTGTTGGCCAAAAAAGGCGCAAAATAACTGCCCATGAATTGAGGAAAATCAAGCGTGAAGCTGCCAAGATGCCATTCGCCACCAGTTTTGCCATATTTCAGAGCTGCAACGTTACTGGAGTATCAAAAAGCACAAGGTGTGCGATACTCAGGGACATGGCCAAGGTAAGGAAGGCTGAAAAACGACCACCTTTGAACAAGAAACATAAGATAAAACGTCAAGAATGGGCCAAGAAATATCTTAAGACTGATTTTTCAAAGGTTTTATGGACTGATGAAATGAGAGTGACTCTTGATGGGTCAGATGGATGGGCCAGAGGCTGGATCAGTAAAGGGCAGAGAGCTCCACTCCGACTCAGACGCCAGCAAGGTGGAGGTGGAGTACTGGTGTGGGCTGGTATCATCAAAGATGAACTTGTGGGACCTTTTCGGGTTGAGGATGGAGTGAAGCTGAACTCCCAGACCTACTTCCAGTTTCTGGAAGACAACTTCTTCAAGCAGTGGTACAGGAAGAAGTCTGTTTCGTTCAAGAAAAACATGATTTTCATGCAGGACAATGCTCCATCACATGCATCCAACTACTCCACAGCGTGGCTGGGCAGTAAAGGTCTAAAAGAAGAAAAAATAATGACATGGCCCCCTTGTTCACCCGATCTGAACCCCATTGAGAACCTGTGATCCATCATAAAATATGGGATCTACAGGGAGGTAAAACAGTACACCTCTCGGAACAGTGTCTGGGAGGCTGTGGTGGCTGCTGCACGCAATGTTGATTGAAAACAGATCATGAAACTGACAGAAGCTATGGATGGAATGCTGTTGAGTGTCATCATAATGAAAGGTGGTTATATTGATCACTATTTTTTTTGTTTTTTGTTTTTGCATGTCAGAAATGTTTATTTCTAAATGTTGTGCACTGATATTGGTTTACCTGGTGAAAATAAACAAGTGAGATGGGATTATATTTGTTTTTTATTAAGTTGCCTAATAATTCTGCACAGTAATCGTTACCTGCACAAACAGATATCCTCCTAAGATAGCCAAATCTAAACAAACCCCACTCCAACTTCCAAAAATATTAAGCTTGGATATTTATGAGTCTTTTGGGTTGATTGAGAACATAGTTGTTGATCAATAATAAAAATAATCCTCTAAAATACAACTTGCCTAATAATTCTGCACACAGTGTATATATATTTATATATACATACACACACATAAATGTGGCGCCCCTGCGGGTCCAGTCGCCACAGAGGTACTGCATCTCAGCCAGAGGTGTGGTACCCCACTCTCGGGTAAGGAGGGGAGCATTACCCGGGACTCACACACCCGCATCCAACACCACATCACTCCAGTAGGGAAGGGCGAGATTGCTCCTGAGGGATAGCACAGTCCCTGTCCCTGTCTGGAGGGAGGAACTAGGTAGAGGAGGTGGGTGGAGGAAGTAGTTTAGGGGAGCACTGAAGGAAGGACTGAAGGTAGAGGGGACCACGTAGAGAGACAGTTGGTGACATGGGTCACATGACAGGTAGTATAAAAAGACGGGTAGAAAGATCTAGAAAGTTAGTCAGTCAGTCAGAGCAGTTGGTGACAGGAGTCTATCACAGGGAGTGAAGAGAGAAGACTAGAGCAGTGAGAGGCTCCAGAGACAGAGAGGGGGTCCTAGGAGTAAGAGCGCAGTGAGTGAGGACCGTTGAGGACTAGGGTCCAGTCAGAGGGGCCTAGTAAGAGAAAGAATAAGAGGAGCGAGGAAGTCAGAGAAGGGCTCCAGAGACAGAGAAAGATCTTAGGGCCACGGGAGTGCGGAGTCTACCCGTGCACCTGAGTTCACGCCGACCGTGAAGGGATCAGGTGGCAGTAGGGGACCGGCCCCAGACTAGTGGAAGACTGCAAGACTCAGCTAGCAAACCGGAGGCTGCGGTATCTCTAAGTGCTATAGCCAAAAACCACACACATCCGCTGAAAAGGTGGCCATATACGACCAAGGGGAAAGAGAGGACGTCGCCCGACAAAGCCCGCGGCCACTGGCACGGTATACTGTGTGTGAGGCGCAGGGAAGGAGGGTGAGAGCGAGCGCAGAGAGACGACCAGGGAAGATACACAACAAGGGGGTCCCGATCAAGTGCACCCAAGTTATCTGAGAGTTGGCTGGATCACTTCCCCGGAGGACACAGGACTCGGTGGGCTGTTATAACATGGCTAGCAGTTGTAACCTGGAGCACCGTAAAAACTGAGTAAAAACTTGAAGACTGCTGTGTCCTTGACTTAATTGCTGCATCACCTGCCTTGCACTACACCACCAACATCTAAAATTTCCTATTTAACTGCCCTGGGGCCTAGCTCTACCCGTGGAGAGCTGAACCATCTCTGCTGCGTCACCAACGGCCCCAGTGCATATGAACAGCAGCGGCGGTCACCTATAGCCGCATAACACGGGTGGCGTCACAAAACTTTATCCCCAAACCTTTAATCCCCTCTTTTCTTTATTTATTGACAGCCCTGGGCCACGGACCGGGTCACGCCGCCGTGACTATCCCAAAAGAACCGACCGCCCGGCTGCCGAGTACCCCATAAACATACATACATACATCATACATAAACATATACAGTACATACCATAAGTTTGGACACACCTTCTCATTTAAAGATTTTTTCTGTATTTTCATGACGATGAAAATTGTACATTCACACTGAAGGCATCAAAACTATGAATTAACACATGTGGAAT
This sequence comes from Phyllobates terribilis, assembly GCF_046119375.1. NCBI lineage: Eukaryota > Metazoa > Chordata > Amphibia > Anura > Dendrobatidae > Phyllobates > Phyllobates terribilis. The sequence goes on along the minus strand of NW_027362761.1, from coordinate 293,939,970 downwards.
TATATACTTAACAAAAAAGTGTGAAACAACTGAAAATATGTCTTATATTCTAGGTTCTTCAAAGTAGCCACCTTTTGCTTTGATGACTGCTTTGCACACTCTTGGCATTCTCTTGATGAGCTTCAAGAGGTAGTCACCGGAAATGGTCTTCCAACAATCTTGAAGGAGTTCCCAGAGATGCTTAGCACTTGTTTGCCCTTTTGCCTTCACTCTGCGGTCAAGCTCACCCCAAACCATCTCGATTGGGTTCAGGTCTGGTGACTGTGGAGGCCAGGTCACCCCATCACTCTCCCTCTTGGTCAAATAGCCCTTACACAGCCTGGAGGTGTGTTTGGGGGTCATTGTCCTGTTGAAAAATAAATGATGGTCCAACTAAACGCAAACCGGATGGAATAGCATACCGCTGCAAGATGCTGTGGTAGCCATGCTGGTTCAGTATGCCTTCAATTTTGAATAAATCTCCAACAGTGTCACCAGCAAAGCACCCCCACACCATCACACCTCCTCCTCCATGCTTCACGGTGGGAACCAGGCATGTAGAGTCAATCCGTTCACCTTTTCTGCGTCGCACAAAGACACCGTGGTTGGAACCAAAGATCTCAAATTTGGACTCATCAGGACAAAGCACAGATTTCCACTGGTCTAATGTCCATTCCTTGTGTTCTTTAGCCCAAACAAGTCTCTTCTGCTTGTTGCCTGTCCTTAGCAGTGGTTTCCAAGCAGCTATTTTACCATGAAGGCCTGCTGCACAAAGTCTCCTCTTAACAGTTGTTGTAGAGATGTGTCTGCTGCTAGAACTCTGTGTGGCATTGACCTGGTCTCTAATCTGAGCTGCTGTTAACCTGCGATTTCTGAGGCTGGTGACTTGGATAAACTTATCCTAAGAAGCAGAGGTGACTCTTGGTCTTCCTTTCCTGGGGCAGTCCTCATGTGAGCCAGTTTCTTTGTAGCGCTTGATGGTTTTTGCAACTGCACTTGGGGACACTTTCAAAGTTTGCCCAATTTTTTGGACTGACTGACCTTCATTTTTTAACCCCTTAACAACATTAGACGTACTAATACGCGTCTCTGCCCTGGGACTTAAGAGCCAGACCCGTATTAGTACGTCATCGCGATCGCGCACACAGGCTGTGCGGGCGCGATCGCCGCCGGGTGTCAGCTGATTGTCACAGCTGACACCCGGTACTATGTGCAGGTAGCGGTCCCGCACTGCTCCCAGCACATTGACCCCCGCAATGCTGCGATCGAAGTCGATTGCAGCATTGCGGTGGCAAGGGGAGGTGATCGCAGATACTCACCTCCCCTTCCGGCCTCCAGCGCTGTCTGCCGTGGCTTCCAGGATGTCGTCATGACAACATCCAGGTCACCAGACAGCAGGAAGATTTTTTGGACATGCGCAGTGCATCTCCAAACTATCTTCTCCCTGTCCAGCGCTGACAGCCTGCACGGCACAGGAATGGTGCTCCATTCCTATGCCATGCAGGCGATCAGAATAAAAAAAGTGAAAGTCCCAGAGTGGGACGGAGTAAAAAAGTGTAAAAACTGTCAGAAAGTGAAAAAAAAAAAAAATTTGTAAAAATATAAAAAAAAAAAATAAAAAAAATAATCCACCAAAAATAAAAATATAATATACCCATCAATAAATATAATTATAAAAAAAAAAGAAAAAAAAAGTACACATATTTGGTATTGCCGCGTCCGGAACAACCTGACCTATAAAACTGTCCCACTAGTTAACCCCTTCAGTGAACACGGTAAAAATAAAAAAAAAAATGAAGCAAAAAACAATGCTTTATCATCATACCGCCAAACAAAAAATAGAATAACACGCGATCAAAAAGACGAATATAAATAAAAATGGTACCGCTGAAAACGTCATCTCGTCAGGCAAAAAACAAGCTGCCATACTGCTCCATCAGCCGAAAAATAAAAAGTTATAGCTCTCAGAATAAAGCTATGCTAAAAAATAATTTTTTCTATAAAATTGCTTTTATTATGTAAAAGTGCAAAACATAGAAAAACTATATAAATGTGGTACCGCTGTAAATGTACTGACCCGAAGAATAAAGCTGCCTTATCAATTTTACCACATGCGGAACAGAATAAAAAAAAAACAAAAAAAACAATTCCTGAATTGTTGGTTTTTGTTTATTCTGACTTCCAAAAATCGGAATAGAAAGCGATCAAAAAATGTCACGTGCCTGAAAATGGCACCGATAACAACGTCAACTCATCCCGCAAAAAACAAGCCGTCAAATGACTGTCTGCCAAAATCTGGAAAAATTATAGCTCTCAAAATATGGCGATGCAAAAACTAGATTTTACAAAAAATGTGTCTTTTTGTGTGTGACAGCTGTCAGTCATAAACACCCCATATGATTCTGGTATCACTGTAATCGCACCGACCCGAAGAATAAAGTCGTCTAATCACTTATACTGCACGAGGAATGGCGTAAAAAATAAACTCTCTGGTTAGGGTTGGGCTAGGGTTAGGGCTAGGGTTAGGGTTGGGTTTGGGGTTAGGGTTGTGATGGGGTTGGGATTTTTTTCAAAAGTAAGAAAAAAAGATGACGATATGGCGACTAGTGTTGAGCTCAAGTGCTCGCTACTTGAGTTTGCATCGGGTGCTTGGGTATGCATTGAGTATAGTGGGTATTTGAGTGACATGCTCGAGTCTCCGCCCCATATGCTTCGCGGCCAAAAAAACTTTGCGGGGATTGCCTGCCATGCACGAGCGATCCCCGCATGCTTTTTTTTGGGTGTCTAATAACCGTGAAACATGCGGGGCAGGGACTCGAGCATGTCACTCGAGCACACGCAGTACATGGTGCATACCTGAGTACCCGATGCAAACTCAAGTAGCGAGCACTTGCGCTCAAGACTAATGACAACTTATTCAATATGATGACCTAATGTTATCAAAATCTGTGTCGTACCTCTGGGTTCAAAATGTTCACTATACAACTCAATAAAATCTTTGAGGGGTATAGTTTCCAAAATGGAATGGAAAATCGGCTCAAATTGCTAGCGGACGCCATGTTGCGTTTGGAGAGCCATTGGAGCTCCCCCACAAGTGACCCCATTTTGGAAACTAGACCCCCCAAGGCTCCTATCTAGATGTATAGTGAGCACTTGGAACCCCCAGGTGCTTCACAAATTGATTCGTAAAAATGAAAAAGTGAAAAAAAAAACACTTTTTCATTTTTACGAATCAATTTGTGAAGCACCTGGGGGTTCCAAGTGCTCACTATGCATCTAGATTGGTGCCTTGGGGGGTCTAGTTTCCAAAATGGGGTCACTTGTGGGGGAGCTCCAATATTTAGACACAGAGGGGCTTTCCAAACGCAACATGGTGTCCGCTAACAATTTGAGCCGATTTTCCATTCAATTTGTTAGCGGACACGATGTTGCATTTGGAGAGTCCCTGTGTGCCTAAACATTGGAGCTCCCCCACAAGTAACCCCATTTTGGAAACTTGACCCCCCAAGGCACCTATCTAGATGCATAGTGAGCACTTGGAACCCCCAGGTGCTTCACAAATTGATTCGTAAAAATGAAAAAGTGGAAAAAAAAACACTTTTTCATTTTTACGAATCAATTTGTGAAGCACCTGGGGGTTCCAAGTGCTCACTGTGCATCTAGATAGGTGCCTTGGGGGGTCTAGTTTCCAAAATGGGGTCACTTGTGGGGGAGCTCCAATGTTTAGGCACACAGGGGCTCTCCAAACGTGACATGGTGTCCGCTAACAAATTGAAACCATGTCGCGTTTGGAGAGCCCCTGTGTCCCTAAACATTGGAGCTCCCCCACAAGTGACCCCATTTTGGAAACTAGACCACCCAAGGCACCTATCTGGATGCCTAGTGAGCACTTGGAACCCCCAGGTGCTTCACATATTGATTCGTAAAAATGAAAAAGTAAACACTTTTTCATTTTTACGAATCAATTTGTGAAGCACCTGGGGGTTCCAAGTGCTCACTATGCATCTAGATAGGTGCCTTGGGGGGTCTTGTTTCCAAAATTGGGTCACTTGTGGGGGAGCTCCAATGTTTAGACACACAGGGGCTCTCCAAACGCAACATGGTGTCCGCTAACAATTTGAGCCGATTTTCCATTCAATTTGTTAGCGGACACCATGTTGCATTTGGAGAGTCCCTGCGTGCCTAAACATTGGAGCTCCCCCACAAGTGACCCCATTTTGGAAACTAGACCCCCCAAGGCACCTATCTAAATGCATAGTGAGCACTTGGAACCCCCAGGTGCTTCTCAAATTGATTCATAAAAATGAAAAAGTGGAAAAAAAATACTTTTTCCTTTTTACGAATCAATTTGTGAAGCACCTGGGGGTTTCAAGTGCTCACTATGCATCTAGATAGGTGCCTTGGTGGGTCTAGTTTCCAAAATGAGGTCAGTTGTGGGGGAGCTCCAATGGTAGGCACATCAGGGGCTCTCCAAACGCAACATGGCGTCCGCTAATTATTCAAGCAAATTTTACAATCAAAAAGTCAAATGGTGCTCCTTCCCTTCCAAGCCCTGCCGTGCGCCCAAACACTGTTTTTTCCCCACATATGGGGTATCTGCGTGCCCAGGGGAAATTGCACAACAAATTTTGGGGTCCATTTTTTCTTGTTACCCCTGTGAAAATATAAAAAATTGGGTCTAAAGTAACATTTTTGTGAAAAAAGTTAAATGTTCATTTTTTTCTTCCACATTCAAAAAATTCCTGTGAAGCACCTGAAGGGTTAATAAAGTTCTTGAATGTGGTTTTGAGCACCTTGAGGGGTGCAGTTTTTATAATGGTGTCACTTTTGGGTATTTTCTGTCATAAAGACCTCTCAAAGTGTCTTCAAATGTGATGTGGTCCCTAAAGAAATGTTTTTGTAAATTTTGTTGGAAAAATGAGAAATCGCTGGTCAACTTTTAACCCTTATAGCTCCCTAACAAAAAAAAATTTTGGTTCCAAAATTGTGCTGATGTAAAGTACACATGTGGGAAATGTTATTTATTAAGTATTTTGTGTGACATATCTCTTTGATTTAAGGGCATAAAAATTCAAATTTTGAAAATTGCAAAATTTTCTAAATTTTTGCCAAATTTCCATTTTTTTCACAAATAAACGCAAGTGATATCGAAGAAATGTTACCAAAATCATGAAGTACAATATGTCATGAAAAAACAATCTCAGAATCAGGGGGATCCGTTGAAGCGTTCAAGAGTAATTACCTCATAAAGTGACAGTGGTCAGAATTGTAAAAATTGGCCTGGTCATTAACGTGCAAACCACCCTCGGGGGTTAAGGGGTTAAAGTAATGATGGCCTCTCGTTTTTCTTTACTTAACTGCTTTTTTCTTGCCATAATACAAATTATAACAGTCTATTCAGTAAGACTATCAGCTGTGTATCCACCTGACTTCTGCACAACACAACTGATGGTCCCAACCTCATTTATAAGGCAAGAAATCCCACTTATTAAACCTGACAGGGCACACCTATGAAGTGAAAACCATTTCCGGTGACTACCTCTTGAAGCTCATCAAGAGAATGCCAAGAGTGTGCAAAGAAGTCATCAAAGCAAAAGGTGGCTACTTTGAAGTACCTAGAATATAAGACATATTTTCAGTTGTTTCACACTTTTTTGTTAAGTATATAATTCCACATGTGTTAATTCATAGTTTTGATGCCTTCAGTGTGAAAGTACAATTTTCCTAGTCATGAAAATACAGAAAAATCTATAAATGAGAAGGTGTGTCCAAACTTTTGGTCTGTACTGTATATATATATATATATATATATATATATATATATATATATATATATATATGTGTGTATATGTATGACAAAAAAATAACAAAAGTAGATTAGCGTCAGTGGCTCACATCTGTATTAATTATCACTCTGAACAGATCCAGGAGACTGAGAATATCATGTACATTGCAAGTACCATGTGGGGCCAAATGTACTAGCTAAAACTGCTTGACTGAGAATTAATTATTGGTATAGATGAAGCAGGTGCTTAACCCCTTAATAACATCTGACGTACTAATACGCGTCTGTGACCTGGGACTTAAGAGCCAGACCCGTATTAGTACGTCATCGCGATCGCGCGCGTACACAGGCTGTGCGGGCGCGATCGCCGCCGGGTGTCAGCTGATTGTCACAGCTGACACCCGGTACTATGTGCAGGGAGCGGTCCTGCACCGCTCCCAGCACATTAACCCCTGCGATGCTGCGATCGAAGTTGATCGCAGCCGATCGCAGCATTGCGGGGGCAAGGGGAGGTGATCGCAGATACTCACCTCCTCTTCCGGCTTCCAGCGCTGTCTGCAAAGGCTTCCCGGGTGTTGCCATGACGACCCGATGTCGTCATGACAACATCCGGGTCACCAGACAGCAGGAAGATTGTTTGGACATGCGCAGTGCATCTCCAAACAATCTTCTCACTGTGCAGCGCTGATAGCCTGTATGACACAGGGATGGTGCTGCATTCCTGTGCCATGCAGGCGATCAGAGAAAAAAAAGTGAAAGTCCCATAGTGGGACAAAGTAATAAAGTATAAAAACTGTCAGTAAGTGAAAAAAAAAAAAAAATTGCAAAAATATAAAAAAAAAATAAATAAAATAATCCACCAAAAATAAAAATATAATGTACCCATCAATAAATATTATTATAAAAAAAACAAAAAAAACCAATAAAAGTACACATATTTGGTATCGCCGCGTCCGGAACAACCTGACCTATAAAACTGTCCCACTAGTTAACCCCTTCAGTGAACACGGTAAAAAAAAAAAAAAAAAACGAAGCAAAAAACAATGCTTTATCACCATACCGCCAAATAAAAAATGGAATAACACGCGATCAAAAAGACGAATATAAATGAAAATGGTACCGCTGAAAAGGTCATCTCGTCCCGCAAAAAACAAGCTAACATACAGCTCCATCAGCTGAAAAATAAAAAAGTTATAGCTCTCAGAATAAAGCTATGCTAAAAAATTTTTTTTTTCTATAAAATTGCTTTTATTATGTAAAAGTGCAAAACATAGAAAAACGATATAAATGTGGTACCGCTGTAAATGTACTGACCCGAAGAATAAAGCTACCTTATCACTTTTACCACACGCGGAACAGAATAAAAAAAAAAAAAAATTCCTGAATTGTTGGTTTTTGTTTATTCTGCCTCCCAAAAATCGGAATAGAAAGCGATCAAAAAATGTCACGTGCCTGAAAATGGCACCAATAACAACGTCAACTCATCCCGCAAAAAACGAGCCGTCACATGACTGTCTGCCAAAATCTGGAAAAATTATAGCTCTCAAAATATGGCGATGCAAAAACTAGATTTTACAAAAAATGCGTCTTTTTGTGTGTGACAGCTGTCAGTCATAAAAACCCCATATGATTCTGGTATTGCTGTAATCACACCGACCCGAAGAATAAAGTCGTCTAATCACTTATACCGCACGAGGAACGACGTCAAAAATAAACTCTTGGGTTAGGATTGGGCTAGGGTTAGGGCTGGGTTTGGGGTTAGGGTTGTGCTAGGGTTAGGGTTGTGCTAGGGTTAGGGTTGTGCTACGGTTAGGGTTGTGCTACGGTTAGGGCTGGGGTTGGGGTTAGGGTTGGGGTTAGGGTTGTGATGGGGTTGGGATTTTTTTCAAAAGTAAGAAAAAAGATGACGATATGGCGACTAGTGTTGAGCGCAAGTGCTCGCTACTTGAGTTTGCATCGGGTGCTCTGGTATGCATTGAGTATCATGGGTATTTGAGTGACATGCTCGAGTCTCTGCCCCATTTGCTTCACGGCCAAAAAAACTTTACGGGGATTGCCTGCCATGCACGAGCGATCCCCGCATGTTTTTTTTTGGGTGTCTAATAACCGTGAAACATGCGGAGCAGGGACTCGAGCATGTCACTCGAGCACATGCTGTACATGGTGCATACCTGAGTACCCGATGCAAACTCAAGTAGCGAGCACTTGCGCTCAAGACTAATGACAACTTATTCAATATGATGACCTAATGCAAACAAATTCTGTGTCGTACCTCTGGGTTCAAAATGTTCACTATACACCTTAATAAAATCCTTGAGGGGTATAGTTTCCAAAATGGGGTCACTTGTGGGGGAGCTCCACTGTTTAGGCACATCACGGGCTCTCCAAACGCGACATGGTGTCCGCTACCAAATTGAATGGAAAATCGGCTCAAATTGTTAGCGGACGCCATGTTGCGTTTGGAGAGCTACTGCGTGCACAAACATTGGAGCTCCCCCACAAGTGACCCCATTTTGGAAACTAGACCCCCAAAGGCACCTATCTAGATGTATAGTGAGCACTTGGAACCCCCAGGTGCTTCACAAATTGATTCGTAAAAATGAAAAAGTGAAAAAAAAACACTTTTTCATATTTATGAATCAATTTGTGAAACACCTGGGGGTTCCAAGTGCTCACTATGCATCTAGATAGGTGCCTTGGGGGGTCTAGTTTCCAAAATGGGGTCACTTGTGGGGGAGCTCCAATGTTTGGGCACACAGGGACTCTCCAAATGCAACATGGTATCCGCTAACAAATTGTCGGCTCAAATTGTTAGCGGACATCATGTTGCGTTTGGAGAGCCCCTGTGTGCCCAAACATTGGAGCTCCCCCACAAGTGACCCCATTTTGGAAACTAGACCCCCCAAGGCACCTATCTAGATTCATAGTGAGCACTTGGAACCCCCAGGTGTTTCACAAATTGATTCATAAATATGAAAAAGTGTTTTTTTTTCACTTTTTCATTTTTACGAATCAATTTGTGAAGCACCTGGGGGTTCCAAGTGCTCACTATGCATCTAGATAGGTGGCTTGGGGTGTCTAGTTTCCAAAATGGGGTCACTTGTGGGGGAGCTCCAATGTTTGGGCACACAGGGGCTCTCCAAACGCAACAAGATGTCCGCTAACAATTTGAACCGACAATTTGCTAGCGGATACCATGTTGCATTTGGAGAGTCCCTGTGTGCCCAAACATTGGAGCTCCCCCACAAGTGACCCCATTTTGGAAACTAGACCCCCCAAGGCACCTATCTAGATGCATAGTGAGCACTTGGAACCCCCAGGTGTTTCACAAATTGATTCATAAATATGAAAAAGTGTTTTTTTTTCACTTTTTCATTATTACGAATCAATTTGTGAAGCACCTGGGGGTTCCAAGTGCTCACTATGCATCTAGATAGGTGCCTTGGGGTGTCTAGTTTCCAAAATGGGGTCACTTGTGGGGGAGCTCCAAAGTTTGGGCACACAGGGGCTCTCCAAACGCAACTTGGTGTCCGCTAACAATTTGAGCCGATTTTCCATTCAATTTGTTAGCGGATACCATGTTGCATTTGGAGAGTCCCTGTGTGCCCAAACATTGGAGCTCTCCCACAAGTGACCCCATTTTGGAAACTAGACCCCCCAAGGCACCTATCTAGATGCATAGTGAGCACTTGGAACCCCCAGGTGCTTCACAAATTGATTCATAAAAATGAAAAAGTGTTTTTTTTTTCACTTTTTCATTTTTACGAATCAATTTGTGAAGCACCTGGGGGTTCCAAGTGCTTACTATGCATCTAGATAGGTGCCTTGGGGGGTCTAGTTTCCAAAATGGGGTCACTTGTGGGGGAGCTCCAATGTTTGGGCACACAGGGGCTCTCCAAACACAACATGGCGTCCGCTAATTATTCAAGCAAATTTTACAATCAAAAAGTCAAATGGCGCTCCTTCCCTTCCGAGCCCTGCCGTGCGCCCAAACACTGTTTTTTCCCCACATATTGGGTATCTACGTACCCAGGGGAAATTGCACAACAAATTTTGGGGTCCATTTTTTCTTGTTACCTCTGTGAAAATAAAAAAAATTGGGTCTAAAGTAACATTTTTGTGAAAAAAGTTAAATGTTCATTTTTTTCTTCCACATTCAAAAAATTCCTGTGAAGCACCTGAAGGGTTAATAAAGTACTTGAATGTGGTTTTGAGCACCTTGAGGGGTGCAGTTTTTAGAATGGTGTCACTTTTGGGTATTTTCTGTCATAAAGACCTCTCAAAGTGACTTCAAATGTGATGTGGTCCCTAAAAAAATGTTTTTGTAAATTTTGTTGGAAAAATGAGAAATCGCTGGTCAACTTTTAACCCTTATAGCTCCCTAACAAAAAAAAATTTTGATTCCAAAATTGTGCTGATGTAAAGTAGACATGTGGGAAATGTTATTTATTAATCTTTTGTGTGACATATCTCTCTGATTTAAGGGCATAAAAATTCAAATTTTGAAAATTGCAAAATTTTCAAAATTTTCGCCAAATTTCCGTTTTTTTCACACATAAACGCAAGTGATATCGAAGAAATTTTACCACAATCATGAAGTACAATATGTCACGAAAAAACATTCTCAGAATCAGGGGGATCTGTTGAAGCGTTCCAGAGTAATTACCTCATAAAATGACAGTGGTCAGAATTGTAAAAATTGGCCTGGTCATTAACGTGCAAACCACCCTCGGGGCTTAAGGGGTTAAAGTGGTTTTCCCATGAAGAAAAGTTCATTTTAATCAATAGATCTTATAATAATAATAAGTTCCACAATTGGATGTGTTTAAATAAAATGTTCCTGTGCTGAGATAATCTTATAAATGTCCCCTGCTGTGTGCTGGGTAATGTCTGTGTCTGACCGTGTACGGAACACGGTCTGATGATACCACAGCTCCTGGGCAGGGAGGACGCAAAAGACAATACAGACATTACAGCTGGGGATTGTAGCTGATTCTTTCTGTGAGGTAAAACATTTCCCTGCCTGTTTTCAAACAATGTTTTACGATAAAGAAAGAATCATTAAATTCTATCATATCTTTAAAAGACACAAAATGTATTTCCTTCACACTCCACCCTTTATATAATTGAACAAAGTTAGTTTTATATATATATTTTTGAATGATGATTTTTCATAAATTTTTCATCAAACATAAATGGAACGAAACTGTAGGTTGTTTGCCACATTATAAGGGCTCACTTGTATTAGACATACAATATTATACAGAAAATTTTAGATGGGTGTGGAAAATATGTTGCAAAGTAAGAGTGCTTTCAAAAATTGAAGTGTAATTCTACATTCCCACGATGAGCTTTAGATGAGATTTTGATGTAGCAGATTTTCTGCATCATTTCTGCACCCATTACATAAATTAGGTTACTTCCATGTTTTTGATTACGTTTTTTTATCATGCGTTTTTAATGCGTTTTTTACGCTGTGTTGTTTGTCTATATTTGGTTTGTCATGTTTTAAATAAGGCTGCTTTGTTTGTATTGATACTTACTAGCATTTGGCTTTGACAAAACGTTATTGATACAGTTTTGTGTGGATTATATGCGTTTTTAATGTGTGTTGCAACAGAAATACTCTAAAAACGGATATGTGTTTTTTACCTGTGGATTTTCTACATTTAATGCAATTCTTTGGGGAAAATACGCACATAAAACTCAAGAGAAATTGACATGTTGTGAATTTGAAACACACACCGCAAGTCATTTTACACAGCATAAAAAAAATGCAATAAATCTCAATAAAACCCATCCACTTTGCTGAACTGTAAGATGTTGTGTTTTTGATACAGCAATAATATTCAGCATCAAGAACTCACCTAAAACCCATCATGGGAATACAGCCTTAAGGCTTAATAGTAGTTTTTATCAATTAGCAACATACAAAGTGAATGGAAAAAAAGAGAAATCTAAATCAAGTCAATATTTGGTATGACCACCTTTTGCTTTCAAACCAGCATCAATTCATCTAGGTACACTTGCATAAAGTCAGAGATTTTGTAGGAATATAATCAGGTGTATGAGTAGCTAATTATACCAAATGGGAAATAATGATCATCATTTTCATATGCAGATTGAAAAACAGTCATTAACTAAAACAGATGTGGCTGCATGGGAGGCTTAAACTGGGTCATGATTCAGGAACAGGTAAACTCTGCTACAAATGTGAGGTTGTGGAAGACAGTTTCATGTCACAGGTCATACACAGTGGCAAGACTGAGCACAACAACATGACACAATGTAGTTATACTGAATCAGCAAGGTCTCACCCAGGAAAATCAAAGTAAACTGAGGTTTCAAGATGTTCTGTTCAAGCTCTTTTGAAGAAGGACCAAAAAATCAACAACGTTGAGGACAGTAGATGCAGTGGTCCTCCATGGAAACTTAATGCAACAGATGAAAGACGCATTATGCTTATTTCTCTTTGAAATCAGAAGATGTCCCATGTCCAGCAGTGCCATCAGCTTAGAACTGGCAGCAAATAGTGGGATCTGGCTACACCCATCTACTGTTCATAGAAGTCTGGCTAGAAGTGGTCTTCATGGAATAATGGCAGCCAAAAAGCCATACTTTTAAGATGGAAACAAGCCCATGTGACTAAATTATGTACAAAAGAAAAAAAAGGCAGTTTGTTCACAGGGCTGAAGATTGGTACAATAATGAGTGTCTGCAGGCAACAGTGAAATATGGTGGAGATTCCTTGGAAGTTTGGAGCTGTATTTCAGCAAACGGAGTTTGGAATTTGATCAGGATTAATGGTGTTTTCAATGCTGTGAAATACAGATATGAAATACATGATACTTATCTATCATGCAGTACTAACATGGAGGTGTCTGATTGGATCCAAATGTATTCTGCAGCAGGACAGTGACCCCCAAACATACAATCAATGTCATTAAGAATTATCTTCAGCTTATAGAAGACAAGGAGTTCTGGAGGAAATGATATAGTCCCCATAGAGCCATGGTCAATATCATCAAGTCTGTATGGGATTACATGAAGAAACAAAAGGATGAATATAAGCCTATATCCACAGAAGATATGTGGTTAGTTCTAAAGGATGTTTGGGACAACCTCTATGCCGAGTTGCTTCCATAACTGTATGCAAGTGTATGTAGAAAAATTGATGCTGTTTTGAAGGCAAAGGTTGATGGTCACATCAAATATTGATTTGATTTAGATTTCTCTTTTGTACTTTCACTTTGCATTTTGTTAATTGATTAAAAATACGTATTAACACTTCTGTTTTTGAAAGCATTCTTAATCTGCAGAATTTTGTCTAAATCTTATAATATAAATATTACAGGTTCTCCTCCTGCACTTAGAGCAGCTTTCCACAGCAGTAAAACGCTCCTACTCTAAAAATGGCTGCTGATTGAAGAGCATGTGACCAGACCTGTCCATCAGCTTCCTCCTATTGTAAAACAGCTTTCCCAAGGGCAGTGTTTTCCAATTGGATGAGGCTGGTGGACAGATCTGGTTTCATGTCTCTATCAGCAGCCATCCTGAGAACATCAGAGCTGCATAATGTGAGAAGGAAACCCAAACAATTGAAGGAGAACCTGTAACAATTATATATCAGTAGGTGCTACAAATCCTGTCCCTGACACATCTGTTAAAATATAATTAAAGCTTTCAACCCCTTTAATGATTACATTTACAACTACATTTATTTGGTTTGAATCTTTGTACAATCTACGATGCCAACCTGGTCAGTTCCACTTGCCTTTGCCTTTTGCTAGGTGAACATTCCAATCAGAACAATTAGAACAATAGGGACTAGATGGAAAGAAGTCTTGTGATTCCTGCAGATACAGAAACTGTGAAATGTTTTTCATTGAATTTGTTGGTTTTTGTTCTGTGTTCCACCACTCAGCTGGAAATGTGCCTTTTGTTGCGAGAAACAGCAGGCTGGTCTTTGGCAAAGATTTAGGAGTTTGTTTTGGGTGTCAACACTTTGTCCTAAATGATGGATGTGAACTGTAGCTTAAAATTAGAATCTAGTTTCACAGAAGTGTAACTTTATGCATTATTCCTTCCTCATCCACATGATAACAGTACTAGGGCGTGTTGTCAGGGAGCGCGGCATACAATTTACTCTTACCTTAATGTTACTGACTTTTTCTATTATGCCAATTGGAGCTTTCATTTCTAGAATTTAAGTTTTTCTGGATCTCGGTGATACAATTATTAACAAGAAAAAGCTTTATCTATCATTGTAAGATAAGATCCAGATAAGTGATCTAATCTAAGTTCCTTTACATTGTAGATGTGTTAAAGTTTTCTGTATGAAATTGGACCTCATTATGAAAATAAATTTCTATGAGACAGCTGAAACAATATTATGTAATGATGAATATTTTTTCTTCATATGCAGGAAATCTCTCGGAGGATATGCTCTTTCCTCTCACTGGCCAATCCACTTATATTATGACAGAATCATACTGATTTTACTTAAATAAAATTTTCCACAACTTCCCTTGACCTAACCTGCATAATGGAGCAGCCCCAGCTGTCTCCAGTGTCTATCTGTAAAGCATAATGGGAGGAATCCATATGGCTGACATAATGCCACCCACCTGCTACTTTGTATTAATGGGGAAATCCGCCTTGGAAAAAAACAAACTTTCTGGAATAATGTACAACTTCTCATCTTCCCACGTATGTAGCTCACCTATTAAGAACAGTGTCTGTAGTGGATCTGCGTATGCTTGTATATGGCGGCACATTTCATCTGAATGGGGCTTGCAGCTATCACTTGCTGTAGAAACAACACAATTCTACCATATTGGACCGATTTTCAATGGCAGAAATTGGTGCAACGAAATGTGCCCTAAGTAAAACTAACTTTCCACGAGCATACCATTAATAAGCAAGTATGTCTACTCTCTTACCAATGGATTTGCCTTACCAGCTCCATCAAAGTTGAACTAAACTGAACTTAAAATAGAAATGCAACATGGTAACATAGTTTGTTAGGATGAAAAAAGACTTCCATCCACCCATCCATCTAACGAAATAAGCCTGACAGGCACAGCTCACACATTTTTGTTTCCCCCTCCTCTCCAATGGGGCAGGGGATCCCACCCTTACCAGTACCTTCCTATCTTTAGGTGTTATTTGAAACCGCCCACTCCACAGGCTCTGGTGATGTCATGGGGAGTACTTGATCAGTATTGCAGGCTGTGACTTCATAGACAGATTACATAGAGATACATCTGTACATAGCAGTGTATTTTTATGTCTCTGTATTGTAGAGGGAAAATAAAAAAGATTTTTTTCTTTCTATAAAATTACTCAAAAATTATGAAAAACAATTACAATAATGTCAGTTTTAATTTGCTTTTTTTTTTTTTTAAAAAAAAGAATAAACATCACAAATAATTAATTAACAAATACTTATTTGGTTTTCCTGTATTTGTAATGACCCACACAACACAGCGATTAGATTGCTTACAGAATTGGTAAATTGTGTAAAAAAAATGGCGTGATTGATATTTTTTCACTATTAAACCCATAAAAATGTAATAAAAATGTACCGCTTTGGCCGTGTTCACACGTTGCGTAGATGCTGTATTTTATTCTGCTGCTTTTTTTCTGCATGTTTTCTGCCGGTGTCTGCACCACATGATGCAATAACAATCTTCTCTGATTATTGCATGCTTGCTGTGTTTCTTTTATGCCTGTTCCCCCATATTTGATGCGTTTTTTGGTGCAGATGTGAGGCCATGTTTTTAATGCTTTTTTAATACTACAGAAAAGCTTTGATTCTGCACTTAAAAATGTAACAGCGTTTTTTTTTTTTTCCTTGCATTTTTTTCAGGATCCACTCTGAAGCCTGTTGAGAAAAAAAATCACCAAAACCGCAGAGTACAGCAGCATCTTCAAACGCACAGAGAGCGGAGATTTCATGAAATCACATCCACTTTGCTGAGATATTTAAACTGTGTTCACATGTAGGGTAAATGCTGCATTTTTTCTGCTGTTTCTTTTGGACACAAATCCTGCTGTGTTTAACTGTCCAAGGAAAGCGGATGTGATTTCATGAAAACTTCGCCCAGTATGCGTCTAAACACGCTGGTGTACTCTGCGGTATTGGTGCTTTTTTTCTTTGGAGGCTTCTACGTGGAGACTAAAAAAACCCATGTAAAAAACTCCAGTTAATTTTTTAAGTGCAGAATTAAAGCTTTTTTGCACTATAAAAAGCACAATAGAAATGCGGCTTCACATATGCACTAAATACCCATCAAATAAGGGGAGAAGGGCATAAAGAAATGCAGAAAAGATGCAATAGCCAGAGAGGATTGTTATTGCACAGTTTGATGCGGATATAGTGAAGCTACATAAAGATTACTAAACCCATAGTCAAAATTAATAAAATCACACACAGAGGAAAGTCCTTTAATTTTACAAATCACTCCCTGACAATTACCCTCTTTTACCTATTTATTAACCTAAAAATAAAAATTAAAGTACTGCTCACCTGTCTGCCGTTAATCCATAATGATGGGGTACCACGACTATCCACAACTCTGCAACATATTAATAGTGTGGGGAGTGGTAATGTGACCGCTCACCACGCCAGCCGGAACACACTGAGCTTAGCCTGAGAACGTGGCTGCAATGACGAGCAGTGACGTAATTAGGGTTACCGCAGGTCGCAGGCAGCATTTCCCATGGTAAACTCTGTGTGAGCCGGCCTATGAACTGCGGTAACCTTACTGACGTCACCGCTCGCAGCGTGAGAAACTCCCCCCTCCTCACAGCTGGTACCTCACAGGAAAAATAATCATACTAGATTTTGCACTAACTCTAGTAAAGTAATCCTACGTTGCAGTGAGGCTAAGTTTATATGAGTGTATCAAAAAATCATAGGAAATTCATCAAGAAAAAAAAATGTTTTTATCATCTGCATTAACATCCTTATGGCATCTTTTTTTTTTACATCAGCAGTTATTAAAATTTAGAAAATCAGCTATGTTAATATTGGTAAGGTATCATTAAAAATAGACATCGAAACAATCCACTTGACTTGAATAATATTGATCCCATTGCCATCCGTGTGATGTCAGTTTTTTCCACGGACAGCACTTGGACCGAAAATAAGGTCTCATGAATGTAGTAGACTAATACCGAGGAATATCATCTGATCTGCTAATGACGTGTTTGAGTATAGTCTTTTAATGTAATCTGTCACTTTTTATGTTTTTCTCAGAACTGATATCTACTTGATAGGTACTTTTTAGCCACGTCACAATATATGACAAAAAAAAAAACAACAGCCCAGATACGTCTAAGTCACAAAAATGTTGCTTTAGCTCCAAATTTTTTATTTTCACAAGGGATGTCAGTGGCCCATTATAATAGTTATACTCTGGTGAAATTGATGCCACTTTGGTGTTGCCTGGCCCTAATTTTTGGAAATGGGGAGCCTCCTGGTTCGGTCTCCATCTGCTTGGTTACCTGTAACAGTAGGCCTCCCAGACCGGCAGGCCTCCACTTACTTTCAGTCAACTACCTGTGTTACTATCCTTAAACCTTTCTAGCAATAGTAATCTGCAAAGCTGATATTTGTGCCACCTAAGTGTGGCTGAGCAGAAAATCAGCTTGAGTTGTTGCATGTGCTATCAGGACTCCCAGCACAGCAGGCCTACACCGATCCCTCACCCACCTCATCTTAATTTGAAGTTAAATTCAAAGCTGTAAATGCTGGCCCAGGCCCTGATACCTCATGCATGGCTCATGGCTGACTGCTTCTGTGCCATTATAAAATTTGTACTGTAGGTCAATTGATGCCATTTTTTCTGGTGTCTGCCTCTAATTTGAGCTCTTTTGGCAGCTTTTGGGCCCCTTTGAAGGTGTTGTGTAGGCATTTGTTTTTGCCTCCCATTGAAACCATTGGGATTCGGATATGTTTGTTGAACTGTTCGACGAACTGTTCGATGAACAATGGGAAGTTCGCCGATCTGAAACGAATCGAACATTGAGAGGTTCACTCAGCTCTATGTATATGAATACATCACCAGAAACACGAAGAATACATGAATACATCTGTCACGCTGTCTCTGTATACTGGAGGTAGGGGGCCTAAGCTGACCCTAAGCTGGGGCCCTGACTAGTCCCTCAACCTGGAGGTACTGTTAAAGGTACAGAGGTACAGGCCGCCAGCGTAACCCCTACCTCCTGAGGATCCCTGCACCTAAGTAATCTAGTCCTGAGAAGGACCCCGATCACAACAAAAGGGGACAAGTAATAATATGCCCACACACAGTACTTAGACGAACGAGACAGTACAAGGGAAAAACCAAAACCACCTTGCATACAACAACTACACAACTACAACAGAGGGAACACCAACGGGAAAGGAGATAAATGATAAAGCGAGGAAGGGAAAAAACACTCCAAATACACTTATGTTATGCACACGCCCGGACTGACTGGCGTGTGCGGGTGTTGTGGTTCCACTGGACCATGGACCGGAGAGTGCCTGGAGGGGCGTGACTAAGTATCTGGCCGATCCGACCAAGGTGGCACGACGGCATACGACGCCAGTGCACCAGGGAGAAACCGGGCAGAGGGACCAGGTGCTACTCCAGGTCAAACTCCGGACACGGGGGTTGACCCACACTGGAATTACTGGAACAGGCAGGTTAGGCTGGCACAGACTGGTGGATGTAAGCAAACACGGCAGGTATGCAGAGGGGTGGATACAGGCGAGTATGCAGGCAGGGAGGTACTGGCCGAAAGGACGGGCTGGAGCACAGAAAGGTTAAGACCCAGTACAGACTGGGTCACAGAACCGCAGATGCGGTAGACAACTACAGCAGAGAGGGAACGCCCAAAGCGGTGGGCAAGAACAGAGCAGGACGGGGCTGCAGGAGCAGCGAGCACAAGCAGGGCAGGACAGGACTGCCGGAGCAGCGGGCAGAAGCAGGGCAGGACAGGACTGCCGGAGCAGCGGGCAGAAGCAGGGCAGGACAGGACTGCCGGAGCAGCGGGCAGAAGCAGGGCAGGACAGGACTGCCGGAGCAGCGGGCAGAAGCAGGGCAGGACAGGACTGCCGGAGCAGCGGGCAGAAGCAGGGCAGGACAGGACAGGACTGCCGGAGCAGCGGGCAGAAGCAGGGCAGGGCAGGACAGGACTGCCGGAGCAGCGGGCAGAAGCAGGGCAGGACAGGACTGCCGGAGCAGCGGGCAGAAGCAGGGCAGGACAGGACTGCCGGAGCAGCGGGCAGAAGCAGGGCAGGACAGGACTGCCGGAGTAGTGAGCAAAAGGGTAAGAGCGGAGCAAGGCTGCCGGAGCAGTGAGCAAGGAGTCAGAGCAGGACGGACAGGGCTCTGTTCACACGGAACAGACAGGAAGGGAAAGGCAGAGCCAGATACCCACAGGGTACTTGCAGTGAAGTAGCGAGGGGACCACAAACTCACAAACGGGAGTACAGAGACAACAAGCAGGAGTTAGGTACAAGTTCAGACTCTGCAGAAAAAGGAAAGGAACGGACATAGAGGCAAAACAGGTAAAGAATAGGAGAGAGTTCAGACTGGAACTGAGTGTACGGAAGAGACCGACACTGCAGCGGGATACAGGAGCGGGTCTGGGAATACGGCCCCCAGAGAGGCGGGACGAACAGGCAAGGAGCGTGTTCAGACAGGACAGACAAGATACAGGAACGGATCTAGGTAATCGGCCCCTAGAAGGCGGGAGGAACAGGCTAGGAGCGTGTTCAGACAGGCCTGGAAATACAGCCTCCAGGAAAGGCAGCAGGCAAGAGTACACAGACAGGACTCAGTTCAGACACGGGAACTGATACCGCAAGGCAGGAGACATAGACAGGACTCAGTTCAGACACGGGAACAGATACTGCAAGACAGGAGAAATAGACAGGACTCAGTTCAGACGGGAACAGATACCGCAAGGCACAGACAGGCAGATCTAGGAATACGGCCCCTAGAAGGCGAAAGAACAGGCAAGAAGCGTGTTCACAAGAACAGACCACAGTTCAGACACAGAACTGGAAAACAGGCAGGAAAACAGGATAGGACCTGGCATGTCAGAGACAAAAAAGCCGACTGACAGGACACAATGCTCAGGCGCCATCTTGAGGAAGAAGGTGGTATAAATACCCAAAGATGGACAGCAATAGGCTGAAGGTGCAACAGGGGCGTGTCCGCAGAAGGTACAAGAAACAGGAAGTTCAGCGGGCGTCGCCCTATGCAGCCAAAACAGACAAACAGACAGCAAGGAGGGAAGCCAGAGAGACATTCTGGACTGGAGATCAAGTGCGCGCTCTTGCACAGTGGGAGATGGACCACCATGCAAGGACGCCGCCAGGTATGTTACAGTACCCCCCCCCCTTACGCCCCCTCTTCTTCAGGCCTGCCAGAATCTTCCGCAGGGAATTCGAGGACCAGTCGTTCACTTCAAGGAGATCACTTCCACTGTCCACAGGAAAAATTGATCTCATCTGGTTAGCTAGGATGCTACCTCCTATCCAGCCATCCTCAGCAACAGACGAAACGGGTGGAGTACCAGGAACAGCACACAAGGAAGTCTCTCTCCACATATTTTCAGGTGGCACCCCAGAGGGTACAGGAGACAACTGGAAGTCCTTCACCGGGTTGGAGGGGGACAGAGACTTGGGGGTAATCTCTGCTTCGAGGTACATCTTGTCAAACTCACAGGAAGAAATAGACGGGTTATCAGGTACATAATGAGGAAAAGTCACTGTCTCTTTGTTATCTGGTGGTACCCCGGAGAATTCAGGAAACAACTGGAGGTCCTCCGCCGGGTCAGAAGAGTGCAGAGGCTCAGAGAAAACATCTGCTTCAGAGTACACTAGGTCGGACTCACTGGAGGAAGCAGGCGAGGTATCGGGTACCGAGTATAGGAAAGTCTCTGTCCATTCACCACCAGGTGGCACCCCGAAGGGTTCTGGAGACAACTGGAGGTCCTCCGCCTGGTCGGAGGGGTGTAGAGACTCGGGAGTAACCTCTGCTTCGGAGTACACTAGGTTGGACTCACTGGACGAAGCGAGCGAGGCATCAGGTACAGAGTAAAGGAGAGTCTCTGTCCTTTCGCTACCAGGTAGCACCCCGAAGGGTTCTGGAGACAACTGGAGGTCCTCCGCCTGGTCGGAGGGGTGTAGAGGCTCGGGAGTAACCTCTGCTTCGGAGTACACTAGGTTGGACTCACTGGACGAAGCGAGCGAGGTATCAGGTACAGAGTATAGGAGAGTCTCTGTCCTTTCGCTACCAGGTAGCACAACGAAGGGTTCTGGAGACAACTGGAGGTCCTCCGCCTGGTCGGAGGGGTGTAGAGACTCGGGGGTAACTACCACTTTGGGGTACCGATTGTCAGGCTCACAGGACGAAGCGAACAAAGTATCGAGTACCGAGTGTAGAGAAGTCTCTCTCCATTTGTCATCGAGTGGTATCCCGGAGGATTCAGGAGGCAACAGGGGGTCCTCCGCCAGGTAGTAGAGGTGCACAGACTCAGAGGTAACCACAGCTTTGGAGCATCCTTGGACATGCACACCGGTTAAAGTGGGTGAAGCATCTGATGCCGGGTGCAGGAAGTTCTCCTGTGTGGAGTCTGGATGGGCAGAAGTCTCTTCGGGCAGGAGAACCGGAGCACTACCCACGCACATTACCCGTTGGGGCTTCTCCGGGATACAGGGAGATGAAGCTTCAGTAGGGACTTCAAGGTTGGGGTCAGGAGGTCTCAGGGAGGACAGACCCTGGCGTGACGGCTTGCCTCTACGTCTAGCACGTCTGGACTGCCTCTTGAGGTTGGGAGAAGTATTCCGGAAAGCGTAGTCACCCTGTGAGGATTCTGGGTGGGCAGTAGTCTCATTGGGCTGGAGGACTATTGCGCTACCCACACAAATTACCCATCGGGGCTGCTCCGGGATATTGGGAGGTGAAGCTTCAGCAGGATCATCGAAGACCATTAGAAAGGCCACCAGGAAGGCCATTAGGTCCAGGAGGATCGGATCCTGTGTTTCATATAGGGGGTTGATCCATTCCAAGGCATCACCCGCCAGGTAAGACATAATGAATGCCACCTTAACCCGATCGGTGGGAAAACATA
This sequence comes from Phyllobates terribilis, assembly GCF_046119375.1. Lineage (NCBI taxonomy): Eukaryota > Metazoa > Chordata > Amphibia > Anura > Dendrobatidae > Phyllobates > Phyllobates terribilis. The sequence goes on along the minus strand of NW_027362761.1, from coordinate 293,918,069 downwards.
GAGGGTAGAACTTGAAGTGTAGCATGCATTGCTCCACAAATGCACGACTTTGTCTTGGATCCCCATAGTAACGTGGCGGATCCGCAGGAACGAGAGCAGATAGATCCATCTGGACGGGTGCGTAATTCGCCTGGAACTCAGCTGAGAAAAAAAAATAAATTTTATTTATTTTTAATGCATGTATTCGCTGGAAAACTTCTCAGAGAGCGAAGGCCGTGGGGCTCAACGGGAACCATGGCCTGAGCATGCTGTTATGCACACGCCCGGACTGACTGGCGTGTGCGGGTGTTGTGGTTCCACTGGACCATGGACCGGAGAGTGCCTGGAGGGGCGTGACTAAGTATCTGGCCGATCCGACCAAGGTGGCACGACGGCATACGACGCCAGTGCACCAGGGAGAAACCGGGCAGAGGGACCAGGTGCTACTCCAGGTCAAACTCCGGACACGGGGGTTGACCTACACTGGAATTACTGGAACAGGCAGGTTAGGCTGGCACAGACTGGTGGATGTAAGCAAACACGGCAGGTATGCAGAGGGGTGGATACAGGCGAGTATGCAGGCAGGGAGGTACTGGCCGAAAGGACGGGCTGGAGCACAGAAAGGTTAAGACCCAGTACAGACTGGGTCACAGAACCGCAGATGCGGTAGACAACTACAGCAGAGAGGGAACGCCCAAAGCGGTGGGCAAGAACAGAGCAGGACGGGGCTGCAGGAGCAGCGAGCACAAGCAGGGCAGGACAGGACTGCCGGAGCAGCGGGCAGAAGCAGGGCAGGACAGGACTGCCGGAGCAGCGGGCAGAAGCAGGGCAGGACAGGACTGCCGGAGCAGCGGGCAGAAGCAGGACAGGACAGGACTGCCGGAGCAGCGGGCAGAAGCAGGGCAGGACAGGACTGCCGGAGCAGCGGGCAGAAGCAGGGCAGGACAGGACAGGACTGCCGGAGCAGCGGGCAGAAGCAGGGCAGGGCAGGACAGGACTGCCGGAGCAGCGGGCAGAAGCAGGGCAGGACAGGACTGCCGGAGCAGCGGGCAGAAGCAGGGCAGGACAGGACTGCCGGAGCAGCGGGCAGAAGCAGGGCAGGACAGGACTGCCGGAGCAGCGGGCAGAAGCAGGGCAGGACAGGACTGCCGGAGCAGTGAGCAAAAGGGTAAGAGCGGAGCAAGGCTGCCGGAGCAGTGAGCAAGGAGTCAGAGCAGGACGGACAGGGCTCTGTTCACACGGAACAGACAGGAAGGGAAAGGCAGAGCCAGATACCCACAGGGTACTTGCAGTGAAGTAGCGAGGGGACCACAAACTCACAAACGGGAGTACAGAGACAACAAGCAGGAGTTAGGTACGATTTCAGACTCTGCAGAAAAAGGAAAGGAACGGACATAGAGGCAAAACAGGTAAAGAATAGGAGAGAGTTCAGACTGGAACTGAGTGTACGGAAGAGACCGACACTGCAGCGGGATACAGGAGCGGGTCTGGGAATACGGCCCCCAGAGAGGCGGGACGAACAGGCAAGGAGCGTGTTCAGACAGGACAGACAAGATACAGGAACGGATCTAGGTAATCGGCCCCTAGAAGGCGGGAGGAACAGGCTAGGAGCGTGTTCAGACAGGCCTGGAAATACAGCCTCCAGGAAAGGCAGCAGGCAAGAGTACACAGACAGGACTCAGTTCAGACACGGGAACTGATACCGCAAGGCAGGAGACATAGACAGGACTCAGTTCAGACACGGGAACAGATACTGCAAGACAGGAGAAATAGACAGGACTCAGTTCAGACGGGAACAGATACCGCAAGGCACAGACAGGCAGATCTAGGAATACGGCCCCTAGAAGGCGAAAGAACAGGCAAGAAGCGTGTTCACAAGAACAGACCACAGTTCAGACACAGAACTGGAAAACAGGCAGGAAAACAGGATAGGACCTGGCATGTCAGAGACAAAAAAGCCGACTGACAGGACACAATGCTCAGGCGCCATCTTGAGGAAGAAGGTGGTATAAATACCCAAAGATGGACAGCAATAGGCTGAAGGTGCAACAGGGGCGTGTCCGCAGAAGGTACAAGAAACAGAAAGTTCAGCGGGCGTCGCCCTATGCAGCCAAAACAGACAAACAGACAGCAAGGAGGGAAGCCAGAGAGACATTCTGGACTGGAGATCAAGTGCGCGCTCTTGCACAGTGGGAGATGGACCACCATGCAAGGACGCCGCCAGGTATGTTACAACTTATCTCAGAAACTCCAAACACCACGATCCGCTCTGTTAGTCTGAATGAAATGCTTTCACCGACACTTCCCAAACAGACCAGCAGGCATTTGAAGGAGTCTCACTACAGCAGTATTGATTGCAGCTGGGCGAGGCTGGACCTCGTCTAGCACAGAGAGAGAGAGAATTAACTCCCTCACTGCCGAAAAACACAAAGCACCAACAAGTCAGCTGCGAGAAGTCAGGCTGTGTACTCGTGACGAACTTCGTGGCGACACACCCGTGACAGTACCCCCCCTTCTACGAGGGGCCTCCGGACCCTCAGGGCCAGGTTTATCCGGGTGAGTCGTGTGGAAGGCCCGAACTAATCGGTCTGCGTTAATATCCGACGCAGGAACCCACATCCTCTCCTCAGGACCATACCCTTTCCAATGAACCAGGTACTGAAGGGACCGGCGATTAAAGCGTGAATCGATGACCCTCGATACCTGGAACTCCAAGTTACCATTGACCACCACTGGAGGGGGAGGTAAAGGTGACGGTACCACCGGCGCCACATACCTCTTAAGCAACGATCTGTGGAACACGTTGTGAATTTTAAACGTAGGGGGGAGGTCAAGACGGAATGCCACCGGATTAATAATAGAACTGATTCTGTACGGCCCGATGAACCTGGGACCCAGTTTCCAGGAGGGAACCTTAAGTTTAATATTCCTGGTAGACAACCATACCCGATCGTTCACACTTAGGTCCGGACCAGACACTCTCCTCCTATCAGCCATACGTTTGTATCGGTTCCCCATAGTATTCAGATTCTTCAGCACCCCTCTCCATACTGAAGCGAGTGATGAGGAAAATCGTTCCTCCTCAGGAACCCCCGAAGAGCCCCCCCTACTGAAAGTACAAAACTGGGGGTGAAAACCATATGCCCCAAAAAACGGGGACTTACCAGTGGACTCGCTCCGCCTATTATTAAGAGCAAACTCTGCCAGAGGTAAGAAAGAAGCCCAGTCCTCCTGGTTCTCTGACACAAAACAGCGGAGATATGTCTCCAAGCTCTGGTTCATACGTTCCGTCTGACCATTGGTCTCAGGATGAAAAGCCGATGAGAATGACAAATGCATCCCCCGCCGTGCACAAAACGCCTTCCAGAACTTGGACACAAACTGAGACCCCCGATCAGACACCACCTCGGAGGGTACCCCGTGAAGCCTCACAATCTCCCCAATGAACACCTGCGCAAGAGTTTTAGCATTAGGGAGAGCCGGAAGAGCGATAAAATGTGCCATCTTGCTGAACCTGTCCACTACAACGAGTATGACCGTTTTACCCGAAGACGGAGGGAGGTCCGTAATAAAGTCCATAGACAGATGAGTCCAAGGACGCTCCGGGATCTTCAAAGGTAAGAGGGCCCCAGACAGACGGGTATGTGAGGTCTTAGAGCGCGCACAAACCCCACAGGACGCGACAAAAGTTACCACCTCCTTATGTAAGTTAGGCCACCAAAACCGACGCGAGAGGAGATCCACAGTTGCTTTACTCCCCGGGTGTCCTGCAAAAACTGAGTTATGGTGTGCCTCGATCACCTTTTGTCGCAACTGATCTGGAACAAACAGTCTCCCCGGAGGTCCAACAGGGGCGTCCCCCTGAGCCTCCAATACCTCCTCCTCCAGCTCAGAGCATACTGCCGAAACCACCACCCCCTCCTGAAGGATAGGAATCGGGTCGTCCGTATTCCCGGCCCCAGGGAAACTACGAGATAAGGCATCCGCCTTTACATTTTTTGACCCAGGACGATATGTAACGAAAAAATTAAACCTGGTAAAAAACAATGACCACCTAGCTTGTCTGGGATTCAGACGTTTCGCGGACTCCAGATATAGCAGGTTCTTGTGATCGGTGATGACGGTGACCGGATGGACTGCCCCCTCCAAAAAATGGCGCCACTCCTCAAAAGCTAACTTAATGGCCAAGAGTTCCCTATTGCCGACATCGTAATTCCTCTCAGCTGACGACAATTTTTTAGAGAAAAAGGCGCACGGATGCCACTTACCAGGGGACGAACCCTGTGACAATACTGCTCCCATCCCTACCTCGGAAGCGTCTACCTCTACAATGAATGGCTGTGATGCATCAGGTTGAATGAGTATGGGTGCCGAGGCAAAACATTTTTTCAAGGAGGAGAATGCTTGACAAGCCTTGTCAGACCACCTAGAAAAATCCGTCCCCTTTTTAGTCATGTCTGTGAGAGGCTTAACCATGGACGAGAAATTACGAATGAACTTCCGGTAATAATTAGCAAACCCCAGGAAACGTTGTAGTGCCTTAAGATTCTCTGGCCGATCCCACTCAAGAACTGCCCGCACTTTCCCAGGGTCCATACGAAAACCGGACGCTGAAACCAGGAAGCCTAAAAACTGGAGTTCCTGTACGGCGAACACACACTTTTCCCATTTGGCATACAGTTTATTATCCCGCAAGATCTGTAACACCTGCCTAACGTGCTCCTGATGAGACACCAGATCCGGCGAGTAAATTAAGATATCATCCAGATATATGACAACAAACTGTCCCACCAGGCGGCGAAAAATGTCATTAACAAAGTGTTGGAACACCGCCGGGGCATTAGTCAGACCGAATGGCATGACAAGGTTCTCATAATGCCCCTCCGGAGTGTTAAACGCCGTCTTCCACTCATCCCCCTCCTTCATCCTAATCAGATTGTACACCCCCCTGAGATCCAACTTAGAGAACCATTTGGCGCCCACGATCTGATTAAAGAGATCGGGAATAAGTGGGAGCGGATACGGATCTCGGACCGTAATCCGATTAAGTTCACGGAAATCCAGGCAAGGGCGTAGGCCTCCATCTTTCTTCTTAACAAAGAAGAACCCCGCAGCCACCGGTGAAGATGAAGGTCTAATATGCCCCTTAGCCAGACTTTCTGAAATATAATCCTTCATGGCCTGCCTCTCAGGACCAGAAAGGTTATACAACCTAGCTTTAGGTAACTTGGCCTCAGGGAGCAGTTTTACAGAACAGTCATACTCGCGATGAGGAGGTAGTTCCTGACACCCTTTCTCTGAGAATACATCCTCAAAGTCCGCCAGAAATGGAGGTAAGACCCAAGGAGTAACCGCACCGATGACCGTGTTCATGCAGTTTTTATTACAGAATTTACTCCATTGGCTTATCTCTCTGGTTTGCCAATTAATAACCGGGTTATGCTTAGCTAACCAAGGAAGGCCCAACACTATAGGAGTGGGAAGACCCTCCAACACGTAGCAAGACAACAGTTCTTTATGTATCGCCCCCACTTGAAGTTTTACGTCATGCACAGCTTGCAAAAAACTTCCCTGACCGAGAGGCCTGGCATCGATCGAGAATATGGGGATGGGTTTAGCCAACTCACTCAATCGCATACCTTGAACCCGGGCAAACCGAGCATCAACCAGATTAGCCCCGGCCCCACTATCCAGGAGAACAGATATCCTCTCAGTTCTCGTACCCACCACCACCTCCGCCGATACGAGAAACTGAGACGAACCTAGGGACGAAATACCTACTCCCAGATTGCCGTCCACCACACAACCTGGGATCAACAGTTTTCCGACGACTCTTCACTCTGCAAGGGACGGGATGGACACCCCCCAATAAAATGTCCCTTTCTCCCGCAGAAGAAACACCTTCCTGTCTTATGGCGCACCACCGGTCCCCTCCCCCGAAATGATGTCCCTCCTAATTGCATAGGCTCCTCTGGACTGACCAGGGGAACCACCATATGAGGGGACCTTGTAGGAGGTGGAGTCATCACAGGGTGTAGAGTTATCCCGCACCTCTCCCGAAGCCGTCTGTCAACGCGAATAGCAAGGGCCATAGCGGCTTCCAGTGACGCGGGAGAGTCATACTGTGCCAACACATCCTGTAATTTGTCGGATAAACCATGACAAAACTGGCTCCTAAGAGCCGGGTCATTCCACTGGGTGTCCGTGGCCCACCTACGGAACTCCGAACAGAATTCCTCCGCCGGACGATCTCCCTGCTGGATCCTACGTAACTTAGACTCAGCAAGGGAGATCCGATCTGGGTCATCATATACGAGTCCCAGAGCAGCGAAAAACCTATCCACTGACTGGAGAGCCGGGGAGCCCGGGGGAAGAGAGAACGCCCAAGATTGTGGGTCCCCTTGTAGGAGCGAGATGACAATTCCCACCCTTTGTTCTTCACTCCCCGATGACCGAGGCCGCAGCCGAAAGTACAACTTGCATGCCTCCCGGAAAACAAAAAACTTGTCCCGCCCCCCAGTGAACCTGTCAGGGAGAGCTACTTTAGGTTTTGGTCCGGCTTGCTCCTGAGGATGCAAAACCTTGGACTTAACGTCCGCCAGCTCCATGGACAAACTCTGCAACTGCCGAGCTAGACCGGCTACTGGATCCATGGTAGCTGGAGAAAAACTAAGTGGGTCGGTGAAAATGTCACGCTGTCTCTGTATACTGGAGGTAGGGGGCCTAAGCTGACCCTAAGCTGGGGCCCTGACTAGTCCCTCAACCTGGAGGTACTGTTAAAGGTACAGAGGTCCAGGCCGCCAGCGTAACCCCTACCTCCTGAGGATCCCTGCACCTAAGTAATCTAGTCCTGAGAAGGACCCCGATCACAACAAAAGGGGACAAGTAATAATATGCCCACACACAGTACTTAGACGAACGAGACAGTACAAGGGAAAAACCAAAACCACCTTGCATACAACAACTACACAACTACAACAGAGGGAACACCAACGGGAAAGGAGATAAATGATAAAGCGAGGAAGGGAAAAAACACTCCAAATACACTTATCTCAGAAACTCCAAACACCACGATCCGCTCTGTTAGTCTGAATGAAATGCTTTCACCGACACTTCCCAAACAGACCAGCAGGCATTTGAAGGAGTCTCACTACAGCAGTATTGATTGCAGCTGGGCGAGGCTGGACCTCGTCTAGCACAGAGAGAGAGAGAATTAACTCCCTCACTGCCGAAAAACACAAAGCACCAACAAGTCAGCTGCGAGAAGTCAGGCTGTGTACTCGTGACGAACTTCGTGGCGACACACCCGTGACAACATCACCAGAATCAACATCAGTACAGGAATACATCACCAAGCTGACTACAGAGATCAACTGCAATGTCAGGTCATCCCCAAATACTATTGTATTGTATGAACCTACAAGTCACAGTGTGTCCTTTAAAATGGTGGGGAGATACTGGGAGTTGTTGTTAACAGCCATCATCAGACTGTGAATCATACAGGAGCCACTGCACTGATGCAATGCAGATCAAATCACAAATAAACATGTACAACTACGTACCGTAAGGCTGTGTGCCCACGATGCATTTTTTAAGCGTTTCCGCAGTGGCAATTCTGCTGCAGAAATGCTTAAAAAACGCATGGTAGAAGGCCTGCCATGTTCCCCAATGATAATCCGCATGTGCTGTGCACATGCTGCGGAAATTTCCACTGCGGATTATCACTGCGGAAAAAAACGCAGCACTACCAATTATTTTGCGGAAGTGCTGCGTTTTCGCCGCCATTGACTTGCATTAGAGCGCATGTATTCCGCTTTACTAGATAAGCACATGCGAAATCCATGCGTTCAATGTGCGGATGGTACCCAGGTCTAGAGAAGAGGAGACTCACCTCCGGACCCGGGTACCATAGAAACTGTGAAAAAAAGAATAAAATAAAAAATAAATGTTATACTTACCTTCTGGCGACCCCCGGTGCGCTCCTCCTCTCATGCCGGCAAATCGCGATGGACTGAAGGACCTGTGCTGACTAGTGTTGAGCGAACATGCTCGACACTGCTCGGTACTCGCCCGAGCATCACGCTACTCGGGATGTTCGGCGAGCACCGAGCATTTCCGGGTTACTCGGGCGGGAGCTCGGGTCTCCGCCCTGCATGTTTGTGCTCTTTACAGAGCCAATGAACATGCAGGGATTGCCAGCCAGTCACTGTAATGCCGCAGCCATGTTGTTTGTGGGCATTACAGTGATTGGCTGGCCGCACAGCGTCACCTCCCAGACGATCAGCCCGTCATGATTGGTGTGTGTGGGTGTCTGTGCGTGTGTCTGCGAGTGTGTGCGGGTGTGTGCGGTGTCTGCGCGATGTCTGCGGGTGTGTGCGGTGTCTGTGCGATGTGTGTGGTGTCTGTGCGTGTGTCTGCGAGTGTGTGCGGTGTCTGCGGGTGTGTGCGGTGTCTGTGCGATGTCTGCGAGTGTGTGCGGTGTCTGTGCGATGTCTGCGGGTGTGTGCGTGCAGGCAGACATAGGCCGATGTGACACTACTACTCCCATCGGCCTATGTCTGTCCCCGGTCCACTCGTGCCAGCAGGATCAGCTCGATGGGAGCAGTAGTTCCCATCAGCCTGATCCTGCTATTTAAATTGCCCTACTGTGTCCCCAATAAATGTTAAATACATGTCATTGGTGGCCAGTGGTTGCCTACAATAAATTAGTTCATACATTACCTGTCCCCGCCGATCGCCACCTAAAATAAAGTAAAAAATAAAAAACTACACCTATACTCACCTAGACACCTAATTCCCCGAAGCCATCGATCTCCTGTAATAAAATATAAAATAATAAACCACAACCTTATCCTTACCCCTCCGTAGTAGTCCACGAGTGTCCCACGAAGATCTCCAGTTTAGAGCAGCCACATAGAATGTGACCGCTCTGAACCGCTGCCGCCGCTAGAATGATGGGGCCGCAAAGCAGCCCCGTCATTGCATAAGCGGGTTCGCCGGAGTTCAGGAAGCGCTGCTCCGGTTAGCTTCTTTACGGCCCTGCTGTATCGTGAGAAATTCCCACGGTACAGCAGTGCCGTAAAGGAGGTCTCCGGAGCTGCGCTGCCTGAATGCACTCCGATGACCTCAGTCAGTGGCTCCCGCTGCCGGGAGCGGACGTGTTCCCGGCAGCGTGAGCTTACAGCAGCCATGACAGCTGTCACCATCTCCAGATGTGACAGCTGTGCATGGGAGATCAGCGCAGGAACGTGGACAGGTAACTATTTTTTTTTAGTAAACTAAGAATTAAATAAAATTGTGTGTTTTATTTCAAATAAATTATTTTTTTCTGGGTGTAGTGTGTTTTTTCTTTTTAACACTTTGTAGGTTAGTAATGGGGGTGTCTTATAGACGCCCATCATTACTAACCTGGGCTTCATGGCAGCTGGCGCTGACATGAACCCCAACCCTATTACCCCCTGCCACCGCACCAGGGCAGCGTGGAAGAGCGAGGCTAAGTGCCAGAGTTGGCGCATCCTATGGATGTGCCATTTCTGGGGCGGCTGACTGCTGGTGTTTCTAGCCTGGGAGGGGGCCAATATTCATGGCACCCTTCCTGGGCTATTAATATCAGCTCCCAGCTGTCTGCCTAGCCTTTGCTAGCTATTAAATAGGGGGTACCCCACGTCATTTTTTTTGGGGGGGTCCCCCATTTTAATAGCTAGTAAAGGCTAGGTATTCAGCTGGTGGCTGATATTAGTAGCCTGGGAAGCTCCGTGGGTATTACCCACTTCCCAGGCTTCAAACATCTGCCCCATCCGTCTGCTTAACCTCCGCTAGAGCCTAAAATTATGGGGATCCCACGCCAATTTTTTTTTAAATAAATCCTTTATTTTAACACTAAATGACATTTGAGGGGTTAATAAAGATGCAGTCCCTAAATTATTATTTATTTTTTAATTAATTTTTCCCAAAAATTTTGACGTGGGCTTTGCCATATGTTTGTATGCCAGCCAGGTTCAGCATCCAGCTTCTATGAACGCGCCATTTTCCGGGGTGGCTGCGGACTGCAATTTGCACCGGGGGGGGGCAGAAAGCTTGGGCCTCCCTGCGCTGCAGATTCCATCCCCCAGCTGCCTAGTTGTACCTGGCTGGACACACAAATAGGGAGAAGCCCCACGTATCTTTTTTTTTAATTATTTCATGAAATTCATGAAATAATAAAGAAAAAAAGGGCTTCCCTATATTGTTGTGTCCGGCCAGGTACAAATAGGCAGCTGGTGGTTGGGGGCAGCCCGTTCCTGCCTGCTGTACCTGGCTGGACACAAATATAGTGCGAAGCCCCACGTCAAATTTTTTTAAATTATTTCAGGAGATTAATGAAATAATTAAAAAAAAATTGATGTGGAGCTTCGCCCTATATTTGTGTCCAGCCAGGTACAGCAGGCAGGAACGGGCTGCGCCCAACCACCAGCTGCCTATTTGTACCTGGACGGACACAACAATATAGGGAAGCCCTTTTTTTAAAAAATTATTTCATGAAATAATTAAAAAAAAATTGACGTGGGGCTTCGCACTATATTTGTGTCCAGCCAGGTACAGCAGGCAGGAACGGGCTGCCCCCAACCACCAGCTGCCTATTTGTACCTGGTTGGACACAACAATATAGGGAAGCCCTTTTTTACTTACTTATTTCATGAATTTCATGAAATAATTTAAAAAAAAAATACGTGGGGCTTCGCCCTATTTTTGTGTCCAGCCAGGTACAACTAGGCAGCTGGGGGCTGGAATCCGCAGCGCAGGGAGGCCCAAGCTTTCTGGGCCCCACCCGCTGCAAATTGCAGTCCGCAGCCACCCCGGAAAATGGCGTGTTCATAGAAGCGCCATCTTCTGGCGCTGTACCCAACTCATCCAGGGCCCTGGTGCGGTGGCTCACTGGGTAATAAAGGGGTTAAGGCCAGCTTGGCATTATCAGCTGGCCCTAAGCCCGAAATTCATGGGGTCACGCCAATATTAGACATGACCACCACGAATTTCTAGTAAAGTATTTAAAAAAAACACAACACCCAGAAAAAAGTCCTTTAATTGAAATAAACACACAATTCTTTATTGTTCTAAATTAAACTCTACTTACCATCACGCCCATTCCAGCTGAAGCCAACGATCTCCTGCAATAAAAGAAAAATAATAAAGCAACCTCATCCTTACCTTTCCATGGTTCCCACGACAGCTTCAGCTCTGCTACATCGAGATGACAGGCTGGACCGCAGCAGAACGCTGCCATCCAGCCTGTCATCCCGCAGACACTGAGAAGCGCAGGCATGCTTGCGCTCCTCAGTGTCTCTCTGTGACGACATAAAGATGAGCCGAGGTCATGTCCAATGAACTCGGCTCACCTCATGCACGTCACTGACAGCGTGGGAAAATTCTCCTGCACTCAGCGCTTCAGCGTGAGAATTTTCCCACACTGTCAGTGACGTGAATGAGGTGAGGTCATGTCCAATGAACTCAGCTCACCTCATGCACGTCACTGACAGCGTGGGAAAATTCTCACGCTGAAGCGCTGAGTGCAGGAGAATTCTCCCACGCTGTCAGTGACGTGCATGAGGTGAGCTGAGTTCATTGGACATGACCTCGGCTCATCTGGATGCCGTTACAGAGAGACGCTGAGGAGCGCAAGCATGCCTGCACTTCTCAGTGTCTGCGGCATGGCAAGCTGGATGGCAGCGTTCTGCTGCGGTCCAGCCTGTCATCTCGATGTAGCAGAGCTGAAGCTGTCGTGGGAACCATGGAAAGGTAAGGATGAGGTTGCTTTATTATTTTTCTTTTATTGCAGGAGATCGTTGGCTTCAGCTGGAATGGGCGTGATGGTAAGTAGAGTTTAATTTCGAACAATAAAGAATTGTGTGTTTATTTCAATTAAAGGACTTTATTCTGGGTGTTTGTGTTTTTTTTATCTTTGACTATGGGGTTAGTAATGGGGGTGTCTTATAGACGCCTCTCCATTACTAACCTGGGCTTGATGTCAGCTGGCATTATAAGCTGACATCAACCCCAGCCCTATTACCCCACTGCCACCGATACAGGGCAGTGGGAAGAGCGAGGCTAAGTGCCAGAATTGGCGCATCCTATGGATGCGCCATTTCTGGGGCGGCTGACGGCTGGTGTTTCTAGCCTGGGAGGGGGCCAATATTCATGGCACCCTTCCTGGGCTATTAATATCAGCCCCCAGCTGTCTGCCTAGCCTTTGCTAGCTATTAAATTAGGGGGGACCCCACGTCATTTTTTTGAGGGGGTCCCCCATTTTAATAGCTAGTAAAGGCTAGGTATTCAGCTGGGGGCTGATATTAGTAGCCTGGGAAGCTCCGTGGGTATTACCCCCTTCCCAGGCTTCAAACATCTGCCCCAGCCATCTGCTTAACCTCCGCTAGAGACTAAAATTATGGGGAACCCCACGCCAATTTTTTTTTAAATAAATCCTTTATTTTAACACTAAATGACAAGTACAGTAATAAACACTGTCACTGTACTTCATATATATGTAACTGACATGTTTCTATCTATCTAATCTATGTATGATTCTCTATTCCTTCTATTCTAAATTGTCGAGTACAGATGCTGAATTGCCGGCTGGCTTTTTTAAAGAGACGGTGCATGAATACACTATTATTTTTTTAAATAAATCCTTTACACTAAATGACAAGTACAGTAAGCAACACTGTCACTGTACTTCATATATATGTGACTGACAGGTTTCTATCTATCTAATCTATGTGTGAAGCTCTATTCTTTCTGTTGTAAATTGTCGGGTACTGGTGTATGCCGCTGATGAATTGCCGGCTTTTCGCGTAATACATTCTACATTATTCTTAGTTGTTTTACTTCATGTAGAATTAACCTACAAGGAAAGAAAGGGTTTATTTTCATTCCGATATTTGTGTCCCATTGACTTGCATTGGTTTCCGGTATCAGAATCGGCGATATCCGATACTTTTTGGGTATCGGTCCGATCCAATCCGATACGATATTTCCTGATATTGGAAGGTATCGCTCAACACTATTAACATATTTCACAGGAAAGCACTTTCACTTTAGTTTTTGAACGTTTTATTTTGAGCCTGTAAAAGTGGCTTAATACCTCTGACCACGTTGTTGACAGCAGTGACCTGGGGGTCAGAAATGCTTCCTGGGGCGATCCCCATGCTGTCCCCATGTCATTTGAGCACTGTCACTATCGTTTTGGGCACTTGTTAGGCTTTTAAAAGACTGCCGGGGGAGCCGCCGCAAAAATGCTCGAGTCTCCCATAGACTAACATTGGGCTCGTTGCTCGGGTCGAGCACCCGAGTATCACGGCGAGCTGGGCCCGAGCTTCGAGCACCCGAGCATTTTAGTGCTCGCTCAACACTAGTGCTGACGTCATAGTCATGTGACGGGTCACGCGACGCTGACGTCTGCAGGTCCTTCAGTGCAGTGTACTGCGATCTGCCGGCAGTCAGCACCGAGTGAAGCAAGACTCCGGGGGCCATCGGAAGGTAAGTATATATTTATTTTTTATTTTTTTGACATTCTCTCGGGTCACACTATATAAATCCATGCCGTTTGCATGGATTTATATAGTGTAACCAAGTTGACAAGCACTTTCCAAGTGATGCTAAAATCGCTTGGAAAGCGCTTGTCAACCCGCATGCGGAAATGCATGTGAAGAACGCTTCACATCCGCATGTTCCTGGCAGGAAAAACGCATGTACAATCCGCATGTACAATCCGCATGTACAATTCGCATGCATTTTTTATGCCAGGCAGATGCAGAAACGCTCAGGAAAAATCTGGAGCATTTCTGCATCGTGGGCACATAGCCTAAAGGTGATATCTTTTCTGATTGAAGTCGTTCTCTTTCTTTTTTTTTCTTCATCTTGTCCAGACACCATGATGACTTTTTACATACACAGCTTGTCTATGCAGACTTTCATCTTCTCTGGTCTTCTGCAGCACTTTCCGGCTTGATACCCTTAAAGATAACAGCGTGATTATAATGCTCCTGAATAAAAACATCTGCACTATGCAGAGCCCCTGAATAAATAATTACCCCTCACTGTGATCATTGCACAAAATATGATGCCCACAATGTCCCTCTTATGGCACATGCCCTCTACACTGCCCTCTCCTTTCCTGACTGGACCCCCTCTTCACAATGTCCTCTCACACTGTGTCCACCCCGTAACTGCCCAGTCTCTATACTTTGTGCCCTCCTCATACTCCCCCTCCTTGGAACACTGTCCCCCCATGCTGCCCTCTCTCCATTCTGCCCCCCCTCACACACTATCAAATTTCTATACTGTGTCTCCTCACACTTTTCTCCACCCATACTGTCTCCTCACACATTTCCTTCATCCCTCATTTTACCCCTGTACCGTATACTGACTCCTCACAAATCCCCACCTCTCCCCATACTGTCTCCTCACACATTCCCCTATACTGTTTTCTTACAATCCCTCCACTTTCCATACTGTCTTCTCACATATACCCCCAGCTCCCATACTGTCTCCTCACACATATCTACCTCTCCATTCCTCATACTGTTTCTTCACACATTTCCCCCTTCCTATACTATCTCCTCAAACTACTCCCCCCTTATAATATCCCCTTGCAAAATTGCCCATTAATATAATTTTCTTCAGCTTCATTGGAGGGTTTACCATACCGATGTTCATCACACCCATGTGGCACTGGAGAGTGAGTTCAGGAGATGCCCTAATCATGTTGCTGACATCACCCTGACTCAAGATTGCCGGCAGTCAGGGCTTCAATTGTACTGCGCCTGGAAGACATGATCACAACTGAAAGCTTGGAGCCAGCATGTTACACTTTATTTGAGCCAGCTGTCAGAAAATGGCCACATCCCACTTCAGAGGGCGGCAACGTGCAGCCGCCTAGTAGACACCTTGTACTGCCACATCAGGCAAATGCTTTAGCTGCCTCCCCAGATACACACTTGAGTATGGAGTCTTTCTTATGGACAATCACTGGAGCTGAGCATTTTTAATCCCAAATGCTTAGATTTAAGTTCTACTGAGATGCAAATGTTGTTTTTGCCATTATAAATGGAAGCCTTCTTACAAATTGTATGCAGAATACATTCAAAAAGCATTCGATAGTCAATAATTATGTTTAATTAGATTCCATTATAATCAATTGAGTAAGTGAAATGTAATATTTATTCCACTCAGTTTGTGATCTAGGTCCCAATGTCAGCAGTTATTAATCATGAGTTGCAGGTCACAAATGTAATTAGACTTTGTGTGAAAGCATGAAAGCTATTAGTTCGAGGACTGAATGATAAGAGTTTAGGATGATGATGAAGAGATGTAGCTTAGTATGACATAACTGCTTTGAATCAATTGACCTGCCCAATTTTTATGTGGTGTTGCACCAATGAAAGAGTTGCAAAATAGAGTATTGACAGAAGACTGTGATGTTGAAGCTATTTACAAAAATCAGCTATATATGACAAGGCCAAACAGTGACTTAAGCCTGAACCACCCATCCTAATGGCTAAAAATAAGATTGATGAAAATGTGACTAATGGAAGACTTCTTGTGATTATACAAACCCTGGTGCCAACCTTTCATTCTATCTGGGGGCCTTTAGATACAATATGAAATACCTAAAAGTAGAAACTCTGTCTGCCACTTCGTCTTTCAACAAGGAGAAAGTTGTCAACTGATTGTTAGTTTTGTTTTATTCCCCTGTTGTTTTTTTGACTCAAAGAAGGGATGTAGTCACATACATTTTTAATATGCACAATGTTATGTAACATACTAATATTGCACAGGATACTAGTGTTAAAGTTCATGCCGCAGAGGAGTAGCTAGGGGTTTAGTTGGAAGGAGGGGGGGAACTTCTTAGTGGGCCCCTAACCTGGTAACCCTGATTACAACTATGGTGGCACACCCTAATAGAGGATATAGGAGAACCTCAGCAGATGACCGAGCTGTTACTAAAAAAAATATCTATACAAAGACAAACATTGATATTACCGCCATATGATGACCATGTAGTGGTAGATATCAAATATCAATCCTGCAGAACATGTTAGCGATTACAGTACAGTTACAAATAGTGACTTACAGCTGACGTTCTTTCTAATGGAGTCGCTCACTTTTCCCGTCTTCTCCACCTGATATAACGACTACTTCGAGCCAGGATTCGTCTGCAGAGATTACAACAAAGACACATCTGAGTTCTCATATTTCCAGCCCCATTCCTATCTATTTCCAACCTGCACAAACTCCTCATCCTGCTGATACCCCAATATTGAAAACAGTACAGTATACAACAAACAGCACTCCTCTTACTGCCCCACATAATAATGGCACCACTGTGCCCCTTACATACTAATAATGCCTCCTTTGTGCCCTCTAGATGGTAAAAAAAACCCTCTAGAATATATTAATACTCAGTGCAAGTGACCTAAAAAACAGTGCCCACATTTTGCCCCTAGAAAGTAATGATGCCCTCTGAGTGTCCCTTTGTCAGTCACAATGCCAGTTAACATTTCATAATGTCCTGAGTCTCCCCCCTGTACAGCTCCCCTATATACAATATGATGTTCCCACACCTCCCCTGTACACAGTATAATGACCCCGCACTGTATAATGACTCCTTAGTAGCACCCAAATTGTTTAATGGCCCCAACACTGTATGATGGCCCCCACACTGTACTATGGTCGCACTGTATGATTGCCCCCACAGTAGCCCCCACACTGTATCATGTAATCACGCAGTACGATGCCCCCACATTAGCTCCCACACTTTATGATGGCCCCCTCACTGTATGATGACCCTCACTGTAGTCTCCACAGTGGATGATGGCTTCCACAGTAGTCACCACACTGTATGATGGCCTCCTCAGTAGCCCCCACACTGTATCATCGCACCTTTAGTAGCCCCCACACTGTATCATGACCCCCTTAGTAGCCTCCATACTCTTTGATGGCCCCCTTAGTAGCCCCCACTATGTATGATGGCCTCCCTTTAGTAGCCATGACTATGTGTGATGGCCTCCCCTTAATAGCCCCACTATTTATAAGGGCCTCCTTAGTATCCCCCACTACTTATGAGGTCCCCCTTTAGTAGTCCTCACTATTCATGAGGGCCCTCCTTATTAGCCCCCACTATTTATGTGGGCCCCGCTTAGTAGCCCCCACTATTTATGAGGGTGCCCCTAGTAGCCCCCACTATTTGTGAGGACCACCTTAGTAGCACCCACAGAATGGCCATCACACAATTTTAAAAGAAAAAAATAAACATCATATACTCACCTTACCCCGGAGAGTCCAGTAGCAGATAGCGGCAGGTCCCTGGCAGAGAGAGAGGCGATGACGTTATCACACTGGGACTCATGTCTTCTGCGTGTTGCGGCAGGATGATGCCATCACGTCACTTTACTTTGGACCTGCCGTTCTACAGGCTGCAGATTGCTTTAAGCCTACTGAATTGAGCGTGGTAATGCAGGGAGATCTTTTCTGCTTGCTCTGCCACAGTGTTTAACTGTATCGGAGTTTTGTACACGTCAATACAGTTAAAGGTAGTGGTAGCTCCGTGTGGGCCCCTCCAAGTCAAGGACCCGGCATGATCGCACCCTCTGTCCCCTGATAGCTACGCTACTGGTTCATGGCTAAGGCCTATGCACCACTTTTAATGTCACTTTAACTCTTAGTACATTGCCACAAAGCCTCAAATATGCTGACATAAAGGCTCTGTCAGGCCGCATGTATTCAAAGATATACCTCCCTAGAAAAAAAGTTTTAGCAGAGTCACCTACATACATACAGTGGGTACAGAAAGTATTCAGACCCCTTTAAATTTTTCACTCTTTGTTTCATTGCAGCCATTTGGTAAATTCTAAAAAGTTCATTTTTTTTCTCAGTAAAGTATACTCTGCACCCCATCTTGACTTAAAAAAGCCAGATATGTAGAAATTTTTGCAAATTTATAAAAAAAGAAAAACTGAAATATCACATGCTCATAAGTATTCAGACCCTTTGCTCAGTATTGAGTAGAATCACCCTTTTAAGCTAGTACAGCCATGAGTCTTCTTGGGAATGATGCAACAAGTTTTTCACACCTGGATTTGGGGATTCTCTGCCATTCTTCCTTGCAGATCCTCTCCAGTTCCATCAGGTTGGATGGTGAACGTTGTTGGACAGACATTTTCAGGTCTCTCCAGAGATACTCAATTGGGTTTAGGTCAGGGCTCTGGCTGGGCCAGTCAAGAATGGTCAGAGAGTTGTTCTGAAGCCACTCCTTTGTTATTTTAGCTGTGTGCTTAGGGTCATTGTCTTGTTGGAAGGTGAACCTTCATCCAAGTGTGAGGTCCGGAGCACTCTGGAAGAGGTTTTCATCCAGGATATCTCTGTACTTGGCCGCATTCATGTTTCCTTCAATTGCAACCAGTTGTCCTGTCCCTGCAGCTGAAAAACATCCCCGTAGCATGATGCTGCCACCACCATGTTTCACTGTTGGGATTGTATTGGGCAGGTGATGAGCAGTGCCTGGTTTTCTCCACACATACCGCTTAGAGTTATCACCAAAAAGTTCTATCTTCATCTCATCAGACCAGAGAATCTTATTTCTCATAGTCTGGGAGTCCTTCATGTGTTTTTGAGCAAACTCTATGCGGGCTTTCATATGTCTTGCACTGAGGAGAGGCTTCCGTCTGGCCACTCTGCCATAAAGGCCCGACTGATGGAGGGCTGCATTGATAGTTGACTTTGCAGAACTTTCTCCCATCTCCATACTGCGTCTCTGGAGCTCAGCCACAGTGATCTTGGGGTTCTTCTTTACCTCTCTCACAAAGGCTCTTCTCCCACGATTGCTCAGTTTGGCTGGACGGCCAGGTCTAGGAAGACTTCTGGTGGTCCCAAACTTCTTCTATTTAAATATTATGGAGGCCATTGTGCTCTTATTAACCTTGAGTAATGCAGAAATTCTTTTGTAACCTTGGCCAGATCTGTGCCTTACCACAATTCTATCTCTGAGCTCCATGGGCAGTTCCTTTGAGCTCATGATTCTCATTTGGTCTGACATGCACTGTGAGCTGTGAGGTCTTATATAGACAGGTGTGTGCCTTTCCAAATCAAGTCCTATCAGTTTAATTAAACACAGCTGGACTCCAATGAAGGAGTAGAACCATCTCAAGGAGAATCACAAGGAAGTGGACAGCATGTGACTTAAATATGAGTGTCTGAGCAAAGGGTCTGAATACTTATGACCATGTGATATTTCAGTTTTTCTTTTTTAATAAATTTGCAAAAATGTCTACATTTCTGTAGTCCAACAGAAATACATACTTGTACCTCTATGTTACATTGGTTTAGATGTCTACAGGTATAGATTGGTACAGATGTCTATAAAGTTGACACGCAATAAAATAGGAACTATATTACAATTTAGTAAAAAACAGACCCCTGATACGATAATATAGACCATCCCCTAGACATCAGTTTTTCATTTTCCCTTACCTATGCACTGTAAATATGCATTGGGTTACACAGAATGTACAAGTGCATCTCACTAAATTAGAATATCATCAAAAAGTTAATTTATTTCAGTTCTTCAATACAAAAAGTGAAACTCATATTATATAGAGTCATTACAAACAGAGTGATCTATTTCAAGTGTTTATTTCTGTTGCTGTTGATGATTATGGCTTACAGCCAATGAAAACACACAAGTCATTATCTCACTAAATTAGAATACTTTATAATACTAGCTTTAAAAATGTTTTTAAAATCAAAAATGTAAAATGTTGGCCTACTGAAATGTATTTTCAGTAAATGCACTCAATGCGGCATGGCATGGAGGCGATCAGCTTTTGGCACTGTTGAGTTGTTATGGAAGCCCAGTTTGCTTTGATAGCAGCCTTCAGCTAGTCTGCATTGTTGGGTCTGGTGTCTCTCGTTTTCTTCTTGACAATACCCCATAGATTCTCCATGGGGTTAAGGTCAGGCGAGTTTGCTGGCCAATCAAGCACAGTGATACTGCTGTATTTAAACCAGGTATTGGTACTTTTGGCAGTGTGGACAGGTGCCAAATCCTGCTGGAGTATGAAATTTCCATCTCTGCTTTTCGGCAGAGGGAAGCATGAAGTGCTCTAAAATATCGTGGTAGATGGCTGCGCTCACTTTGGTCTTGATAAAACACAGTGGACCTACACCAGCAGATGACATGGCTCCCCAAACCATCACAGATTGTGGAAACTTCACACTAGACCTCAAGCAGCTTGGATTGTGTGCCTCTCCACTCTTCCTCCAGACTCTGGGACCTTGATTTCCAAATGAAATGCAAAATTTACTTTCAACTGAAAACAACACTTTGGACCACTGAGCAACAGTCCAGGTCTTTTTCTCCTTGGCCCAAGTAAGACGCTTCTGGCATTGTCTATTGGTCATGAGTGGCTTGACACAAGGAATGTGACACTTGTAGCCCATGCCCTGGATAAATCTGTGTGTGGTGGCTCTTGAAGCAATGACTCCAGCAGCAGTTCACTCCTTGTGAATCTCCCCAAAATTTTTGAATGGCCTTTTATTAACAATTCTTTCAAGGCTGCGGTTATCCCGGTTGCTTGTGCACCTTTTCCTACCACACTTTTTCCTTCCACTCAACTTTTCATTAATATGCTTGTATACAGTACTCTGTGAACAGCCAGCTTCTTTATCAATGACCTTTTGTGGCTTACCCTCCTTGTGGAGTGTGTCAATGACTGCCTTCTGGACATCTGTCAAATCAGCAGTCTTCCTCATGATTGTGGAGCTTACTGAAACAGACTAAGGTACCTTTTTAAACGCTTAGGAAGTATTTGTAGGTGTTTTTTATTAATTATTCTAATTTACTGAGATAATGACTTTTGTGTTTTCACTGGCTGTAAGCCATTATCATCAACATTAACAGAAATAAACACTTGAAATAGATCAGTCTGTTTGTAATGACTCTATACAATATATGAGTTTCACTTTTTGTATTGAAGAACTGAAATAAATTAACTTTTTGATGATATTTTAATTTAGTGAGAAGCACTTGTATATTATATATAATACTCATGTAAGAAAGCATGGATATTCCATTTAATTTTGTTTCTTTAAATATTTGTGGACATAGTATTTGAAGCCTGTTTGTGCAGTAACAATTTATAAAGATAAATGTAATGTCATTGAACACAAAATAGTTACACACAGGTTGATGGTAGATATGAGCAAATCAATCCACGGAGGATCAAATTCGAGTCGAATTTCCTAAAACCCGTATTTCCATATGAATTCAAACAATCAGTAAATCGATTCGCGAGGATCACATGCAGTATAAGGCCTCTTTCGCAAGTCTGTGTCTCCAGTATGTGTGGTGCCAGTTTTCACATGTACTGGAGACACATATACATGTAGACTTATTCAAACGAATGGGTCTGCACACATGTCAGTGTGTTTCCACGGACCGTGTGTCCGTGGGAAAAACACGCTGACATGTCCGTTTTTTGCACGCTGCAAAACGTCCCACACTGATGACACATGGATGACATCTGTGTATCATCAGTGTGACACGTACCAGTGCCTGGGAATCATCAGTACAGTTAGCGCTGTTCCCAAGCGCCGGGTGCTGATGGAATCACTCATCATTGTCCCCTGCTTGCGCTGAGATCAGCGTGAGCAAGGGACAATGTTGACAGTAGTATTCTGCTGCCAATGTCTCCAAAACCTGAAAAAACAAGAATTTTTTATTTTATTCTTATTTTTACACGATTTGACATCGGGAGCAGAATATTACTCTCAACATTGTCCCCTGCTGGCGCTGATCACATCGCAAGCAGGGGACAATGATGAGATATTTCTTCAGCACCCGGCGCTGGGGTACAGCGCAAACTGATTTCCAGGTGCAAGTACGTGTGATCGTGATGGGGCACATGGGTGGCACATGGTTGCCACACAGGTACACATGGACACACGGACATGGATATCTCTGGTACTGTATTTTCCAGTATTGGAAATATCAGGATGTGTGAAACAGGCCTGAAACATAGGGGCTGGCCAAGGAATGCCATTTTATATTTGCACTGTTTAGGGATAGGAATGCTCAGTGCACCCAGCATAATGATAGAAAAAGACCTAATGCAATTGTGGTGTACTACTTCAGTGCTGATGTACCAGAGTGAAAATGGGAGTGATAGTATCAGTCTGTGAATAGAAATCCAAGCTTCAAGTGAACATGGTGGCTCAGTGGTTAGTACTGCAGCTTTGGGGTTCTGGGTTCAAATCCAACCAAGGACAACATCTGTAAGAAATTTGTATGTTCTCCCCATGTTTGCATGGGTTTCCTCCCACATTCCAAAGACATACTGTTAGGGAATTTTGATTGTGAGCCCCAATGGGGACAGTGCTGATAGTGTCTGTAAAGTGCTGTTGAATTAATGGCGCTATATAAATGAGTAAAATAAATAAATAAAATAAATACATAGTGAACTCTTGTAGCAGTCTCATAGTCACCACTCAGTGTGTGACTGTGAAATAATACATCTAAGATATACAGCAGCACCTATACAACTGTTTTTGTTTACACACATTGACAGCAAGCAAGGGTAGCATTAAATTACTCATTGCAGATTTTTCAACTAAATCCAAATTCTGAATCAAAGGCTTGCTTCTGTTTGTAAATGAAAGTGTGATCCCCATGTTGTGTGACGCGCCATTGCTTTTTAACCCCGTAGTGACCGAGCCAATTATGTTCTTAATGACCAAGCCAAATTTTTCAATTCTGACCAGTGTCACTTTATGAGGTAATAACTCTGGAACGCTTCACTTATATTAACACATATTGTACTTCATAAGGCTGCGTGCCCACGATGCGTTTTTCAAGCGTTTATGCTGCGCAATTTGCTCAGCGTAAACGCTTGTAAAAGGCCTTGTAATTCGTCCACCATGGTCCCCAATGACAATCCGCAATTTCAATGCCCATGCTGCGGATTTTTCCACAGCGTTTTTGATGTGCTGAAAAATCCGCAGCATGTCCATTATTTGTGCGTTTACGCATGTGGAGTTACCTTCTCAATGCATTAAAAAACGCAAGGCAGTTCCGCATGTCCCAAACGCTTCAAAAACGTGCGAAAAACGCGTGTCAAATTCCGCACGCGTTTTTCCGGGCAAGGACATGCAGAAATGAAGCGGAAATTTTCTACTTCATTACTGCATCGTGGGAACATAGCCTCATAGTAGTAAAATTTCTTCTATATGACTTGTGTTTATTTGTGAAAATATCGAAAATTTGGCAAAAATGTTGAAAATTTTGCAATTATCAACTTTTAACTCTTATGCCCTTAAACCAGAGAGTTATGTCACACAAAATAGTTAATAAATAACATTTCGTACATGTCTACTTAACATCTGCATCATTTTTGAAACATTTTTTTTTTTTGTTAGGAAATTATAAGGGTTAAAATTTGACCAGCGATTTCTCATTTTTCCAACAAAATGTACTGTGCAAAATCATTTTTTTAAGTACCACATCACATTTGGAGTGACTTTGGGGGCCTATATGACAGAAAATACCCCAAAATGACACAATTCTAAAACTTGCACCCCTCAAAACCACAATTAAGAAGTTTATTAACCCTTCAGGTGCTTCATAGGAACTAAAGCAATGTGGAACAAAAAAATGAACATTTTACTTTTCTTTCCAAAATTTTTACTTTAGCCCCAATTTTTTTATGTTCACAAGGGTAACAGGAGAAAATAAACCCTAAAATTTATTGTGCAATTTCTCCTGAGTATGTAAATACCCCATAGGTGGGGTAAAACTACTGTTTGGGCACACGGCAGGGTTTGGAAGGGAAGGAGCAACGTTTGACTTTTTGAATGCAAAAATGTCTGGAATCGAGAATGGACATCATATCGAGTTTGGAGAGCCCCTGATGTGCCTAAATAGTGGAATCCCCCACAAGTGACCCCATTTTGGAAACTAGACCCCTCAAGGAATATATATAGATGTGTGGTGAACACCTTGAACCCCAAAGTGATTCACAGAAATTTATAATGTAGAGCCATGAAAATAAGAAATTAATTTTTTTTCCACAAAAATGTTGTTTTATCCCAATTTTTTTTATTTTTACAAGGGTAACAGGAGAAAATTGACCACAAAATGTATTGTGCAATTTCTCCTGAGTACGCCGATATCCTATATTATGGAGTAAAACTACTGTTTGGGTGCACAGCAGGGCTCGGAAGGGAAAGAGCTCCGTTTGACTTTTTGAATGCAGAAATGGCTGGAATCGAGAGTGGACACCGTGTTGAGTTTGGAGAGCCCCTGATGTGCCTAAACAGTGGAAACCCTACATAAGTGACCCCATTTTGTAAACTAGACCCCTCAAGGAATGTATGTAGATGTCTGGTGAGCACCTTGAACCCCCTGGTGCTTCACAGAAGTTTATAAAAGAGACCATGAAAATGAAAAATCCCATTTTTCCCACAAAAATGTATTTTTAGTCCCAAACTTTTTATTTTCACAAGGATAACAGGAGAAAATGCACTCCAAAATTTGTTGTGAAATTGCTCCTGAGTATGCCGATATCCCATATGTAGGGGAAAACTATTGTTTTGGTGCACGGCAGGGTTTGGAAAGGAAGCAGTGACATTTTGGAACACATACTTTGATGGAATCGTCTGCAGGCGTCATGTTGCATTTGGCGAGCCCCTGATGTGCTTAAACAGTGGAAACTGCCCACAAGTTACCCCATTTTGGAAACTACACCCCGCAAGGATTTTATCCAGGGATAAGGTGAGCTTTTTGAACCCACAGATACTACACAGAATTTTATAACATTAAGTCGTCATATTGAAAATTTTAAGTTTTTTCATGAAAATGTAGTTTTAGCCCCATATTTGTAATATTCAAAATTAATAACAGAAGTGAACAGACCTCATAATTTGTTATTCAATTTCTTCTGAATTTTATGATACACCATATGTGGTCAAAAACTTCTGTTTTGGGCAAATGGCGGGGCTAGGAAAGGAAAGAGCGCTATTTTTCTGGAATACACTCCCTGACAGAAGTTATGTCGCTTATCCATGTTATGTAAATAAAAGCTTATAACCTGACGTTAAATTCATCCATTGGTTTTATAAATTACTCTTTTGGAAGCTGAAACCCTCCCAAATTTGGTATAGGTTAAGAAAATAAATTGGCATCTATGCTGAAATATTGATCATTTAATGAACACAGAATGGTCAGATTTTGGCAAGACAAAAGTTTTGTCTCCCACAGAAAGTAATGTGATATTCAAACAAATAATTATCTTAAAATACAAATATATGTTGCATAACATTGGTGAATGAAGTTGTGGTGCTATTAGAGTCATATTTAATATTTTGTGTGACTTCCATGAGCTTGAAGGACTGCATCCATGTGGTTCAACAATGATTCATACATTTTAATAATGAAGCCATCAGGAACAGCAAAGAATGCAGTCTTACACGCCTCCCAGAGTTCATCTAGATTCTTTGGTTTTGTCTTCCAAGCTTCCTCTTTCATCCTACCCCAAACATGCTCAATGATGTTCATGTCTGGTGACTGGGCTGGCCAGTCCTTGAGCACCTTGATCTTTTTTGCCTGGAGGACCTTTGTTGTAGAGATGGATGTATGAGATGGAGCACCATCCTGCTGCAGAATTTGACCCCTTTTATGATTTGGAATGTAAGAGGTAGTTAATACTTCTTGATATTTTAGGCTATTGATATTGCCTTCCACCTTGCAAATGTTTCGCACACCCCCATACTGAATGTAACCCCAGACCATGATCTTTCCACCACCAAATTTAACTGTTTTCTGGGTGTATTTTGGATCCATATGGGCCCCAGTAGGTCTCCTGCAGTATTTGCGGCGGCTGTGGTGTAATTCTACTGAAGATTCATCAAAGAAATCCACCTTCTGCCACTTTTCCTGAGTCCATCTGTTTAGCAGGCTGTGGGACTTTGCAAATGCCACATGTTTTTTTATTTGCCTTTTGTTTAGTGCTAGCTTCTGGGCACTGATTCGACCATGGAGGCGACTTCGAGACAGAATCCTACAAACTGTTCTAGTTGACACAGGAACTTGAGGTGACCAGGCCTGTTGGAGCTCTGCTGCAGTGGAAGAAGGGCTTGCTTTGGATTTTCTAACCAACAAACGTTCCTCCTGAGCAGTTGTCTTGCCGGGTCTGCCGGACCTGGGCTTGTCAAACACATCTCCAGTCTCTTCAAATCTTATTTTAATTCTTTGTACTTGACACTGAGACACATTAAAGGTGTCAGCCACCTCTGCAGTGGATCTGGTCTTCAGCCTCTTGATAATCA
Organism: Phyllobates terribilis; assembly: GCF_046119375.1. Taxonomy (NCBI): domain Eukaryota; kingdom Metazoa; phylum Chordata; class Amphibia; order Anura; family Dendrobatidae; genus Phyllobates; species Phyllobates terribilis. The sequence continues at coordinate 293,891,738 of NW_027362761.1, read as the reverse complement.
AGGCTTTGGTCGCAGGGTGGATTTTTGGCATGTTGTCAGAGCTCAAGTTGCAGTTCAAGTGAAGGTCTGGGGTGCTGGGTTTCTTTTTATACACACCCACTAATTAACCGATCATTTACTGAGCACTGGTGAGGATGTAAACTAGGATTATATGACCAGGCGACAAAACTTTTGTCACGCCAAAATCTGACCATTCTGCGTTCATTAAATGATCAGTATTTCAGCATTGATGTCTATTTATTTTCTTAACCTACACCAAATTTGGGAGGGTTTCAGCTTTCAAAAGAGTAATTTATGAAACCAATGGATGAATTTAACGTCAGGTTATAAGCTTTTATTTACATAACATGGATAAGCGACATAACTTCTCTCAGGGAGTGTAGATTGTGAATGCCATGTCGCATTTGGAGAACCCTGGACATGCAAAAACAGAAGAAACCCCCAACAAGTGACCCCATTTTGGAAACTAGTCTCCTCAAGGAATTCATCTAGGGGTGTACTGAGCATTTTTAACCTACAGGTGATTCACAAAACTTTATAATTTCTAGATGTGAGAACAAAACATTTTTTTCCCACTAAAATACAGTTTTAGCACCAAATTTATAATTTACACGAGGGATAATAGGAGAAAATGGACCCCATAATTTGTTATGCAAATTTTACCGAACACAGTGATACCCCATATGTGGTTGTACACGACTGTTTGAACACACAGCAGGGGTCGGATGAGAAGGAGCTCTACTTGACTTGTGGGCTCCATTAGCTGAGCCTCTGAGGTTCCAGAAGAGCAGAAACCACCCCAAGTAACACCATATTGGAAATTTTACTGTCTAAAGAATTCATCTAGGGGGGTAGTGAGTATTTTGAACCCATAGGTGCCTCACAGAATTTTATAACATTGGAAGGTGGAAAAATAAAATTTTTGTGGTAAAAATGTAATTTTTATATTTGCTGCAAACTTGTCAGGTACACCAGAAATTAATGTTAGGCAACACATCAGGAAGGAAGGCTTTTTTTCTGGAGAATTGCAAATATGCCAGTTTAGTGCTGCCATACATTGTAGTGCGCCCATACAGTGTAGAGCACCCATATATTGTAGCGCCCCCACACATTGTGCCCAGCTTGTGCTTCTATAGACATGCACCCTGTAAATTGTTAAGTGAGCACGCCTCACTACAATAATGCTAAATATTTGGTCGCTTACCTTGGTTCAGGCACAGTGGGGCTCAGGAGGGGGCATTTGGATTTGGGAGCGCAGAATTCACTTGATTTTATTTGAGAGGGTGAGAGCCATTGCTTTTCCAGAGTCTTGATTCTATCAGTAATGTGGGACCCCCTATATTTCCAGTGAGAGATGACGGGCCTGAGTGGGGACTGGTTTTGTGTGGGATAAATTAGGGTTTATTGATAACATTTAGGGTACATAATAATATTATTGGGGTACATAATATTTTTCTATCGCTTCCAGAATAAGGCTGGGATCACATTCCTGTGTTCTTTGCTGAGCACTTACATCGGGGTTTCCGTGTATATCTCACAAAAATGCAATTCAGACGAAACACCCAATGGAACCACCTGCCATAAAGAGGCAAATAGAGACACTTTGGACTCCGTTTGGCGTCTGCTCCGGTGGTATCTTTTTAGGCGTGCACAGATCTGTGGTCGCCCACACTTGTGTGCTAAAAAGGTGCCTAAAATGATGGGACTCCTCCAGAACAGAGACCAGTCCAAAGTGACTCCATATCCATTTTTTTTTTAAGTTTTGCTGCTATTACACAGTAAAAATGCTTTTTTAGAAAAAGTAGTTTTTTGCATCTCTTGCGACCCACTTGTAACAACTTAAATACCGCTGTCACGATTGACAGCAATATTTAAGGGGTTAATCGGCCCTGATCAGCTTCAAAACTGACAGGGCCGATACTACAATGTGTCAAAGAGAAATCTCTCTAATCCTGGAACACAATAGTTTACCTACCAAAGTATGGGCATTGTGTTAAATATTTCTTTGAGCACTCTATTTCTCCAAAAGGTTAATATTAGATGCGCACACACGCCACCTGACTGCAACGGCCAGTTGCAAGTGCTTGCTTGTGGGACATGATTCTACCTAAATTTTCTTGTAAAGGCACATGGACTTTTTTATCTTCAATTTTAATATACAAGGTCTCCTTTTATTTTTGGAATACCTGCTTTAATTGCGTACTCTAGAAATGGCCAGTCTGGTGATTATTGACTGATGCTTTGAGGTCCTGGGTTCAAATCCCACCAAGGACATCTGCAAGGAGTCTGTATGTTTTCCCTGTGATTACATGGGTTTCCTTTGGTTCTCCGACTGACATATTGATAGCCGATTTAAATTGTAAGCCCCAATGGGAATAGCAATGCTTGTTTCTGTAGAAAGTTAATAGTGCTAAATAAGTGAGTAAAATAAATAAAAATGAATACGAGTATGTATGTACCATACAACGACACTGCCATTGTAGCAGCATGTTCGTTACCGGTCGTTAACATAAGTGTCGCAAACTTGCATTTTAGGTGTTATTAAATTACTTTTCATTTTTGTTGAAGGGGAAATCATCATTACTTATAAAATAAATAAAAAAACCCCCAAAAAACAACAATAAGAAGTTAAAGGGTCTGTCCAGTATTCGGACGACATCTCTGTATCACTATGTTTTCCCCAAGTATAATAATATGTGTATTTTAAATACTGCATGTGTACTTCTGTGGTACAAATCCAGAAATTTGCCTGCAGGAATATTCGCTTGCCGATAGATGCTACTGCGCACGCACGGGCGCCATTTTTCTGGAGGAAAAAAAAATTTCCCTGCAGCAATATGGTGCCGCCGGCCGCACTTGTGTAGTAGCATATCTTGGCAAATGAGAAATGCTACTGCGCATGCGTGGGGGCCAGCACCATATTGCTACAGGCAAATTTCTGGATTTGTAGCACAGAATTACTCATGCAGTATTTAAAATAGGAGGCAGGTCACTGAAGGCACAGTGACCTGTCAGAAGCCATTCAGTGGAATACATAAGCAGAGCACAAGATAAAGCCCCTCCACACAGGCCCACCTCGAAGCATGAGAATATCATTATCTCAAAAATGAAAATAAAGATTAAAAAAGAACCACAGGACAGATTTCATTAACCAAGGTATCATATTAATCAGTGTAACTGCGCCCACCTGACAGTGTATGTGGTTTACTTGGCACAATCCTGCTGACAGATGCGCTTTAAATAAAAAAGAACCTATACATGTATGGTATCTACAAACTTGTAATGACCTGGAGAATCATAATATCCGGTCAGTTTTAGCATTTAGTGAACATGGTAAAACAAAAACCCAAAAAACTATTGTGTAATTGCAATTTTTTTCCAATTTCACTGCACTTGAAATTTTTCCCCCATTTTCCAGTATATGATATGGTAAACCAATGGTGTCGTTCAAAAGTACAACTCGTCCCGCAAAAAACAAGCCCTTAGATGGCCATATTGACGGAAAAATAAAAAAGTTATTGCTCTGGGAAGAAGAGGACCAAAAAATGAAAACGGAAAAACGGAAAAACCCAAGGTGGGGAAGGGGTTAAAATAGTTGCATGTGATTAAAGAATTTGAAAATCATTTATTAAATGATGATTTATTTTCAAAATGTTGGAAACACAATTTACCTTTTTGCTTCTCTTGGAAGTTATCCTTTTACCAAATTTACCATGTACCACGTTTCAAATGTGTTATAAAACAAAATAGTTCATGATAATGATCAAATGTTTATGTAGTTGAGATGGGAAATCACAGCACATGTTTACAATTTCTCGGAAATGAACAGAAATATCCATACTTGCACATTGTACATAGCAGCTTGTTGGAGAAAATATTGGCAAAGAAAAGGGAAGGACATGTGGCTATGGAATTTATAGGAAAAAGATTCAAATGATCCAAAGTCATGGTGGTTCAGTACAGTCTGCTACATTTTACATGACAGTGGACATTGATTCAGATGTACAGTCCTGCTCATCGTTATTGCCATCCATGAAGTTTAAGTACATAATGTGGAATATCTCCTGAAAAAAAAGACTCAAGTGGAACAGTTTTTTGCATAGAACACGCATGTTAAATACAAAAGAGCAAATGATAATCAATAATTTTAAACAAAAAACAATGGGAGGGAAAAATAGAAAAACCTAAAGCTTGCTGTGCACAGGTATTTGCACCCTTTACATTAATTTAGTATGGAAACACATTTTGACTCTCCTGTGGTAATTCACAAAAGTGATTCACCTGTGATAAATTGTTGGTGCCCATGTGACATGAATTAGCCAATGAATGATGACTTCAGTGTTTTAAAAAACCACATGGTAGGCCCTGTTCCTTTGTCACAATGGTGAAGACAAAGAATCTGTCTGAGGACATTAGAACTTCTATTATTAGCAAACACAAGACTTCCAAAGGGTATAAGGCCATCTCCAAAGACCTTGGTATCCCAGTTTTAACAGTGTGCAATATTATTAAGAAGTTTTCCAAGCATGTAACTTAGAACCACGCCAAATATCCAAATACCTGAAGGCCAATCTAGAACTGTCTGGGATCATGGTTTCAACAAGTCCCATACGCTGCACATGAAACCAAGCAGATCTTTATGGGAGAAGGCCAGGGAAGAAACCATTGCTGAAGAACTGACATAAAAAGGAATGACTGATCTTTGTCAAAGAGTACCTTGACAAACCACAATCCTTCTGGGAAATGTTCTGTGGACAGATGAAGCAAAAATAGAGTTTTTTGGCAATGCAAAGCTACAGTTTGTATACAGACGGTGCAACGAAGCTTATAAGGAAAAGAATACTTTACCAACAGTTAAGCATGGTGGAGGATCCATAATGCTGTGTGGTTGCTTTGCTGCAGCCGGTACTGGAGGCCTTGACCGTATCTCAGGAATCATGAAATCAGAGAATTATCAAGAGATTTTAGATTAAAATGTCCTAACCACTGTAAGAAGTGAGTCAAAGATCATGGATCTTCCAACAAGACCATGACCCAAAGCACACATCCAAAAGTACACAGGAATGGTTGAAAAAGAAAAAAATGGACTGTTTAAAAATGGCCAGCAATTAGTCCTGACCTCAATCTCATTGAAAATCTCTGGCGTGAGCTGAAATCTGCCATTGGGAAAAAGAACCCTGCAAACATTCAAGAGGTTGAACAAACTGCAAAGGAAGAGTGGGAGAGAATTCCAACAGAGAAGTGCAAGAACCTTATAGATGGCTACAAGAAACGTTTGGAGGCTGTCAGCAATGCCAAAAGGTGTGCAACCAAGTATTAATTAGGGGTGCCTTTATTGCTGCACATGCTGTTGATTCTGTTTCTTCTTTGAAATTGCAACATGGAAATTGAAAAACAATGTTTTAATGTTGTATTACTTTGGACCACTAATTAAAAAATCCTGAGAATGTAACTTTGGTACATTTCCATTTATTTCTGAAGATATTGTACAGTCTATGAAAAAAAATGAAGGGGTGCCAATAATGGTGAGCAGCACTCTATAGGTTTGTCCCTTAATTTTTAAGACAGTTAACATTAATACACCTTTAATTGTAGGAAACTTTGGGCTGGATCCATTAAAGCTTTTTCACCAGTATTCTGACTTAAAAGGATTTAAAAAATAGCAAACTTATTTCACAATTCAAGGCTGCGCTAAAATTTTAGTACTTTTGACATTCACACGCCAATTTCACCCAGCTCTGACAAAGTTACCGGACTTATGGGGTCCAAGTCATCAAACTGTTTTCTCCAGAATGTTTGCATGAAACTAAAATGTCGCAAAATGTTTACATGACTCATAGGTGCTCAAATTTTTTTCAACTTCTGCCATTTTTAAACCAATTCTGGCCAACTCCATCAACTTTTTAAAAAGTGGCCAGAGTTTAGTTATCGGCAATCATAGCTGAACGAAAAATGGTGTAATTACTAGTGTTGAGCCACCCCCGTAGTGTTCGAGTTCGGTTCGGTTCGTTGAACACCCGTGTGTTCGCCGAACTGTTCGTCGAACTGTTCGTCGAACACCTTCGAACACCGTTAAAACCAATGGCAGGCAAACAAAAACACATAGAAACACATAGAAAACACCTTCAAAGGTGTCCAAAAGCTGACAAACTGCTCAGAAGACACAACTAACACATGGAAAAGTGACAAGTACATATAGTCATGCGAAAAGAAAAGAGGTGGAGGAGTAAAAGGAGGGGGAGACACAGATATAGGCATGTCATGCCCTTCTAAAATCCAAAAAGTGAGAAGCCGAGACGGCCAGTCAGCTCCTGCCCGTGCCACCTCCGTGTCGCCGGGTTTGTGCCAGAGCCGCGGTGAACCCTGACGGCCAGCCCCCCTCTCCCAATACTGGTGCCTGTCCGCTGGTGGGTCGAGAGAGCCCCCCTGTGGTGGAGGCAGCTCTAAGCTTTTTAATTTAAATTGTCCCTCTAATTTGAATGAATACACTTTAAATCCATTTACAAGGATCTATTGGAGGGCAAGTCTCATGCCAGCAGCCGCGTAATTCCAGCTCCAGTAGCGTCCACTAAAGCTGCTGCAGTTAAAAAGCTTTTATAAGGATCGAGCTCGGCTGTCCACCGCAAGGCATCCTAGTGCCAGTCCCAGCCCCTATGCCTTGGGGTGCCTCCTGATGCTCTTCACTAAGTATCCCGTGGTCCCGAAGCATTTCCTTTGAAAAAATTAAGTGTCCAAACTACAGGTGGTGTAGCTTGCTTAACAGCCGGGATAATCCGCTGACTAGCAGACACTGCTACTAGGCACAAAGTATTTCCTGGGCTAGATGCAGTTAAAAATTTGTAAGTAGATACTCTCGTTGGATGCTGAGAAAGCATTCCATAGAGTCTCCTGGCACGCCATATATGATTCTCTTAAAAAGCTTGGGGTAGGGGTCTAGGGGACCCTTTTATAGCCAAAATCACGGCCCTGTATCACAATACGTCACCTAGGCTGAAGATAAATGGAACTGTAGCACCGAGGGCTCGGTTGCTACAGACGTATTGCACCTCACCCAGAGGTGTGATATCTCACTCTCAGATAAGGATGGAGGGTGGATCAGGACCCGACACCTGCATGCATTACACCACATTGCCGTGGGGCAGGGCGACCAATATGCCCCTGAGATGGGCACGACAGTCCCTGTCCCTGGCTGGAGTGGGGGGAGGGAACACTGAGGAAGGGGAACCCTGCAGTGCAGGAGCAGGGAGGAAGCAGTTCCTGGGTGCATTGAGAAGGGAGTATAAAAGGTGGGCACCATCTTAGTTCAGTGCAGAGAAGTCTGAGCAGAAGTGGCAGGGAGCAGGGGCTCTGCATGAGCTCTGCTCCGGAGGCGGGCCTAGTAACAGAGGCCCAGGCCTGCAAGAGGGAGAAGGAAGGAAGAGGAGCGGAGAAGGCTCCAGGAACGAGGAATGAAGGGATCCCAGGGGTGCGGACGGGCGAGTCGCCACCGCACGCCCGAATCCACCTGCGTGGAGGGGTCAGGCCAAAGGGGGAGACCGGTCCCCGAACTAGTGGAGGCAGGAAACGACCCTCAGCTAGAAACCGGAGGCTCTGACATTTTATGTGGCGCAGCCCCTTGCTCCACCCGCTAGGAAGGCACCACATAGGGTCAGGGAAACTGGCGCCAAGTTTACCAAGAGGAGGCCCGAGGCAGCCGGACAGAAGTGTTGGTAAGAAAGGCCAGACAAAGGACACACAAAGGGGGTCCTGTGAAGCGCTCCAAAGTTATCTGGGAGTTGTCTGAGCCCCTCACCTGGTGAGCACAGTACGACGTGGGCAGCCGTTACCTGCAGACGTGGTCTGGATAATAAGAACTGTGAGTAAAGGCCCTGAACTGCATCACTGACTCCGTGTCGTTACTGCTGCTGCCCTGCACCATCACCCCCATCCTCCGCATACACTGCCCTGAGGCTATACTCCTCCCGTGGGGAGTTATGCTACGCTCTGCTGCACCCACAACACCAGCCTTAGCGGTCTGCCCTGTAGCGGCGGTTCACTCTGACCGCAATCCACGGGTGGCGTAGTCGGACATTTAAACATCAAAACCACATAAATAGTTCCGCCACTGGTTTGACCGCCCTGAGCCACGGAACCGGATCGCCGCCACGAAGACTACAACCACCAGCATCCACCAAAAAGGGTCCGGCTCCGGGTGTCCCAAGGCCCAGGGGGTGCGTCAGAACATTTTCATCACCTTTCACAATCACCAATGGGACAAGGCAGGGATGTCCTCTGTCCCCTCTCTTATACATCCTAGTGACGGAGCACCTGCTCTCATCAATTCGCCATAACCCCAATATTAGGTGGATTGAGGTGGGAGGCACCGAGTACAAGTGCTCTCTATTTGCTGATGATGTCCTAGTATATATCACTCAATCACATATATCCATCCCTGCTGTTATGGCTGAAATAGATCACTTTGTTACATGGTAAAATTTTAAAATCAATGCAGCGAAGTCTGAGGCCCTCGATGTCTCCCTCCCTAAATCCATATAGGATTCCATCCAGTCCAACTTTCCCTTTGCCTGGCCCTCACAGGGTATCAAATACTTAGGAATTCCTATTCATAGAGACCTCTCCCATCTATGTTATCTTAATTTTGGGCCCTTTATTGAACAATTCCATACAGACCACAGTTGGCAAGTTGGAACTGTGAGATTCACTACGTGCACCACTGGTATTTTGTGGAAAAGCACATGTAAGATTCTGCAACAGTCTCTGCTGATACTCCTGCATGCGTGCATCCCTTTCTATGGCAGGAATAATTTCTGCAAATTTACTTTTGTACCGGGGATCTAACAGTGTGGCAACCCAGTAGTCAGGATTATTTCTAATTCTCACAATTCGAGGGTCATGTTGCAGGTAGTGCAGCAAGAAGGCACTCATGTGTGTTGCGCATCCAGGAGCACCAAGTCCCTGTTGTGTTGGTGGCGAGGTAACAATCATGCTTCCTTCCTCTGTCCTCTCCCCCCAACCTCGCACAACAGAAATGTGATCAAGGTCTCCCTCATCTGATGAGTCTTCCATCAGTTCGTCCTCCACTTCTTCCTGGGCTCCTGCACCTTCCTCACTAGTTTGGCTGCTACCATGCGCCCTGGTAAAATAATCTCCCCCACCCTCACATGCCTGCCGCCCTGGTGCTGCCGACCGTCTGGACCTTGCAGATGTTAGCCCTTCCGCATACAACTCCTCCTCCTCTACTTCCTCCACCTCCTCTTGTGCCACCACCTGACTCCGAATTCTGTTTAACATGTGCTCCAGCATGTAAATCACCGGAATAGTCATGCTGATAATGGCATCGTCAGCACTAAACATCTTCGTCGCCATTTCAAAACTGTGCAGAAGGGTGCATAGGTCCCTGATCTGAGACCACTCCTCCAGCGTGATTTGCCCCACCTCTGAATCTCGTTGGCCCAGGCTATACGTCAGAACGTATTGCACCAGGGCTTGTCGGTGCTGCCACAGTCGCTGCAACATGTGCAGAGTTGAATTCCACCGGGTAGGCACATCGCATTTTAGCCGGTGAAGTGGCAGGCCCAACGACTTCTGTAGAGATGTAAGTCGCTGAGCTGCGGGATGCGAACGGCGGAAGTGAGCACACAGCGACCGTGCCCTCTGCAGAAGGCCATCTAGTCTGGGATAGTGGGCTAAAAATTGCTGGACAACCAGGTTCAACACGTGAGCCATACAAGGCACGTGTGTGACATTGCCCCGGCGAAGGGCCGCACCCAGGTTTGCAGCATTGTCGCACACGGCCTTCCCTGGTTTCAGGTCCAGTGGAGACAACCATTCATGAAATTGGTTCTCCAGAGCTGACCACAACTCCTCAGCTGTGTGACTCACATTTCCCAGACATTTCAATGTAAAAACCGCCTGATGACGTTGAGCCCTACTGCCAGCATAGTAAGGAGGTGTGCAGGATCCCTTCTGCGCAGTTAGAAAGCTTGTGGCATGACCAGACAGGCTTTGGGTGCAGGTGGAAGACCGAGAGGAGGTTGAGGAGGCAGAAGCAGTGGAGGAAAAATGACATAAAGAGGATTGATGCACAACTCGTGGGGACGGCAAGACTTGGACAGCAGCCCCTTGTCCTGCTGTCACCATAGTTACCCAGTGCCCAGTCAGCGACATGTAACGCCCCTGTCCATGCCTACTCGTCCAAGTGTCTGTGGTGAAATGCACCCTGTCACACACAGAGTTTCTCAAAGAAGCGGTGATGTTGTGTGCGACATGCTGGTGGAGCGCAGGCACACCTTTCTTTGAGAAGTAGTGCCGACTGGGCATCTGGTACTGGGGCACTGCGACGGACATAAGGTCTCGAAAATCCTCTGTGTCCACCAGGCGGAAAGGCAGCATTTCTGTAGCCAAGAGCTTGCAGATGGTGAAATTCAACCTCTTAGCTTTCTCATGGCTAGGAGGAAATGGTCTTTTACTTGTCCACATCTGAGGGACCGAGGGCTGGCTATTGTGCTTAGACGGGGTTGATAAGGGTGTCCCCGGCAAACTGCCGGTCTGTGAGGAAGATGCAGGCGGACATGTTAGGTTGCCTTGATCCAAAGGTGGTGCTATCGATGTCGGACAGCGCTCAAGACCAGCTGGTGTTACCACCTCCAAAGAAAATGATGACCTGCCAATCACGCTGGCTGTTGTGGGTAAAGAGGTGGCAGGTCTGCGCCCCAAAACAGGTGTGACTGCTGTCCCCCCAGTCACAGAGGATGAAGTGGCCGCGGATGCACAAGATATGGCAGACGGTGGTTGGCCCGGCCGGCTAGACCGCATTGTAGCACACTGAGCTTCCCACTGCAACTTATGCTTCATGTCCATGTGCCGGTTCATGCATGAAGTACTCAAACTATGTATTTTTTGGCCTCTACTTAGCTTTTGCTGACAAATGTTACAGATAACACGAGTTGGGTCATCTTTATCGATCTGAAAAAATGCCCAGGCTATGCAAGGCTTAGCACCCATGCGACCTGAAGAGCCACCACGACTTGTGGTGAGAGGCAGAGTTGTGTTTGAGGATGCAGTTGTTGACGTGCTTCCAGTACTACGTCTCTGTCCAGGAAGGCGCAACCTGACCTCGTCGTCACTAGCATCTTCCTCCACCTCCTCTGCTGACCTCATCTCTTGGCTGACTGTGGGTTAACAGTAAGTGGGATCTCCGACCTCATCATCATCACCCTGTGCGTTATCACACCCGTCGTCCTCAGAGCCAACCTGTTCCTGCCCTGACAAAAAACTAAAGTTGTCGCTCCAATCAGGTATTTGAGTCTTATCATCGTCTTCCTCATTGTCTCCACCAACAGGAGTTACAGTTTGGGAATGAGGGTCTACATTATGGTCAGAACCTTCTGCGTCTGGTCCTGGATCCGACTCATAAAGATTCTGGGCATCAGTGCAGATCATTTCCTCGTCTGGATTCACAGAAGCGCTGGAGTCGACCTCTGATTCCCAGGCTATAGTATGAGTAAACAGCTCTGCAGACTCAACCATCTGTTCTACCTCATACTCAGACGGGCAGCTGGAGATTTGGGAGCTGTGAGGAAGCAAGTGCGATTTGGGTGACACCTTTGAGGACTGGAGTATTTGTGATGTTGAAGTTGATGTGTAGGAGAGCCCACTTAAAGGAGCACTTGATATCCGTTGAAGCACCTGCTGTTTTTGTGCCTCATCTGGAATTTGTAGCGATTGGCGTGGCCGTAAGAAAGGGATCTTATCACATTGTCCGCTAAAAGAAGTAGACATTTTAGTTTGGCTGGAAGATGGTCTTTCTTCTGCACCTACCCCACGGACACAACCTTTTTTCCCCTTCCCAACACGCCTATTCCCCTTTCCACCAGCAGCAGGCCTTTTTCCACTCATTTTGGTGGTTAACTAATTCACAACTCTGGAGTTGTTTGCACAAAAAAACAATGGATGGTAACCGAGCAGAGCTGAGTGGCCAAACTGTGGTATTAGGCCAAAACTATTGGCTGGGTTAGATGCAGAAAAAAATTATTTTTAATTTGCAACCTGATGGAGGTCAGTATAGATGGACTAATAGACCAAGTCCCACACACTGCTAGAAGCCCAAATATTTTTTCAGAGCTAGATGCAGAAAAAAATTATTTTTAATTTGCAACCTGATGGAGGTCAGTATAGATGGACTAATAGACCAAGTCCCACACACCGCTAGAAGCCCAAATATTTTTTCAGAGCTAGATGCAGAAATTTTTTTTATTCAATTTGCAACCTGATGGAGGTCAGTATAGATGGACTAATAGACCAAGTCCCACACACTGCTAGAAGCCCAAATATTTTTTCAGAGCTAGATGCAGAAAAAAATTATTTTTAATTTGCAACCTGATGGAGGTCAGTATAGATGGACTAATAGACCAAGTCCCACACACTGCTAGAAGCCCAAATATTTTTTCAGAGCTAGATGCAGAAAAAAATTATTTTTAATTTGCAACCTGATGGAGGTCAGTATAGATGGACGAATAGAACAAGTCCCACACGCTGCTAGAAGCCCAAATATTTTTTCAGAGATAAATGAAGAAAAAAATTATTTTTAATTTGCAACCTGATGGAGGTCAGTATAGATGGACTAATAGACCAAGTCCCACACACTGCTAGAAGCCCAAATATTTTTTCAGAGCTAGATGCAGAAAAAAATTATTTTTAATTTGCAACCTGATGGAGGTCAGTATAGATGGACTAATAGACCAAGTCCCACACACCGCTAGAAGCCCAAATATTTTTTCAGAGCTAGATGCAGAAAAAAATTATATTCAATTTGCAACCTGCTGGAGGTCAGTATAGAAGGACTAATAGAACAAGTCCCACACACTGCTAGAAGCCCAAATATTTTTTCAGAGCTAAATGAAGAAAAAAATTATTTTTAATTTGCAACCTGATGGAGGTCAGTATAAATGGACTAATAGACCAAGTCCCACACACTGCTAGAAGCCCAAATATTTTTTCAGAGCTAGATGCAGAAAAAAATTATATTCAGTTTGCAACCTGATGGAGGTCAGTATAGATGGACTAATAGAATGATGCTATGCCCAAAAGATTTTACTTCACTAGGTGCAGTAAAAAAATTGGTATTCTATACACAGGTGGTATATCTTGCAACACAGATAGGCTACTCCACTGACTAACACACTCTGCAATAGGCCAAAAAGGATTAGCTTTGCTAGATTCAGCCAAATGCTGTGAAAAAAACTTGCACAGCACTGGCACAGACCTGCCTGGCAAAAACTGATAGGAACTGATGTAACCTAGTCCTGAAAAGGACTCCAATTACAATTAGTCTTTACTCCCACAATCTATCTATTTAAGAGCACAGACCTGCCTGATAAAAGTCGTAGGAAATGCTGTAACCTAGTCCTTAAAAGGACTGCAATCACAACTATTCCCTACTCCCAAGCTATCTGTATATTTGTGCGAAAATTGGCTTGAAATTAACAAGGTATAGCGCACACAGCAACAGCGGTGCCGTCTAACACGCAGCTGCAGCAGTGAGAAAATGGTGGCGACGGGGAAAATGGCTTGGTCTTATAGGGCAAGGACATGTGACATACACTGCCAATCACACATGCCCTTGCTTGTGTGAAAAAAAGCACTTCGCTCCGTGTGTGCGCTGCTGATAGGCTGACAGATTGCACCTCCCCACTGCAAATGCGGGAAAGAGAAAAAAAAATGGAGATCTTCATTGTTCCTGCAGAGATCCATCCCCTGCCCCTCCCCCCGCCCCGCTGTACACTCAAACTGCGTATTAACATTAATTTTCATCATTACTGAGAAAAAATCCAGTTATGATTTTGGTGCACGAACAGTTATCGAACATAACCTCGAACAGCCGAATTTTTCTCAAATTGTTCGTGTTCGCCGACCGGCTCGAACACCGCCCAAAACAGCTCGAATTTGAGATTGGCGAACAGTTCGAGTAGAACAACGCTCATCTCTAGTAATTACTTCAGAAATGTACTGCATGTCTTAACTGGAGTATATTTCTTGCAGTGGTGCACAGCAGCTGAAAGATGCACCAAATTAATGTATTTGGTGCATCTTACTGCAGAGCATTTTTCATCACAACTAGCATACAAAACACCAGTCTTAATGAGTTAGACCGTGGTATCGCAAGTGATTCCAATGTACACAAAACTAACCCCATGGAAAGCTAGCCAAACAGTTTTGTTTTCTGTTTCCTTTTTCCAACTGATGCTGTTTTGGACTGCAATGAACAGAATCACGAAAAGTGGACTGGACACATGAATAGGGCTTAAAGTGAACCTGTCAGGTAATTCATGATGCCCAAACCATAGGCAGCATAAATTGCAGCCTGGCTGCTCCAGCATTTCAGAAAAAATATGCTTTGAGTATCTGGCCAGGAACCATAGCCAAGAACCAGTCCAGCTATGACCCAGGTAGGCTTCTCTCAGCACCACTCTATTTCATTGACAGGTCTCTCCTTATGTAAGCTTGAAAAAGAGACCGGTAAATCACCTTTAGCAGCACTGGGAAGAGGCGGCCAGGGAAAATATATTTTCTCTGAGACGCCAGAGCATTTCAGAGAATAGTATAATTACCGCCATCATGCAACCAGGCTACGCTTCATGCTGTCTGAAATTTGGTCAACATCTATCGCCTGTCAGGTTCCCTTTGTAAGTACATAGTCACATATATATTGGGTTTAGTAACATATTTTGCACCATTTGGCCAGTTCATCATTGCTTATAGCAGGATGAATTTAACTGAGTGTCAGTGTGCTAATTATGGTCTGTCTCTTTTCCTTTCAGTTGGGTACGATGATCATCGCTTTCCAGTCTATTCTATCTCGCGTTGCTTCTTTCTGTTAGCCAATGGTTATTCCCATGTTGCTCTTGATAATGTCAATCCAGCAGGTTCTTAGCCGTCCTCTTCTTCTTCTGACACTGACCGGCCCAAGCATGACGTCTTTCTACAACGATTGACTCCACATAATGTGGCCAAAATAAGATAATTTTTGTTTGGTTATCTTAGCTTATGCCGAACATTGCATCCCGTCCAAGTGCTATGTGTTGTTTTACTTCAAGTGTGCAGTCGCCATCACAGCTGATCTTGTAGCCAAAGAATATGTAATCATTGACCACTTTGATCCCTTTATTGTCAACCTTGATATTGATGTTAGCCATTTGCTCTGTTGTCAATTCTAGTCAAGAGTTTATAACTCTTTTATCTGTCTTTCACTTACCTACTCTCAGTTAATTTATGACTACATACCGCATCAAAGGAGAATTCAACATTCATGTGATCATAGATCACCTGAGAGATGCTCAGGAAAATCAGATAAAAAGTTACAAACTCTCTGTTAGAACAAGTTCATTGATGGGTACTTTGTTAACTCATTCTGTAGCCATCAATAGACAGTGTAACACAGAGGTTATAGAAGGCAGATGGAGAAAAATTTTTTTTAGTCCAACATACTCTACAGGTAGAAAAACCTAATAAGGGGACACATTTTTGTTGGTCACCCTACCCCATTTCCCCTGCTCTTTATTTTAATCTATTCAATAAATTATGATATTTTAATGTGATACTCTAGTTGATTTGTCCCCTTATTAGATTTTTCTCTTTTTGATAGACACACAATTCACCAACAACAGATGTTGATTTATATTTGGCATTGATACTCTACAGGTATTCAAATAAAAGAAAGTCCTCCAAAATGTCCATTTTCTCAGCCACACAATCCCCTGAGGAAGCCAATGCGAAACGCGCATTGGGGCTGCCAGCACAAATGGTGTAACAATGGGTAAGAGATTATTGTTGGTGTTTGTATGGACGTGACGCGCCCCTGGGCCTGTGTCGCGCTGCGTTGCGCACGCGGGAGCTTACCCGGAGCCGGATCTCTTTAGGGTTGTAGTCTCGTGGCGGTGATCCGGTCCGTGCCCAGGGAGTCAGACTAAGTGGCGCTGTATTAGCGGTAGATGTTGGACGACTACGCCACCCGTTGAGTACAGCTAAGGAGCTGCTGCTGCAGGGCAGACCGCTGAGGCCGGTGGTAGGATTGTGCAGCGTGATAGTATAACCCCCAACGGGAGGGGTATGGCCTCAGGGCAGCCGACGTGGATGATGGGGGTAGCAGGAACCACTCGGAGACGGTACGGTGTAGTTCAGGGTCTTTACTGGTGACAAAGATAGACCCTCCCGGAGTACTGGCTAGCGATTGGGGCCTGGTCAGTCCTTGAGCAGATGGGATCTCCCCTGGCCAGGCGGAGTTGTAGGCCTCCCAAACTAACGATACTCTTCCGGCTACCTTGCTAGAGGCGGGTATAAGTAGCCCACGTCCCTGAGTGTACCGTGTGGTGCTCACCCGTATGGCCGGTGACTCGGGGCCTTCTAGTAGCTTCCGCTCCACGACGGCGGTGCTGGTCCCACGCGTGTGACCGTGCCTTCGGGTTTCTGGGCCAGAGGACCTGCAATCCCCTGCCGGTCGGTTTCTGCTGCTGGATAGGAGTTAGTCCCCACAGCCTCGGACTCCGGGTCCGGTGATAACTTCTCAGTCAGGGCGAGCTCTGCAGCTGCCAGCCCCTGACTCCTTGTAGCACTGCTCCCACAGAGCTCCTGATGTTCTTTTCCTATATCTGCTTCTCTGTCTCTACTTCTTCTCTACTCACTAACCCTGCCTCAGCCCTAGGTTTATATAGGGGAAGTTCTTCCCCTCCCAGGACTGGGCAGGAGGCGTGGCATGCATAGGATCCCTGACCAAGAGACCTCCCACCTGCTCTCAGACGTAATATCTCTATCACTGTGGCAACCAGACCCCTGGGGTGTCACATTCCCCCCTAGTGAAATTTAGTACTCCGGGACTAAACATATTTTTTTAGAAAAACATAACAAGGTATAAACAATAATAATACAATAAGAAAAACACATAAAGATGGTTACGGCGTGTCCGCAACCGGGTGCAGTTTTGAAGAAAAGCAAGGTGTCCATTTCACCAAAACAGGGAGACGTAACCAGGTAGGGGTCTGTCCTGCCCCGAGTCCTTAACAGTCTTTAGTCCATTCCTAGGTTACGCTCCAACCAATTGTACAAGGATTCCCGGTAAATCCACCAAGGACTCCTAAAAATAACTAGAAACACATAATTATTTACAAGTAACAGACAGGTGACCACAACTAAAACAATTTAAACACTTCAAATCCTCCAACGTGCGGGTAACTGGCCTCTAGTGGCCCTAGTGGACCTACGGAGCTGACTGTCTAGCCCCGAACTACAGGGTGTAGGAACTGTCAAGGGTAAACTGGGCAGCTGTCCACAGGCCCTTTGGCTCACTAGAGGCATGGCAGGTTCACTATAAGCAGAGGGTTGATCCTCCTGGTCTGCTGGTGTGGGGTCTTCTGCCTCCTGGACCGGCTGTTCTTCCAGCTCTACCTGTTGCTCCGTAGGTGCTTGGGATGCTGGTTGGAGGAAGGTGAGTACGGGTACCACAACTGCGCCATTGACTTGAGTCCAAGACCGAGGGAAGTCTCCGAGCACAGTACTAACCATATCTTCCCTTTCCTCTACGGGTCGAGGGTCTTCTTGTTCCTCTTCAGGGTTCCGTAGCTGTTCGGGACACTTCTTCAGGTGATCCCGGGATACAATGGTTGTGGTTTCCCCTCCGTCTTTACTGATGGTACAGACCTTTGGGTTGTCGTGGCTTGAGGGCAGTACGATGTATGGGTCCTTCTCCCACTGGTCGTCCAACTTGTGGAGCCGCCTTTTCCTCTTCAAGACCTGCTCTCCGGGTACCAGGGGAACAGCGGGAGCATACTGGTTGTAAGTTTTCTCTTGTCTTTCCCTAGCTTGACAGAGACTTCGCTCCACGCTCTCCTGTACTTTCCGGTACTGCTGCTGCCTCTCTGTGTCCCAGTCTGCTTCTGGTGAAGTGTCCTCGGGTGTCAGGACTCCCATCTCCAGGTCAACAGGTAGCTTACCAGGTCTTGCCCTCATCAGGTAAGCCGGGGTACAGTTGGTGGAACCTACCGGGATGTGGTTGTATAGGTCCACTAGGTCGGGCAGCCTCTCAGGCCACAGACTGCGTTCTTCCAGGGGCAATGTTTTCAGAAGATCTATCACCACCTGGTTCATTTTCTCACAAAGTCCATTAGTTTGCGGATGATAGGGTGTCGTCCTTATCTTCCGGCAGCCATACAGAGTGCAGAATTCTTGGAAGACCTCCGCTTCAAAGGCAGGTCCCTGGTCTGTCAACACTTGGTCCGGGTACCCGTGTGGACGGCAGAAATGCTGCTGGAAGGCTCTAGCTGCTGTTCGAGCGGTTAAGTCCTTGACGGGGACGACAACCAAGAACCGGGAGTAGTGATCCACGATGGTTAGTGCGTAGACGTAGTCACTTCTGCTTGGGGTCAGTTTTACATGATCCAAGGCTACCAGTTCCAACGGCTGCCGGGTGACGATGGACTGCAGGGGAGTCTTCTGGCTGGCACGGTCCTTCCTTCTTAGGTTGCACGGGCCACAGTCTCTGCACCACCTCTCGATGGTTCCCCTCATGCCTACCCAGTGGAACCGCCCGCGCAGCAGGAACTCCAGCTTCTTCCATCCGAAGTGTCCAGCCCCGTCGTGGTATGCCTCCATCACCACGGCTGCGTCTCTTCGTGGCACCACTACTTGCCAGATTAGTTCATGCGTCCGGGAGTTAACCATTCGGCGGCACAACTTCCCATTATAAAGGAACAGTCGACTCTTCTCAGCCCACAGTTGCTTGGCTTTCTCCGGAGCGTCTGGGTCAAGGCGAGCCTCTGGCCGAGTCAGCATCTCCTTCACCAGTCGGACGGCAGGGTCACTGTCTTGCGTTTCCTCCCAGTTGTAGTGAGGCAAGGGGTTAAACGTAGCGGCTTGCTTACTCCTTACCCGATGGGAATACTGGATAGTCCCATGACGGTGGAACGCGGGGAGTTCGACTTCTTCCAGTCCCTCTGGATCTTCTCCTACGTCCAGTAGGTTTGGCATCCTGGACAGGGCGTCCGCGTTGGTATTGGAGCGTCCTGCCCGGTATTTGATTGTGAACTCGTAGTTGGACAGACGGGCCATCCATCTCTGCTCTAGGGCACCGAGTCTTGCCGTGTCCAGGTGTGTCAACGGGTTGTTATCCGTGTACACGGTGAACCGGGAAGCAGCGAGGTAGTGCTTAAAGCGTTCGGTGACTGCCCACACCACTGCCAGGAACTCTAGCTTAAATGAGCTGTAATTCTCAGGGTTTCTCTCGGTGGGTCGCAGTTTTCGGCTGGCGTAAGCGACTACTCGTTCTTTCCCCTGCTGGATCTGGGACAGCACGGCTCCTAGCCCGATGTTACTTGCGTCGGTGTAGAGGATAAAGGGCTGGCTGTAATCAGGGTACGCCAGGATTTCATCCCCCGTGAGGGCCATCTTCAGCTGGCGGAAGGACTCTTCTTCTAACTTCTCCCATCTGAAGGGTGGCTTCTGGTTCTTGGCCTTCCGGGACTGGCTTATCAGGAGGTCCTGCATAGGAGCTGCCTTTTTGGTGAAACCGGGGATGAATCTGCGGTAATAGCCTACCAACCCGAGGAACTGCCGCACTTCCTTTACACTGGAGGGACTTGGCCATTCCTTAATTGCGGTGATCTTATCAGGGTCGGGAGCCACTCCATCAGCGCTCACCACGTGTCCCAGGTACTGCACCTTTGGTTTCAGGAGGTGACACTTGGAGGGTTTCACCTTTAGGCCGTAGCTTGCCAGAGCTTCGAACACTTCCGCCAGGTGTTTCAGGTGGTCCTCATACGTCTTGGAATATACGATGACATCGTCCAGGTACAGCAGGACCGTCTCGAAGTTTCTGTGGCCCAGACAGCACTCCATTAATCGTTGGAAGGTTCCTGGTGCGTTGCAGAGTCCGAACGGCATGCAGGTAAACTCGCTAAGTCCCATCGGGGTGGTGAATGCGGTCTTCTCCGGTCCGCCTCTGCTACAGGAACCTGCCAGTACCCACTAGTGAGATCCAAGGTAGAGAAGAAGTTAGCAGATCTTAAAGCAGACAAAGACTCCTCTGTCCTTGGTAAGGGGTACGCATCCTTGTGTGTGATACGGTTGATTTTCCTGTAATCTACACACATCCTCATGGTGTTGTCTTTCTTTTTGACTAAGACTAGTGGAGCTGCCCAGGGGCTACAGCTATCCCTGATCACCCCAGCCTCCTTCATGTCTCTAAGCATCCCCTTGGCGTGTTGGTAGTGTGCAGGGGGTACGGGTCGATACCTCTCTTTTATGGGAGGATGGTCTCCCGTGGGGATGTGGTGTTCTACCCCCTTGACTCGCCCGAAGTCTAACGGGTGTTTACTAAACACTCTCTCGTACTCTTGAACCACCCGATAGACTCCCTGTTTCTGGTGTGAGGGAGTGGAGTCAGTACCCAAATGTAGTTGCTGACACCAGTCCTCCATTGTTTTCTGAGAGCCGTTACCTTCCTCCGGGGAAGATGGAGGCAAGGGTTCTACGGACTGTATGGAATCTTGATTGATGGTATACAATTTGGCTAGCGTGGCATACCGGGGCAGGTACACTTCCCTCTTCCCGATATTTATTATGCGATTGGGCACCCTCCCATGGCGTACATTGACCACCCCCCGTGCTGTCAAAATGGTGGGCCTACTGTCTGAGTAAACTGGTTCTACCATTGCCTGGTAATCTCTACCTCTCAGACCAATAGCTGCCCGGCACCAAATCATCATTTCACTTTTCGGGGGCATGGCAATAGGGAAAGGGTCACACATTCGCACGCTACCAATCTCACCACCGGAGAGTTCTAGCTGTTGCCGTCGCATCAGTGCCCGGATCTCTTTCTGGAGCACTCGCTGCTGGCCGGAGCTGGCGTTCTTGGCAACCTGCTGTAAAAGGAAAATCACCTCTGCAAGACAATTTTCAATTACATTAGTTCCTAGAGTTATCTTTGGGTGACTCTCGTGTTTGTCAATGTCTACAATGATCAGTCCCTGTGCTGCCAGTTCGACTCTACCGATTTTAATGGTCACCTCTTTAAATCCAATCTGTGGCACGGGCTGACCATTGCTGGCGATGATACTCAAGTCGTCGTCAGGGTAGCGGGTGATATCCGAGTCATTCCAGTACTGCTTGAAGAGCACGTACGGGATGGTGGTGACCTGTGACCCGGTGTCCAGTAGGGCACTCATAGGAATGCCATCCAGTACCACGGGTAAGACTGGACGTCCTCCCACATATTTGTCGCGCCAGTTCGATGGGCCTGGTGATCTTTTTCCTGGGGGTTGGCCCTCTACCCCAGGTTGTGCCAGTTTAAAGGACAGTACCTTGCCATATGTCCGGGTTGATTGCAGCGGCGGCAGATGGGTCGTCCGTCCTCGTTGTATCGGTCGCTGGGTCATTGTTCAAAGCCTGCGCACCAGCTCCCACAGGCCCTGCCGACAAGGGCGCCGCCTCCTGGTGGTAAGTGGTAGTGGGGCGTCTGGGGGTCACAGCGCCACCTGGTGCAGGTTCTCGAAGCACCCGGATGGCTCTGTCCTTGAACTGTGCAAATCCCAGATGAGGGTCCTGTAAGGCCATTGCCCGCAACTGGGTTCGGTGGGCATTGCAATATAAACCCTCTATAAATTGTTCAGTCAACAGCCTGTCCTCGTCTCCCACGCCGTCAGGGTCGGTCTGGTAATGGCTCTCAGGGCCTCTTGTAGGTTCAGGGCATAGTCCCTTATACTCTCATGTGCCCGCTGTTTGCACCCGTAGAATCTAAGCTTGATCTCGGCTGAGGTGCGGGTATCAAAGGTGTCCCTCAGCCGGGTTAGTATCCCTGCGACAGTCCTTCCCCCAGGTGGCCAGGACTTTACCTCCCTTTGGGCTGCCCCGGTTAATTGGGCCACCAGAATGCTCACTTTTTGCTCCTCTGTGAGGGGGTACACCTGGAAGAGGCTATCCAGCTTTTCTCTAAAGTCATGCAGGGTATGTGACTCCCCTGAGTACTGGGGTAGCCAGGCTGCCCCCGGGATATAGGGCATGGTGAAAGGCATGACCGCAACAGCGGTGGCGCTGGCGGGGGTTGAAGCGGTGAAGCTCTCCTCCGTATCCGACATCCTTCTCCCCCCTAGTGGACCGTGGCCTACCTTGCGATGATCCTCTTCCGTAGGCCGCGGCTCCGCAGTGGATCGTCAGGGTTGAGGACCTTCCGTCGCGCTCCTGTGACGTCGGCGTCTGCTGGGCTCCTTCCAGGACCTTACGCAACGTCCGGACGTGAGGCGGGGCTTCAGTTCTCGCGCGCTTTCGGAGTCCACGCCCCTCTTCTTCCCGCGCGGCGTCCTCAAGATGGCGTCCAATGGCGGGAAAACTCCACGTATGGCGGGAAGAAGGCCGAAGATGGCGCCGGATGGCGGGAAAACTCCACCGATGGCGGGAAGGAAGCGGAAGATGGCGCCGGATGGCGGGAATCTTCACCAAAGGTAAGTTTGAACAGTCTTTTTCAGGCACGCAGTACCCGGTGGTTGCGGGCACGAAATCCTGCCGACTACGCCAAAAGTTAACGCGCCCCTGGGCCTGTGTCGCGCTGCGTTGCGCACGCGGGAGCTTACCCGGAGCCGGATCTCTTTAGGGTTGTAGTCTCGTGGCGGTGATCCGGTCCGTGCCCAGGGAGTCAGACTAAGCGGCGCTGTATTAGCGGTAGATGTTGGACGACTACGCCACCCGTTGAGTACAGCTAAGGAGCTGCTGCTGCAGGGCAGACCGCTGAGGCCGGTGGTAGGATTGTGCAGCGTGATAGTATAACCCCCAACGGGAGGGGTATGGCCTCAGGGCAGCCGACGTGGATGATGGGGGTAGCAGGAACCACTCGGAGACGGTACGGTGTAGTTCAGGGTCTTTACTGGTGACAAAGATAGACCCTCCCGGAGTACTGGCTAGCGATTGGGGCCTGGTCAGTCCTTGAGCAGATGGGATCTCCCCTGGCCAGGCGGAGTTGTAGGCCTCCCAAACTAACGATACTCTTCCGGCTACCTTGCTAGAGGCGGGTATAAGTAGCCCACGTCCCTGAGTGTACCGTGTGGTGCTCACCCGTATGGCCGGTGACTCGGGGCCTTCTAGTAGCTTCCGCTCCACGACGGCGGTGCTGGTCCCACGCGTGTGACCGTGCCTTCGGGTTTCTGGGCCAGAGGACCTGCAAACCCCTGCCGGTCGGTTTCTGCTGCTGGATAGGAGTTAGTCCCCACAGCCTCGGACTCCGGGTCCGGTGATAACTTCTCAGTCAGGGCAAGCTCTGCAGCTGCCAGCCCCTGACTCCTTGTAGCACTGCTCCCACAGAGCTCCTGATGTTCTTTTCCTATATCTGCTTCTCTGTCTCTACTTCTTCTCTACTCACTAACCCTGCCTCAGCCCTAGGTTTATATAGGGGAAGTTCTTCCCCTCCCAGGACTGGGCAGGAGGTGTGGCATGCATAGGATCCCTGACCAAGAGACCTCCCACCTGCTCTCAGACGTAATATCTCTATCACTGTGGCAACCAGACCCCTGGGGTGTCACAGACGCAGTGTTACATTTAAGGTATCATTATATATTGAAGCCATTTGGAGCATAGACTTATACATTTTGTAGTGTTACAAAATCTTTTCTGCATTTATCATGCTCCAGTTGATGAGAATCATTTAAGAATCATTTAAGCGCTTGCACTTTATATATTTATTTATAGAACTATATACTCTCCCTGCCCTAGTACTGTATGTTATACATACACCATTTTTACCTGAGTCCCTGTTCTATTTGACTTTGCATTGATACTTGTTCATTTATATATATATGTGTATGCCTTCTTGTATAATTTAATAAAGCTTTTGAAATTTTCAACTTTTGTTCCAGTTCAGGAGTGTCCATTTATTGATGAGGTCCCTTTAGTTAAGTCATAGGGTCCTTAACATAGTTACACGTTTGAATAAGCTTTCTGTTTTGAAGATATTGTTTAAATTCAGTCTATTGGGTAGGAGTCTTTCAGCATGGCACATCTATAATTGGCTACCTTGCAGTAGTGCTTGAAATCTTTCAGGATGTGATGGCATATCTAGTGTACAGCGACCTCTTCAGGTCAACCCAAAGAATTTCAATTGGATTCAGGTCTGGCCTCTGGCTGGGCCATTTCAAAACATTGATCTTCTGGCCAAGCAATTATTTTGTTTATATTGAGCTATGCTAAAGGTTGTAGTCATGCTGATAGGTGAATTCCCTCTTTATATTCAGCTTTTTAGCAGGGGGCTGAAAATTTTGTTGCAAAATTTCCTAATATTTGGAACTGTTTATAATTTCCTCCACCTTGATTAAAGCTCCAGTTCCAGCTGCCCTAGAGCATAATGCTGCCTCCACAATGCTTCACTGAGGGTATGGTGTTCTTTTGGTGAAGCTCAATGTTGGCTTAGCATCAAACATACCTTTTGGAATTGGAATTATGATCAAAAAGTTAAACCTTGTTCTCAACAGACCATGAAATGTTTTTCCACATGCATTTGACAAACTTGATTTTTGGCAAAACATAGCAGAGCTCTGATGTTTTTCTTTGTAAGAAATTACTACTGTCTTGCCACCTGTTACGCTCACGCCCGGACTGTTTGTTAGTGGTCCCACTGGGCCACGAACCGAGAAGTGCCTGGAGGGGCGTGACTAGGGACCTCGCCAGATCCGACCACGGACGCACGGCGGCTTAATCGACTCCGTGGTCCAAGGAGGGACGTGGGAGGTAGCCTAGGTGCTACTCCAGGTCAGATCCCGGTCACACAGCTGTTGACCTTCACTGGGGAATGTAGGAATGGGCAGGTTTGGCTGGTATGCAGACAAGCAGGTACTGGCAGGCACGGCTGGTATGCAGACAGGCGGGTACTGGCAGGCACGGCTGGTATGCAGACAGGTAGGTACTGGCAGGTGGGTAAACAGGCTGGATAGGGACCAGTACAGACTGGGATACAGGAACAGAGCCGCAGGTGCGGAGGCAAAGCAGAGCAAAGCAGAGCCGCAGGTGTAGAGGGGAAGTGGAGCAGAGCAGAGCCGCAGGTGCGGAGGAGAAGTGGATCAGAGCAGAGCCGCAGGTGCGGAGGGGATGCGGAGCAGAGAAGAGCAGAGCCGCAGGTGCGGAGGGGAAACGGAGCAAAGCAGAGCGGAGCCGCAGGTGCTGAGGGGAAGCGGAGCAGAGCAGAGCAGAACTGCAGGTGCGGAGGGGAAGAGGAGCAGGGCAGAGCAGAGCTGCAGGTGCAGAGGGGAAGTGGAGCATAGCAGAGCCGCAGGTGCGGAGGGGAAGCGGAGCAGGGCAGAGCAGAGCCGCAGGTGCAGAGGGGAAGCAGAGCAGAGCAGAGCTGCAGGTGTGGAGGGGAAGCGGAGCAGGGCAGAGCAGAGCCACAGGTGTAGAGGGGAAGCGGAGCATAGCAGAACCGCAGGTGCGGAGGGGAAGCGGAGCAGGGCAGAGCAGAGCCGCAGGTGCAGAGGGGAAGCGGAGCAGAGCAGAGCTGCAGGTGTGGAGGGGAAGCGGAGCAGGGCAGAGCAGAGCAGAGCCGCAGGTGTGGAGGGGAAGCAGAGCAGAGCAGAGCCGCAGGTGCAGAGGGGAAGCGGAGCAGGGCAGAGCAGAGCCGCAGGTGCATACAAACAGGACAGGGCTCTGTTTACATGGAACAGACAGGGACAGGGAAACACAGGAAGATAGCTAAAATGCAGGAGGTAGATACGGAGGCAGGGAAACAGGAAAAGCAGAACCAGATACACACAATGTACTTGCTATGAAGCAGCGAGTGGACACAAAACTCACAAACAGAAGTACAGAGACAACAAATAGGAGTTAGGTACTGGTTCAGACACTGCAGGAAAAGAGAAGGATCGGACATAGAGACAAACAGGTAACGGGCTACGACACAGTTCAGACAGGAACTGACACAGGAACAAGATACAGGAACGAGCCTGGGCATTCAGCCCCCAGGGTGGCGGAAATAGAGTAGAAGTCACAGATACAGGTAACGGGCCTGGGTACTCAGCCCCCAGGGTGGCAGAAATAGACTAGAAGTCACAGATACAGGTAACGAGCCTAGGTACTCAGCCCCCAGGGTGGCAGAAACAGACTAGATTCAGGACAGGACCTGGCAACTCACAGTTGCACAGAACACACTGTAGGAAAGTGTTGCTCAGGCACCTCCGACTGAGTGGAGGAGGTTTAAGTATCCAGTGACTCACAGCAATAGGCTGGGGATACATTAGAACTGCGCACACTGTAACTTTAAGAATCAGGAAGTTCCAGCGCTGCCGCCACCCTAAGCCAGCAGGCAAGAGACATGCACACAGCAAGTAGAGGAGCACAGTGCACAGCCTGGACTGATAGGTAAGTTGGCGGTCTTGCATGGCGGGAGATGGTAAGCCATGCCCGCACATCGCCAGGGATTTTACAGTACCCCCCCTTTACGCCCCCTTTTCTTCAAGCCCGCAGGAATTTTCTACAGAGAAATTGGAGACCGATCCTTCTCAATGGACTCCCAAGACTTCTCTTCAAGAAGACTACCTCTTCTGTCCACTAGAGGGAACGAGACTGGTCTCACCATCTTGGTGACTAGGATGCGTCCGCCCATCGAGCCATCCTCAGCATCAGATTAAGTGGACGAAGTACCAGGAACAGGACATAGAAAAGTCTCTCTCTCCATTTGTTATTATTGGGTAGCACCCCAAAGGATTCAAGGGACAGCTGGAGATCCTCCACCGGGTTGGAGGGGTGCAGAGACTCGGGTGTAACCACCACCTTGACGTACACTTTGCCTAGCTTACTGGATGAAGTGGGCGAAGAACCAGGAACAGGGTGTAGGAAAGTCTCTCTCAATTTTTTAACATCAGGTAACACCCCAAAGGATTCAACTGGGGGTCCTATGCCTGGTAGGAGGGGTGCAGAGACTTGGGGGTAGCCACCGCCTTGATGGACTTATTGCCAGACTTATTAGAGATGGAAGATCCTTGCTTTGGGACCATCTTCAGTCTGGTCTCTGAGATGACACGTCTACAAGGCGGGGTGGTACCTGAAGACAGATCATTGGTACAATCGTCGAGACTGTGTGGGGACATCGCCTCCGCTTCCCTTCCTTCAGAGACTTCAGCGCACATCGAGTCAGCGACTAGCAGATCTGGTGAAGAAGAAGGCATTGCTGGCTGTCCTGAAGGTATGGGGACAGGACACCCCTTGTACCTCAGCAGTCCCCCAGGAAACACCATGCAGGATCTCCAGACCTGAGCGGGCACTAGAGCTCTCGGCTCTGGACGACCTGTGGGTAAACCAGACAGCACCTGGAATGTGATCTTCTTCATGTGTAATGCTCCAATCTGGATCTTAATTTTAACAGACATATTTTGACTGTTTCTGAGTATGGCTCGTCCTACCCCTGACAATGCCCAAACCGGATTCTGGAGTTCTCGGACGGGGATCAGACACCGACTCTTAACAGCTTTCAGCCTGAAACTTCCGATTAATCCGAGGCCTACACTTGCCACGGAGACAGTCGCAGTCATCTGTGGAGAGGAAACACTAACGCCAAGGCCAGCCTCTCCTACTGGCCCGAGGCTTTGAGACTCCCCAAACTTTGCAGAACAAAGACCTTTAGGGTGTTCCATACAACCGCAGCGATACCGCAATCCGATTTCATGACTGAGTTCTGGCTTCTTCTTTGCCTGACGATCATGGTCAACCTTCATGGATTCTGTGCGGGAAGCGGCCTCTACAGGCTGGGAAACAGGGGGTCTTTGGGAGGACAGTACCTGACGTGACGGCTTTCCTCTACGTTTTGCTCATCTGGACTGCCTCTTAGAGTTGGGAAGGGAAGTATTCTGCTTTGTCTGCTGAACACTGTTATCCTCCGTGGATTTTGCGTGGGTAGCTGCCTTTTCAGGCTGGGGAACAGGTTGGATTACTTCACGCGTCACCCATCTAGACTGCTCCAGGATATTGGAAGAGGAAGTATTCGCAGAAGGGTCAGGGTCATCGAATACCATAAGAAAGGCCACCAGGAAGGCCTGTAAATCAGAGATGATAGGATCCCTTGCTTCCCATAGGGGGGGTGATCCAATTCAAGGCATCACCCACTAGGTAGAACATCAGAAATGCTACTTTAACCCGATCGGTGGGAAAATAGTGAGAATAGAATTGGAAATGCAGCATGCATTGCTCCACAAATGCACGGCTTTGTTTTGAATCCCCATAGTACCATGATGGATCCACAGGAACGAGTGCTGATAGCTCCATTTGGGCTGGTGCGTAAATCACCTGGACCTCAGCTTGGGAATTTTTTTTTTTTCCTTGGTGCATGTATTCGCCAGACAAGGATTCAAATGACTCCGAGAGCGAAGGGCCATGGGACTCAACGGGGACCATGGCCTGAGCAAACGGTTACGCTCACGCCCGGACTGTTTGGCGTGAGCGTGGCTAGTGGTCCCACTGGGCCACGAACCGAGGAGTGTCTGAAGGGGCGTGACTAGGGACCTCGCCAGATCCGACCACGGATGCACGGCGGCTTAATCGACTCCGTTGTCCGAGGAGGGACGTGGGAGGTGGCCCAGGTGCTACTCCAGGTCAGACCCTGGTCACACAGCTGTTGACCCACACCAGGGAATGCAGGAACGGGCAGGTTTGGCTGATATGCAGACAGGCGAGTACTGGCAGTCACGGCTGGTATGCAGACTTGCGGGTACTGGCAGGCACGGCTGGTACACAGACAGGCGGGTACTGGCAAGTAGGTAAACAGGCTGGATAGGGACCAGTACAGACTGGGATACAGGAACAGAGCATCAGTTGCGGAGAAGAAACAGAGCAGGGCAGAGCAGAGCTGCAAGTGCGGAGGGGAAGCGGAGCAGAGCCGCAGGTGCCTTCGGGAAGCGGAGCAGAGCCGCAGGTGCGGAGGGGAAGCGCAGCAGGGCAGAGCAGAGCAGAGCCGCAGGTGTAGAGGGAAAGCGGAGCAGAGCAGAGCCGCAGGTGCGGAGGGGAAGCAGAGCAGAGCAGAGCCACAGGTGCGGAGGGGAAGCGGAGCAGAGCAGAGCCGCAGGTGCGGAGGGGAAGCAGAGCAGAGCCTCAGGTGCAGAGGGGAAGTGGAGCAGGGCAGAGCAGAGTCGCAGGTGCAGAGGGGAAGCGGAGCAGGGCAGAGCAGAGCAGAAGGTGCGGAGGGGAAGCGGAGCAGGGCAGAGCAGAGACGCAGGTGCAGAGGGGAAGTGGAGCAGAGCAGAGCCGCAGGTGCAGAGGGGAAGTGGAGCAGGGCAGAGCAGAGCAGAGACGCAGGTGCGGACAGACAGGACAGGGCTCTGTTCACATGGAACAGACAGCGACAGGGAAACACAGGAAGATAGCTAAAATGCAGGAGGTAGATACGGAGGCAGGGAAACAGGAAAAGCAGAACCAGATGCACACAAGGTACTTGCTATGAAATAGCGAGTGGACACAAAACTCACAAACAGAAGTACAGAGACAACGAGTAGGAGTCAGGTACTGGTTCAGACAGGAAAAGAGAAGGATCGGACATAGAGACAAACAGGTAACGGGCTAGGAGACAGTTCAGACAGGAACTGACACAGGAACGAGATACAGGAATGAGCACTGGGCATTCAGCCCCCAGGGTGGCGGAAATAGACTAGAAGTCACAGATACAGGTAACGGGCTTGGGTACTCATCCACCAGGGTGGCGGAAACAGACTAGATTCAGGACAGGACCTGGAAACTCACAGTTGCACAGAACACACTGTAAGAAAGTGTTGCTCAGGCACCTCTTACTGGGTGGAGGAGGTTTAAGTATCCAGTGACTCACAGCAATAGGCTGGGGACGCATTAGGACTGCGCACACTGTAACTTTAAGAATCAGGAAGTTCCAGCGCTGCCGCCGCCCTAAGCCGGCAGACAAGGGTCATGCACACAGCAAGTAGAGGAGCACAGTGCACAGCCTGGACTGGTAGGTAAATTGGCGGTCTTGCATGGCGGGAGATGGTAAGCCATGCCAGCACGCCGCCAAGGATGTTACACCACCATTCCCCAGAGGCCAAACATGTGAAAATATGGGAGATTGTTGTCACATGCTGTACACATTCAATATTGCTCTTGTTAGCTTGTAAGACAAATTTTCTTTTTGTCTTCAATCAAGAAGACAACAGTGGCATTACGTAGAACTTGACATCCCACACAAATTGATGAAAAATTAATCCCCCCCAAAAATTATTTCAGTTTGTTTCTCCATGGATTTGTGAAGATTATGGCTGATATTGAGGCTATGTTCCGACAATGAGCTTTTGGTGAGTTTTTTTTTTCGAAAATAGGCAAGTAAATAACTCACCAAAAACTAATCATGGCAACGTAGCCTAAAAGTGAAACATGTTGTGAAATGATTCTTCTTGGTATGATTTTTTAACATGCCAAAAATCGGGCATTTTAACAAGGGAGTGTGGGCTTTTTAAATTCGCTGTATGCAGTTTTAGTGTAACATTGTGTCAGCAAGTTGTGCCCATGCTAATAAAATATATTGCAAGTGGCAGCAGTGATATCTCTAGAGGTTACAGCAGATGACAGATAGTAAAACAATACCTACTGAATGTGTACATATGGAAAAAAAAAGTACACAAATTATTTGCAAACATAAAAAATAACATTGCAAAGTATACATATATGCTGTATTTATTAATGTTGATGCACCAGTGAGTGATAGATTAGTATATTAGTAAATCATGGACCATAATCATCAACACCACACACTGATAAATGTCCATTAGCTTCTGAGATATCTGTATTGTATCTGATGGAGCACATAGCCACACTAAAGCCTATGTCGGTAAATAAGTTACAGTGCACAACTTTTAAGTCACTCCACTTTTTGCAGACACTTTGCTAGTGTCAGATATTTTTTCTCAACACGGTTTTACCAGAAAGCTGCACAAATGCACCATTTTATTCAGCCACAAAAATGATTCTTTGCTGTAAAACAAGACAATGCATCCTTATAAGCAATACATTTTAATAAAGGGATTCAGTAATATACTACTACATAAGGTTGTCAACATTAATAGCACAACATTGTTTGTTGAAACAAGAATTTGCCTAAATGCCAATATGAAGTCAGGAAAGATATTTCTGTATACAAATTGATCTGTTTTACAAGGATGTTTCTTGCTTCCCCTGGATCAACTCGGTTTTTAAAGTTGAACTATGTAACTAGATAGATATCTATGTCTTCTTTTAGCATAACAGCTATGCAACTATAAAAAGAATCTCAAGTTTTGACAGTTTTTAAGTTTTAACATAGCCATGAAACACGTTATGGATTGCTATATGTGTACAAGATCAGAACCACTGAT
Organism: Phyllobates terribilis; assembly: GCF_046119375.1. Lineage (NCBI taxonomy): Eukaryota > Metazoa > Chordata > Amphibia > Anura > Dendrobatidae > Phyllobates > Phyllobates terribilis. The sequence continues at coordinate 293,860,380 of NW_027362761.1, read as the reverse complement.
AGCACATGAGGGCAGCACCAGAACCACCACCATTACATGAATACAGCATCAGAACCACATTCATTACGTGAATGCAGCACCAGAACTACCATCAGTACATGAATACAGAGCCAGAAACACTGTCAATATATGAATGCAGCACCAGAATAGATCACAGACTGAACATGAGTCAACAGTGTGATGCAGCAGCAAAAAAGGCAAACACAATTCTGGGTTGCATTAACAGAAGCATACAGTCTAGATCACATGAAGTAATTACCCCCCTCTACTCCTCTTTGGTCAGACCTCATCTGGAATACTGCGTCTTTTTCTGGGCACCACATTTTAAAAAAGATATGAAGAAACTGGAGCAAGTTCAGAGAAGAGCGACAAGAATGGTGACCTGTCTGCAAACAATGTCCTACGAGGAACAGTTAGAGGATTTGGGAATGTTTAGATTGCAAGACAGAAGACTGAGAGGAGACTTAATAGTTGTCTACAAATATCTCAAGGGCTGTCACACTGTAGAAGGATCAGCTTTATTCTCATTTGAACAAAGAAACACTAGAAGTAATGGGATGAAACTGAGTAGGAGAAGATACAAATTAGATATTAGAAAAAACTTTTTGACTGTTAGGGTGATTAACGAGTGCAACAGGCTGTCACGGGAGGTGGTGAGTTCTCCTTTAATGGAAGTCTTCAAACAGAGGCTGGACAGACATCTGTCTGAGATGATTTAGTGAATCCTGCATTGAGCAGGGGGTTGGACCAGATGACCCTGGAGGTCCCTTCCAACTCTACCTTTCCATGTTTCTATGTTACTTGCCTCTTCTGCATCTTCAGCAGCACATCCCGACATGGTGCCCTTAAAAATAAAGCATCATTACGCAGCTCCATAAATTAAAATATCTCCCATGCTCTGCCCATGAATAAATAATTTTCCTTCACTGTGCTTCCTGCACAAAATAGCCCCCGAAACATTGCTTTCTCCAAAATATCCCCCCCACACTGCCCCTTTCCAAAATATCCAACCTACACTGCCACTCTCTATCATGCCCCTCACTGCCCCTCTCCAAAATACCTCTCTACAAACTGCCCATAATGTTCCAAATTTCCCAAAAATGTTCCAAATTGCCACATTATGTACCCTCGTAGTAACACTACCCTTCTTTCCCCGGCCCCTCATCTAAAATAACATGAAATTTCATCTTTGGTTCCTCCATGGAGCGCTTACCATTGCTCGAAGTCTCCTCTGTCTGTGCGGCTCCGGCACCGGCAACAGTGTGATGATGTCAACAGTAGTGTTGAGCCACCCCCGTAGTGTTCGAGTTCGGTTCGGTTCGTCGAACACCCGTGTGTTCGTCGAACTGTTCGTCGAACTGTTCGTCGAACACATTCGAACACCGTTAAAACCAATGGCAGGCAAACAAAAACACATAGAAACACATAGAAAACACCTTCAAAGGTGTCCCAAAGCTGACAAACTGCTCAGAAGACACAACTAACACATGGAAAAGTGACAAGTACATATAGTCATGCGAAAAGAAAAGAGGTGGAGGAGTAAAAGGAGGGGGAGACACAGATATAGGCATGTCATGCCCTTCTAAAATCCAAAAAGTGAGAAGCCGACACGTTCAGTCCGCTCCTGCCCGTGCCACCTCCGCGTCGCCGGGTTTGTGCCAGAGCCGCGGTGAACCCTGACGGCCAGCCCCCCTCTCCCAATACTGGTGCCTGTCCGCTGGTGGGTCGAGCGAGCCCTCCTGTGGTGGAGGCAGCTCTAAGCTTTTTAATTTAAATTGTCTCTCTAATTTGAATGAATACACTTTAAATCCATTTACAAGGATCTATTGGAGGGCAAGTCTCATGCCAGCAGCCGCGTAATTCCAGCTCCAGTAGCGTCCACTAAAGCTGCTGCAGTTAAAAAGCTTTTATAAGGATCGAGCTCGGCTGTCCACCGCAAGGCATCCTACTGCCAGTCCCAGCCCCTATGCCTTGGGGTGCCTCCTGATGCTCTTCACTGAGTATCCCGTGGTCCCGAAGCATTTCCTTTGAAAAAATTAAGTGTCCAAACTACAGGTGGTGTAGCTTGCTTAACAGCCGGGATAATCCGCTGACTAGCAGACACTGCTACTAGGCACAACGTATTTCCTTGGGGCAGGGTGACCAATATGCCCCTGAGATGGGCACGACAGTCCCTGTCCCTGGCTGGAGTGGGGGGAGGGAACACTGAGGAAGGGGAACCCTGTAGTGCAGGAGCAGGGAGGAAGCAGTTCCTGGGTGCATTGAGAAGGGAGTATAAAAGGTGGGCACCATCTTAGTTCAGTGCAGAGAAGTCTGCGCAGAAGAGGCAGGGAGCAGGGGCTCTGCATGAGCTCTGCTCCGGAGGCGGGCCTAGTAACAGAGGCCCAGGCCTGGAAGAGGGAGAAGGAAGGAAGAGGAGCGGAGAAGGCTCCAGGAACGAGGAACGAAGGGATCCCAGGGGTGCGGACGGGCGAGTCGCCACCGCACGCCCGAATCCACCTGCGTGGAGGGGTCAGGCCAAAGGGGGAGACCGGTCCCCGAAACTAGTGGAGGCAGGAAACGACCCTCAGCTAGAAACAGGAGGCTGTGACATTTTATGTGGCGCAGCCCCTCGCTACACCCGCTAGGAAGGCACCACATAGGGTCAGGGAAACTGGCGCCAAGTTTACCAAGAGGAGGCCCGAGGCAGCCGGACAGAAGGGTTGGTAAGAAAGGCCAGACAAAGGACACACAAAGGGGGTCCTGTGAAGCGCTCCTAAGTTATCTGGGAGTTGTCTGAGCCCCTCACCTGGTGAGCACAGTACAACGTGGGCAGCCGTTACCTGCAGACGTGGTCTGGATAATAAGAACTGTGAGTAAAGGCCCTGGACTGCATCACTGACTCCGTGTCGTTACTGCTGCTGCCCTGCACCATCACCTCCATCCTCCGCATACACTGCCCTGAGGCTATACTCCTCCCGTGGGGAGTTATGCTACGCTCTGCTGCACCCACAACTAGTGTTGAGCCACCCCCGTAGTGTTCGGGTTCGGTTCGGTTCGTCGAACACCGGGATGTTCGAGGAACTGTTCGTCGAACTGTTCGTCGAACACCTTAGAACACCGTTAAAACCAATGGCAGGCAAACAAAAACACATAGGAACACATAGAAAACACCTTCAAAGGTGTCCAAAAGCTGACAAACTGCTCAGAAGACGCTTTCTTTAAAAAAGCCGGCCGGCAATTCAGCAGCGGCATACACCGGTACCCGACAATTTAGACATGAAGGAATAGAGCATCACACATAGATTAGATAGATAGAAACATGTCAGTCACATATATATGAAGTACTGTGACAGTGTTGCTTACTGTACTTGTCATTTACTGCAAAGGATTTATTAAAAAAATAATAGTGTTTTCATGCACCGTCTCTTTAAAAAAGCCGGCTGGCAATTCAGCATCTGTACCCGACAATTTAGAATAGAAGGAATAGAGAATCACACATAGATTAGATAGATAGAAACATGTCAGCCACATATATACGAAGTACAGTGACAGTGTTGCTTACTGTACTTGTCATTTAGTGTAAAGGATTTATTAAAAAATATAATAGTGTTTTCGTGCACAGTCTCTTTAAAAAAGCCAGCCGGCAATTCAGCAGCGGTACCCGACAATTTATAACAGACAGAATAGAGCTTCACACATAGATTAGATAGATAGAAACATGTCAGTCGCATATATATGAAGTACTGTGACAGTGTTGCTTACTGTACTTGTCATTTACTGGAAAGGATTTATTAAAAAAAATAATAGTGTTTTCATGCACTGTCTCTTTAAAAAAGCCGGCCGGCAATTCAGCATCTGTACCCGACAATTTATAACAGACAGAATAGAGCTTCACACATAGATTAGATAGATAGAAACATGTCAGTCACATATATAATAAGTACAGTGACAGTGTTGGTTACTGTACTTGTCATTTAGTATTAAAATAAAGGATTTATTATTAAAAAAAATTGGTGTGGGGTTCCCCGTAATTTTAGTCTCTAGCGGAGGTTAAGCAGACAGCTGGGGCAGATGTTTGAAGCCTGGGAAGGGGGTAATACCCACGGAGCTTCCCAGGCTACTAATATCAGCCCCCAGCTGAATACCTAGCCTTTACTAGCTATTAAAATGGAGGACCCCCCCCAAAAAAATGACGTGGGGTCCCCCCTAATTTAATAGCTAGCAAAGGCTAGGCAGACAGCTGGGGGCTGATATTAATAGCCCAGGAAGGGAGCCATGAATATTGGCCCCCTCCCAGGCTAGAAACACCAGCCGTCAGCCACCCCAGAAATGGCGCATCCATAGGATGTGCCAATTCTGGCACTTAGCCTCGCTCTTCCACGCTGCCCTGGTGCGGTGGCAGGGGGTAATAGGGTTGGGGTTGATGTCAGCTTATAATGCCAGCTGACATCAAGCCCAGGTTAGTAATGGAGAGGCGTCTATAAGACACCCCCATTACTAACCCCATAGTCAAAGTTAAAAAAAAAACACAAACACCCAGAATAAAGTCCTTTAATTGAAATAAAGACACAATTCTTTATTGTTCTAAATTAAACCATACTTACCATCACGCCCATTCCAGCTGAAGCCAACGATCTCCTGTAATAAAAGAAAAATAATAAAGCAACATCATCCTTACCTTTCCATGGTTCCCAGGACAGCTTCAGCTCTGCTACATCGAGATGACAGGCTGGACCTGCAGAACGCTGCCATCCAGCCTGTCATCCCGCAGACACTGAGAAGCGCAGGCATGCTTGCGCTCCTCAGTGTCTGACTGTGACGGCATCCAGATGAGCCGACAATGAACTCGGCTCACCTCATGTACGTCACTGACAGCGTGGGAAAATTCTCCTGCACTCAGCGCTTCAGCGTGAGAATTTTCCCACGCTGTCAGTGACGTGCATGAGGTGAGCCGAGTTCATTGGACATGACCTCGGCTCATCTGGATGCCGTCACAGCCAGACACTGAGTGGCGCAAGCAAGCCTGCGCTTCTCAGTGTCTGCGGGATGACAGGCTGGATGGCAGCGTTCTGCTGCGGTCCAGCCTGTCATCTCGATGTAGCAGAGCTGAAGCTGTCGTGGGAGCCATGGAAAGGTAAGGATGATGTTGCTTTATTATTTTACTTTTATTGCAGGAGATCATTGGCTTCAGCTGGAATGGGCGTGGCGGTAAGTATGGTTTAATTTAGAACAATAAAGAATTGTGTGTTTATTTCAATTAAAGGACTTTTTTCTGGGTGTTTGTGTTTTTTTTAAATACTTTACTAGAAATTCATGGTGGTCATGTCTAATATTGGCGTGACCCCATGAATTTCGGGCTTAGGGCCAGCTGATAATGCCAAGCTGGCCTTAACCCCTTTATTACCCAGTGAGCCACCGCACCAGGGCCCTGGATGAGTTGGGTACAGCGCCAGAAGATGGCGCTTCTATGAACGCGCCATTTTCCGGGGCGGCTGCGGACTGCAATTTGCAGCGGGTGGGGCCCAGAAAGCTTGGGCCTCCCTGCGCTGCAGATTCCAGCCCCCAGCTGCCTAGTTGTACCTGGCTGGACACAAAAATAGGGCGAAGCTCCACGTATTTTTTTTTTAAATTCATGAAATTCATGGAATAATTAAGAAAAAAAGGGCTTCCCTATATTGTTGTGTCCGGCTAGGTACAATTAGGCAGCTGGTGGTTGGGAGCAGCCCGTTCCTGCCTGCTGTACCTGACTGGACACAAATATAGGGCGAAGCCCCACATCAATTTTTTTTTCATTATTTCATGAATTTCCTGAAATAATTTAAAAAAAATTGACGTGGGGCTTCGCCCTATATTTGTGTCCAGTCAGGTACAGCAGGCAGGAACGGGCTGCTCCCAACCACCAGCTGCCTATTTGTACCTGGCCAGACACAACAATATAGGGAAGCCCTTTTTTAAAAAAATGATTTCATGAAATAATTAAAAAAAAATTGACGTGGGGCTTCGCACTATATTTGTGTCCAGCCAGGTACAGCAGGCAGGGACGGGCTGCCCCCAACCACCAGCTGCCTATTTGTACCTGGTTGGACACAACAATATAGGGAAGCCCTTTTTTTCTTAATTATTCCATGAATTTCATGAAATAATTTTAAAAAAAAATGCGTGGGGCTTCGCCCTATTTTTGTGCCCAGCCAGGTACAACTAGGCAGCTGGGAGCTGGAATCTGCAGCGCAGGGAGGTCCAAGCTTTCTGGGCCCCACCCGCTGCAAATTGCAGTCCGCAGCCGCCCCAGAAAATGGCGCGTTCATAGAAGCGCCATCTTCTGGCGCTGTACCCAACTCATCCAGGGCCCTGGTGCGGTGGCTCACTGGGTAATAAAAGGGTTAAGGCCAGCTTAGCATTATCAGCTGGCCCTAAGCCCGAAATTCATGGGGTCACGCCAATATTAGACATGACCACCATGAATTTCTAGTAAAGTATTTAAAAAAACACAACACCCAGAATAAAGTCCTTTAATTGAAATAAACACACAATTCTTTATTGTTCTAAATTAAACCATACTTACCATCACGCCCATTCAAGCTGAAGCCAACGATCTCCTGCAATAAAAGAAAAATAATAAACCAACCTCATCCTTACCTTTCCATGGTTCCCACGACAGCTTCAGCTCTGCTACATCGAGATGACAGGCTGGACCGCAGCAGAACGTTGCCATCCAGCCTGTCATCCCGCGGACACTCAGAAGCGCAGGCATGCTTGCGCTCCTCAGTGTCTCGCTGTGACGGCATAAAGATGAGACAAGCTCATGTCCAATGAACTCGGCGCACCTCATGCACGTCACTGACAGCGTGGGAGAATTCTCCTGCACTCAGCACTTCAGCGTGAAAATTCTCCCACGCTGTCAGTGACGTACATGAGGTCAGCTGAGTTCATTGGACATGAATGAGCTCACCTCATGCACGTCACTGACAGCGTGGGAAAATTCTCACGCTGAAGCGCTGAGTGCAGGAGAATTTTCCCACGCTGTCAGTGACGTGCATGAGGTGAGCTCATTCATGTCCAATGATCTCAGCTCACCTCATGCACGTCACTGACAGCGTGGGAAAATTCTCCTGCACTCAGCGCTACAGCGTGAGAATTCTCCCACGCTGTCAGTGACGTGCATGAGGTGAGCTCATTCATGTCCAATGAACTCAGCTGACCTCATGCACGTCACTGACAGCGTGGGAGAATTCTCACGCTGAAGTGCTGAGTGCAGGAGAATTCTCCCACGCTGTCAGTGACGTGCATGAGGTGCGCCGAGTTCATTGGACATGAACTCGTCTCATCTTTATGCCGTCACAGCGAGACACCGAGGAGCGCAAGCATGCCTGCGCTTCTCAGTGTCTGCGGGATGACAGGCTGGATGGCAACGTTCTGCTGCGGTCCAGCCTGTTATCTCGATGTAGCAGAGCTGAAGCTGTCGTGGGAACCATGGAAAGGTAAGGATGAGGTTGCTTTATTATTTTTCTTTTATTGCAGGAGATCGTTGGCTTCAGCTGGAATGGGCGTGATGGTAAGTATGGTTTAATTTAGAACAATAAAGGAATGTGTCTTTATTTCAATTAAAGGACTTTATTCTGGGTGTTTGTGTTTTCTTTTAACTTTGACTATGGGGTTAGTAATGGGGGTGTCTTATAGACGCCTCTCCATTACTAACCTGGGCTTGATATCAGCTGGCATTATAAGCTGACATCAACCCCAACCCTATTACCCCCTGCCACCGCACCAGGGCAGCGTGGAAGAGCGAGGCTAAGTGCCAGAATTGGCGCATCCTATGGATGCGCCATTTCTGGGGCGGCTGACGGCTGGTGTTTCTAGCCTGGGAGGGGGCCAATATTCATGGCTCCCTTCCTGGGCTATTAATATCAGCCCCCAGCTGTCTGCCTAGCCTTTGCTAGCTATTAAATTAGGGGGGACCCCACGTCATTTTTTTGGGGGGGGTCCTCCATTTTAATAGCTAGTAAAGGCTAGGTATTCAGCTGGGGGCTGATATTAGTAGCCTGGGAAGCTCCGTGGGTATTACTCCCTTCCCAGGCTTCAAACATCTGCCCCAGCTGTCTGCTTAACCTCCGCTAGAGACTAAAATTACGGGGAACCCCACGCCAATTTTTTTTAATAATAAATCCTTTATTTTAATACTAAATGACAAGTACAGTAACCAACACTGTCACTGTACTTATTATATATGTGACTGACATGTTTCTATCTATCTAATCTATGTGTGAAGCTCTATTCTGTCTGTTATAAATTGTCGGGTACAGATGCTGAATTGCCGGCCGGCTTTTTTAAAGAGACGGTGCATGAAAACACTATTATTTTTTTTAATAAATCCTTTGCAGTAAATGACAAGTACAGTAAGCAACACTGTCACAGTACTTCATATATATGTGACTGACATGTTTCTATCTACCTAATCTATGTGTGATTCTCTATTCTTTCTGTTATAAATTGTCGGGTACAGATGCTGAATTGCCGGCCGGCTTTTTTAAAGAGACGGTGCATGAAAACACTATTATTTTTTTTAATAAATCCTTTGCAGTAAATGACAAGTACAGTAAGCAACACTGTCACAGTACTTCATATATATGTGACTGACATGTTTCTATCTATCTAATCTATGTGTGATTCTGTATTCCTTCTATTCTAAATTGTCGGGTACAGATGCTGAATTGCCGGCCGGCTTTTTTAAAGAGACGGTGCATGAAAACACTATTATTTTTTTTGATAAATCCTTTACACTAAATGACAAGTACAGTAAGCAACACTGTCACTGTGCTTCTTATATGTGTGACTGACATGTTTCTATCTATCTAATCTATGTGTGAAGCTCTATTCTTTCGGTTCTAAATTGTCGGGTACAGGTGTATGCCGCTGCTGAATTGCCGGCTTTTCATGTTTCACTGTGAGCACTGTTCCCATCGATTTGGGCAATCACTGTAATGCCACAACCACCATGGCTGTGGCATTACAGTGAGTGGCAGACAATCCCTGCATGATTGGTGCTCTAAATAGCGCCAGACATGCAGGACAAGCTTTTGGTGCACGAACAGTTATCGAACATAACCTCGAACAGCCGAATTTTTTGCAAATCGTTCGGGTTCGTCGAACAACTCGAACACCACCCAAAACAGCTCGAATTTGAGATTGGCGAACAGTTCTAGTCGAACACCGCTCATCTCTACCCACAACACCAGCCTCAGCGTTCTGCCCTGGAGCGGCGGTTCACTCTGACCGCAATCCACGGGTGGCGTAGTCGGACATTTAAACATCAAAACCACATAAATAGTTCCGCCACTGGTTTGACCGCCCTGAGCCACGGAACCGGGTCGCCGCCACGGAGACTACAACCACCAGCATCCACCAAAAAGGGTCCGGCTCCGGGTGTCCCAAGGCCCAGGGGGCGCGTCAGAACATTTTCATCACCTTTCACAATCACCAATGGGACAAGGCAGGGATTTTCTCTGTCCCCTCTCTTATACATCCTAGTGACGGAGCACCTGCTCTCATCAATTCGCCATTACCCCAATATTAGGTGGATTGAGGTGGGAGGCACCGAGTACAAGTGCTCTCTATTTGCTGATGATGTCCTAGTATATATCACTCAATCACATATATCCATCCATGCTGTTATGGCTGAAATAGATCACTTTGTTACATGGTCAAATTTTAAAATCAATGCAGCGAAGTCTGAGGCCCTCGATGTCTCCCTCCCCAAATCCATATAGGATTCCATCCAGTCCAACTTTCCCTTTGCCTGGCCCTCACAGGGTATCAAATACTTAGGAATTCCTATTCATAGAGACCTCTCCCATCTATGTTATCTTAATTTTGGGCCCTTTATTGAACAACTCCATACAGACCACGGTTGGCAAGTTAGAACTGTAAGATTCACTACGTGAACCACTGGTGTTTTGTGGAAAAGCACATGTACACTGTGTTCCAAATTATTATGCAAAAAGTGTTTAGGAGTGATAAGGGAAGAATTTGTTTGTTTTTCAGTTAAACTCATTGATGGTGATGTGTGTCAGGGCTCTTTATATCACTGTAAGCAATTGCAGACACCTGTGCTAATTAGTTTGGCAGGTGTGTCCAATGAAAGGCAAGACTACTTAAGAAGGCTGTCTCACATTATTAAGCAGCCTACATTTTCTGCCAAAATGGGAAAGAAAAAGGATGTGTCGGCTGCTGAGAAGCAACAAATTGTGGAGTGTTTAGGTCAAGGCATGACTACAATCAACATTGTGCGATGATCAGGATGAAGTGTCTTGGCAATCAAGAAGTATGTAGCTGATTCACAGTACACACGTGTGCGTGCTGATAAGGGCAAATTGAGGACTCTTTCCTACAGGCAATTACGTCAGATTGAAAGAGCAGCGGCAAAAAAGCCTTGTCATAGCAGCAGACAAGTTTTTGAAGCTGCTGGTGCCTCCAACGTCCCCCGAACAACAAGATGCAGGGTCCTTCAGAGGTTTGCAGCTGTGCATACGCCATCCTGTCGACCTCCTCTATCCACTTCACACAAGCAGAAACGGCTCCAGTGGGCCAAACATTACATGAAGACTGATTTCAAAACTGTTTTGTTCACGGATGAGTGCCGTGCAGCGCTCGATGGTGCAGATGGATGGAGTGGAGGATGGCTGGTTGATGGACACCCCACGCAAACACGGCTACAGCGCCAACAAGGAGGAGGTGGAGTAATGTTTTGGGCTGGAATCATGGGGAGAGAGATTGTCGGCCCCTTTAGGATCCCTGAAGGCGCTAAAGATGAACTCCATAATGTATGTGGATTTTCTCAAACAGCACTTCCTGCCATGGTTCAAGAAGAAGAACCGTGTATTTCACAGCAAGATCATTTTTTTGCATGATAATGCACCATCTCATGCTGCACATAAAACATCTGCATCTCTGGCTGATATGGGCATAAAAGGGGACAAACTTATGGTGTGACCCCCATGCTCCCCTGACCTCTACCCCATTCAGAACCTTTGGAGCATCATTAAAAGGAGTGTCTATGATGGCGGGAGGCAGTTCACATCTAAGCAACAGCTCTGGGAGGGTATTCTGTCCTCATGCAAAACAATTGAAGCAGAAACCATCCAAAACCTGACAAATTCAATGGACGAGAGAGTTCAGAAGCTCCTTTCGAACAAGGGGTCCTATGTGAAAATGTAACATCACCTAGAATAAAGTTTTGAGTTGAAAACTGTTTGATTTCAGTTTCTAACAACCTGCTAATGCTTATAATTTCAAAAATGACCATTTTTTTTGTCTTTATTAAAATGAAAAGGTTGATCGAAAAGTTTGGGGGATCTAAGAGTGTGGCAACCCAGTAGTCATGATTACTTCGAATTCTGACAATATGAGGGTCATGCTGCAGGTAGTGCAGCAAGAAGGCATTTATGTGTCTTGCGCATCTCGGAGCCCCAAAATTATTTTCCGGGCTAGATGCAGCTAAAAATTATTATTAATTTTAAATCTGGTGAAGCTTTAGTATAGATGGCCTAATAGGATCAGTGCTGCACACTGCTACAAAGCCCAAATTATTTTCCAGTCAAGATACAGATAAACATGATTAGTAATTTTAAATCTGGTGGAGCTTATTATAGATGGCCTAATAGAATCAGTGCTGCACACTGCTACAAAGCCCAAATTATTTTCCAGTCAAGATACAGATAAACATGATTAGTAATTTTAAATCTGGTGGAGCTTATTATAGATGGCCTAATAGAATCAGTGCTGCACACTGCTACAAAGCCCAAATTATTTTCCAGCCAAGATACAGATAAACATGATTAGTAATTTGAAAGCTTAAAACGGTTGGTAGGGTGATTTTAACCAATCATCAAGCTTTTACTCTCCCCAGGATGACACAGGGGTAGAAAAGTCGTTTCGGATCCATGATTTGTTCATCTTTATGAACGTGAGTCTGTCTACATTATCAGTGGAGAGCCGCGTGCGCTTATCTGTCAGCACACCACCAGCAGCGCTGAACACACGTTCAGACAGAACGCTGGCTGCGGGGCATGACAAGATCTCCAAGGCGTAAGTGGCTAGCTCCGGCCATTTATCCAGATTGGAAGCCCAAAAAGAGCAAGGGTCCAGTGACACAGTCATGGCTTCAATGTTTACTTGGAGATACTCCTGTACCATCGTCTCTAGGCGTTGACTATGTGTCAGACTTCTTGTCTCCTGTGGCCTTGCAAAGGATGGGCTAAAAAAGTGGTGAAATGATTCCGCAAAATTGATGTTACCAGCAGATACTGTGGTTCTGTTACGGTTTGAGTGCTGAACACTTGACGGTCCCACGGTTGGCAAGTTGGAACTGTGAGATTCACTACGTGCACCACTGGTATTTTGTGGGAAAGCACATGTAAGATTCTGCAACAGTCTCTGCTGATACTCCTGCATGCGTGCATCCCTTTCTATGGCAGGAATAATTTCTGCAAATTTACTTTTGTACCGGGGATCTAACAGTGTGGCAACCCAGTAGTCAGGATTATTTCTAATTCTCACAATTCGAGGGTCATGTTGCAGGTAGTGCAGCAAGAAGGCACTCATGTGTGTTGCGCATCCAGGAGCACCAAGTCCCTGTTGTGTTGGTGGCGAGGTAACAATCATGCTTCCTTCCTCTGTCCTCTCCCCCCAACCTCGCACAACAGAAATGTGATCAAGGTCTCCCTCATCTGATGAGTCTTCCATCAGTTCGTCCTCCACTTCTTCCTGGGCTCCTGCACCTTCCTCACTAGTTTGGCTGCTACCATGCGCCCTGGTAAAACCATCTCCCCCACCCTCACATGCCTGCCGCCTTGGTGCTGCCGACCGTCTGGACCTTGCAGATGTTAGCCCTTCCGCATACAACTCCTCCTCCTCTACTTCCTCCACCTCCTCTTGTGCCACCACCTGACTCCGAATTCTGTTTAACATGTGCTCCAGCATGTAAATCACCGGAATAGTCATGCTGATAATGGCATCGTCAGCACTAAACATCTTCGTCGCCATTTCAAAACTGTGCAGAAGGGTGCATAGGTCCCTGATCTGAGACCACTCCTCCAGCGTGATTTGCCCCACCTCTGGATCTCGTTGGCCCAGGCTATACGTCAGAACGTATTGCACCAGGGCTTGTCGGTGCTGCCACAGTTGCTGCAACATGTGCAGAGTTGAATTCCACCGGGTAGGCACATCGCATTTTAGCCGGTGAAGTGGCAGGCCCAACGACTTCTGTAGAGATGTAAGTCGCTGAGCTGCGGGATGCGAACGGCGGAAGTGAGCACACAGCGACCGTGCCCTCTGCAGAAGGCCATCTAGTCTGGGATAGTGGGCTAAAAATTGCTGGACAACCAGGTTCAACACGTGAGCCATACAAGGCACATGTGTGACATTGCCCCGGCGAAGGGCCGCACCCAGGTTTGCAGCATTGTCGCACACGGCCTTCCCTGGTTTCAGGTCCAGTGGAGACAACCATTCATGAAATTGGTTCTCCAGAGCTGACCACAACTCCTCAGCTGTGTGACTCACATTTCCCAGACATTTCAATGTAAAAACCGCCTGATGACGTTGAGCCCTACTGCCAGCATAGTAAGGAGGTGTGCAGGATCCCTTCTGCGCAGTTAGAAAGCTTGTGGCATGACCAGACAGGCTTTGGGTGCAGGTGGAAGACCGGGAGGAGGTTGAGGAGGCAGAAGCAGTGGAGGAACTTTGACATAAAGAGGATTGACGCACAACTCGTGGGGACGGCAAGACTTGGACAGCAGCCCCTTGTCCTGCTGTCACCATAGTTACCCAGTGCCCAGTCAGCGACATGTAACGCCCCTGTCCATGCCTACTCGTCCAAGTGTCTGTGGTGAAATGCACCCTGTCACACACAGAGTTTCTTAAAGAAGCGGTGATGTTGTGTGCGACATGCTGGTGGAGCGCAGGCACACCTTTCTTTGAGAAGTAGTGCCGACTGGGCATCTGGTACTGGGGCACTGCGACGGACATAAGGTCTCGAAAATCCTCTGTGTCCAACAGGCGGAAAGGCAGCATTTCTGTAGCCAAGAGCTTGCAGATGGTGAAATTCAACCTCTTAGCTTTCTCATGGCTAGGAGGAAATGGTCTTTTACTTGTCCACATCTGAGGGACCGAGGGCTGGCTATTGTGCTTAGACGGGGTTGATAAGAGTGTCCCCGGCAAACTGCCGGTCTGTGAGGAAGATGCAGGCGGACATGTTAGGTTGCCTTGATCCAAAGGTGGTGCTATTGATGTCGGACAGCGCTCAACACCAGCTGGTGTTACCACCTCCAAAGAAAATGATGACCTGCCAATCACGCTGGCTGTTGCGGGTAAAGAGGTGGCAGGTCTGCGCCCCAAAACAGGTGTGACTGCTGTCCCCCCAGTCACAGAGGATGAAGAGGCCGCGGATGCACAAGATATGGCAGACGGTGGTTGGCCCGGCCGGCTAGGCCGCATTGTAGCACACTGAGCTTCCCACTGCAACTTATGCTTCATGTCCATGTGCCGGTTCATGCATGAAGTACTCAAACTATGTATTTTTTGGCCTCTACTTAGCTTTTGCTGACAAATGTTACAGATAACACGAGTTGGGTCATCTTTATCGATCTGAAAAAATGCCCAGGCTATGCAAGGCTTAGCACCCATGCGACCTGAAGAGCCACCACGACTTGTGGTGAGAGGCAGAGTTGTGTTTGAGGATGCAGTTGTTGACGTGCTTCCAGTACTACGTCTCTGTCCAGGAAGGCGCAACCTGACCTCGTCGTCACTAGCATCTTCCTCCACCTCCTCTGCTGACCTCATCTCTTGGCTGACTGTGGGTTGACAGTAAGTGGGATCTCCAACCTCATCATCATCACCCTGAGCGTTATCACACCCGTCGTCCTCAGAGCCAACCTGTTCCTGCCCTGACAAAAAACTAAAGTTGTCGCTCCAATCAGGTATTTGAGTCTTATCATCGTCTTCCTCATTGTCTCCACCAACAGGAGTTACAGTTTGGGAATGAGGGTCTACATTATGGTCAGAACCTTCTGCGTCTGGTCCTGGATCCGACTCATAAAGATTCTGGGCATCAGTGCAGATCATTTCCTCGTCTGGATTCGCAGAAGCGCTGGAGTCGACCTCTGATTCCCAGGCTATAGTATGAGTAAACAGCTCTGCAGACTCAACCATCTGTTCTACCTCATACTCAGACGGGCAGCTGGAGATTTGGGAGCTGTGAGGAAGCAAGTGCGATTGGGGTGACACCTTTGAGGACTGGAGTATTTGTGATGTTGAAGTTGATGTGGAGGAGAGCCCACTTAAAGGAGCACTTGATATCCGTTGAAGCACCTGCTGTTTTTGTGCCTCATCTGGAATTTGTAGCGATTGGCGTGGCCGTAAGAAAGGGATCTTATCACATTGTCCGCTAAAAGAAGTAGACATTTTAGTTTGGCTGGAAGATGGTCTTTCTTCTGCAGATGTTACTGTTGCTTTAACACCTACCCCACGGACACAACCTTTTTTCCCCTTCCCAACACGCCTATTCCCCTTTCCACCAGCAGCAGGCCTTTTTCCACTCATTTTGGTGGTTAACTAATTCACAACTCTGGAGTTGTTTGCACAAAAAAACAATGGATGGGAACCGAGCAGAGCTGAGTGGCCAAACTGTGGTATTAGGCCAAAACTATTGGCTGGGTTAGATGCAGAAAAAAATTATATTCAATTTGCAACCTGATGGAGGTCAGTATAGATGGACTAATAGAACAAGTCCCACACACAGCTAGAAGCCCAAATATTTTTTCAGAGGTAGATGCAGAAAATTTTTTTATTCAGTTTGCAACCTGATGGAGGTCTGTATAGATGGATTAATAGAACAAGTCCCACACACAGCTACAAGCCCAATATTTTTTCAGAGGTAGATGCAGAAAAAAATATATTCAGTTTGCAACCTGATGGAGGTCAGTATAGATGGACTAATAGAGAAAGTCCCACACACTGCTAGAAGACCAAATATTTTTTCAGAGCTAGATGCAGACAAAAAATTATTTTGAATTTGCAACCTGATGGAGGTCAGTATAGGTGGACTAATAGAACAAGTCCCACACACTGCTAGAAGGCCAAATATTTTTTCAGAGCTAGATGCAGAAAAAAATTATATTCAGTTTGCAACCTGATGGAGGTCTGTATAGATGGATTAATAGAACAAGTCCCACACGCAGCTAGAAGCCCAAATATTTTTTCAGAGGTAGATGCAGATAAAAATTATTTTTAATTTGCAACCTGATGGAGGTCAGTATAGATGGACTAATAGAGAAAGTCCCACACACTGCTAGAAGGCCAAATATTTTTTCAGAGCTAGATGCAGATAAAAATTATTTTTAATTTGCAACCTGATGGAGGTCAGTATAGATGGACTAATAGAACAAGTCCCACACACAGCGAGAAGCCCAAATATTTTTTCAGAGGTACTGTAGATGCAGATAAAAATTATTTTTAATTTGCAACCTGATGGAGGTCAGTATAGATGGACTAATAGAGAAAGTCCCACACACTGCTAGAAGGCCAAATATTTTTTCAGAGCTAGATGCAGATAAAAATTATATTCAATTTGCAATCTGATGGAGGTCAGTATAGATGGACTAATAGAGAAAGTCCCACACACTGCTAGAAGGCCAAATATTTTTTCAGAGCTAGATGCAGATAAAAATTATATTCAATTTGCAACCTGATGGAGGTCAGTATAGATGGACTAATAGAACAAGTCCCACACACAGCTAGAAGCCCAAATATTTTTTCAGAGGTACTGTAGATGCAGATAAAAAATATTTTTAATTTGCAACCTGATGGAGGTCAGTATACATGGACTAATAGAGAAAGTCCCACACACTGCTAGAAGGCCAAATATTTTTTCAGAGCTAGATGCAGATAAAAATTATTTTTAATTTGCAACCTGATGGAGGTCAGTATAGATGGACTAATAGAGAAAGTCCCACACACTGCTAGAAGGCTAAATATTTTTTCAGAGCTAGATGCAGATAAAAATTATATTCAATTTGCAACCTGATGGAGGTCAGTATAGATGGATTAATAGAACAAGTTCCACACACAGCTAGAAGCCCAAATATTTTTTCAGAGGTACTGTAGATGCAGATAAAAATTATTTTTAATTTGCAACCTGATGGAGGTCAGTATAGATGGAGTAATACAACAAGTCCCACACACAGCTAGAAGCCCAATATTTTTTCAGAGGTAGATGCAGAAAAAAATATATTCAGTTTGCAACCTGATGGAGGTCAGTACAGATGGAGTAATAGAACAAGTCCCACACACAGCTAGAAGCCCAAATATTTTTTCAGAGGTAGATGCAGATAAAAATTATTTTTAATTTGCAACCTGATGGAGGTCAGTATAGATGGACTAATAGAGAAAGTCCCACACACTGCTAGAAGGCCAAATATTTTTTCAGAGCTAGATGCAGATAAAAATTATATTCAATTTGCAACCTGATGGAGGTCAGTATAGATGGACTAATAGAGAAAGTCCCACACACTGCTAGAAGGCCAAATATTTTTTCAGAGCTAGATGCAGATAAAAATTATATTCAATTTGCAACCTGATGGAGGTCAGTATAGATGGACTAATAGAACAAGTCCCACACACAGCTAGAAGCCCAAATATTTTTTCAGAGGTGCTGTAGATGCAGATAAAAATTATTTTTAATTTGCAACCTGATGGAGGTCAGTATAGATGGACTAATAGAGAAAGTCCCACACACTGCTAGAAGGCCAAATATTTTTTCAGAGCTAGATGCAGAAAAAAATTATATTCAGTTTGCAACCTGATGGAGGTCAGTATAGATGGACTAATAGAGAATATCCCACACACTGCTAGAAGGCCACATATTTTTTCAGAGGTAGATGCAGAAAAAAATATATTCAGTTTGCAACCTGATGGAGGTCTGTATAGATGGTTTAATAGAACAAGTCCCACACACAGCTAGAAGCCCAATATTTTTTCAGAGGTAGATGCAGAAAAAAATATATTCAGTTTGCAACCTGATGGAGGTCAGTATAGATGGACTAATACAACAAGTCCCACACACAGCTAGAAGCCCAATATTTTTTCAGAGGTAGATGCAGAAAAAAATATATTCAGTTTGCAACCTGATGGAGGTCTGTATAGATGGATTAATAGAACAAGTCCCACACACAGCTAGAAGCCCAATATTTTTTCAGAGGTAGATGCACAAAAAAATATATTCAGTTTGCAACCTGATGGAGGTCAGTATAGATGGACTAATACAACAAGTCCCACACACAGCTAGAAGCCCAATATTTTTTCAGAGGTAGATGCAGAAAAAAATATATTCAGTTTGCAACCTGATGGAGGTCTGTATAGATGGATTAATAGAACAAGTCCCACACACAGCTAGAAGCCCAATATTTTTTCAGAGCTAGATGCAGAAAAAAATTATATTCAATTTGCAACCTGATGGAGGTCAGTATAGATGGACTAATAGAATGATGCTATGCCCAAAAGATTTTACTTCACTAGGTGCAGTAAAACAATTGGTATTCTATACACAGGTGGTATATCTTGCAACACAGATAGGCTACTCCACTGACTAACACACTCTGCAATAGGCCAAAAAGGATTAGCTTTGCTAGATTCAGCCAAATGCTGTGAAAAAAACTTGCACAGCACTGGCACAGACCTGCCTGGCAAAAACTGATAGGAACTGATGTAACCTAGTCCTGAAAAGGACTCCAATTACAATTAGTCTTTACTCCCACAATCTATCTATTTAAGAGCACAGACCTGCCTGATAAAAGTCGTAGGAAATGCTGTAACCTAGTCCTTAAAAGGACTGCAATCACAACTATTCCCTACTCCCAAGCTATCTGTAGATTTGTGCGAAAATTGGCTTGAAATTAACAAGGTATAGCGCACACAGCAACAGCGGTGCCGTCTAACACGCAGCTGCAGCAGTGAGAAAATGGTGGCGACGGGGAAAATGGCTTGGTCTTATAGAGCAAGGACATGTGACATACACTGCCAATGACACATGCCCTTGCTTGTGTGAAAAAAAGCACTTCGCTCCGTGTGTGCGCTGCTGATAGGCTGACAGATTGCACCTCCCCACTGTAAATGCGGGAAAGAGAAAAAAAAATGGAGATCTTCATTGTTCCTGCAGAGATCCATCCCCTGCCCCTCCCCCCACCCCGCTGTACACTCAAACTGCGTATTAACATTAATTTTCATCATTACTGAGAAAAAATCCAGTTATGATTTTGGTGCACGAGCAGTTATCGAACATAACCTCGAACAGCCAAATTTTTCTCAAATTGTTCGTGTTTGCCGAACGGCTCGAACACCGCCCAAAACAGCTCGAATTTGAGATTGGCGAACAGTTCGAGTAGAACAACGCTCATCTCTAGTCAACAGCGTGCTGACCTCATCACACTGCTGTATGTTGGGGCGGAGGCTGACGAGCACTTTCTCTGTCCCATTCCTGTCGATGCAATGTTCATGAATACATTTGAATATAGGAAGGGAGCTGTGTCTCCCAGACAGCTCCATAGGCTGCACAACATCATTCAGTGGGCCACATGTTGTGCAGGCTTGTTCTAACACATCCTAAGTTTTACTCCTATATATTGCTTATTTTACAAACTGCTAATGGAGGAGAAGTGCGGAGTGAGTAGTGCTAAAACTTTACCTGAAAATCCTCTCTGTTGTCATCCTTCTGCTACAATAGATATTTCTTAAGGAATAAAAGATTTCAGATTGTATCCTCAAAATAAATCCAGTTTAGCCTCCCTTTGGACTCAAGGAAGTTTTGAGAATGGGTAGACATGTACTGTGAATGTAAATCATTTGAAAATTTATTCTTTGTTAATAAATCAGAGTTTAATGATACATTTTTGGCATGTCTCACTGGCAGCTATAGTATATTTATATATGGAGTGTATATATGGAAGTAAATTGATGAAAATGCCATACCATAGAAATGTGACTTCTTTTTGGCACATTTGCCTGTCATTTATTATTTGATATACTGTGCCTTGAAAAGTATTCATACCCCTTGAGCTTTTCCACATTTTTTCACATTACACCCACAAACTTATATAAATATAAAATATATTTTATTTGGATTTTATGTGATATACTAACACAACATAGCAAGTATTTGTGAAGTTTAAAGGAAATAATACATGGTTTTCTAATTATTTTAAGAAAAGAAATCTGAAAATTGTGACATGCATTTGTATTCAGTCCCCCTGAGTCAATTCTTTGTAGAACCACCTTTCGCTGCCATTACTGCTGCAAGTCTTTTTTGGAATGTTGTCTTTCCCAGCTTTGCACTTTTAGAAACTGAAAATTGTGCCCATTCTTCGCTAACTAACTGAGACTGGATGGAGAGCATCCATGAACAGCAATTTTCAAGTTTTGCTACAGATTCCCAATTGGATTTAGGTCTAGACTTTGAATGGGTCATTCAAACTCATGGCTATGCTTTGATCTAAACCGTTCCATTGTATCTCTGGCAGTATATTCAGAGTCATTGTCCTGCTGGAAGATAAACCTATGACCCATTCTCGAGTCTTTTGCAGCCTCTAAGGCTATGTGCCCACGAAGCAGAAATGCTCCGTATTTTTTCTGCATCTCTCTGGCAGGAAAGACGCATGCGGATTTTACATGCGTTTTTCCTGCCAGGTAGAAGCGTTTGTGAAGCGTTTTGGCATGCATTTCCGCATGTGGGTTGTAAAGCGCTTTTCCAAGCGATTTTAGCATCACTTGAAAAAGTGCTTGACAACTTGGTCACACTATATAAATCCATGCAACCGGCATGGATTTATATAGTGTGACCAAGTTACAATGCTGCAAATGCAGGATCAATAGTAAAAAAAAGAATAAAATGGTGAAAAATAAAAAAAACCCATTATACTCACCTTCCGATGGCCCCCGGTCTCCTTCTCCGGTGTCTTCGGCTGCTCACGGTGGTGTAAAAGGACCTTCCAAGATGTCATTTAGTCATGTGACAGGTCACGCGACCGCCGACGTCAGTTGTCACGTGACCTGTTATATGACTAAATGACGTCATGGAAGGTCATTTTACACCACCGCGAGCCGCCGAAGACACCGGATGCACCATACAGGAGACTGGGGGCCATCAGAAGGTGAGTATAATGTTCTTTTTTATTTTAATTCTTTTTTAACTACAGGTACTATGTAACCCGGGTCTGGAGGAGAGTCTCCTCTTCTCCAGACCCTGGTACCAACCACACATTGAATCGCTTAATATCCGCATGTGTACATGTGCTCATGCGGATATTATGTGATTCAATGCAAGCCAATGGCGGCAATTACGCCACGTTTCCGCAAAATTAATGGACATGCTGTGGATTTTTCCGCAATGATAATCCGCAGCGGAAATTTCCACAGCATGTGCACAGTATGCAGATTATCATTGGGGACCATTGCAGACCTTCTACCAAGCATTTTTAAAGCGTTTCCACGGCGGAATTGCCGCTGCAAAAAAGCATAAAAAATGTATAGTGGGCACGCAGCCTAACAGATTTTGCATCAGGATTGCCCTGAATTGTTTTTGAAAGATCTACTTTGGTCTCATCTGACCAGAGCACCGTTTCCACATGCTAGCTGTGTCCCCTACATGTCTTTTTGCAAACTGTAAACGGGACTTCTTATGGCTTGCTTTCACAAAGGTGGATGGCCATGTCTTGGCAAGTTTGCAGTTGTTCCATAGTCCTTCAGTTTTTGGATGATGGATTGAACAGTGCTCTTTTAGATATTCACAACTTAGGTTCTTTTTTTTTATAACGTAACCCTGCTTTACTCGTCTCCACAACTTTATCCCTGACCTGTCTGGTGTGTTCCTTAGTTTTTATGATGATTTTTGATCCTTAATGTTCTCAAACAATCCTCTGAGGCCTTCATATAACAGCTGTAGTTATACACAGGTGGACTCAATTTACTAATTATGTGACTTGTGAAGCAATTGGTCACCCAGGATTTCACTTAGGGGTTTCACACTACAGGGGGTGAATACAAGTACACGTCACAATTTTCAAATTTACATTTTTAAAATAATTAGACAATCATGTATTATTTCCTTTACACTTCACAAATACTTTCTTCTTTGTGTTAGTATATCACATTAAATCCCATTAAAATACATTTACGTTTGTGGGAGTAATGTGAAAAATGTGGTAAATATTATGTTATATGGGTACTTTTTAAAGGTGCTGCAGTTGACAGATATAGAAAGCTTTAATTTGACCTATAACATGTTACATACCATAATATATCAAACATTACCTTATTGTTTTCCCATGGCATTGGATGTTTGTGCATTCTGACCTACCGGAACCTTGCATTTCTTTGCCCCAGTGCCTGTGTCCCTGGTGTTTTCCTGGCTTCCTCTTCCAGCTTTATTTAATTTGAGAGAAGCATGATGTAGGGACAGAGATCCTGATTCCAGTGAAGGGTAATTTACTAGACTGCTTGTTATAATTTCAATAAAATTTGTGTTTTATCAGCAGGAGATTATCACTAGAGGACCAGTGGTCATTACATGTAGTTCTCCTGCACCGTGTAACCCTGCTCCGACCACTGATTAGCAGCTTTCATAACTCCAAAGACATACTGATAGGGAATTTAGATTGTGAGCCACAATGAGGACAGTGATGATAATGTCTGTAAAGCGCTGCGGAATATGATGGTGCTATATAAGTAAGTAAAATAAAAAATAAACATATACTGTATATCTGAAGCTTTTGCCAGTATATGCATTTAGCATAAGTAAAACCCCCGCGTGAAAAGAGCCTTAAACGTTTTATATATATATATACGTTCTTTGTAATTCTCAGGAACTTTATCCTTTTAGCATTTATGCCTCATTGTTCCGTATTAAGTGGCTAAATCAGGCATATTCTTTCATCATAATATTAACACTGCTGCACATGGCACATTATATATTTTATTAATGCTGTAATTGCATTCTAATTAATATTTTGGCACAATGTGAGCCTATTAATTGTGTGGCACACTACATATTTCATTTTTGCTTTAACTGCATGTTAATTTATCTGTTTGGTGCTAATTTAACACATTACTTTTGTGGCATGCAGAGCTAATATAACATTTTGATGATGCCTTTTTTTCCCCACACTAGTTAACCCCTTCAATTTTATGAGCCTAAACACAAAGATCACACTTTTAATGTTTGAGATGGTCTCTGTTGTTTCATTTTTTATGGATTAACCATACATTAAATTACATTGTTTAGGGGAAATGTAGCTCCAATTTTAATTACCAATGAAAATATTTTTTTCCATGGGCATATGAATATATATACGCTATATATACAGTACAGACCAAAAGTTTGGACACACCTTCTCATTTAAAGATTTTTCTGTATTTTCATGACTTTGAAAATTGTACATTCACACTGAAGGCATCAAAACTATGAATTAACACATGGAATTATATACTTAACAAAAAAGTGTGAAACAACTGAAAATATGTCTTATATTCTAGGTTCTTCAAAGTAGCCACCTTTTGCTTTGATGACTGCTTTGCACACTCTTGGCATTCTCTTGATGAGCTTCAAGAGGTAGTCACCGGAAATGGTCTTCCAACAATCTTGAAGGAGTTCCCAGAGATGCTTAGCACTTGTTGGCCCTTTTGCCTTCACTCTGCGGTCCAGCTCACCCCAAACCATCTCGATTGGGTTCAGGTCTGGTGACTGTGGAGGCCAGGTCATCTGGCGTAGCACCTCATCACTCTCCTTCTGGTGGCGAAACCCTTCACCCGTTATTTCGTGGGATCTTAGGGTTCCCTCTTTACTTGCGTCCCTGGGCCGCTCCTGATGTTTCTGTTCTTTCTTCCTCGTCCTTCTCTCTCTCCTTCAGGCCTCCACTCCAGGCCTGGCTCTGGAGCTGGGCCCAGACTGAGCCACAGCTCCCTGTCAGCCCTCTCTGGCTCAGCTCCTCTCTGAACAGACCCTGATCTCCGATGGTGCCCAACTTATATACCTCCCTTCTGACACCCGAGCCCAGGTGACCAGCACCCAATGGGCTCCTACCTATGCCCAGAGTCCCTCCCCTGTCTGCTCCTACACCACTGGGATATTCCTCCCCCCTCCCCACTCCAGCCAGGGACAGAAGCTGTCGTACCTGCACATCTATCTGGTGGGAGTACCGTTGGTCTGTCCCCCGGAAATGGGGTGAGTGTAGTGCATGCAGCTAACTGAGCCCAGTTCCACACTCCATCCTTACCCGGGAGTGGAATACCACACCTCTGGTCTGAGGTGCAATACCCCTGTAGCAGCCGGGTCCTCGGGGTGCTACATTCCCCCCTGGTAAACCACAGCACGTCCTCGGGCTGGAAAAGAGCAAAAGCAAATTAAAACATACAAAAATTTTAAAGTGTACACTCACATGTAAGACATATCAACTTTCAATCATCCCTTTATGGGAGGTACTTTTCTCTTTTAACGTTACAGGTATAAAACATTACGGAAACATTATCAGACTTTCTTCACACACTTATAAAATACCATTAACTCTTTTAGCATCATATAAAACTTTTTCATATAAAACATTCTTGACCAACACGTTCTTGATCTCTGGCCACCGTGCAACTTGTGACCAGGTAAAGTGCAACAGTCACTAGTTCCAAAGTAGAAAAGCAGTTCTTCTATAAAACCAGTAGGGGGCGCCTCAAGAAGCGCAACTATTTACAGGGTGTTGACCGCTCTCAGTCCTCGGCCAGTGGGAATAGGGGAATGGCTGCTCACAGTCCTCAGCCTGGTTGGGGATTAGGGCACACAGGTAACAGTTCTTTAATAGTTCCATACTAGTCCCAACGGGGACCAACAATCTCATTAGCAGCATGACAGGTACCCTTACGGGTAACTATATACAGTCCCAGTTACCGTTCATTAGTAACGATGTCCTCCTACTCCTTCCCGAGGGTAGTCTTCAGACCCGTCCGGGTCCTCTTGGCTTTCCTCGTACTGCCACTCCTCCTCAGTCAGCCGGTGTACATGAAGGGCGTACGGTCCTTTAGCACACTGATGCCGGGTGAAGGTGACCTCGTCACCTGAGTAGAGGTCACGTCCTCGGTGTCCTTCTGGAAGGTGGCTCTCGACATCCCTGCGGGTAACAAAGATGTCGCCGGGGGTTCGGTGGTCCCGGATAAAGCCCCAGCCATTCTCTAGCTGGAATTTTATTACGGTCCCGGTGGCGCGGGGACCGTGGGCCGCACGGGGGTTTCGTCGGGCCCGGCGTTTCTGCTCCGCACTTTGGGCCTGCAGCTGTTCCTCGTGGATCCGCCTCTCTCGCCGTTCTCTCCCAAAGACCTCTAGCTGTTGACGGCAGCACTCCTCACGCCGGGCTGCGGCCGCCCGGGTCTCCTTGGTGAACCCCATGAGGTCCTCACCGGTCGGATCCCATGCGAATTGGGCCTCCTCCAACGGGAGCGGGACAATTTTGGCGGGCGCCGGTGCCGGGATCAGAGGCTCACACAGGGGCCGTTCCCTCCGGAGTCGGGGGTTAATGTACTCCGGTGGCCACACGAAGGGCAGCCCGTCCGGGCTAGTATGCTGAGCGAAGAGATCTTCGCCCAGGGGCAGCACTGTGGAGGTAGAGGGCGCTGTAGGGGCAGCGACGCCCGGGGGTGCTCGGCCTTGCTTCCAGGCCGGAGGCATCCTATCTGGGTCCAAGTATGGCACCTTCCGGGAGGAGGGTGCTGTGGGGGCCGCGGCGCTCGGAGGTACTCGGCCTTGCGACCAGGCCGGGGGCATTTCCTGTTTTGCCGCGCTCCGGGTCAAGGGGCGTGGCGCGGAAGGGGGCGTGACTGCGGCTCCGGCCGCTTGAGGCCTAGTTGGGAGCAGTGGCGGTGCGGCAACGGGCGTGGTGAGTAGGACTTCGGGCTCTGCGAAGGGGAGCTGGGGCAGGCTTGCGGCTACTGGGCTCGGGGTGATGACGTCCCCATTACCTGCTTCCATCCCTGCGGCTCCCTCCGCGGCGTCGTCTCCGGCCTTCGTCCCTCCTGCACCATCCTCAGGGGCGGACATGCTCCACGTTGCGGGTGGCGCCTCCTGCTGGCGGATCCCAGCCTGCCGGGCCATCTCCCTTCTCCATTCGGCCAGCGCATCCTGCTGTGCTCGGGCCATCTTCCGGGCCAAGGCCTCCAGCGCGGTCTGTGCACGCTCCCGATCTCTGGGGAGCTGTGCCAGGATCTCCACCAGGCCTTCTGGGGTGGCGGCCTGCAGCAGGCCCCGGACCACGGGGTCGGTACCGCTTGTCTCTTCCTCCATCCCCGGGTGCGATCTGTCCAGACTCCTCCAGGCCGCACCCATCCTCTCAGTTTTGTTCCCTATCCGCCCCCATGGGGAGTGGTCCCGGGGCAACTTGGTGACTGTCAGTTTCAGGGGCAGCCCGCCCACTCTGATGGACATCTCCATTATTGTACTCTCGGCTGGTGGGGGCGGTCTCTGCTTTTGGCGCCATTCTGGGGCCATGCCCACGATGGGAGGTGGTCTCTTGCCACCCTCTGGCACGCCCACAATGGCGTCTGCTCTGCCAGGGCGGGAAACCGTCTCAGATGGCGGGAATCGTCTCCTGATGGCGGGAAACTTCGCTGATGGCGGGCAAAGGCTGCAGATGGCGGGCAAACGGCGGGAAACGACTCCGGACGGCGTCCGATGGCGGGAACCCTCTGGAATTGGGGGGAGACTCCTTTTTGAGGTAAATGTGAACTTTTCTTCAGGCACGCAGTACCCGGTGGTTGCGGGCACGTAATCCTGCCGACTACGCCAAAGTTGACGCGCCCCCTGGGCCATGTTGCGTAGCGTTGCACACGCGGGGAATACCCGGAGCCGGATCCGATAGGGGTAGTAGTCCTCGTGGCGGTGACCCGGTCCGTGCCCAGGGTGGTCAAACTAAGTGGCGTTATTAGTATGATGGTATTTAGTGTCCGACTACGCCACCCATTGAATGCGGCTATTAAGCCGCCGCTGCAGGGCAGACCGCTGAGGCCGGTGGTACTGTTATGCAGCGTGGATGGTATAACCCCCAACGGGAGGGGTATAGCCTCAGGGCAGCTGGTGAAGCAGGGAAAGATGACAGTGGTAGTGGTGGTGTGACAAGGAAGCTCAGAGACGTGCAATTGCAGTTTTCACAGCTTTACTCACAGTTCTTTATCAGGTCCCTTGTGTACAGTTAGGACCACCCGAGCCGT
The DNA here is from genome assembly GCF_046119375.1 of Phyllobates terribilis. Taxonomy (NCBI): domain Eukaryota; kingdom Metazoa; phylum Chordata; class Amphibia; order Anura; family Dendrobatidae; genus Phyllobates; species Phyllobates terribilis. Next base: position 293,833,119 of record NW_027362761.1, on the reverse strand, counting down.
GCTGCGTCCACCAGGTGCGGGACTCGGCCAACTCCCAAGCAGTTCCAGAGCGTGGTCCTGAGCTCCCCTCTCTTCCTTTCTACTGGCCGTCCCCACCAGGGATCCACCTTTGTCCAGCTCCCTCGGGCCTTCTGGTGGCGAAACCTTTCCCGGTTTCCCTGACCCTATATGGTATGCCTTCCTGGTAGATATGGCGAGGGGTCGCGCCAAAACTTGTCCACGACCTCCGGTTCCTGGCTAAGGATAATTGGCCTCCACCAGTTTGGGATCCGGCACCCTGTTCTGCCAACCCTTCACCCGTTATTTCGTGGGATCTTAGGGTTCCCTCTTTACTTGCGTCCCTGGGCCGCTCCTGGTGTTTCTGTTCTTTCTTCCTCGTCCTTCTCTCTCTCCTTCAGGCCTCCACTCCAGGCCTGGCTCTGGAGCTGGGCCCAGACTGAGCCACAGCTCCCTGTCAGCCCTCTCTGGCTCAGCTCCTCTCTGAACAGACCCTGATCTCCGATGGTGCCCAACTTATATACCTCCCTTCTGACACCCGAGCCCAGGTGACCAGCACCCAATGGGCTCCTACCTATGCCCAGAGTCCCTCCCCTGTCTGCTCCTACACCACTGGGATATTCCTCCCCCCTCCCCACTCCAGCCAGGGACAGAAGCTGTTGTACCTGCACATCTATCTGGTGGGAGTACCGTTGGTCTGTCCCCCGGAAATGGGGTGAGTGTAGTGCATGCAGCTAACTGAGCCCAGTTCTACACTCCATCCTTACTCGGGAGTGGAATACCACACCTCTGGTCTGAGGTGCAATACCCCTGTAGCAGCCGAGTCCTCGGGGTGCTACATATATTTTAGGGATTTTTTTTTATTCTGGGGTTGACCTGTGATTGGTGTTAATTTTAACGTGTGATAAAAAGTATATGGACTACTTTTAAATGGAACGCTATAGGTTAGAGGTGTTTGGGAGCATAGTCTATTAGAAAAGATTGCATACATTAAAAATATATTTTTAAAGTGATATTTAGCCACCTTTTCTTGGAATCTGGGAGCCTAATGTCACTCAAAACTGTGCAAATAGTGGGACATCTACACTCTCAGAACCCACTTTCAACAACAGATTCTTTTTATACAAATAGACACCAGGGACCCCATTAAATATTGCAATTGCTTTGCATCTTTTGTCTACCTTTTGGTATTTTTCATATGTATTTATTTGTGGCTTATTATTCTTTTATTTTTTGTCTCTTTTAAAAGTCTGTCCTAGATATGTTCAGATTTTTTTTCTATATCAGGCTTTGTGGTCGGGTTTGGGATTTCCACATATTTTCTGCTGATTCACCAACTGCAATTTTTTTAAAAAAATTTGTGCAAATGTACTCTGGTTGCTACTTGGAAGGATTTTATGTACGCCTGCAAAATTTGTGTAAATTTTGCAACATTGCAGTGGAACATGTGCTGATAAAGTCACAAAAATGGTTAAAGACAAGAGTAAAGAGCATTACTGATTTGTGCAAAATTCATGAACCACTTTGAAGAATTTGGTGCATATAACATAAACGAATACCACAAGTTATATAAAAAAAGAAAAGTGACTAACTAACAGCAAATGATGAATCGGCCCTAGGTATTTAAGGAGATTGTCTGCCAGTCTAACTCAGTTGCTGTTTTTGTTGCAAATGCCTAAGGATAATGCCCTTAAGTATCCTCATATACCTTTTCTGTCAGTTTTCAAGTTTTTCTATGCCTTTCAGCATCATTTCCTGTCCCCTATCAACAACTCTGCTGTCACAGCTATCCCTTCCTCTACAGGATCCCCTGCTCTCTTCTGACTACAATCCCCATCATTCCTTGTGCTGGACTACAAGCCAGCAGTGATCACACCCTCTGTAACTGTGCCTAAACCCCTCCCACTCCTCTACCAGCATTATACACAGCTGCGACATAACATCCTGTCCAGGACACTGCTACAAGTCAAGTCACTGATACAGTGCATGGAAGAAACACAAAGCACCAGAATACCAGCACTGCCAGTAAAGATTATCCCCTCCTCATCCTCACTGACTAATCATGTTATACTGTAATAGGTTAAAAGGATAGCTGGGGAGAGAGAAATGTATGAATATATAGATTTGGCAAAATAGTAGGGAAGAAAAATAATATGAAGCAAAATCATTTTAATCAGCGCTTTTTAGTGGGCTATACAGTTTAAAATAAAAAATGTGTCATGGAAAGCGATTGATAACCTTTCTAAGGTGAATAGGATATACATGGTAACATGACATTTATCCTATGTGCCATAAGTCTACAAGCCTTAATCATGTGATTAAATGCAGATATCTGTCATGGGTGTATCAGGTTTGACAGACAGTCATACGGGGTGTGGCTGTAGAAGGTTGCTGTGCTTGGCCTTGCAAGCATCTTCCTGATCCTTTCATGATCCCTCTCCCTTTAGGACCCAGCGGTGATCTTCACCTTGCTTGAGGATTTTGAGGATTATATCTTTAGGAACCAATGGTGATCCTCACCTTCTGCTGCTAATTACCACACCCTTGCTGTAACCTTAAATACACTCAGTTTGTCCAGACAGTTGCTGGTGATCGAGTGTTCTAATTCTATTCAGGCCTGGAATTCTAGTAGTTGGCTAGAATTTCCTTGGAGTTCCTTTGTGGTTTGTTGCCGTGTTCTCTCCAGTGTCATCTTTGAGCTAAGTGTATTCCCCTGTTTGTTTTCCCTGTGTGTGCTTTAGTTTGTAGTGGGGCTGATTTAGTGCTCACTCCTCCCACTCCCTACCTAGGGCCTAGCATTAGGATCAGCTAGGGCCAGGTTTCCTGCTCAGCAATAGGTGCCTATTATATAGGGTCCATTGAGGAGTCAGGGTTTGTCATTTGAGCTGTTTAAGGGTCTCCACTCCCCCCTTTTCCTACTTGTAGGGCTCCCTCCCCTTTTCCTGTCATTATACGCTGGGTTCTCCCCATACCCAGCATGACAATATCTTCAAAATAAAATGGTATAATCAGTAGTCGAGGATTTTGTTCTCAACACACTGAGATGGCTCTTATTATCAGTTGCACATACGTTTGCAGGCTCATTCATTTAAAACATAAGTGTTGTGTATGCTTGCAGTGAAATATGAATATACATGCTACTCTGTTGCTTGGTATAGTTGGAGGCATGAAGTATAGAAGTGAATGGCAACATTCTCACTTTATATGACCACATTTATATGGTTGCCTTTTTTATAGCATATGACAGCACCTCTTTTATGTTTTTTTTTGCTTTATTAGAAGTCTATATGGTGTCCTAGACAGTATAAATAGTGCCCGAGCTCCTGTTTTGTGTTAGTAGCACTGTGACAAACCACATGGATATAATTATCTAGCGTGGAACCAATGACCTCTGAATGCTAAGGAGAGGGCATGACACAAAGTAACAGAGAGATCCTGAGATTTACAGATCTTCTCCAGCTTAACATGCACATATAGTTTCACTTAAAATACACATGTGACCAAAGATACAAGCCTCAAAAAGTGTTATTTACGGCTGTGCATTTGTATATGCATGGTACATGCTCAAGCCAATGACATTCCCATAAACCCGAAATATGTGGACACACAGTATACATGCCATTAGAATATGTGCGTGTTCCAGGATATAAATATACAGCAGCTGAAATAAGAACTGAAGTTACATCATATCTGTTTTCATAGAATGTATTTCGAGAACACAATCTTGTAAGTAATACCGAAGACTTGGTATAGAATGAATACGAGTTCTCATTTATTTTAGCATAAGAAATAATCATTTCACAGTCGTAGTAAATTAAACATTGCATACACACAGATATATACAGTCGGCTCTAGAAGTATTTGGACAGTGACATAAGTTTCACAGTTTAGCCTCTGTTCATCAGTAGAATGAAAATTAACCAAATCCTAGTCAAGAGATGAAGATTTATATTTTTAATTCAAGGGGTTTTAGAAAAATATTCAGCTCAGTTTAGAGTTAAAATCTCAGTTTTATTTGAACCCTTTAAGAACAGCTTACAGTGTGGTTACCATAATAAGTAAATATTAATAAATAAGAATTCATTGATGCACTGTAAGCTGTTTTTAAAGGACTCAATTAAAACGATGGGATTTTAGTTATGAATTCTGCTGCGCCACGTTTTCTTCTGCTTGAGACTTTCACACATCCAACAATTACAAGGTTCTGGGCTTTTAAAAAAAATGTTCTACCGTTGCCTTTACCGTTAAAGAATTACTGTGAATTTTCACATAGTCCTTCCATATTCACCGGCTCAATAGTAATTGGACGAGTTGAATGGTCTGGTGTGGCCTCTTACCCCATCTTTTTTCATTATAAGTTAAGAGGATAAAATATCTGGGATTTATTCATACTGTTGAATTTGCAGTTGGTAGTTGTTCAATGAAAGTTACATTATGTAGTCCAAAGAGGTGTCAATGCAAGTGAAGAAGGCCATCCACAGGCTGAAAAAAAGCTAAATATTCCTATCAGAGAGATAGCAGAAACTTTAAGAAAAAAGAATGCATAGAAAAGCTCAACTACACAAAAAAACTGGGAAGAATGCAGAAGACAACTATAGTACTTGCAGAATTATTCTTCTAGCCAAGTCAAGAGCAACCTCAAATAGGTGGACATATCATTGTCAAAGTCTACAATCAAAAGACGCCTTTATGATTGTAAATCCAGGATGCAAACTGCTAGTAACACTGCACAATAGAAAGTCCAGAAATTACTTAAAAAAACATTTCAAAAGCTGGCTAGATCTATAATAAGATTCAATGGACAGAAGAAATCAAAAAACACTTGTACCACAAGGATGAAAAATGGTCAGTTTGATGAAGGAAAGCATTACTCATGACCTGAAGCATTCCACATCATCTGTCAAATGTAATAGAGGTAGTGTTATTGGTGTTACTGAAGATGTGACCGAGAATAGAAGGAGCAGGATGAGGTATTATTATTATTTATTTTTAGAGAACTATTAATTCCATGGTGCTGTACATGTGAAAAGGGGTTTACATACAAAATACAGATATAAATTACAATCTACAGACTAACAATGACAGACTGGAACAGAGACGAGAGGGCCATGACCTTATGGACTTACAGTCTACAGGATAATGGGGAAGGAGACAGTTAGGGGGTTGCGGCAGATCTGGAGGTGGGGAGGTGGCAGTAGGGTCATTGCAGTCTTTAAGCTTTCTTGAAGAGATGGATTTTCAAGTTCTATCTGAAGGTTCCAAATATGGTAGATAATCGGATGTGTTTTGTCATGGGATTTCCAAGGATGGGGGATACTTGGGAGAAGTGTTGGAAGTAATTGGGCGAGGAACGTATGAGTGTGGGGAAGAACAGGAGGTTTTGGGAGGATTGGAGAGTATGTGTGGGGAGATTAGTTCGAAGGTATATACAGTGGGTACGGAAAGTATTCAGACCCCTTTACATTTTTCACTCTTTGTTTCATTTGGTGAATTCTAAAAGTTCATTTTTTTCTCATTAAAGTACACTCTGCACCCCATCTTGACTGGAAAAAATAGAAATGTAGAAATTTTTGCAAATTTATTAAGAAAGAGAAACAGAAATATCACATGGTCATAAGTATTCAGACCCTTTGCTCAGTATTGAGTAGAAGCACCCTTTTGAGCTAGTACAGCCATGTGTCTTCTTGGGAATGATGCAACAAGTTTTTCACACCTGGATTTGGGGATCCTCTGCCATTCTTCCTTGCAGATCCTCTCCAGTTCCGTCAGGTTGGATGGTGAACGTTGGTGGACAGCCATTTTCAGGTCTCTCCAGAGATGCTCAATTGGGTTTAGGTCAGGGCTCTGGCTGGGCCAGTCAAGAATGGTCAGAGAGTTGTTCTGAAGCCACTCCTTTGTCATTTTAGCTGTGTGCTTAGGGTTATTGTCTTGCTGGAAGGTGAACCTTCGGCCAAGTCTGAGGTCCAGAGCACTCTGGAAGAGGTTTTCATCCAGGATATCTCTGTACTTGGCCACATTCATGTTTCCTTCAGTTGCAACCAGTCGTCCTGTCCCTGCATCTGAAAAACACCCCCATAGCATGATGCTGCCACCACCATGTTTCACTGTGGGGATTGTATTGGCCCGGTGATGAGCAGTGCCTGGATTCTCCACACATACCGCTTAGAATTATCACCAAAAAGTTCTATCTTCGTCTCATCAGACCAGAGAATCTTATTTCTCATAGTCTGGGAGTCCTTCATGTGTTTTTGAGCAAACTCTATGCAGGCTTTCATATGTCTTGCACTGAGGAGAGGCTTCCGTCGGGCCACTCTGCCATAAAGGCCCAACTGGTGAAAGGCTGCAGTGATAGTTGACTTTGTGGAACTTTCTCCCATCTCCATACTGTATCTCTGGAGCTCAGCCACAGTGATCTTGGGGTTCTTCTTTACCTCTCTCAACAAGGCTCTTCTCTCACGATTGCTCAGTTTGGCTGGACTGCCAGGTCTAGGAAGACTTCTGGTGGTCCCAAACTTCTTCTATTTAAGGATTATGGAGGCCACAGTGCTCATAGGAACCTTGAGTAATGCAGAAATTCTTTTGTAACCTTGACCAGATCTGTGCCTTGCCACAATTCTGTCTCTGAGCTCCTTGGGCAGTTCCTTTGAGCTCATGATTCTCATTTGTTCTGACATGCACTGTGAGCTGTGACGTCTTATATAGACAGGTGTGTATCTTTCCAAATCAAGTCCTATCAGTTTAATTAAACACAGCTGGACTCCAATGAAGGAGTAGAACCATCTCAAGGAGAATCACAAGGAAATGGACAGCATGTGACTTAAATATAAGTGTCTGAGCAAAGGGTCTGAATATTTATGACCATGTGATATTCCAGTTTTTATTCTTTTAAAAATTCGCAAAAATGTCTACATTTCTGTTTTTTTCAGTTAAAATGGGGTGCAGAGTGTACTTTTATGAGAAAAAAAAATTAACTTTTTAGAATTTACCAAAAGGCTTCAATGACGCAAAGAGTAAAAAATTTAAAGGGGTCTGAATACTTTCCGTACCCACTGTAGATCTATACATATTGATAAATACTTCAAATGTGGTAGGATGTTGCTTCATACTATGCATGGATAATGACCAAACCATACTGGGAAGGGAATCCACTAGTTTCTTAATGTTAGGAAATGGAATATTCTTCAATGTCTGAATCATTCACTTGTCCTTATTCTGATAGTGCATGCTTTTTACTTACTTGCCAATAATATTTATTTTTTTACCTGTTGCACATATGGCTGTTCTGAATTGGCCATTGTTTTTTTGTCCCTATGTCTCTACGTTTCTATGATATGACTCCCTCTTCACTGGATCTAAATCTGGTCTTTATAGCCAACTGGGTGGGTTCCTGAAGAAGACTCCCATAGTGTAGAGTATTAAGCCCCCTTATTAAAAGTAGTGGGATCCATATATTAGGAAAAGAGAGCCATAGGAACAAAAAAAAAATCAGGATTCAGGAGAAAAGAGGCATGAAAACAGATGAAAATTACAAACTTATGGCAATTGACAGGTCCTCTTTAAGTAGATGTGGAAGGCAAAAGACCTACACACAAGCAGCAACTGAAGGTGACTGCACTAAAGACCCGACAAAGCATCTCATTGCATGAAACTCATTTAGCAATGTCCCTTGGCTCCAGACTTCAGGCATTCATTCACTGCAAAGTAGCTATGTTAGTTTGAATATTTTTGAGCCTGAGAAAATAAAGGCACTATGTAAAAAATGTCTGATTGAATATTTTTTTCAATCTCTTAAATGAAAACTGGAATTCTACTCCTCAATCACATCTTGATAGATTTCATATCAATTGTTGTCATGGTGGCAGCTAATTCATGAAGATTATGTTTCTGGATAAGACCATACAGTGCTGGCCAAAAGTATTGGCACCCCTGCAATTCTGTCAGATAATACTCAGATACTTCCTGAAAATGATTGCAATCACAAATTCTTTGGTATTATTCTCTTCATTTAATTTGTCTTCAATGAAAAAAACACAAAAATAATTGTCCTAAAGCCAAATTGGATATAATTCCACACCAAACCTAAAAAAGGGGGTGGACAAAAGTATTGGCACCCTTTGAAAAATCATGTGATGCTTCTCTAATTCATGTAATTAACAGCACCTGTAACTTACCTGTGTCACTTAACAGGTGTTGGCAATAACTAAATCACACTTGCAGCCAGTTAACATGGATTAAAGTTGACTCAACCTCTGTCCTGTGTCCTTGTGTGTACCACATTGAGCATGGAGAAAAGAAAGAAGACCAAAGAACTGTCTGAGGACTTGAGAAACCAAATTGTGAGGAAGCATGAGCAATCTCAAGGCTACAAGTCCATCTCCAAAGACCTGAATGTTCCTGTGTCTTCCGTGCGCAGTGTCATCAAGAAGTTTAAAGCCCATGGCACTGTGGCTAACCTCCCTAGATGTGGACGGAAAAGAAAAATTGACGAGAGATTTCAACGCAAGATTGTGCGGATGGTGGATAAAGAACCTCGACTAACATCCAAACTAGTTCAAGCTGCCCTGCAGTCCGAGGGTACAACAGTGTCAACCTGTACTATCCGTCGATGTCTGAATAAAAAGGGACTGTATTGTAGGATACCCAGGAAGACCCCACTTCTTACCCCGAGACATAAAAAAGCCGGGCTGAAGTTTGCCAAAACTTACCTGAGAAAGCCTAAAACGTTTTGGAAGAATGTTCTCTGGTCAGATGAGACAAAAGTAGAGCTTTTTGGGAAAAAGCATCAACATAGAGTGTACAGGGAAAAAAAAGAGGCATTCAAAGAAAAGAACACGGTCCCTACAGTCAAACATGGCGGAGGTTCCCAGATGTTTTGGGGTTGCTTTGCTGCCTCTGGCACTGGACTGCTTGACCGTGTGCATGGCATTATGAAGTCTGAAGACTACCAACAAATTTTGCAGCATAATGTAGGGCCCAGTGTGATAAAGCTGGATCTTCCTCAGAGGTCATGGGTCTTCCAGCAGGACAATGACCCAAAACACACTTCCAAAAGCACTATAAAATGGTTTTAGAGAAAGCACTGGAGACTTCTAAGGTGGCCAGCAATGAGTCCAGACCTAAATCCCATAGAACACCTGTGGAGAGATCTCAAAATGGCAGTTTGGAGAAGGCAGCCTTCAAATATCAGGGACCTGGAGCAGTTTGCCAAAGAAGAATGGTCTACAATTCCAGCAGAGCATTGTAAGAAACTCATTGATGGTTACCGGAAGCGGTTGTTTGCAGTTATTTTGGCTAAAGGTTGTGCAACCAAGTATTAGGCTGAGGGTGCCAATACTTTTGTCTGGCCCTTTTATGGAGTTTTGTGTGAAATGATCAATGATTTGATTTTTGCTTCATTCTCTTTTGTGTTATTTCCTTTCAAGCAAATTAAATGAAGAGAATAATACCAAAGAATTTGTGATTGCAATCATTTTCAGGAAGAAACTGAGTATTATCTGACAGAATTGCAGGGGTGCCAATACTTTTGGCCAGCACTGTATGTGCAAAGTGTGTATATACACTGTTGAAAAAAATAAAGGGAACACTCAAATAACACATCCTAGATCTGAATGAATGAAATATTCTCATTGAATACTTTGTTTTGTACAAAGTTGAATGTGCTGACAACAAAATCACACAAAAATCATCAATGGAAATCAAATTTATTAACCAATGGAGGCCTGGATTCGGAGTCACCCCCACAATTAAAGTGGAAAAACACACTACAGGCTGATGCAACTTTGATGTAATGTCCTTAAAACAAGTCAAAATGAGGCTCAGTATTGTGTGTGGCCTCCACGTGCCTGTATGACCTCCCTACAGCGCCTGGGCATGCTCCAGATGAGGTTGCGGATGGTCTCCTGTGGGATCTCCTCCCAGACCTTGACTAAAGCATCCGACAACTCCTGGACAGTCTGTGGTGCAACGTGACGTTGGTGGATGGAGCAAGACATGATGTCTCAGATGTGCTCAATCGGATTCAGGTCTGGGGAACGGGCGGGCCAGTCCATAGCTTCAATGCATTCATCTTGCAGGAACTGCTGACACACTCCAGCCACATGATGTCTGGCATTGTCCTGCATTAGGAGGAACCCAGGGCCAACCGCACCAGCATATGGTCTCACAAGGGGTCTGAGGATCTCATCTCGGTACCTAATGGCAGTCAGGTTACCTCTGGCGAGCACATGGAGGGCTGTGCGGCCCTCCAAAGAAATGCCATCTCACACCATTACTCACCCACTGCCAAACTGGTCATGCTGAACGATGTTGCAGGCAGCAGATCGCTCTCCACGGCGTCTCCAGACTCTGTCACATCTGTCACATGTGCTCAGTGTGAACTTGTTTTTATCTGTTAAGAGCCCAGGGCGCCACTGTCGACTTTGCCAATCCTGGTGTTCTGTGGCAAATGCCAAGTGTCCTGCACGTTGTTGGGCTGTGAGCACAACCCCCAACTGTGGACGTCGGGCCCTCATACCACCCTCATGGAATCGGTTTCTAACCGTTTGTGCAGACACATTTGTGGCCTGCTGGAGGTCATTTTGCACGGCTCTGGCAGTGGTCCTCCTGTTCCTCATTGCACAAAGGCGGAGGTACCAGTCCTGCTGCTGGGTTGTTGCCTACGGCCCTCTCCATGTCTCCTGGTGTACTGGTCTGTTTCCTGGTAGCGCCTCCAGCCTCTGGACATTACACTGACAGACACAGCAAACCTTCTTGCCCCAGCTCGCATTGATGTGCCATCCTGGATGAGCAGCACTACCTGAGCAACTTCTGTGGGTTGTAGAGTCCGTCTCATGCTACCACGAGTGTGAAAGCACAACCAACATTCAAAAGTGACCAAAACATCAGCCAGAAAGCATTGGTACTGAGATGTGGTCTGTGGTCCCCAACTGCAGAACCACTCCTTTATTGAGGGTGTCTTGATAATTCCCAATAATTTCCATCTATTGTCTAGTCCATTTGCACAACAGCATGTGAAATTGATTGTCAATCAGTGTTGCTTCCTAAGTGGACAGTTTAATTTCACAGAAGTTTGATTTACTTGGAGTTATATTCTGTTGTTTAAGTGTTCCCTTTATTTTTTGAGCAGTGTATACTGTATATATTTATATATTTATAAACAGTGGGGAAAATAAGTATTTCATACACTACCGATTTTGCAAGTTTTCCCACCTACAAAGAATGGAGAGGTCTGTAATTTTTATCACAGGGACACCTCATCTGAACTGTGAGAGACAGAAGCTAAAAATAAAGCCAGAAAATCACATTGTCTAATTTTTAAATAATTAAATTGCATTTTATTGCAAAAAATAAATATTTGATCACCTACCAACCAGCAAGAATTCTGGCCCTCACAGACCTGTTAGTTTTTCTATAAGAAGGAATCCTACTCTGCACTCATTACCTGTATTAATTGCACGTGTTTGAACTCATTAGCTGTATAAAAGACACCTGCCCACACACTCAATCAATCACACTCCAACCTCTCCACCATGGCCAAGACCAAAGAGCTGTCTAAGGACACCTGGGACAACATTGTAGACCTGCACAAGGCTGGGATGGGCTACAGGACAATCGACAAGCAGTTTGTTGAGAAGGCAACAACTGTTGGCGCAATTATTAGAAAATGAAAGAAACACAAGATGACTGTCAATCTTCCTCGGTCTGGGGCACCATACAAGATATCGTCTTGTGAGGTAAGGATGATTCTGAGAAAGGTCAGGAATCAGTCAAGAACTACATTTGAGCACCTGGTCAATGACTTGAAGAGAGCTGGGACACAGTCTCAAACATTACCGTTAGTGACACACTACACCGTCATGGATTAAAATCCTGCAGGGCAAGCAAGGTTTCCCTGCTCACACCAGCACATGTAAGGCCCATTTGAAGTTCGCAAATGACCATCTGGATGATCTAGAGGAGGCATGGGAGAAAGTCAATGTGGAGACACGAGGGTCAGTGGGTGCTCTCGTCCGCTGGCCCAGCTGCTGGAAGACCCAGTGTTCAGAGTTCCCTGGGCCTTGATATCTCTGACCTTGACTGGCTGGATGTGGCTATGGAGGTTGGCTGGTGTAGGGTGGTCAATCTGCCATATAGTGTCAAAAGGGTACATCACTTCATCCTTTGCTGGTGTATCCTGTAGCCTTCCTCAGACCTTGATGGCTTGTCTTGGCAGATGTTGACTGGATGGGTCGGCAGACAGGCTCCAGACATGTAGAAAATCTTTGCCCATGTGTCCAAGGGGCCCCCACATGTAGCAGAGGCATGGGTTGGGCAAATCACGGGTCCTATTTGTAAACCTTTGTCCTGGTGGGGTTTCTGCTGGATAGTGGGATAGTCCTACTCGAATGGATGGTGACTGCTCAAATCCTTGGTTGAGGGGTCTCCTGGGATCGGTGGGCATATCGGGTCTCCAGTGGGGTCAATTGGCTGCAAACTTGTCGGCCAATTGGGTCGTTTGCTCTGGGGTTTCGGGGTTCCGGTCAGCTATCCACTCTCGTATTTATGGCGCCTTTTTAGCTATAAGTTTCTCGAGCATGATCACGCTCTGGAGGGCATCCGCGGAGTGGGCAGCCCGACCATTGAGCTAGCAGTGGCAGTATCATCGGAGTTAACTGCCAAATTCTACATAGGAGTCCCGCTAGTGAGACAAAGTCTAGAACTTGGTGCGGTATCTCTTGGGGGTGATGGTAAAGAAGGCCAACAGGATGTCCTTAATACTTCAATAGTCCAGGCAGTCATGAGGATCAAGCGACTGGACAGCATCCTGTGCCCGGCCAGTCAAACTAGTCCTCAGGTATTTTGCTCAATCAGCTGTGGGCACATCATGCATCAGCATCTGGGTCTCAAAGCTTTGAAGATGTTCATCAACCTCTGTGTTGGACTCATTAAAAACTAGCACATCTCTGTAGCGGAGATGAAGTAGGTTCCGGCGCTGGTGGTAGTGGCACTTGAACTCCCAAAACTGATTCTATAACAAAAACCCTCTTCTCGCTTGGGGCTTTGGGTCCCAATACGATCAACAATTCCTGGATTTGGGCTGCATGGGACTGCGTATTTGAATCCAGACTACCACTGGATCCTTGATTTGATTAGCAGTTTAATTCCTTTGGGTCCACCTCAGTGGAGTTTTCATTGGCCTCCACTATGTTCTGGGCATCCCAAAGGACCAATTTCTGGATCAAATTCGACTGAGTGTCGGTGGCCCATCCTTCGATCCGTCGAAGCTGGCATAGTTCCTTTAGTCGCCGTTTCTTGTTGGGACTGTATATCCCCTCCGGTCCTCTACCCAAGGCTGAGCTGGTGGGGTTAGACATGGTGGGTATGCCTCACTTATAATCTCCTGGGACTGTCTATCTGCCCCCTGGTTGTGGAGCCCTTAGACAGTGTATATGAACACCAGTCCCCTGCAACTCCCCCGGATTCACAGAGCTGAGTTATATCCCACCGCTGCCACTGTGGAGATATGCAGGTCAGTGGGTGCTCTCGTCCGCTGGCCTGGCTTTCTTTAGAAAGACCGTATGGATGAGAGCTCATCCCACTGAATGCTCATACTCCTTTCCCTTGGGCAGAATACTACTCAGACAACACAGGGTGAGGGTAACAGTGTGGCAATACTTTATTGAACCAATAGACTATAACGTTATAATACAGTCCCAGCAAGTACACAAGATGGTGCAAATTACAAAGTCTCACCCTTCTGCTGGCTCGCCGGTTAATAGAACATCTGAAACTTCGGGGCTTAAAGGGTCAACTTCCCCAACCAATGTCATCCCACTTGGCAGGCACCCACAGATAGGAGGTAGCGGCAAGCGTAGGAATCTGACAGAGTAACTGACATAGTAAATGGATGAATGTGCCAGGTGACCTGATTTTCCCAACCTGAATTCTCCAAACATCTTTGAGGGTTCAGTGATGGTCAATGGAGCAGATCTGTATTCCTCCAGCTGGGGCCATGGTCCCTTAAGCTAACGTCCTATAGAGTGTCAAATCTGTATTCCTCCTGTTGGAGCCATGGTGCTTTGGCTACTATCATGTAGAGTCTCTCTGTAGAAGGATAGAGGTCCCTTTTTATACCCACATCTGTCCTTCAGGCTATCATCCACAGGTCAGCAGAAAGGTGGGATGAAGTCATCTCTCATTGTTAGAATATTCAATCAATATGCATTGTTTGTCCATCAATGTTTGCAGGTCAACAAACTGCATGATCTGATACAATAGGTAATCGACATTTTAGCAAACATCATTTGTTCAGGTTGCCTGCGTCAACGTTCAGGTTCATATGAACAATGGTCTATGTCTCCTGACCTACTGAAAAATATGTCTGGCCTAATTAAGAATGAATGCTGTGTCATCACAGTCATGTGGTCAGATGAGACCAAAATAGAATTTTTGGTATTAACTCCACTCACCATGTTTGGATGAAGAAGGAGGATGAGTACAACCACAAGAACACCATCTCAATCGTGAAGCATGGTAGGGGAAACATAATACTTTGGGTGTTCTTTTCGGCAAAGGGGACAGGACAACTGCACCGTATTGAAGGGAGAATGGATGGGGTCATGTATTGTGAGATTTTAGCCAACAACCTCCTTCCCTCGGAAACAGAATTGAAGATGGGTTGTGACTGGGTCTACCAGCATGACAATAACCCAAAACACACAGCCAGGGCAACTGCGTGGCTCTGTATGAAGCATTTCAAGGTCCTGGAGTGGCCTAGCCAGTCTCCAGGCCTGAACCCAATAGACAATCTTTGGAGGGAGCTGAAACTCAATGTTGCCCAGCGACAGCCCCGAAAACTGAAAGATCTTAAGAAGACCTGTATGGAGGAGTGGGCCAAAATCCCTGCTGCAGTGTGTGCAAACTTGGTTAAGAACTACAGGAAATGTCTGACCTCTGTAATTACAAACGTTTCTGTAACAAATATTAAGTTCCGTTTTTCTATTGTATCAAATACTTATTTCATGGAATAAAGTGCAAATTAATTATGCAAAAATCGTACAATGTGATTTTCTAGATTTTTTTTTAGATTTTGTCTCTCACAGTTGAAGTGTACCTACGATAAAAATTACAGACCTCTCCATTCTTTGCAGGTGGGAAAACTTACAAAATCGGCAATGTATCAAATACTTATTTTCCCCACTATATATTTTTTATTTTATTTTTTTGGGGAGGTGCAAGAGGAATTAAATAGGCCTATTCTCTCTCCCTTGGTCTTCATACTTTTATCATTGATACTAGTAAGGCATAAAAAGCACAGGAAACGTGTCATTGCATGTAAATGTTACGTATGGTAGATATGCTCTCTTGGTCTGGACTCTGGAGTTATGTACCTTTATAGTAATACAGCTATTTTTGAATCACTATGTTTCTATTGGAAAAGGCTTTTAGTCACACGGACAACATTAGTAACAGTGACATATGCTTGTTTAAAAATAGAAGAACCAAGAGACTAAAGCATCCTGTAACTGACACAAGGGTTTGATCCACTATCAAATTTCGTTACCTACTGCGGGGTAGATGGCGATAAATGCTGAGGAAAAATGAAGAGAAACATACAGTTGCTATGGAAACCTCCTTAAGACTCTGATAGGATTTACACTATCTAGTCTAAGATACATCTAGATATTTTCTTCTATCATGCATTAATTTATCTAGTTTTGTCTATCTATATATCAGTTATCTATCAATTTAGTTTTGCATCTATCTACAGTATCTATCCATCTATGTATTTTCTATCCGCCTAACTATCCATCAATTATCTGTCTATCTATCTATCTATCTATCTATCTATCTATCTATCTATCTATTTATCTATCTATCTATCTATCTATCTATCTATCTATCCATCAATGTATTATTTAACTATCCATATCTATCTATCTATCTAATATCTATCTATCTATCTAATATCTATTATCTATCTAGTATCTATCTATCTATTATCGATCTATTATCTATCTAATATCTATCTATCTATCTAATATCTATCTATCTAATATCTATCTATCTATCTATCTATCTATCTATCTATCTATCTAGTATCTATCTATCTATTATCTATCTAGTATCTATCTATCTATCTAATTATCTATCTATCTGTCCATCAATGTGTTATCTAACTATCCATATCTATCTATCTATTATCTATCTATCTAATATGTATCTATCTATCTATCTAGTATCTATCTATTATCTATCTAGTATCTATCTATCTATCTAATATCTCTCTATCTAATATCTATTATCTATCTAGTATCTATCTATTATCTCTCTAGTATCTATCTATTATCGATCTATTATCTATCTAATATCTATCTATCTATCTATCTATTATCTATCTATCTATCTATCTAATATTTATCTATCTAATATCTATTATCTATCTAATATCTATCTATCTATCTATCTATGTAATATCTATCTATCTATTATCTATCTATCTATCTATCTATCTATCTATCTATCTATCTATCTATCTATCTAGGTATTATTTCACTATCCATAATCTATCTATCTATCTATCTATCTATCTATCTATCTATCTATCTATCTATCTATCTATCTATCTATCTATCTATCTAGGTATTATTTAACTATCCATCATCTATCTATGTAATATCTATCTATCTATCATCTTTTTATTTCTCTCTTTATATACTGTATGTGGACTGATTTATGTGTGACTATCTACAATATCGAGTATTGATGAAACCTAATCCGACAGTCTGGATTGCAGCATGATCAGAGAAACGTCTATTATATTGTCAGTATTTCGGGCTTCATTCTACCTGCATACGTTTGCATAGTCATTGTTTTCGGCACTTCATTTTAACCACTATAAAGTAAATATATATTACTGTATATAAAGTTTAATGAGATGCATACACGACATATTTCACATTTCTACTTCCCCAGTTCTCCTTGTAGCACTTGTAATAAATTTCTAGAAGAATTTTTCTGTGGCTTGATATAATTCCACTTTTTTCATGTATTCTTTCCTGGCTTATCACATTCCCAGCACGAGAAATACATTTTTTTTCAATGTGATGTGGTTTTAAGTATAAAGACAGACTGAAGACATTACTTTACTTTGACATTCATCAAGGGTGCTATTTATTTCTGTTAATAATATGTTCTAAGTTCTCATTTCATGCAATGCCAAGGCACATGATATGCCTCAGGGTTATGGGGCTGCAATGTACATGCTGGTGTTGGGTGTTTCTTTATAGTAGAAGTCACTGGTAAGAAAACAAATCATGCCATGTACCTGATTGGGCTGTGACTTCTCTCTGCCTTATCTGGCTAACATCAAACACTATTGATTTTTGTTTTAGCGCTCGGCAGATTTCAACCTCGGCTAAATATGTAAATGATGACACGCTCTCGAAAGCTTGCATTACAAAAGCACCACTTTTCTTTGAAACAGAAGTCTAATTTGATTTTTTCCTAAATTGAAGCCTTTTGCTTTAGACTGGTGAGGTCAGCGTCCTAGGGGGATATGCTCATACATCACAAATTACCACTGTTAAACTAAAGCCATGCTAATATAACCTATATCCATGCAAATGAGCACTTTAGAACCTGATTCATTTAATTTAGTCAGGTCGGTTGACTATAGTTAGAGGTGACTTCTGCTTCTATATACTTTAACCCAACTTTAGAGGTATACATGAGATGGAGAGACGTGTCCAGAGTCATGTTCTGACACTTCAATATGGAATGTTTTACCAAAAAGGATAAATAAGGAATAACGGTTTCTTCAAGACTCTACCTGCATCCTAATAGGTTGATTTTCTAAGTTACTTAAGGACACAATCTCTTATTCATGCAATGTATATCTATACCACAGTATTAATACATTAAAACATTCAACACAGTTTTTGGGCTGTCCACCTCTCTCAAGATGACCGAAATTCTATATTTTATTCCTTATAATGTATACATTGGAACCCTAACAATCCTTAAAGTGAAGGTACAAAGCTTCAGTTTATTTAAACACTTTGAGCCAGTTCACTAGTGTTGCGAACATTGCACAGCTCAAGCTACGCCCTTATTTCACTGATTCATACACTAATCAATAGATATGAATTTTGTCTTACCTTCCCTATAAACAGTGAATAGCATGTGAACAATACATTTTGGAAAATAGGTAAAGATTGGGCCAAACGAGCCTAACTGTCCATTTGAAATGAGCAATGACCAACGTTAAATGACCACCGACTGGCAACAGTTTGCTGGTTAGTGGTTATTTATTAGTCTGTTTGCACAGGTTGACCTCACTTCAGATATGCACTGAAATACCAGTGCTAGATTATTCAGTGCCAAAGGCTAAAGCCCCCGTCTCACATAGCGAGATCGCTAGCAAGATCACTGCTGTGTCACGGTTTTGGTGACGCAACAGCGACCTCACCAGCGATGTCGCTATGTGTGACACTTAAAAACGATCAGGCCCCTGCTGTGAGGTCGCTGATCGCTGCAAAGTGTCCTGGACCATTTTTTGGTCGTTGCTCTCCCGCTGGTCAGCACACATCGCTGTGTGTGACCAGCGGGAGCAGCGATCAGGCTGGTGACCATGATAAACAGCGGGTTACTAGGGGCGCACGCGCACCTAGTAACCCGTTGTTTATCATGGTTACGAGCCAGCTAAAGTGAGTGGTAACCTCCCGCTCACTGTAGCAGAGTGGTAACCATGATAAACAACGGGTTACTAGGAGCGCGTGTGCCCCTAGTAACCAGATGTTTACCATAGTTACCAGCCTGCTCCTGCTTCAGCAGGCTCATAACCAGGAGCAGGACATCGTGGAAAGATTCTTTCCACGAAGTCGCTGCTCCCCTGATCGTTGGTGAGCCTGCCTGTTTGACAGCTCACCAGCGACCACATAGCGACGCAGCAACGATCCCTGACAGGTCGTATCGTTGTCAGGATCGTTGCAGCATCGCTAAGTGTGACGGGGCCTTAACATTGTTCTCAGCAGAACAGGTTCTATTTGCATGGGATGTATGCTGCCGAGAATGATGATCATTTATGAAAACTAAAAGATCATTTCACCCAACGAGCAAAAGTTTTGCTCATTCGTCGGGTGGTCAGCAGATTGTTGTCAATATTGGAAAGCTTTTAATTGCTCAGAAAATACATGTGGGGTAGAGGAGAGAGAACCCCACTTATCATAAGAGCTTACAATTTACAGGTGAGAAGGAAAGGCCCTAGCTGATCATAAGAGCTTACACTCTACAGAAGAGTGAGAAAGAAAGAACGCTACTGATCATAAGATCTTACACTCCACAGGAGAGAGAGAGGACCCTGCTAACCATAAGAGCTTACACTCTATAGGAATGAAAAAAATAGAGAACCCCTCTGATCCTAAGAGCTTACACTCTACAGGAGAGAGAGATAGAGGACCCTGCTGACCATAAGAGCTTACACTCTACAGGAGAGAGAGATAGATGATCCTGCTGACCATAAGAGCTTACACTCTCCAGCTCTACAGATGAGAAAGAGAGACAGGACCACATTTACTATAAGAGCTTACACTTTTCAGAAGAGAAAAAGAGAGATGACCCCACTAATCATAAGAGCTTACACTCTACAGGAGAGAGAAACTTACCCAGTGACTTTGGAGATGTAAAACCACTTTGCGGTACAAATTATGCTCCACTGGTAACCGCTTATCTCTGATGGCCCAGGTACTGACCACCACTGTACAAGGTAGCCAACTCTCTGATGCTTCAGCAATTCAGTTTGTATGTTCTCCCTGTGTTTGTTTGGGTTTCCTCTGGGTTCTCCAGTTTCCTCCCACACTCCAAAGACTTACTGATAGGGAATGTAGATTGTGAGCCCCAATGGGGACAGTGATGCCGATAACATCTGTGAAGCGCTGTGGAATTAATGGCGCTATATAAGTGAGTAAAATAAGTAAAATAAATAAAAAAAATGTGGGAAATGGTGGCAAGCAGGTTTTTTTTTGCGAACCATGAATTGAATATCAAAATGTTTCAATCAGCATCATATAGAGAATTTCAGGAAATTCGACTCAAACTGGATCGATCCACTTATCTCTACTTAAGACTCAACTCTTGACAAAACCTTATTTGTTTTGAGTTGCTGGCTAATCACGGAGACAAATTGGGAATTTATGAAAGTGTGATCACCAATTTTCTGCTGAAATAAGTTATCAATTTTCGTACATGCCTGTCCTCAAAAAAAAAAATTCATCTTTTTTTTAATTTGAGGCAGCTTACATCTACCTTTTTTTTGTAACCCGCCCCAAGAGAAAAACAAACTAAACTTATTGGCGGGGGTTGAAGCTAACCACAGTTCTTTATTTTATGCCAGAAAAATATTATAGTGGAAATTGACATCAGCTTTTTCAGTTTGTTTACCAACACCCTGAAGATACACCTCTTAATAAATTTGCCAATTATTAATCCAGCAGACTTCTGATTAAGACAAGGTTTTAATAAATTCTTCCCAAGTCTCTGTCAAACTTCTACCAGAATGTTCATTTCTGGGGCTTGCAGGGGCCCTCATTCAGTGATAAATAGGTATTCTTTCCCTATTTATTTCTCAGTGTAGTGATGCTTCAATAATGTGTTTTTCAAAGGTATACATTACTATTACATATTGGTCAGAATAGGTATACATGTTAAGGTACTTAATTTACCAATAACCTTGTCCATGACCAAAGGTGAACAATATGTATTCTAATATTTCTCTAACATACACCAAAGAGTTAAAAAAGGAAGGGATTTAATTGCTAAGATAATCATGTAACCAGTTAAGTCAAACACAACCAGAGTTTAATGTGAAATCTAAATATCACTTGATGTTAACTATTACACGGAAATTCCACTGAAGTGTCTGACATTCATTTTGTATGTGACATTTAATTATTCCGCAAATGTCTGACATTCATTTATGTTTCAGAGCATATGACTGTTCCACAGACCGGAGCTTGGGGCTTGAAAAACTTTAATATATCAGTAAATTACAAGGCCTCTATCAATCAGGGTGTGCAAAATTGAAAAAGTGATGGATCTGTTGACTGAAGACATCATTAGAGAGCTTGAGGACATGTAATTGAAAAATACAAACAGTATGGGTGTGCCAGGCTGCGTGTAAATAGTTCAGGTTGCCCCATACACAAGAGCACAGACGACTGGATCATTTCTATAAAACTCTACAGTGTCTCCCTTGATAAGATCCGGCCATTCAATCTATTTTAATTTCCTATAAAAAGAAGAACCATCCCTATTCTCCTGCTGATAACTCATAATGCATTGGGCAGGCATTGTCCCAAGATTGTATTTATATATACTTGGTTTTCTACTGTATTACGGGTTTTATTATTCTTGGCTTTTTTTTATTTATGATGTGTATTTTACATAGCATAGTAATACATACACATATAACAAACTCATCAGGTGACATATGGATGGAACTAATAGATGTTTCTAAACTTTCTCACTGATTAACAATTAAATAGTAAATGCCCTAGAAGACCCCTGTTGACACCCTCCCTGAATTCTCTCACATAAAGGTGACACTTCTGGCATCAGGAGCAGAGAGGTCTTTTTTTCGCAATCTACTTGGTGTAAGTTCTTTTCCATCGTTCATCTATTTAAGGAAAGGCGTTGGCAATTTAGGATTACATCAAGTATGAGGCATAAGTAAATACTTTAGGAGGGACTCATTTTAGAGTCAATTATGGGTCTTGAAATAAAAAAAAAAAAGTAAAAAAGTTGAAAGACCAGTAACTAACTTGATAGAAACATGAGGGAGAAGTATTGTTCTACAACTCTAGAGATTAGCAAATTAATTTGTAATCAACTGACTTAATTACAAATTTCCTGAAAATTTCAGATTTTACATAGTCACTTAAAGGGGTTGTCCCACGAACAAAGTTAATTTTAATAAATAGATCTTGTAATAATAATAAGTTCCACAATTAGATGTGTTTAAATAGAATGTTCCTGTGCTGAGATAATCTTATAAATGTGCCCCTGCTGTGTACTGTGTAATGGCTGTGTCTGACCGTGATTATTTCTTTGAGATGAAACATTTTTTAAAAACAGGCAGGGAAATGTTTTACCTCACAAAAAGAATCAGCTGTGATCTCATACTATAATGTCTGTATACTTTTTTGCTTCCTCCCCTGCCCAGGAGCTGTGGTATGATCAGACCATGTTCCTGCACAGTCAGACACAGCCATTACACAATACATAACGGGAACAATTGTGGAAATTATTATTATTCCAAGATGTATTGATTAAAATCTACTTTAAAATTAACTTTGTACGTGGGGAAAAACCCTTTTAATATGGTTAAAAAAAGACAAGTGTTCACCAAGTTTAACCGAGGGATGGGGAATTATAAAGGAAATGTGGTATGTGTATAATCTTAGTGCATGATCCAGCCTGTGCCAGAAGAGCTAATCTTTCCCTCCTGATCCCAATTGTCAGTTTCTGAAATTTTAAGGATTCGATTTGTGTGAATCCAGTAAAATAGTAGCCAGCCATCTGCTATTTTGGTGGATTCTTTTAAAGGCTTGAAGGAGTTAAAAAATAATTCAAATAATTATATTTATATCTGTCCTAGGTCCACCCTTCACTTTTCCAGTCGCTGTGGCTTCCAGCACTGGCACTGACTGGGCCTCACATGATCACACGAATGTAATTAATGTCAATGATGTGCATCATGCCTCACGTGACCGTCTCTGGGTCGCCAACCTTCCAGAAATTCCTGAACAGCCAGTAAAAATAAGGCACTTTTTTCCCTTATTTGTTAAAAAAAATTTGATTTGTAAGTAATGTTTTTGAAGCTGGAGAGACTTGTACAGATTTTTATGATGGTATTTCTCACCCTTTCACAGTTCACAGTGAATGCAGCTGATGTCTCTATATACGATTTATGTTCTGTAGACATGTATGACTTTATTATGGTCATCTAATGTGTCTGTAAAAAAAAAGTTGGCCCTCTGTGATTTTTTGAGAAAAAATAAAACGTCGAGTTGGCAACCCTGAACCGTGTGGGGTGATGGATGACATTAATGTGCATTGCTCCCCACGTGACCATGTGAGGCCTAGTTATTACTAAAAGCTCTGACGACATATCTGTGACGCGCCCCCTGGGCCGTGGGGTACTTGGTAGCCTGGCCGGTCGTTGCTAGGGGAGATGTCACAGTGGCGGTGACCTGGTCCGTGACCCAGGGCGGTCAATAAAAGCGGAATTTGGGAAAGGGGATTATAGTTTTTATGAAATGTTCGTGACGCCACCTGTGGTATGCAGCAAAAGGCAGCCGCCACTGCGGAGCAGGTCCTCTGGAGCTGATGTTAGTACAGCAGAGTTGATTTAGCTCTCCACAGGTAGAGCTTAGCTCCAGGGCGTTGCAAGGATGTTATAGATGAAGTAGGTGTGTAGGGTTGTGCAGGGTGGTGCAGGGGATGGCGCAGATAATAATCAGTCCACAACTTAATACCGGTTTCCTCTTATCTTTACTTGCGGTTATTAGGCAGACCGGGGCACGGGTACTAGCTGGTAGTAGAGGTCCGGGCGGCCTGGAAGCAAGTTGGGAATCCACCTCGCCAGGTGAAGTTGGAGGCCTTCCCTTGGCGCTAATCTATTTGGCCCTGCTGCTTATAGCTGTGCTGCGGCCCTCGTCCCTGAGTAAAATGTCTTTGTGCTCACCCATATGGCAGGCAGCTCGGGCCTTCCTGGAGTGTCGCTCCCACGTGGCGGTGCTGGGCCCTATGTGCTGCTGAGCCTCCGGGCGTCTGATGGGGCCAGGAGACCTGCAGTCTTCTGCCTTCCGGTTTCTGCTGCTGGGCCTTCAGTGCCCCACAACCTCGGACTCCGGTGTCCGGTTCTTCTACCCTCCTCTCTGGGGTGAGCTGCCGTGCAGCTCCACTCCCCAGGTCTTTCCTCGTCGCTGTCCTGTATCTAACTCCTCCCACTACTCTATCTAACCCCGCCTCCAGATTCCTGTTGCTAAGGGGGAGCTCCCCTTGCTGGTCTGGAGCCAGGAAAGTGTTGCATGCTAGTATACCTGACTAGGGGACCCCTGCTTGCTTCCAGGCATGGCATCACCTCTTGTGAGGGAGGCAATGCCACTGTGGCAACCGGACCCCTGGGGTGCCACATTCCCCCCTAGTTAAATTCAGTACTCCCGGACTGAGGATACCTTTTTGAACTAACAATCAACAATAATAACAATTCACATTACAAATAGTTCACAAAATCTCAAAAAGCAAAAATCACAAAAACCAAACTAGAATTGAGAGCAGTCACTGCAGCTCTTAGTCTTTACGCCACAATCCGGGAATTGTCTTTTTCCAGATAATTTTAATTTGGCTGGTGGGAACTGCATCAGCCCACTTTGTGTATCGTCCCTGGGCGTGGCTTCAGGGCACTCTGAGGTTGGGCCTGGTCTTCGGCAACGCCTGCGGTTTATTTTCGAGGCCACTTATTAACTATTTTCAACATTGTTCTGACCACACCTAGTCCTGTGGTCCAATTGTCCATAAATGTAACAAATATACAGTACAGGCCAAAAGTTTGGGCACACCTTCTCATTTAAAGATTTTTCTGTATTTTCATGACTATGAAAATTGTACATTCACACTGAAGGCATCAAAACTATGAATTAACACATGTGGAATTATATACGTAACCAAAAATGTGAAACAACTGAAAATATGTCTTATATTCTAGGTTCTTCAAAGTAGCCACCTTTTGCTTTGATGACTGCTTTGCACACTCTTGGCATTCTCTTGATGAGCTTCAAGAGGTAGTCACCGGAAATGGTTTTCACTTCACAGGTGTGCCTTGTCAGGTTTAATAAGTGGGATTTCTTGCCTTATAAATGGGGTTGGGACCATCAGTTGTGTTGTGCAGAAGTCAGGTGGATACACAGCTGATAGTCCTACTGAATAGACTGTTAGAATTTGTATTATGGTAAGAAAAAAGCAGCTAAGTAAAGAAAAATGAGTAGCCATCATTACTTTAAGAAATGAAGGTCAGTCAGTCCGAAAAATTGGGCAAACTTTGAAAGTGTCCCCAAGTGCAGTTGCAAAAACCATCAAACGCTACAAAGAAACTGGCTCACATGAGGACCGCCCCAGGAAAGGAAGACCAAGAGTCACCTCTGCTTCTGAGGATAAGTTTATCCGAGTCACCAGCCTCAGAAATCGCAGGTTAACAGCAGCTTAGATTAGAGACCAGGTCAATGCCACACAGAGTTCTAGCAGAAGACACATCTCTACAACAACTGTTAAGAGGAGACTTTGTGCAGCAGGCCTTCATGGTAAAATAGCTGCTAGGAAACCACTGCTAAGGACCGGCAAGAAGCAGAAGAGACTTGTTTGGGCTAAAGAACACAAGGAATGGACATTAGACCAGTGGAAATCTGTGCTTTGGTCTGATGAGTCCAAATTTGAGATCTCTGGTTCCAACCACCGTGACTTTGTGCGACGCAGAAAAGGTGAACGGATGGACTCTACATGCCTGGTTCCCACTGTGAAGCATGGAGGAGGAGGTGTGATGGTGTGGGGGTGCTTTGCTGGTGACACTGTTGGGGATTTATTCAAAATTGAAGGCATACTGAACCAGCATAGCTACCACAGCATCTTGCAGCGGCATGCTATTCCATCCGGTTTGCGTTTAGTTGGACCATCATTTATTTTTCAACAGGACAATGACCCCAAACATACCTCCAGGCTGTGCAAGGGCTATTTGACCAAGAAGGAGAGTGATGGGGTGCTATACCAGATGATCTGGCCTCCACAGTCACCAGACCTGAACCCAATCGAGATGGTTTGGGGTTAGCTGGACCGCAGAGTGAAGGCAAAAGGGCCAACAAGTGCTAAGCATCTCTGAGAACTCCTTCAAGATTGTTGAAAGACCATTTCCGGTGACTACCTCTTGAAGCTCATCAAGAGAATGCCAAGAGTGTGTAAAGCAGTCATCAAAGCAAAAGGTGGCTACTTTGAAGAACCTAGAATATAAGACATATTTTCAGTTGTTTCACACTTTTTTGTTAAGTATATAATTCCACATGTGTTAATTCATAGTTTTGATGCCTTCAGTGTGAATATACAATTTTCATTGTCATGAAAATACAGAAAAATCTTTAAATGAGAAGGTGTGTCCTAACTTTTGGTCTGTACTGTTTATCTAGGATTATTTAACGGTTACAACTATATATAACATACACTTTAGTTCCTCCAGCGGGCAGGGACATGACTTTTAGTACTCCAGGTCGATCTACGTAGTACATTTGTTGTCACTGACCTACCCTTGTCCCTAGTGTCTACCCCTGGTGTGGTGGGTTCAGTGTGAACTACATTACAGGTAGTCTGAGGTAACACCGGTAGGCTGGGTAATCTCCTACGAATTTTTTGGCTCACCCTGGGTACGACAGGTTCACTGCTAGCAGAGGGTAGATTCTCCTGATCTGCTGCTGATGAGGCATCTGTCTCTGGGGCTGATTGGTCTCTATACTGTTCTGGAGCCTCTGCAGCTTCCGGTGAGGCCGCTTGGAGAAAGGTCAGGACCGGTACCACAATTGCTCTGTTCACCTGCGTCCAAGACCGGGGAAATGCTCCAAGGACTGTGTGGACCGTTTCCTCCACTTTTTCTGTGGGCTGAGGGCTGTCTTGGTCTTCTTCTTTGTGTTTCAACTGTTCAGGGCATTTCTTCAGGTGGTCTCTGGAGACTGCCGCTGAAGTTTCTCCTCCATCTTTACTGATGAGTCACACCTTGGTGTTATCGAAATTTGATGGTAAGATAGTGTATGGCTCAACCTCCCACTGGTCATCTAATTTGTGGACTCGTCTCTTCCTTTTGAGTACTTGTTCTCCAGGTGACAAGGAAACTGCAGGTGCGTGCTGATTGTAAGTTTTCTCCTGCTTCTGTCTTGCCTGGGACAAACTTCTCTGCACACATTCTTGCATCTTGCGGTATTGTTGCTACCGCTCTGTATTCCAATCTGCATCTGGTGATGTCGTCTGTGGTGTTAAGACTCCCATGTCTAAGTCGATGGGTAGCTTACCAGATTTTGCTCTCATCAGGTAAGCGGGTGTACAGTTTGTGGAGTTCACCGGGATGTGGTTATATAGGTCCACCAAATCTGGTAACCTCTCTGGCCACAGGCTACGTTCTTCAAGGGGCAACGTCTTCAACAGGTCTATCACCACCTGGTTCATTTTCTCGCACAACCCATTGGTCTGGGGATGATACGGCGTCGTCCTTATTTTCTTGCTGCCGTACAAGTTACAGAATTCCTGGAACACTTCTGCTTCAAAGGCTGGACTTTGGTCGGTCAGCACTCGTTCAGGGTAACCGTGCGGGCGACAAAAGTGTTGTTGAAACGCTTTGGCTGCCGTCTGAGCCGTCTGATCTTTCACTGGCACTACTCCCAAGAACCTGGAGTAGTGGTCTACTATGGTGAGAGCGTAGACATAGCTTGACCGGCTTGGAGCTAGCTTCACGTGGTCCAAGGCTACCAGTTCAAGTGGTTGTTTGGTGATTATGGGCTGCAGGGGAGCCCTCTTGCTGTCACGGTCTTTCCGTCTCAGGTTGCATGGACCACATTCTCGACACCATCTCTCGATTGCTTTCCTCATGCCAACCCAATAGAATCGCTCAGGTAGCAGGACTTACAACTTCTTCCACCCGAAGTGTCCTGCTCCATCGTGGAACGCTTCTAAGACCATTGGTGCATCCCGCCTCGGGACTACCACCTGCCAGACCAGTTCGTGTGTCCGGGAGTTGATACTTCTTCGACACAGCTTTCCCTCGTAGATGAACAGTTTGCCTTTCTCCATAGTTAGTCTTCATAGTCTTCATAGTTTATAAGGCCGAAAAAAGACAATCGTCCATCCAGTTCAGCCTATTTCTTGTGCACTGCAGCTATTCCGCAGCGTTGATCCAGGGGAAGGCAACAAAAAAACATGCGGTATAGGCCAATTTACATCATTGAGGAAAAATTCACTTCCCGACACCAATCTGGCAGTCAGATTAAATCCCTGGATTAATTAACTAAGCATAAGATGTAATTTTATTGTTCTCAAGAAAGGCGTCCAGGCCTCTCTTGAACTCGTTAAGTGAGTTGGACATCACCACTTCCTCTCCCAGAGAGTTCCAGAGTCTCACGGCTCTGACCGTAAAGAATCCCCTTCTATGCTGGTGCAGGAACCTCCTTTCCTCCAGACGCATAGTGTGCCCCCTCGTCTTTGTCACCATCCTTGGTATAAACAGGTCATGGGAGAGATCTCTGTACTGCCCCCTGATGTATTTATACATGTTTATGAGGTCTCCCCTAAGCCTTCTCTTTTCCAATGTAAATAGGCCTAATTTTGACAAACTCTCTGGGTATTCTAGTCCCTCCATTCCCTTTATTACCTTAGTCGCCCTCCTTTGTACCCTCTCTAGCTCCAATATGTCTTTCCTGAGCACCGGAGCCCAGAACTGTGCACAATATTCTAAGTGCGGCCTTACCAGCGCTTTATACAGAGGAAGAACAATGTTCTCATCACATGCTCCTATTCCTCTTCTGATGCATGCCATGACTTTATTTGCCTTCGCAGCTGCTGCCTGACACTGGGCACTCCAATTTAATTTGCTATTAACCAAGACTCCCAGGTCCTTCTCCATGTCAGATTTCCCCAACGGTTTCCCATTTAATATGCATGGGTGACTGCTGTTTTTCTTTCTCATGTGCATGACCTTACATTTATCGGCATTGAACCCCATTTGCCATTTTTTGGCCCAACTCCCCAATTTATCTAAATCCTCCTGTAGCTGTGCCCTATCATCATCTGTATTAACTACTTTACAAAGTTTAGTATCATCTGCAAATATTGCTATTTTACTATGCAACCCTTCCACTAGATCATTAATAAATATATTAAATAATATAGGGCCCAAGACAGACTCTTGAGGCACCCCGCTAGTAACCCTGACACACCCTGAGCTTACTCCATTGATAACCACCCTCTGCTTTCTATCACTCAGCCAGCTATTTACCCACTTGCACACATTATCCCCCAGACCAAGCATTCTCATTTTATATACCAACCTTTTGTGTGGCACGGTATCAAACGCTTTGGAGAAGTCAAGGTATACAACATCCACTGACTCTCCCCGGTCCAGCTGTGAGCTCACCTCCTCGTAGAAGGCGATCAGGTTTGTTTGGCAGGAGCGATCCCTCATGAATCCATGTTGATATGGAGTTAGACAGTTATTATCATTAAGATATTCTACAATAGCATCTCTAAGAAATCCTTCAAACAATTTACCCACAACAGACGTTAAGCTGACAGGTCTATAGTTCCCAGGGTCACTTTTAGACCCCTTTTTGAATATTGGTACCACATTTGCTTGGCGCCAGTCTAGTGGGACAGACCCTGTCCATAAAGAGTGCTTGAATATAAGATACAGCGGTCTGTCTATCACATTACTTAATTCTTTTAGTACCCGGGGGTGTATGCCATCTGGGCCTGGTGACTTGTCTATTTTGATATTATTTAGGCGTTTCTGAACTTCCTCCTGGGTTAGGTGGGTGATATTTAGCGGAGGGTTTACTTTATCACTCTGCATTTCCTCCG
This sequence comes from Phyllobates terribilis, assembly GCF_046119375.1. Taxonomy (NCBI): domain Eukaryota; kingdom Metazoa; phylum Chordata; class Amphibia; order Anura; family Dendrobatidae; genus Phyllobates; species Phyllobates terribilis. The sequence continues at coordinate 293,803,482 of NW_027362761.1, read as the reverse complement.
ATAAATTGTTTTCTTTTGTGAAAACAGTGGAGAAGAAGCTATTGAGTAGGTTTGCTTTACCCTCATCGCCCTCTATGATTTTTCCCAGGTTATTTTTCAATGGGCCAACTCCATGAGTTTTAATTCTTTTACTGTTTATATAGTTAAAGAACAGTTTGGGATTTGTTTTACTTTCTTTGGCAATTAGTCTCTCTGTCTCCTCTTTTGCTATTCTTATTTGTTTCTTACAGATTTAGTTTTTTTCCCTATAAGATATTAGCGCTTCCTCGCTGCCTTCTTGTTTAAGTTTACCGAAAGCCCTTTTTTTGTTTTCCATTGCCCTCTTGACTTCCTTATTTAGCCACATTGGCTTCCTCCTATTCCTAGCCCTTTTATTCCCATAAGGTATGTACCTTCTACAGTGACTATGTAGGACTGTTTTGAAAATTTCCCATTTTCTATCCGTGCTCCTATTACTAAAGATACTATCCCAGTCTATAAGGTGAAGGGCATCTCTTAGCTGATCAAACTTTGCCCTCCTGAAGTTCAGTGTTTTTGTGACTCCCTTGCTGGGCACCCTACTGAAGCACATGTGGAATTGTATAATGTTGTGGTCACTATTTCCCAGGTGCCCCCCGACCTGCACCTCAGTTATTCTGTCTGGCCTGTTAGTTAATATTGTCTAAAAGGGCCGTCCCTCTAGTTGGTTTCTGCACAAGTTGTGACAAATAATTGTCTTTGATAATTGACAGAAACCTGTTTCCTTTCTGAGATCTACAGCTTTCGGTTTCCCAGTCTATATCGGGGTAGTTGAAGTCCCCCATAATAATCACCTCGTTATTTTTTGCTACTTCGTCTATTTGTCTCATTAATAGACTTTCCGTGGCTTCTGCTATATTTGGTGGTTTATAACAGACTCCTATGATAATTTTATTATTGTTTTTTGCCCCATGTATCTCCACCCATAAGGACCTCCTCATTTCCCTCCCATACATCTCCCGTATTGTAGGCTTTAGACACGTCTTTACATATAGACAGACTCCACCCCCTTTCCGACTTCTTCGATCCCTTCTAAACAGACTGTAACCCTGTAAGTTAACTGCCCAGTCATAGCTTTCATCTAACCATGTCTCCGTTATTCCCACTATGTCATAGTTACCTGTAGATATTTCTGCTTCCAGTTCATCCATCTTGTTTGTCAGGCTCCTGGCATTTGCTAGCACGCAGTTTACACGATTTTGTTTTTTTCCAATCTTCTCCTTGTGGATTGTATTAGAAATTTTCTTACCTCCCTTCCAAGTATCTTGTCTTGGACCTTCTTTGTCGCACTTCATATCTTTCATTAGTATGTTCTCTGGTTGCATGTTCGTGTTCTGCGTTTTTCTTCCCATCCCCTCTTCTTCTAGTTTAACGCCCTCCTGATGAGTGTTGCGAGTCTCCTGGCGAATGTGTGTTTCCCGGGTTTGTTGAGGTGTAGTCCGTCTCTGGCAAGGAGTCCATCATAGAGGTAATTCACACCATGGTCCAGGAATCCAAATCCTTGTTGTCTGCACCATCGTCTCAGCCAGTTGTTCACATCAAGGATCCTGCTCCATCTCCTGACGCCATGCCCGTCTACTGGAAGGATAGAAGAAAAAACTACCTGCGCATCCAGTTCTTTTACTTTCTTCCCCAATGCTTCAAAGTCCTTGCAGATTGTCGGTAGGTCCTTCTTTGCCGTGTCATTGGTGCCAACATGTATCAAAAGAAATGGGTGGACATCCTTGGAACTGATGAGCTTCGGAGCTTCTATCTTCGGAGCTTCTATCTTCTCCTTCCACAACTGTTGGGTCTCCTGTGGAGCATCTGGATCAGGGTGCAAGTCAGCTTGTGTCAGCAACTCCTTTACCAGGCGGACAGCCGGGTCGCTATCCTGCGTCTCTGCCCATCCATGGTGGGGCAATGGGTTAAACGTGGCCTTTTTGTTTGCGGAGCACTTGTCCTTCACACAGTGGGAGCACTGGGTCACCCCGTGACGATGGAAAGTGGGTAGCTCTATCTCCTCCAGCTCTTCCGGGTCTTCCCCGCCATCTGGCAAGTTGGGCATCCTGGACAGCGCATCAGCATTTGTGTTTTTATGCCCTGCCCGATACTTGATGGTAAACTCGTAGTTAGACAGTCGGGCCATCCATCGTTGCTCTAGGGCACCAAGCTTGGCAGTCTCCTGGTGCATCAGCGGGTTGTTGTCCATGAAGACTGTAAATCTGGAGGGGGCGAGGTAGTGTTTGAAGCACTCTGTTACAGCCCAGACTATGGCTAAAAACTCCAACTTGAAGGAACTATAGTTGTCGGGGTTCCTTTCCGTGGGCCGGAGCTTCCTGCTGACGTAGGCAATCTCTCTCTGCCTTGCTGTACCTGGGACAGCACTGCTCCCAATCCCACGTTGCTGGCATCCGTATGAAGTATAAAGGGTTGGCCATAGTCGGGGTAGGCAAGGATTTTGTCTCCAGTAAGAGCCATTTTCAGTCGAGTGAAAGATTCGTCTTCTGGTATACCCCATTTGAACGTAGGTTTCGGGTTCTTGGCCTTCTTGGACTGGCCCACTAAGAGGTCCTGCATGGGTGCTGCTATCTTGGTGAAATCATTGATGAATCTCCTGTAGTAGCCTACTAGCCCGAGGAACTGCCGCACTTTCTTGATAGTGGAGGGTCTTGGCCAGTCCTTGATCACAGTGACTTTTTCAGGGTCTGGTGCTACACTTTCGGTGCTTACCACATGACCTAGGTACTGCACCTTGGGCTTCAACAGGTGGCACTTGGACGGCTTTACTTCCAGGCCATAACCTGATAGGGCTTCAAACACCTCGACCAGGTGCTCCAGGTGGTCTTCATATGTCTTTGAATAGACGATTACGTCGTCTAGGTACAGCAGAACGGTTTCGAAATTTTTGTGTCCCAGGCAACACTCCATTAACCGCTGGAAAGTTCCTGGGGCATTGCAGAGCCCGAATGGCATGCAGTTGAACTCACTGAGGTGCATTGGTGTTGTAAACGCGGTCTTTTCTCTGTCCGCCTCTGCCACGGGAACCTGCCAACTGGTGAGATCCAAAGTGGAGAAATAGTTAGCTGATCTCAATGCTGCTAATGATTCCTCAATTCTGGGTAATGGGTAGGCGTCCTTATGTGTAATGCAGGTAATCTGCCTGTCATCAACACACATCCTCATTGTACCATCTTTCTTTCTAACGAGAATTAATGGAGCTGCCCAGGGGCTACAACTATCTCTGATCACCCCAGCCTCCTTCATCTCCCGTAACATTCCTTTGGCACATTGATAGTGAGCTGGGGGTAGAGGCCGGTACCTCTCTTTAATGGGCGGATGATCTCCTGTGGGGATATGATGTTGGACCCCTTTTACCTGCCCAAAGTCTAGTGGGTGTTTGCTGAAGACTTGCTCATATTCTTGGACCACCCGGTATACTCCATGCTTTTGGTGCAAAGGTGTGGAGTCAGTGCCCACTTGTAACTTCTGACACCAATCCTCCATCTGCCCCTTGGAGCCTTTATCCTCCGCCGGTGTGGATGGAGGCAAGGGTTCCACTGTCTTTATTGCATTGTTACTGACAGTGAATAGCTTAGCAAGGGTAGGATACCGGGGTAAATGGACCTCTTTCTCCCCACAATTCAGGATGCGTATTGGTACTCTCCCCTTGCGGACATTGACTACCCCCCTGGCTGTCAAGATGGTGGGCCTACTGTTGTAGTACACGGGTTCTACCAGGGCCTGATAATCTTGACCCCTGAGACCTATTGCTGCCCGACACTATATTAACATTGCACTCCTAGGGGGCATTGCAATGGGGAATGGATCACTCATTCTGACACTGCCGACTTCTCCACCTGTTGTCTCTGCATCAGGGCTTTGAACTCCTTTTGCAGAACTCGCTGCTGACTGGAACTGGCAGTCTCTGCGACCTGTTGCAATGAAAGAATAATTTCCCCAAGACAATTCTCTATCACATTGGTGCCTATAGTTATCATAGGATAACTTTCTCGGCGATCAATATCAACAATAATCATTCCTTGTGATGGCAATTCTACTGGGCCAACTTTTATGGTCACCTCTTTATACCCCACCTGAGGCTAGGGCTGACCATTGCTGGCATAGATGCTAAGATGTTCATCTGAACTGTGGGTAATGTCTGAGTCAGTCCAGTATTGCTTATAAAGGATATATGGCATTGTTGTCACCTGGGAACCCATGTCCAGCAACGCGTTCATCGGGATGCCATCAAGCACGACAGGTAGGACCGGTCGTCCTCCCACGTACTTGTCTCGCCAGCTTTGTGGGCCTGGTCATCTTACTCCTGGGGATTGGCCCTCTGCCTCAGGGGTTGCTCGTTTTAAATCGCAGAATCTTGTGAAGTGCCCCGCCTTTTGACAGCGGCGGCAGATGGGTTGTCCATCCTGGTCGTAGCGATCGCTGTTTCTCCCTCTGGTCGGTGGAATCCTTCTCTGCCATAGCCACGGGATGTCATCTGGACCGGAAGCCAGCTGGATCTTTTCCTTTGGAGACACTTGCATGGCCTGCACGGTTTTGGTTAGTGTAGCCATACTTTTGGTCAGCTCCTGGACCTGAAGGCGTAGGTCTGCAGACGGGTCATTATATAGGGTCTGCGCGTCAGCCTCCAAAGGTGCTGGGGAAAAGGACGCCACCTCCTGGTGGTATGTGATAGCTGGGCTCCGGAGGGATGCAGTGCCACCTGGGGTTGGTTCTCGTAGCACCGGGATGGCTCAGTCTTTAAATTGCGCAAAGTCCAGATCAGGGTTTTGCAGAGCCATAATGCGCAGCTGTGTTCGGTGAGCGTTAGACAGGAGCCCCTCAATAAACTGCTCAGTTAGCAATCTGTCCTCGTCTCGCACACTGTCGGGGTCTACCTGTTTAATGGCCCTCAGCGCCTCCTGCAGGTTTAGAGCATGGTCCCGTACACTGTCCTGCACCCTTTGTTTGCACCCGTAGAACTTCATTTTAATCTCTGCTGCAGTGCGGGTGTCAAAGGTATCCTTCAACCGGGCCAGTATTTCCTTAACAGTGCCTTTGAACCTGCCCGGCCCAGACTTCACTTCTCTCTGGGCTGCGCCATTTAGCTGGCCTATGAGGATGCTGACTTTTTGCTCCTCAGACAGGGGGTACACTTTAAACAAACTGTGCAGTCTCTCCTCAAAGTCGGTCAGGGTGTGCGACTCCCTTGAGTACTGGGGCAACCACGCCGCCCCTGGTATATACGGCATTGATAATGGCATTACAGTGGCGGTGGCCACACCTGCGGCTGAATCCTCTCCCAGGTTGGGCATCTTCCTCCCCCCTAGTGAACCTCAGCCAGGTCCTGGGTTTCTGCTGGTGTACCAGTCTGCTGCTCTGCAGGTCACTGTACAGCTGCACTCTTGCTGCACAGCTTCTCACACTTGTATTCACAGAGCTGCAGCAGCTGGGTGGATGGGATCACACTGCACAGAGCTTAGGCAGCTGGGATGGATGGATGGGATCACACAGCCCTCTGCAGGGGGAGGCGACAATCTCTCCCCTCCGTCTGATGCAAAGGGGAAGGCTGGCACCTTTCAGCCTGAGTGACAGACAACTCTGGTACAGTCTATGCAAGTGGGAGGGGCCTATTTTAGCGCAGATTCCAAGGCTCCGCCCACGATGGGACACCCCACATATCATTAACTCCGCATGTGCTACAGTAATGGCTGCAGTTTATACAGTTATACACAGTCTTTGTGGCACACAGGACCCGGTTTTACCGGGCTTCGTGAATCCTGTTCGTGACACCAAGTATGACACGCCACCTGGGCCGTGGGGTACTCGGTAGCCGGGCCGGTCGTTGCTAGGGGAGATGTCACAGTGGCGGTGACCCAGTCCGTGACCCAGGGCGGTCAATAAAAGGGGAATTTGGGAAAGGGGATTATAGTTTTTATGAAATGTTCGTGACACCACCTGTGGTATATGGCAAAAGGGAGCCGCTGCTGTGGAGCAGGTCCTCTAGAGCAGGGTTCCCCAACTCCAGTCCTCAAGGCCCACCAACAGGTCATGTTTTCAGGATTTCCTTAGTATTGCACAGGTGATGGGATTATTCCCTGTGCAATATTAAGAAAATCCTGAAAACATGACCTGTTGGTGGGCCTTGAGGACTGGAGTTGGGGAACCCTGCTCTAGAGCTGATGTTAGTGCAGCAGAGTTGGTTTAGCTCTCCACAGGTAGAGCTTAGCTCCAGGTCATTTCAGGGATGTTGTAGATGAAGTAGGTGTGTAGGGTTGTGCAGGGTGGTGCAGGGGATGGCGCAGTTAATAATCAGTCCACAACTTAATGGCGGTTTCCTCTTATCTTTATTTGCGGTTATTAGGCAGACGGGGGCACGGGTACTAGCTGGTAGTAGAGGTCAGGGCGGCCTGGAAGCAAGTTGGGAATCCACCTCGCCAGGTAAAGTTGGAGGCCTTCCCTTTGCGCTAATCTCTTTGGCCCTGCTGCTTATAGCGGTGCTGCGGCCCTCGTCCCTGAGTAAAACGTCTTTGTGCTCACCTGTATGGCAGGCAGCTCGGGCCTCCCTGGAGTGTCGCTCCCACGTGGTGGTGCTGGGCCCTATGTGCTGCTGAGCCTCCGGTGTCTGATGGGGTCAGAAGACCTGCAGTCTTCTGCCCTCCAGTTTCTGCTGCTGGGCCTTCAGTGCCCCACAACCTCGGACTGCCGTGCATCTCCACTCCCCAGGTCTTTCCTCGTCGCTGTCCTGTATCCAACTCCTCTCACTACTCTAACTAACCCCGCCTCCAGATTCCTGTTGCTAAGGGGAGGATCTCCCCTTGCTGGTCTGAAGCCAGGAAAGTGTTGCATGCTTGTATACCTGACTAGGGGACCCCTCCTTGCTTCCAGGCATGGCATCACCTCTTGTGAGGGAGGCAATGCCACTGTGGCAACCGGACCCCTGGGGTGCCACATCTGCAGATTAGATGGAGAGATTGGAGTACAGGGAAGCAGTGTGGCAGGACAGGTGAGGGGTGTGCCTAGGACATACGAGTATAATCATTTTTAATTTTTTTATCCAATTCTCGTCTGTCCATTTGTTATGCTTTGGAATCTGGAAAAACCTCAGAGTTTAATAATTGTGTTTTTGGGACACTTAATTTGAGCCAAATTTTATTTTGACCAAATCGAATCTGCTGGATGATTTGAGCAAATTTCGGGAGATTTGGTCATCTCTATTTACCAGGGAGGACACCCTTGGCCTTAGGATATAGATGTTGAAAGGTAAGCTGAAGTAGTCTACTTTCACTGATATTTTCATGCTCCATAATGAACAGCTCATAGCTTGTTCTCTAAAGTTCCATCTTTAAAGAACATCCATCCTTAAATGCAAGGTCTACAACCTTAGAGTTAGTTTATAATAAAAAGACAACGCTGTGACAAGATGGATGAAAAACTTTAAAACATTGCTGAAAATCAATTATTGAACAATGCATAGAACATGGCACAGTTATAAATTGCTGCTGATACCCAGGTGCTTTGAGAAACATAACGAGACGAGGAGCTAACAGTACCTGCAGATCCACACAATAATTATCATGAAGGATTATGGTGATAGGATCTGGAAGGCAGACCATAACATGTGGAAGATAATTTTTGCTTAAAAGTAATAGACTCAGTGGTCAGCTGGTTTCCCTGGACTGGGAGTATTAAAACCTAGGAAATAATGACTAAAGCCGCATTTAGGCAGATATTTCATTTAAATGAATGGCTGTATATGAAATACATAGAGCAGCGAAGAGAGAGGTCCAATGTAAGCAATGCCCAGTAAGGATGAGTGAGCACTAAAATGCTCGGGTACTCATTGCTCGGGTTAAGCAAATTGAAATGCTCTAGTGCTCGATCCGAGCAACGAGCCCAATGTAAGTCTATGGGAAACTCGAGCATCTTTCCCGCGCCCCCCCCCCAGCGGTCTTTAGAGGGCCTAAAAATTGCCCAAATCGATGGAAACAGTGCTCAAATGACATGGGAACAGCATTGGGAAGACACCTGGAAGCATCTCTGACTCCCAGGTCACTGCTGTCAACAATGTTGTCAGAGGTTTTACGCCACTTTTACGGACTCACAATAAAACATACAAAAACGAAACCAAAATGGATTTTCCTGGGAAAAATGTTAAGGAACATCCTTTCCAGGGTATTGACTTGTATATAAGGCAAAATAAATAACCAAAAACAAAAATGCTGCTCCACACCTTGGACTATGTTCACACGTAGTGTTTTTCATGCATTTTTGCACTTTTGCATTGCTTTCAACAGTGAAAAATGCATTCACCGGGAAATGTCATTTTGACATTTTACTACCTTATCTGGCCATGTGGTGTGTGAGACATCATCAGACACATTCATACAGTGCTGAAAAGACATGGGAACAGCATGTGGAAGACCACTGTAAGCATCTCTGACTCCCAGGGCACTGCCTAAAACTGTGGTCATCTCATCAGACGTGATCCTATATTACTGCGGTAATAATACAGACATTTTTGGCAACGTGACAAATCTTAAACTCTATTTAAAATGGGCAAGGTGTGTGTCAAGGGACGGGGAAGTGGATGTTATGGTGATGGCGATAGTGCACTCAAAGGCCGTGAGCAAGATGAAACTGTGCCTGCTGAGGGAGCACAACAAACACGCACATCATGTCGAACTACCTTCCTGTCCCAATTTCTAGGGGGCCGCGGAACACCACTCTTGAAGTCAGAGCAGTGTGAAAAGGTTGTTGGTTGGATAGCAGATAAAGCTTCCAGTCAGTTTGGCACCACCACCACCCTGTGTTCCACATGGTCCAGTCTCAGTAGATGTGAGTCTGGACCACAATATTATTATTACTTTATCGCCATTTATTCCAAGAGAGGAACAAGAGATACAAGAGGAACAAGAAAGGAGAGGACTCTGCCTGCGAGGGCTTACAGTCTACAAGGGATGGGTGAGGATACAGTAGGTGAGGATAGAGCTGGTCGAGCAGCGGTATGGTGGAGCGAGGGTTACTGCAGGTTGTAAGCATGTCGCAAGAGGTGGGTCTTCAGGTGCATTTTGAAGGTTTCAACAGTAGGCGAGAGTCAGAAATGGTGGGGTAGAGAGTTCCACAGAAGGGGGGATGCACGGGAGAAATCTTGTATGCAATTGTGGGAACAGGAGATAAGAGGGGAGTAGAGAAGGAGATCTTGTGAGGATCGTAGGTTGCGTGCAGGTAAGTACCGGGAGACTAGTTCACAGATATATGGAGGAGACAGGTTGTGGATGGCTTTGCCTGCCAAGGTTAGGGCTTTGAGCTTGAGTCTCTGGGCAATGTGGAGCCAGTGAAGGGATTGACAGAGAGGAGAGGCCAGGGAATAGCGAGGGGACAGGTGACAACAGGCAACAGAGTTTAGGATAGATTGGAGGAATGCAAGAGTGTTAGAAGAGCGGCCACAGAGCAGGAGGTTGCAGTCGTTGAGAAGGGAGATGATGAGGGCATGCACTAGTGTTTTTGTAGATTCATGGTTGAGGAATGCACAGATTCGGGAGATTTTTTTATTTGGAGTCGGCATCTTCCTCACCCTGATCCTCCTTCCTCCCACCATTCTGAGTGCCCTGAGACAACTGATCCCACAATTGGACACTCCGAAGAGCTGTTTTGTTCATCTTTCCATTTATAGATTCTGGCCTCTAGCTCGTTCCGCTCAAAGTGGAAAGAGCTTAGATATGTGGTTTGAAGGAGAGATTAGAGTCCAGGGTTACCCCAAGAGCTATTCACTTTTCCATCAATAGATTCGGACCTCTCGACCAGCCAGCTTAAAGCAAGGCAGCAGAAGATAGCATGTAGTGATTTGAGCAGCCATGGTCACCCAAAGGTGACAGTGGGAAAGTGCAATTACTGTCGCAAGAGGTGGATAATGATGAGACACAATGGACAGAAAGTCAGGAGGAGGACCACGGTGCAGAAGTGGAAGAAGAAGCGGCGGACGATGAAGCCACTGACCCAACCTGGCAAGGCAACATGCAGAGCGAGGACAGCAGCACACAGGGGGAGGGAGGCGTAGCACCACAAAAGGCAGTAACAAGCAGTGTGGTGGCCACAGAAACAAGGCGGGCAACTGCTCCCCGACACACCAACAAGAAGGAAGTTGCCAGTACAACTGTTAGGTCTTCCCGAGTCTGGTTCTTTTTTAAAGACTGTTCAGATAAACCCAAAAAGGCCATTTACAACATCTGCCAGGCCAGCATCAGCAAGAGCATCAAATCTACCTGCCTGACCACCACCAGCATGCTCAGGCACATGACAGCAAAGCACCAGACTAGCTGGGCTGAACACCAAGGTCCAGAAACAGTGTCTGCGGGTGACACCACTGCCTCTTCCACTGTTGTGCGTGCACACCAATCCCCTGTCCATGGCGCATGCGAAGATGCCTCCCGCCCTGCACCTGTCGTTGCAGACTTGCAACCATCACCGTCCACGTCCTTGTTCCTTTGCAGTGTTCAGTTGTCCCTACCATAGTCCTTGGAATGCAAGCGTAAGTATGCAGCCAACCACCCACTCACAGGCCGCAATACTAAACTGCCACATTTGTTGCCTTTTAGGCTCATGGAGGCGGAAGCTTTCCACAACCTCATGGCGGCAGCGGCCAGTGTCCATACTCGGTCCCCTGCCGCCCCTATTTCTCCCAGTATCGTCTCCGCCTTCCACAAGCGCGGGTCCCAGAACATTACCCGTGCCCTCCCCAGTGCACTTACTGGGAAGGACCGCCTAACCACAAACACGTGGACAAGTGAATGTGGCCAGGGATGGTACGGAGCCAGTCCACAGTAAAAAACAGCCATAGAGTGTCCTGGAACCTTTCCACATACTTTTCTTAGCCTGGGCTGCTTCTCCGCAGTGTTGGACAGGCCCACCAGAAAACCGGAGACTCCTCCTGTTGGCCCTGGCTTCTCCTTCAGGAGAGTTCATAGTGCCGAGGGGAGGTCGTGATGATGATAGAGGCCACCATCTCCTTAGCTTGCTGCTTGTACTTTTCTATGGGAATCAGCTTGACTTCAACCAGCCTGGAATATTTCCAGTGAACTATGGTACGACGCCATGGTATTAGCAGTGCCCCCAGTACCAGTAGTGAAGCCATCCACAATTTCCTTCTCAGGAATTTTATTTGGTAGGCTGAGTGGCTGCCCAAATATATTCGTTTCTTACAAAGGAGCTGAAGACACTGAGTGGCAGTAGGTGCAAGTTTCTCCAGCATGTTAGATATCAGAGGGAGAACAGAGAGGGCAGCACAGTGGCTCGCGAACCTTCCCACAGGGTTTTCTTAGCCAGGGTTGCTTCTCGGCAGGGTTGGTGGGCCCACCAGAGAATCCTCGGGTGGGCCCTGGCTTCTCCATCAGGAGAGTTCATGATAGCGCAAACTTTGCAGCTGCTATGGGCTCTTAAGCGGGAGAGAAACGTAGGCCCTCAGAATCAAATCCTCTGGTGGCCCCAAAGTTTTTCAGTCTGACACTACTTTTCGGTGAGAGTTGTATTTCACCACAGCCATATACTTTAGCTCAGTGAAAGGACTGGCATAGAGGGAAACCGTATCTACTCCTGCTGTCATTTCTGCACCACCAGGTGCCGCCCATTGTCACACACGACCATGCCTGGCTGTATGTTCAGCGGTGAGAGAAGCAGATCAGGCTGCTGTGTTACAGCTTTCAACAACTCTGCAGCGGTGGGCGGTTTGTCACCTAATCATTAAGCATATTATCTTCAGCACAGCCTGTTGCCGCTAGGCCAAGGCAGTGCTGCAGTGCTTTCAGCTTGTGACTGATGTAGTCATTTTGGAGATACAGGCCGAACAGGAGGAGGAGGAGGTGCAGGAGCTGAACAATGTGATTACATTGAGGTTACATTGGCGAGTCTGGTTTTTATACTAAAAAAATCCTACTGTGTTTTTATTTTATTTTTTTTACGTCTTTTCAAATGTGTATTGGAGTTCGTCTTAATTTTTGGCAGCCCTTGAAATTGCTGCATATACAGTAACAGTATAGGAGACACACTCCTTAATAATGGGAAGGACAATTCAAATAGATTCTATATTTTAGAATATTAACTGTTTTATCTGAAATTCTTTTATGGGTGAGGTATCGGAGTATGGATAGCGTATTACATCGATCCAGCCAGGTATTATTGCCTTATACTGCGTGCTGCTGGTGCTGCCCAAAAAAATGTAAAATCTATTCTATTCCCTATCGATAATGCTGTTAGATGCATTTACAATAGGGACAGGTGCTGCTAGGTGGTATCATCACCAGCTACAGATGAGTGTCGCATAAATGTCTTCCACAGTCCATAACTTTATTTATTTTTTTATTTCTTTGGCCTTATATACAAGTCATTACCCTGGAAAGAATGTTTCTTAACTTTTTTTCCATTTTAGCTTGTTTTTTGTATTTTTTTTTGTTAGTCCATAAAAGTGGCGTAATACTCTGACTCACAGATATGCTATTTGTCAGCAGCCAACTGTGAATAGATTTGAACCCACAACTGCAATACTTTAAATGGAGTGTAATATTTGAAATGCTCACAATAATTGCTGGATTATTGGGGCAGTCATATTATTATTATTATTATTCTTTATTCTTACAGCGCCATTTATTCCATGGCGCTTTACATGTGAAAAAGGGGTATAATACAAGAACAATTACATTAATCTTGAACACAATGTGACAGCGACGGGTACAGGAGGAGCGAGGACCCTGCCCGTGAGGGCTCACAATCTACAAGGGATGGGTGAGGATACAGTAGGTGAGGGTAGAGCTGGTCGTGCAGCGGTATGGTGGAGCGGTGGTTACTGCAGGTTGTAGGCTTGTCGGAAGAGGTGGGTCTTCAGGCTCCTTTTGAAGGTTTCCACGGTAGGCAAGAGTCTAAAACGTTGGGGTAGAGAGTTCCAGAGTAGGGGGGGAGCACGGGAGAAATCTTGTATGCGATTGTGGGAACAGGAGATAAGAGGGGAGTAGAGAAGGAGATCTTGTGAGGATCGGAGGTTGCGTGCGGGTATGTAACGGGAGACTAGGTCAGAGATATATGGAGGAGACAGGTTGTGAATGGCTTTGTATGTCATGGTTAGGGTTTTGAACTGGAGTCTCTGAGCAATGTGGAGCCAGTGAAGAGATTGACAGAGAGGAGAGGCTGGGGAATAGCGAGGGACAGGTTGATTTGTCGAGCAGCAGAGTTTAGGATAGATTGGAGGGGTGCGAGAGTGTTAGAGGGGAGAACACAGAGCAGGAGGTTGCAGTAGTTAAGGCGGGAGATGACGAGGCCGTGCACTAGTGCTTTTGCAGATTCATGGTTGAGGAAGGTGCGGATCCGGGAGATATTTTTGAGTTGGAGTCGGCAGCAAGTGGAAAGGGCTTGGATATGTGGTTTGAAGGAGAGTTGAGAGTCCAGGGTTACCCCAAGGCAGCGAGCTTGAGGGACTGGGGAGAGTGGGCAGCCATTGACGTTGATAGATAGGTCAGTTGGGGGGGGTTGAATGAGATGGCAGAAAGATGATGAATTCTGTTTTGTCCATGTTAAGTTTTAGAAATCTGGCAGAGAAGAAGGATGAAATAGCAGACAGACATTGTGGGATTTTGGTTAGTAAGGAGGTGATATCGGGTCCAGAGAGGTAGATCTGTGTGTCATCAGCATAGAGGTGATAATGAAAGCCGTGAGACTCTATGAGCTGTCCCAGGCCGAAGGTGTAGATGGAGAAGAGCAGCGGTCCTAGAACTGAACCTTGGGGGACACCGACAGATAGGGGACGAGATGAGGAGGTGGTGTGTGAGTGGGAGACACTGAATGTCCGGTCTGTTAGGTATGAGGAGATCCAAGATAGGGCCAATTCTGTGATGCTGATAGATGAGAGAGTCTGTAGTAAGAGGGAATGTTCCACTGTGTCAAAGGCAGATGACAGGTCTAGGAGGAGGAGGACAGAGTAGTGTCGCTTAGATTTGGCGGTTAGTAGGTCGTTGGTGACTTTAGTCAGTGCAGTTTCAGTAGAATGGTGCGGTCGGAAACCAGATTGTAGGCGGTCAAAGAGGGAGCAGGAGGAGAGGTGGGAGGACAGTTCAGAATGGACATGTTGTTCCTGTAGTTTTGAGGCATAGGGGAGAAGTGATATGGGGCGATAGCTAGACACAGAGGATGGGTCAAGAGAGGGCTTTTTGAGGATGGGTGTGATTGAGGCATGTTTGAAGCATGAGGGGAAGATACCAGTTGTTAGTAGTGTTGAGCATTCCGATACTGTAATATCGGGTATCGGCCGATATTCGCGGTATCGGAGTTCCGATACTGAGTTCCGATACTTTTAGAATATCGGATACCGGAATCGGAAGTTCCCATAATGCCTGCGCTCTGCAATGTCTCTGAAGGATGACAAGCTGGATGGCAGTGCTCAGCTGCGATCCAGCCTGTCATCAGAATGCCATCCCAGCGTGAGAGAATTCTCCTGATTGTTTAAAAGCCGGCGGGCGGTAAAAAGCCGTCGGCTTTTAAACAATCACACAGCCCCATACTGCCTCCCCGCAGCCTCCCACCCTGATCCTCCGCTCCCCTTGCCACCTCCCATCCCGATCATAAGTTAGGACCGTGCGGGGAGCGCAGCACCAAGGAGCGGGGAGCGAAGGACCCGGGCGGGGAAGCCGGCAGTGAAAAGACTTCACCGCGGGCTTTCCCGTTCTGTGCTGCGCTTTCCCGCCGGTTATTTCAAATGAACAGCTGAGGTATCAGGTGATGCCGATCAGCTGTTGATTTGAAGTAGCCGCGGTGCCCTCAGAGGGTTCATGTGATTTCATGCTTGACTGCATTGCATGAACTCACATGAACTTTCCCACGGCCGCACAGGTCAGCCTCACCTCCCAGACCATCAGACCCGTCATGATTAGTGTGTGCGCGGTGTCTGTGCGATGTCTGCGGGTGTGTGCGGGTGTGTGCGGGTGTGTGCGCGATGTCTGCAGGTTTCTGCGTGCAGGCAGACATAGGCCGATGTGACACTACTACTCCCATCGGCCTATGTCTGTCCCCCGTCCACTCGTGCCAGCAGGATCAGCTCGATGGGAGCAGTAGTTCCCATCAGCCTGATCCTGCTATTTAAACTGCCCCATATGTTATTTTTGCCCCTATACATCTTTCATTTTTTTAGGCCCCCATATATATTTTTTTGTTTTTGGTCCTTAATAAATTTTAAATACATTTCATTGGTGGCCAGTGGTTACCTAAAATAAATTAGTTTATACATTACCTGTACCCACCGATCGCCACCTAAAATAAAGTAAAAAATAAAAAACTACACCTATACTCACCTAGACACCTAATTCCCCGAAGCCATCGATCTCCTGTAATAAAATATCAAATAATAAACCACAACCTTATCCTTACCCCTCCGTAGTAGTCCACGAGTGTCCCACGAAGATCTCCAGTTTAGAGCAGCCACATAAAATGTGACCGCTCTGAACCGCTGCCGCCGCTAGAATGACAGGGCCGTAAAGCAGCCCCGTCATTGCATAAGCGGGTTCGCCGGAGTTCAGGCAGCGCTGCTCCAGTTAGCTCCTTTACGGCCCTGCTGTACCGTGAGAAATTCCCATGGTAGAGCAGTGTCGTAAAGGAGGTCTCCGGAGCAGCGTTGCCTGAATGCACTCCGGTGACCTCAGTCAGGGGCTCACGCTGCCGGGAGCGGACGTGTTCCCGGCAGTGTGAGCTTACAGCAGCCATGCACAGCCGTCACCATCTCCAGATATGACAGCTGTGCATGGGAGATCAGCGCAGGAACGTGGACAGGTAACTATTTTTTTTTAGTAAACTAAGAATTAAATAAAATGGTGTGTTTTATTTCAAATAAATAATTTTTTTCTGGGTGTAGTGTGTGTTTTTTCTTTTTAACACTTTGTAGGTTAATAATGGGGGTGTCTTATAGACGCCCATCATTACTAACCTGGGCTTCATGGCAGCTGGCGCTGACATGAACCCCACCACTATTACCCCCTGCCACCACACCAGGGCAGCGTGGAAGAGCGAGGCTAAGCGCCAGAATTGGCGCATCCTATGGATGCGCCATTTCTGGGGTGGCTAAGGCTGGTGTTTCTAGCCTGGGAGGGGGCCAATATTCATGGCTCCCTTCCTGGGCTATTAATATCAGCCCCCAGCTGTCTGCCTAGCCTTTGCTAGCTATTAAAATAGGGGGGACCCCACATCATTTTTTTGGTGGGTCTCCCATTTTAATAGCTAGTAAAGGCTAGGTATTCAGCTGGGGGCTGGTATTAGTAGCCTGGGAAGCTCCGTGGGTATTACCCCCTTCCCAGGCTTCAAACATCTGCCCCAGCCGTCTGCTTAACCTCCGCTAGAGACTAAAATTATGGGGGATCCCATGCCAAATTTTTTTTTAATAAATCCTTTATTTTAACACTAAATGACACTTGAGGGGTTAATAAAGATGCAGTCCCTAAATTATTATTTATTTTTTACTTAATTTTTCCAAAAAATTTTGACGTGGCTTTGCCATATTTTTGTATGCCAGCCAGGTACAGCATCCAGGAACGGGCTGCCCCCAACTCCCAGCTGCCTATTTGTACCTGGCCGGACACAACAATATAGTGAAGCCCTTTTTTTTTTTTTATTATTTCATGAATTTCATGAAATAATTAAAAAAAAATTGACGTGGGGCTTCGCACTATATTTGTGTCCAGCCAGGTACAGCAGTCAGGAACGGGCTGCCCCCAACCACCAGCTGCCTATTTGTACCTGGCTGGACACAACAATATAGGGAAGCCCTTTTTTTCTTAATTATTTCATGAATTTCATGAAATAATTAAAAAAAAAAAATACGTGGGGCTTTGCCCTATTTTTGTGTCCAGCCAGGTACAACTAGGCAGCCGGGGGCTGGAATCTGCAGCGCAGGGAGGCCCAAGCTTTCTGGGCCCCACCCTCTGCAAATTGCAGTCCGCAGCCACCCCGGAAAATGGCGCGTTCATAGAAGCGCCATCTTCTGGCGCTGTACCCAACTCATCCAGATCCCTGGTGCGGTGGCTCACTGGGTAATAAAGGGGTTAGGGCCAGCTTGGCACTATCAGCTGGCCCTAAGCCCGAAATTCATGGGGTCACGCCAATATTAGACATGACCGCCATGAATTTCTAGTAAAACATTTAAAAAAAACACAACACCCAGAATAAAGTCCTTTAATTGAAATAAACACACAATTCTTTATTGTTCTAAATTAAACCATACTTACCATCACGCCCATTCCAGCTGAAGCCAACGATCTCCTGCAATAAAAGTAAAATAATAGACCAACATCATCCTTACCTTTCGATGGTTCCCAGGACAGCTCCAGCAATGCTACATCGAGATGACAGGCTGGATCGCAGCAGAAAGCTGCCATCCAGCCTGTCATCCCGCAGACACTGAGAGTCTCTCAGGCTCACCGCATGCGCAGGAGAATTCTCCCACGCTGTCAGTGACGTGCATGAGGTGAGCTGAGTTCATTGTCGGCTCATCTTTATGCCGTCACAGCCAGACACTGAGGAGCGCAAGCATGCCTGCGCTTCTCAGTATCTGCGGCATGGCAAGCTGGATGGCAGCTTTCTGCTGCGATTCAGCCTGTCATCTCAATGTAGTAGAGCTGGAGCTGTCCTGGGAACCATGGAAAGGTAACGATGAGGTTGCTTTATTCTTTTACTTTTATTGCAGGAGATCGTTGGCTTCAGCTGGAATGGGCGTGATGGTAAGTATGGTTTAATTTAGAACAATAAAGAATTGTGTCTTTATTTCAATTAAAGGACTTTATTCTTAGTGTTTGTGTTTTTTTAACTTTCACTATGGGGTTAATAATGGGGGTGTCTTATAGACGCCTCTCCATTACTAACCTGGGCTTGATGTCAGCTGGCATTATAAGCTGACATCAACCCCAGCCCTATTACCCCACTGCCACCGCTACAGGGCAGTGGGAAGAGCGAGGCTAAGTGTCAGAATTGGCGCATCCTATGGATGCGCCATTTCTGAGGCGGCTGATGACTGGTGTTTCTAGCCTGAGAGGGGGCCAATATTCATGGCACCCTTCCTGGGCTATTAATATCAGCCCCCAGCTGTCTGCCTACCCTTTGCTAGCTATTAAAGTAGGGGGAACCCCACGTCATTTTTTTGGGGGGGTCCCCCATTTTAATAGCTAGTAAAGGCTAGGTATTCAGCTGGGGGCTGATATTAGTAGCCTGGGAAGCTCCGTGGGTATTACCCCCTTCCCAGGCTTCAAACATCTGCACCAGCCATCTGCTTAACCTCCGCTAGAGCCTAAAATTACGGAGAACCCCACGCCAATTTTTTTTTTAATAAATCCTTTATTTTAACACTAAATGACAAGTACAGTAATCAACACTGTCACTGTACTTATTATGTATGTGACTGACATGTTTCTATCTATCTAATCTATGTGTGATGCTCTATTCTTTCTGTTGTAAATTGTCGGGTACTGATGCTGAATTGCCGGCCGGCTTTTTTAAAGAGACGGTGCATGAAAACACTAATATTTTTTTAAATAAATCCTTTACACTAAATAACAATCACAGTAAGCAACACTGTCACTGTACTTCTTATATATGTGACTGACATGTTTCTATGTATCTAATCTATGTGTGAAGCTCTATTCTTTCTGTTCTAAATTGTCGGGTACCGGTGTATGCCGCTGCTAAATTGCCGGCTTTTCATGTTTCACTGTGAGCACTGTTCCCATCGATTTGGGCAACCACCTCACCCAATACATTCTACATTATTATTAGTTGTTTTCCTTCATGTAGAATTAGCCTACAAGGAAAGAAAGGGTTTATTTTCATTCCGATATTTGTGTCCTATTGACTTGCATTGGTTTCCGGTATCTGAATCGGCGATATCCGATACTTTTTGGGTATCGGCCCGATCCAATCCGATCCGATATTTCCTGATATCGGAAGGTATCGCTCAACACTAGTTGTTAGTGACAGGTTGAAGAGGTGGGCTAGGGCTGGGATGAAGATAGTGGCAAGGTTTGGGATGAGGTGGGACGGGATTGGGTCAAGTTTACAGGTGGTGAGGTGTGATTTGGAGAGTAAGGAGGAAAGTTGATCTTCAGAAATGGCGGAGAATGTGGTTTTGGAGGAGGAGGGTTGAGTAGGTGTGGGGAGGGGCTGTGGGGGCTTTAGGCAAAAACTTTGTCGTATGGTGTCAATCTTCTGCTTGAAGAATGAGGCAAAGTCTTCGGCTGAAATAAGAGGAGAGGGAGGAGGCACTGGGGGACGGAGGAGAGAATTGAAGGTGTTTGGGGTTGTGAGACAGGGAGGATATGAGAGATGTGAAGTATGTTTGTTTTGCTGCAGTGATTGTGGACTTGAAGGTAGTGAGGGACTGTTTGAATGCGATGAAGTGCTCATGGGAGTGGGATCTTTTCCATCTACGCTCAGCAATCCTGAAGGCCCGTCTCAGTTCTTTAGTTAGGCTGGTGTGCCAGGGTTGTCTGTTGATTGTACAAGCCTTGGTATGTGTGAGGGGGGCGACCGAATCGAGAGCTGCAGCTGCTGTGGTGTTATATAAAGTTGCAGCAACATCTGCATCATGTATGGAACTAATGTCTGTAAGAGGGAGGAGGGATTCAGAGAGTGAGTGTAGGTCAAGGTGTTTGAGATTTCTGCGAGGGTATGCAAGTTTGTGGAGTGGGGATTGTTGCCCTGGGGAGGAGAGAGAAGAGAATGTGAGTAGGTTGTGGTCAGAAAGAGGGAGAGGTGAGTTAGAGAGGTTAGATAGGGAACAGAGGCGGGTGAAGATGAGGTCCAGCGTGTGGCCATCTTTGTGGGTGGGTGTGGAAGACCACTGAGTAAGACCAAAGGAGGAAGTGAGGGATAGAAGCTCAGAGGCAGCTGAGAGGGAAGTGTCAATGGGGATGTTAAAGTCACCCATGAGGATAGTGGGGATGTCAACGGAGAGGAAATTAAGTAGCCAAGTGGTGAAGTGGTCAAAGAAAGTGGTGGTTGATCCTGGGGGGCGGTAGATGACAGCCAGTTGGAGGTTGGATGGGGAGTAGATGCGCAAGCAGTGCACTTCAAAAGAGGGGAGAGTAATTGAGGGCGGCAGTGGGATATGGGTGAAGGAGCAGTTTTCTGAGAGGAGGAAACCTATTCCTCCACTGTGGTTGCCGATGGGGCAGGGGGTATGGGAGAGGTGGAATCCGCCATACGAAAGAGCAGCAGGAGAGGCTGTGTCGGAGGCGGTGAGCCAGGTTTCAGTGATGCCGAGGAAGGAAAGCTTGTTAGTGATGAAGAGATCGTGAATGTAGGAAAGTTTGTTGCAGACTGAGCAAGCATTCCATAGAGCTCCTATTAGTGGGACTGGGGAAGCGGGGGCTGGGCGGATGGGTATAACGTTAGAAGGGTTACGAGAGTTTGGGATAGATTGTGGGTAGGAGGTGGAAGTGAGTGTAGGGATGTGGTGAGGAGTACAGGGATGTGGAGAGATGTCGCCGGCAGTAAGGAGGAGCAGGGGAAGCGTTAGTAGGTGGGAGCAGGAGAGGGCATGAGGTGGCTGTCTGTGTTTGGAGGCAAAGGATTGTATGTTGAGGAATAGCTCTGAGGAGGAGGTGAGATGGGTGGGGAGAATGGAGGGAGAGATGAAGAGTTCATTACTAGGTGTAGGGATTAGGGGTGGTTGTAAGAAGTGAAGGATTAAGGGGGTGAGAGTGAAAACAAAGACAAACATTGTTTACTGTGACTTAGTATCCAGTTACCTTCAGTTCCGTTCAGGTTCAATTCAGCATTAATTCAAATTTCAGACACTTCAGCTAATGGACACTTAAGGTGATGGACACAGACTAAAGTCTGACACAGACTCCTGGCCCACAATATATTTGTAACAGAATGCATTCAGCTGTGAACCAGCAGAGAGTGGTCTGTGCTCATCTTGATGAGCTGATTAGATTGAACCAGATGCTGGATACTCAAAGACTGAGTAAAAAAGGTCATAAATGAAAGTGGGGGGTAGCTTGTGTAAGTTGGGTGACGTACCATCAGAAAGTAGGAACAGAACGGTATTGAGAAGACGGCATGGAAGTCAGCATGGGAAAGTTGGGTGACGTACCATTAGAAAGTAGGAACAGAACGGTATAGAGAAGACGGCATGGAAGTCAGCATGGGAAAGTTGGATGACGTACCTGTAAGAGGAATGGATAAACAGATGCTGATTAGAGTGCGGTGATGGCAGGTAAGGTACAGTCTGCATGCATCATATTATTCAGGATTAATTCAAATTTCAGACACTTCAGCTAATGGACACTTAAGGTGATGGACACAGACTAAAAGTCACATGGGATAACGTCTGATGGCCACGGTTTCAGGCAGTCGCCTAATAGTATGGTATTTGTCAGCGACCAAGTGTCAGTTGGTTAAACAAAATAAAGGTGGCTGACTTTAAATGTAGTGGAATATTTGGCACGCTCCACAAAATTTCTGCATTATTATGGCAGTCATATGGATCACGTGCGTCTGATCATTGAAAAAATTTCCTCTGCTTGCACAATACCGTAATATGAATTAAAAATCTAGTTGTATTCTGTGAACATGCAAATGGAGCTGTAAAATGGTGTACACTGACACACTGCAACAATCTATAAATGGAGGACAATATTTTCCACGTTCACTAGAAATGACTTGAACCGCAGTTATATGTGATACGTGTGATGTAGAACCACGGTTTTAAATTGCAGGCCTGTAGTTTACTATAGTATTCTTCACAGCGACCTTGCGTGAGTAGCTTGACCGACACACTGCAACAAAATGGAAATGGAAGCCAGAAATGGCTGATTTTGGAAAGCAGTTATATGTGAGATAGGTCTGGCAGAGAACCACGGTTTTAAATAGCAGGCCTGTAGTTTATTAATACTATTCTTCACAGAGACCTAGCGTGAATAGCTTGACCGACACACTGCAATGAAATGGAAGACAGAAATGGCTGATTTTGGAACACTGCTATATGTGATATGTCTGACAGAGAACCACGGTTTTAAATAGCATGCCTGTAGATTACTAATACTATTCTTCACAGAGAAAAGAGAAAAGGCCAAATGTTCAATGCTAGACAGACCATAGTACCTAGACCCAGTGTCAGGCACCAAGTCCGTATTGCCTACTCCAATGGATACATATAAAGATAGGAGGACACTTGAATATTATGGCAAAGAATGAATATAATTTTATTTGAATACAAAATTCCAAGTTTAAAAAGACATGTAAAAATAGCAATGGCAAGGGGGTAAGGTGAAAAGTGCCAAAGGCTGGGGAATACCGAAGGGGGGGCGGGCAGTATAAAGTGATCAATATATATATATAATCAATGTAGACTCAGGTGAGTCATTGTTAATGTATACAACATAGAGCAAATAGCATATAATAGGAGTAACAGTTGATGAAATATGGCATACAGGGAGACCTTAAAATAATTCACTATCTGTATATGAGTACCCTGATGCTGAGAAAAGGGAGGTAAAAGTAAGGACAATGAACCCTATAGCACATAAATACATTGACTCACCACAAGAAAGCAAAGTGAAAAGAGCCCACGACCCCAACAGGGAGTCCCCAGCTGTGCAACGGGTAGGAACGTGCCCCGACGAGCGTTTTGGCGATCTTTTTCAAGAGGCGCTAATACACGCACCTCCAGGACCTCTAGAAATACCTCCCCATCAGGTCACATGATCTGCAGGAGGGAGGAAGCTGATTGGGCTGACGCGGCACGTGTGCCCGGAGCCACGCCCCCCACTGCGCGCGCCGCAGCCGTCAAGTCCAAGGCACGCGCCCGGGCGCGCGCTGCAGACACGCCCCCGGAGGCGCACCAGGTACATAAAGACTGCCCAGCGCGAACGCAGGCATGTCAGGCACCGGGACACACGCGCACCACCCAAACAGCATAAGGACTCCCATAGGAGGGAGAAAAATGGGAGGGTAAGCATACCTCCTGTCAGTCCCAGGATATATAAAGGTACACAAGAGACATAAGGCATGTATCTAATCCTTAACAGGAGAGTAAAGTGACCCTCCATCTCAACTGTAAGAAAACCACTTGCATCCATAACGTAGTAGTTAATAAATACAATTTGTGTAAGGACAATTTTTAAGGTGCAAATGGTGTTCAAGCAAATTTCTTCACATGAGAAGAGATGGCAACAATATCTTCAGAAATTCTCCACTCAAATTGAAGGGAGTCCTTATTGTAAAGATGGTCCATAGGGATGATGCAAAGCTTGACAGGGACATAAGATTAAATCTGAGAATGTGCAAGAGAGAAAAAGTATTAAAAATTAAAACCAAGGAAAGAATAAAATCAAGCTAAAGGCCCAGAAGCACAGACTAGAGGATCAAAAAGCTGAGGGAGAGCACCAAAGACCAAAGGGCATCCCATCACAAGAAGGACGAGAAAGTCAGGCTTTCATTGAGGCCACGCGGGGCCAGGGTGTCGAGAACCGTAATCCATCTGGCCTCATTCTGCGCAAGGCAGAGTTTAGAATTACCCCCCCGAGAACCAAGATGTACCACATCAATGCCATGCACCATAAGGGTGCATGGGTCGCAGCCATGGGCTGCTTTGAAGTGTCGAGGTAGAGACCTAGTGTGAATAGCTTGACCCACACACTGTAATAAAATGGAAAATGAGGCCAATATTTTCCACGTTCAGTTCAAATTTCTGGATTTTTATCTCTGTAATATGGAAAAGATCTGGCTGTATTCTGCAGTGCTAACAAGTAAATGGAGCAGAAAAATTGTGTACTCTGGATTGCTTTTTAAGCAATAACCAGGATTAAGATAAAAAAAAAATTTGCCCTGGCCTCTGATACCTGGGGCTATGTCTACAAATATTTGTCAATGCAGGATCAGTTAGAAGTTGAATATGCAATGGACCCCCTTGTGCTGTATCATGCACTGCAGTCTGTCACATACCCTGCCTGCATTGGTTTTTAAGCAAATAACCAGGATTAAAATAAAAAAAAAAATTGTCCTGGCCCCTGATACCTGGGGCTATGTCTACAAATATCTGTAAGAACAGCAGCAGCAGACAAAACGTTTAATGGACCTTCTTGTGCTGTATCATACACTGCAGTCTGCCTCTTACACTGCCTGCCTAACTCCTGCTATCACAACTGAATATATGCAGCTGGATTAGTCCTCAGGAGGACTGTTAGTACAGATGCATATACACTACCGTTCAAAAGTTTGGGGTCATTTAGAAATTTCATTATTTTTGAAAGAAAAGCACATTTTTTTCAATGAAGCTAACATTAATTAAATCAGAAATACACTCTATACATTGTTAATGTGGTAAATGACTATTCTAGCTGCAAACGTCTTGTTTTTATTGCAATATCTAAATAGGTGTATAGAGGCCCATTTCCAACAACCACCACCCCAGTGTTTAATGGTACATTGTGTTTGCTAACTGTGTAAGAAGGATAATGGATGTTTAGAAAACCCTAGAAAACCCTTGCACAAGTATGTTAGCCCAGCTGAAAAAGGTTTGTCTGATTTGAGAAGCTATAAAATTGACCTTCCTTTGAGCTAGTTGAGAATCTGGAGCATTACATTTGTTCGTTCTATGAAACTCTCAAAATGGCTAGAAAAAGAGAACTTTCATGTGAAACTCGACTGTCTATTCTTGTCCTTAGAAATGAAGGCTATTCCATGCGAGACATTTCCAAGAAACTGAAAATTTCCTATAACGGTGTGTACTACTCCCTTCAGAGGAGAGAACAAACAGGCTCTAACCAGAGTAGAAAGAGAAGTGGGAGGCCCCGCTGCACAACTGAGCAACAAGACAAGTACATTAGAGTCTCTTGTTTGAGAAAACAAGGAAAAGAACACAGATATTGGACAGAGGAAGATTGGAAAAAAGTTTTATGGACAGACAAATCAAAGTTTGAAGTGTTTGGATCTCACAGAAGAACATTTGTGAGACGAAGAACAACTGAAAAGATGCTGGAAGGGTGCCTGACGCCATCTATCAAGCATGGTGGAGGTAATGTGATGGTCTGGGGTTGCTTTGGTGCTGGTAAAGTGGGAGATTTGTACAAGATAAATTTTGAATAAGGAAGGCTATCACTCCATTTTGCAACGCCATGCCATACCCTGTGGACAACACTTGATTGGAGCCAATTTCATACTGCAACAGGACAATGACCCAAAGCACACCTCCAAATTATGCATGAACTATTTAGGGAAGAAGCAGGCAGCTGGTTTTCTATCTGTAATGGAGTGGCCAGCGCAGTCACCAGATCTCAACCCCATTGAGCTGCTGTGGGAGCATCTTGACCGTATGGTATGCAAAAAGTGCCCATCAAGCCAATCCAACTTGTAGGAGGGGCTTTCGGAAGCATAGGGTGAAATTCCTCAAGATTACCTCAGCAAATTAACAGCTAGAATGCCAAAGGTCTGCAATGCTGTAATTGCTGCAAAGCAAGAATTCTTTAACAAAAGCAAAATTTGAAGGAGAAAATTATTCTTTCAAAAAGAAATCATTATTTCTAACCTTGTCAATGTCTGGACTATATTTTCTAATCATTTTGCAACTCATTTGATAAATAAAAGTATGAGTTTTCATAGAAAACACAAAATTGTCTGGGTGACTCCAAACTTTTGAACGGTAGTGTATATATATGTTGTGGAATACCTATACTAACTATAAACAAGCAAATCTCGACTTGACTGAGCAGCATCTCTCCCTACTCTGCCTGTTTTCGGGGTAGAATGTGATGAGCATAGAGGCGCCAGGTATTATATAGACCCGATGACGCTGTGCGGCCAGCCAATCGCTGTAATGCCCACAACCAACATGGCTACCGCATTACAGTGCGTTACAAGCAATCCCTTCATGTTCATTGGCTCTCTAAAGAGCACCAAACATGCAGGGCGGGGACCCGAGTTCCCACCCGAGCAACCCCGAAATACTCGCAGAGCGCCGAGCTTGTCGAGCACCGTGATGCTCGGGAGAGTACTCAGTAGTGGCGAGCACGTTTGCTCATCACTAATTCCCAGTAGTGAATGAGAGGAAAAAGGGAATATGAATTATAAATAAGAATGCTGGAAAATGGGCCATGTAACAGTGGTCAATTATTAAATAAATTATCATAATAAATGTAAAGGAACAAGGATGATGAAGTCAGTGCACCATACAAGTGCAACATAGAAATATACAGCTATGAAGAAGTATACAGCTATGAATTATACCAGAATTTAATATGATGTATAGAGACTGCACCTTGTCATCTAAAACCATCGCACTCTAATCAACATGTCTGTTTATCCATTCCTCCTACAGGTACGTCACTCAGCTCTTCCCATGCTGTGATTCTCTCTACCTCTGCTGGCTGTACTCACTTGTACTTCACTCAGCTCTTCCCATGCTGTGATTCTCTCTACCTCTGATGGCTGTACTCACTTGGTACATCACTCAGCTCTTCCCATGCTGTGATTCTCTCTACCTCTGCTGACTGTACTCACTTGGTATGTCTTTCACCTAATCACTGCTCTACCCCCACTTTTATTTATGACCTCGTTTACTCTGCATTTGAATATCCTACATCTGGCTCAGTCTTAATTATTTGATAAAGATGAGCAGAGGCCTCTCCCCTCTATTTCACACCTGAATGCATTTTGTAACAAATATATTGTGAACACTACCTCTGCAAGGCGTCAGTCTGCTCAGTGTACCTTACAATTGCACCATAGAAGTCTACAGCTATGAAGAAGTATACAGCTATGAATTATATCAGAATTTAACCAGAAGAACACTGAAGGTAACTGGCTACTTAGTCACAGTAAACAATGTTTCTGTTGGTTTTCACTCTCACCCCTATAGTCGTTCACTTCTTACTAATCCCCTAATCCCTACACCTAGAAATAAACTGGTTATCTCTCCCTCCATCCTCCCCATTCATCTCACTGCCTCATCAGAATTGTTCCTCAACATACAATTCTTTGTCTCCAAACACAGACAGCCACCTCATGCCCTCTACTGCGCCCACCTACTAACACTTTCTCTGCTCCTTCTCACTGCCAGCGATATCTCTCCAAATCCTGGTCCTCGTCAACACACCCCCATAGTCACTTCTACCTCTCATCCACAATCTTTCACAAATTTCTGCAACCTTTCTAACCTTATACCCATCTGCCCAGCCCCCACTTCCCCAGTGCCTCTAACAGGAGCTCTATGGAATTCTTGCTCTGTCTGCAACAAACTTTCCTACATTTATGATCTTTTCATTACTAACAAACTTTCCTTCCTTGCCATCACCAAAATCTAGCTTACCCACTTTGACACAGCCTCTCCAGCTACACTTTCGTATGGTGGATTCCACCTTTCCCACACACCCTATCCCAGTGGCAAGCATGGTGGAGGAGTTAATTTAATTTCCTTTCCCCACTATCATCATGGGTGACTTCAACATCCCCATTGACACTTCCCTCTCAGCTGTCTCTTAGCTTCTAACACTTACTTCCTCCTTCAGCCTTGCTCAATGGTCTTCCGCAGCCACTCACAAAGATGGCCACACACTGGACCTCATCTTCACCCGCCTCTGTTCCCTATCTAACCTCTCTATCTCACCTCTCCCTCTTTCTGACCACGACCTACTTACATTCTCTTCCCTCCTCTCTCCAGGTCCACAATCCCCAGTCCATAAACTTGCACACCCCCGCAGAAATCTCAAACAACTTGACCTACATTCACTTTCTGAATCTCTTCTCCATCTTACAGACATAAATTCCTTATATGACGCAGATGCTGCCGCCGCTTTATATGACACCACAACAGCTGCAGCTCTTGAATCGGTTGCCCCCTCACGCATACCAAAGCTCGCACAATCAACAGGCAACCCTGGCACACCAGCTTGACTAAAAAACTGAGACAGGCTTCCAGGGTTGCTGAGCAGAGATGGAAAAGGTCCCACTCCAATGAGCACTTCAACACATTCAAACAGTCCCTCACTACTTTCAAGTTCACACTCACTGCAGCAAAACAAACCTACTTCTCATCTCTCATATCCTCCCTAAACAGCTATTCAGTACTTTCAAATCTCTCCTCCATCCCCCAGCGCCTCCTACCTCTCCTCTAATCTCAGCTGAAGACTTAGCCTTATTCTTCAAGCAGAAGATTGTCAACATAAGGCAAAGATTTTGTCTAAAGTCCCCACAGCCCCATAACTACTCAACTGTCCTCCAAAACTAGCTTCTCCACCATCACGGAAGATCAACTTTCCTCTTTACTCTCCAACTCACATCTCACCACCAGTGAATTTGACCCAATCCCTTCCCACCTCAGTCCAAACCTTACCATAGTCTTCATCCCAACCTTAACCCACCTCTTCAACCAGTCACTAACAGCTGGTGTCTTACCCTCATGCTTCAAACATGCCTCGATCACACCCATCCTCAAAAATCCCTCCCTTGAACCATCCTCTGTGTCTAGCTGTTGCCCCATATCACTTCTCCCCTATGCCTCAAAACTACTGGAACAAAACTTCCATTTTGAACTGTCCTCCCACCTCTCCTCCTGCTCCCTCTTTGACCACTTACAATCTGGCTTCCGAACGCACCATTCCACTGAAACTACCCTGACTAAAGTCAACACTGACCTACTAACCGCCAAATCCAAGTGAAACTACTGTGTCCTCCTCCTCGTGGACCTGTCATCTGCCTTCAACACAGTAGACCTCTCCCTCATACTATATCTCTCTCATCTCTTGGCATCACAGACTTGGCCCTATCTTGGATCTCCTCATACCTAACAGATCGGACATTCAGCGTCTTCCTCTCACATACCACCTCCTCATCTCGCCCCTATCTGTCGATGTTCCCTAAGGTTCAGTTCTACGACCCCTGCTCTTCTCCATCTACACCTTCAGCCTGGAACAGCTCATAGAGTCTCACGGCTTTCAATATCACCTCTATGCTGATGACACACAGATCTATCTCTCTGGACCTGATATCACCTCCTTACTAACCAGAATCCCACAATGTCTGTCTACTATTTCATCCTTCTTATTTGCTAGATTTCTAAAACTTAACATGGATAAAACTGAATTCTTCATCTTTCCACCATCTCATTCTACCCCACCAACTGACCTATCCATCAAAGTCAATGACTGCCTACTCTCCCCAGTCCCTTAAGCTCGTTGCCTCAGGGTAACCCTTGACTCTGAACTCTCCTTCAAACCTCATATCCAAGCCCTTTCCACTTCCGGCCGACTCCAAGTCAAAAATATCTCCCGGATCCGCACATTCCTCAAATGTGAATCTGCAAAAACACTAGTGCATGCCCTAATCATCTCCCGCCTTAACTACTGCAACCTCCTGCTCTCTGGCCTCCATTCTAACACTCTCGCATCCCTCCAATATATCCTAAACGCTGCTGCCCGACTAATCCACCTGTCATCCAACTATTCCCCAGCCTCTCCCCTCTGTCAATCCCTTCACTGGCTCTCCATTGCTCAGAGACTCAAGTTCAAAACCCTAACCTTGGCATGCAAAGCCATCCACAACCTGTCTCCTCCATATATCTGTGACCTGGTCTCCCGGTACTTACCTGCATGCAACCTCCGATCCTCACAAGATCTCCTTTTCTACTCCCCTCTTATCTCCTGTTCCCACAATCGCATACAAGATTTTTCCCGTGTATCCCCCCTTCTGTGGAACTCTCTACCCTACCATTTCTGACTCTTGTCTACTGTTGAAACCTTCAAAACGCACCTGAAGACCCACCTCTTGCGACATGCTTACAACCTGCAGTAACCCTCGCTCCACCATACCGCTGCTCGACCAGTTCTATCCTCACCTACTGTATCCTCACCCAGTGAGATAAGCTGCTGCCAGAGGTGTGGGTCTCTTGTAGAAAATACAGGATCGAGAAAGGAGGAATTGGGATATATAGTTGCTGAATGAACCATCAATCGACTGACAGCTATCTATAGTGTATGGGGTCCCTTACCGTGAAGAGGCATTTCTGATAGAATAAAAGGGCCTGATTCATCAAGACAGGCATTCTTCACACTGGCCCTGATGTGCTGGAGACAGATGCTCCTGATTCATGAAGAGGCATAAGCGTCGGACGAGTGGCGTGCACCTCTGTGTGCTTCTTGACAAAAATCCTGCTCCAGTGCCGGCTGGAGTAAGAATTATGGCTTAACAAACATCGCTGCTCATTATAAATGTAACGAGCGGCAGTCATTATGCCCCATCCTGCCCCAGCTCCGTCTTCTATGTCAAAATTGGTCAAAAATGGCGTGAGAACACTAAAAGTTGAGTTGCACCAAAATTATGTGACTTTTCAAAGCTTTTTATATCAGAATACTGGTGCAAAATTTTTAATGAATCGGCCCGATTGTATTTATCATCAGCCAGAAAACTCATAAGATTGCTCCGATTTAGAAAAACTGCTCACAATTCCAACCCTCAGTAGATATTTTCGTGATTTCACTCTGATGGTGGGAATTGAGAGTTAAAGTAAAAGTGATAAGTCTGCAGTCACTCTGTGTGACTGCAGACTTAGGAATCCCCCCCCAGCGCAGACACTGTGCGCTGCGGGGATTCACCGGTATGAGACCCGGGACCGGAGACTATGTATACCTTATACAAATCCCCGACCATTCAGCACCGCCTCGATCCATACACTTGTATGAAGCGAAGCCATGTCCTGTCTAGTGATGTGGACGACCATACCATCTCATACCGGCGAATCCCCGCAGCGCACAGTGCCTGCGCTGGGTGGATTCCTAAGTCTGCAGTCACACAGAGCGACTGCAGACTTATCACTTTTGACTGGAAAAGCCCTTTAAGGAAACTTATGTTGTGCTATTATTTGTAGGCTTTTGGAATACCGATGCATTGCCTCAGAGAGTAACTGTTCATGAAAGGCATTATCTCCATGAAGGAGAAGGGGAATATAAGAACCAGTTTCCTTTAGCATAGCTGTGATAACCATTGATCTCATGTTTCAGGGACATTAAAATTGTAGATATATAACTCAGTCCTGTCAAAATTTTGGAAACTGTTCTTGTGTTCAGTGAGAAATTTATTAAAAACTTACTATTCAAAGGGGGTATACTCATTTATGCTGAGCACTGTATACACACACGTAAAGTTTAGGGTTTTGTGGGAAATTATGTCCAATGTCTCTTTTTTACTCAGTTTTTTTTGCGTTGTTCCAATACACACAAAGGAAATAAAATGTGTATAATACAACATGTGTAATTGCAACAATTTTCTGGGAGAAATACATTTTCAGGAACAATTTCAAGGGTGCCAAAACATTCGGCCATGACTGCATTTCAATTAGACTACTATAGGGCTTGTATATATTTAGGTAGTTGTGAATGCAAGAAACAGCCACCAAAGGCATTTTTAAATTTGTATTGCTTAAAATGGTTGAACAGATTTAGAAATACATGACTGCTTTCTTTAACCACTTCTAGTGGCAGCCAATTTTGTGATGTTTTCCTCCCCTTCTTCTAATAATCATAACCTTTTTGTTTTTCTAGCATAACTATATGAGGGGTTGTTTTTGGAAGTATGATGTATAGTTTTGATGCCATATTTGACACCATTCTTTTTACCATACAATATACTGGAAAACAAAAAAAATATTCCAAATGCACTTAAATTATAAAGAGAGAGCAATTCTGCAGTGTTTTTTGGGGTTATTTTTAATTTTGTTCATTTTGCGGTAAAATTTACCTGGTAATAGGATTCTCCAGGTCAGTATACTTACAGTGATGCTAAGCTTGCATAGTTTTGTATTATTTTAGTGATTAAAAAAGTTCTGAAATTTGTAAAAGAAAATTAGTTTGTGACTCCATTTCCTGAGACCCCAACTTTTATATGTAGCTTTATGAAGCAATGGCGCTATACGAGGGTTTGTTTTTTGAGTGGTGATCTAATGTTTTTATTGATAGAATTTTGAGGTACATACCATGTTATCATTACTTTGTAGAGGCGGAGCAGTGTCTTAGTAATGGCAATTCTGGCGTTTTGACTTTTTTTTTTGCTTTATGGCCTTTACCGTATGCGGTAAATAATTATGTATTATTATGATTTGAACTTTTACATTCATGGCCATAATGAATATGTTTATTTTATAATGTCTAATTTTAAAGGGGAGAAAAGATTATTTGAATTTGTATGTTTTTTTTTTTTTTCAATGATTATAAAACCTTTTTTTATGTTTTACACTTTTTTAGACTCCTTAAGGAGCGTGAAACATTGATCATCTTATAACTTGATTTATACATACAATTTATTGCAGTATATAGCTAAAATCACTGTCTCATAGGAAGTACAGCCTGTAACTGATCTTTACAGGAGTACCAACATAGTAGCCAGGTCATTGGCAGGCCCATGGCTGCCATAGTAATCCATTGACACATCGATGGGCACTCAGAATGGATCATGGACCTTAAAAGGTTATTCCCAAGTTTTCTCTTTCACTTCCTTTTTTATGGTAGGGCAGGCACTCTTCCTTGAGTAACAAGTCTGGTGAGTAGCAAAGCTCTAGTATAAGTACAACAATTTAAAGCATAGCAAAAGTTCTGCTGCAACACATACAGCTACAGTAGTTTACTTTGAGTTTATACTGCTAGATCTATATATGTGCATAGCGATAAAAGGGCATTTGATCAAGCACATAGCTCTGGACAGTGAGAGCCGTGATTAGGACAGTGAGTGCCATGATTAGGAGACCTGCTTTGAAAGCAGCCGATGGTGAGAGCTGGAAATTTTACAAGATTTGTATCAGCAGCTTGTCAAGAGCTTGTCAAGGAGGAGAGATATGAGCAGCTCACTGCTGTTTAGAAATTAATGTGCTGGAGATAGCTGACTGATATGTGATGAGTTAAATGCTCTCCTGGAATGTAGTTACTGTGCACATTTGACCAGAGTCTGGGCAGGCACTAGTGACTCAAGCTCTACCAGCTCTACACTATGAAAAATAAAAGCTCTTATTGCTGGAGCTTGACAGCAGATAGAAAAAGCAAGTCAATTGCAAACGTGTTCATGCTGTTTAACACAATTTAATAACTCAAGAATACCACTTTAAATGCTGCTGTCAGAGATTGATAACAGCATCTAAGGGGTTAGCAGAAGAAATCAGAGCTTATCTGCGGTCAATGATGTTACAAGCAGGTGCCAGCTGTATAATACAGCCTTACCACATGCAATCAAAGGACAGATGTGGGGCTGTCTCTGGAATAATGCTGTAATCTTTTTATAATCCTGAACAACTGCTTTAAAGTTTTGTGTCTCTTGGGAAATATTTCATGTTGTGTTCAATATGACCTATCGCGTTACATAAATGCAAAGCTTCACATTCAAACTGGTAATATAGATTTTCAGTTATGTTGACAGCATTGGATTGGACTTCTGTTCTATTCGGTTCATCATTAAAGTAAAATAATATCATCAGAAATTATCGGCTAACATAAACAGATATGTCACCATTAAATAAACACTAAGCCCAAGCAGGATGTTAGGTGATCAATTTTCTCTTTCATTAGTTTATAAAATAGATCTAAGATTTTCTTACTTCACTAAGAAAGTTAACAACAAGTCACTGAACCATTCTATAGGTTTATAGAGCAGACATGCAGAAAGATTCCAAAGTTAGAGAAATGCATATATTAAAGCATTTTGCACTGTAAGGTTATAATTTTGTCAAACTTTATTAGAGATGGTAATTAATGAGCTGTAAAGCTTGCTAGTGCATAACCAGTAAAGGAGCTAGTCTTGTTCAAATCCGCAGTTCATAAATTTATTGCTACTCCTTTTTTCATTTATTAGTGTGGAGAGTGCTCCGAAAGCATATTAACTACACAGTGCCGAAGCTATCAAGGCATAAAAAGGAGAGAGGATCTAAAGGAG
Organism: Phyllobates terribilis; assembly: GCF_046119375.1. Classification (NCBI taxonomy): domain Eukaryota; kingdom Metazoa; phylum Chordata; class Amphibia; order Anura; family Dendrobatidae; genus Phyllobates; species Phyllobates terribilis. The sequence continues at coordinate 293,769,558 of NW_027362761.1, read as the reverse complement.
CAGGGACTGTAAAATAAAGTAATTCGATATCAACTTGCAGATGTGCTAAGAAATAAACTTAGTCTTTGAAATCTTAAGCATTTTTTTAATTTTTGAAAAAAGAAAGGACTCCAAAATCGTCTAAATCAGGTTAAATATCTCTATTGGTTTATGTTATGTTAACAGTTTTTTTTGTAAATATCGTACAACTAGACATGGAATTGTAATTACACTAATACTATTATTATTATTTCTGAACTGAATTCATTTGAGCAAAAGGATTACTACCTTCACACCTTCTCATATGAATAAATTGACATAGATCACTGGATCAATATTCGGCATTGTAGCATTAAAATGAGACTCTTTGGGCCCCACAAAGGAAATGACTCTGAAGGACTATCCTCCATCTCTACAGAATATGTGCCTTGCACTTGCTGGACATATTATCAATAAGGTCGAATAGATTATTTGTGTGCCAACCCATAATAAAAAAGACACTTGGATTAAATGATTGTTCCAAAAGTCAGTTTCAAATGGGGTTGAGACCTTGTTGTAATAGGAATCCTTCATTCTATCTGGTCCACAGACTATTGAAGAATCTTCTGTTACTTTGGTGGAACAGTCCAGTGCTGATTAAAGATGTGCGAATCCATACAGAAATGTTCAACGTTCGTACAGGACAGTCACAGTTCGAGCCTGCACGCCGAACAAGGACTTTCTCCTGAAGTCTGGTGGGGAGAGAGAAAGAGAGAGAAAGAAAGACAGAGAGAGAGAGAAAGAGAGAGAATTATTTTCTTTCCTTAGGCGTTTGTGTATCCATTATTTCAATGGGGTTTGGGTACTTGTGGAAGTTCGGGTCCTGTTTTGGTACCAAAACCCAAACTTCCACCGGTCCGCCCATCCCTAGTGATGATTATCATAACAATCTAATACACTCTGTAGGTCTGCATAGGAGTCCTATACAAATCGTTATATATTTTTAGTCAACACTATTTTCAAAGTTGCTTTTATATTTTAGAGACATTGGATCAGTTGTCAAGTAAACAAAATAATTAACAATAATGCTCTACTGGTACATTGCTAGGAAACGTGCTTGCCCCTTCTCAATTTCCTGTATTTTTGCATAATAATCTTTACAACAAAATGTTTCAGATTGTCAAATTACCTTTAAAGGTATCCTCTCATTAGATTCATTGCTGACCATACCACGAGTCAAACACTGAATGATAGTAGCCAGCTATGTTTTCCTTTGAAATGCTAAAAAGGGCTATGTGTCTCAGCTGACTGGACTATCTCGGACTGACTTCTCTTTACACTGCTCCCTATGACTGACAGGTATCTCCTGATACACATGGAGAAACTGGTTAGGACTTCACTGGACTATTCGGCTGAGACACCCTGGCTGGCTTTTCAAAGTATTTTTACTATGAGATGCAACAGAATTTTAGAGGAAAATATAGCTGTCTGCATTTACACAGTCAGTTTCTGATTCATGCCGCCTATGGTCCGGTCAGCATGAATCTGGTGACAAGTTTTCTTTAATACTAGAAATGGGTAACCAAAGTAAGCACAAAATGCTATTTTTAAATGATCATTTCATTTATTGAAGAAAAAATGCTGTTCCAGTCTATGCGACCTATGTGAACAATTAATTTTCGTCGTACCTACCAAATTAATCCTTTACCCAAATTCAATTTACTAAACCCATTCTGGCTAAATTAGTTCAGATCTGTCTGGTAATGTGACGCAGGCTCAAAAGTCTTAAAAAGCAGCACACATCATGTTCATATACAAGTGGAGAAAACTTGATACAGTGATTAACATTCACCAAAAGCAAGTTGACGACTCATTCAAGAGGCCTCAAGAAGCCTAGACAAACACCTGAAGAACCGGAGGTTTTGCCTTAATTAAATAAATGCATATAATACCAAAACTAAAAAGATAATGGTCAAAAATTGTATCTGTGGTGAAGATGCAAGATAAAGGCTTGTATCTAATTTACCAAAATGCTTGTACAACCCCTGGCAAAAATTATGGAATCACCGGGTTCGGAGGATGTTCATTCAGTTGTTTAATGTTGTTGAAAAAAAGCAGATCACAGACATGGCACAAAACTAAAGTCATTTCAAATGGCAACTTTATGGCTTTAAGAAACACTAAAAGAAATCAAGAAAAAGTTTGGTACTCAGTAAGGGTAATTTTTTTCAGACCAAGCAGTGGGAAAAATTATGGAATTACTCAATTCTGAGGAAAAAAATATGGAATCATGAAAAACATACACACAAAAGAACACTCCAATACATCACTAGTATTTTGTTGCACCACCTCTGGCTTTAATAACAGCTTACAGTCTCTGAGGTATGGACTTACTGAGTGACAAACAGTACTCTTCATCAATCTGGCTCCAACTTTCTCTGATTGCTGTTGCCAGATCAGCTTTGCAGGTTGGAGCCTTGTCATGGACCATTTTCTTCAACTTCCACCAAAGATTTTCAATTGGATTGAGATCCGGACTATTTGCAGGCCATGACATTGACCTTATGTGTCTTCTTTCAAGGAATGTTTTCACAGTTTTTTCTCTATGGCAGGATGCATTATCATCTTGAAAAATGATGTCATCAGCCCCAAACATCCTTTCAATTGATGGGATAAGAAAACTGTCCAAAATATCAATGTAAACTTGGGCATTTATTGAAGATGCAATGACAGCCATCTCCCCAGTGCCTTTACCTGACATGCAGCCCCATATCATCAATGACTGTGGAAATTTGCATGTTCTCTTCATGCAGTCATCTTTATAAATCTCATTAGAACAGCATCAAACAAAAGTTCCAGCATCATCACCTTGCCCAATGCAGATTCGCGATTCATCACTGAATATGACTTTCATCCAGTCATCCACAGTCCACGATTGCTTTTCCTTAGCTCATTGTAACCTGGTTTTTTTCTGTTTAGGTGTTAATGATGGCTTTTCTATAGCTTTTCCGTATGTAAATCCCATTTCCTTTAGGCGGCTTCTTACAGTTCGGTCACAGACATTGACTCCAGTTTCCTCCCATTCGTTCCTCATTTGTTTTGTTGTGCATTTCCTGTTTTGGAGACATATTGCTTTAAGTTTGCGGTCTTGACGCTTTGTTGTCTTCCTTGGTCTACCAGTATGTTTGCCTTTAACAACCTTCCCATGTTGTTTGTATTTGGTCCAGATTTTAGACACAGCTGATTGTGAACAACCAACATCTTTTGCAACATTGCGTGATGATTTACCTTCTTTTAAGAGTTTGATAATCCTCTCCTTTGTTTCAATTGACATCTCTCGTGTTGGAGCCATGATTCATGTCAGTCCACTTGGTGCAACAGCCCTCCAAGGTGTGATCACTCCTTTTTAGATGCAGACTAACGAGCAGATCTAACTTGATGCAGGTGTTAGTTTTGGAAATGAAAATTTACAGGGTGATTCCATATTTTTTTCCTCAGAATTGAGTAATTCCATAATTTTTTCCCTCTGCTAGGTCTGAAAAAAATTACCCTTACTGAGTACCACATTTTTTATCTTGATTTCTTTTAGTGTTTCTTAAAGCCATAAAGTTGCCATTTGAAATGACTTTAGTTTTGTGCCATGTCTGTGATCTGCTTTTTTCAACAACATTAAACAACTGAATGAACATCCTCCGAGCCCGGTGATTCCATAATTTTTGCCAGGGGTTGTAGATGTCCCCCCAAACTTTTAGGATAATAGTATGTGGACTGATGAATCACATGAATTTCACAAAAAAATTGTTTTTTTCAAAATTCTAATTTTTTGAAAGTTGATTTAAGTGAATCCAGCAGAAAGGCTAGTTGGTTTTCATTTTGCTAGGTTAAAAAGGGCTGGGAAGGGGTTAAAAACAAAGATTAATATTCACAGGACATTGGACATTGCAAGGCCAAGTGGGCGTATGAGACCTGAATGACTGGACTTGACCAGAGCAGCCTTGCTGGGAGCTACAAAGTCAAGATGAGGGCCAGGAAAAGGAAAATATTATACATTTTTTTTTTACATTGTAGAAACTTTAGAGCATACTAAGACACATTTGGTTTGCATTAAACATAAATCAATGTGAATTAAATTTGAGCAACTTGCCAAATTCAAATTTCAGTAGATTCGCTCATTACTAAAAGACACAAGTCTGGTTGCATCTGGCATAAAGATAACACCGTATTTCATCATATGAACATCTTACCAACAGTCAACTAACAGGCTGCTTTGCTCCTGCAGGACCTAAATGACTTTTCATAATTGTTGGATCCATTGGTTCTGATCTCTATCACAAAATCGTTAAGAAGAACGTTTATCAGTGTGTGACATAAAGCTCAAAAGCAGTTGGGATATGCAGCAGGACAATGATTTGAAGCACACAATCCAGTCCATTTGTGAATGGATCAAAATGAACAAAGGATTTTCGCGTGGCCAAGACAAAGTCTTGCGTTGAATCCCACAGAAATGCTGTGGCAAAACCCTAAAATATTAGTTCACACCAAAAAGCCCTTTGAATTAAAATAATTATGCAGAAAAGAGCCAAACAAAATTTATCCAAAGCGATGTAAAAGACTCATCGCAAGCTATGCTAATCATTGGATTGAAGCTGTTAATTAGTGTTGAGCCACCCCCGTAGTGTTTGGTTCGGTTCGTCGAACACCCTTGTGTTCGCTGAACTGTTCGTCGAACTGCTCGTCGAACACCTTCGAACACCGTTAAAACCAATGGCAGGCAAACAAAAACACATAGAAACACATAGAAAACACCTTCAAAGGTGTCCAAAAGCTGACAAACTGCTCAGAAGACATAACTAACACATGGAAAATTGACAAGGACATATAGTCATGCGAAAAGAAAAGAGGTGGAGGAGTAAAAGGAGGGGGAGACACAGATATAGGCATGTCATGCCCTTCTAAAATCCAAAAAGTGAGAAGCCGACACGGCCAGTCCGTTCCTGCCCGTGCCACCTCCGTGTCGCCGGGTTTGTGCCAGAGCCGCGGTGGACCCTGACGGCCAGCCCCCCTCTCCCAATACTGGTGCCTGTCCGCTGGTGGGTCGAGCGAGCCCCCCTGTGGTGGAGACAGCTCTAAGCTTTTTAATTTAAATTGTCTCTCTAATTTGAATGAATACACTTTAAATCCTTTTACAAGGATCTATTGGAGGGCAAGTCTCATGCCAGCAGCCGCGTAATTCCAGCTCCAGTAGCGTCCACTAAAGCTGCTGCAGTTAAAAAGCTTTTATAAGGATCGAGCTCGACTGTCCACCGCAAGGCGTCCTACCGCCAGTCCCAGCCCCTATGCCTTGGGGTGCCTCCTGATGCTCTTCACTGAGTATCCCGTGGTCCCTAAGCATTTCCTTTGAAAACATTAAGTGTCCAAACTACAGGTGGTGTAGCTTGCTTAACAGCCGGGATAATCCGCTGACTAGCAGACACTGCTACTAGGCACAAAGTATTTCCTGGGCCAGATGCAGTTAAAAATTTGTAATTAGATACTCTCGTTGGATGCTGAGAAAGCATTCCATAGAGTCTCCTGGCACGCCATATATTATTCTCTTAAAAAGCTTGGGGTAGGGGTCTAGGGGACCCTTTTATAGCCAAAATCACGGCCCTGTATCGCAATGCGTCACCTAGGCTGAAGATAAATGGAACTGTAGCACCTCGAGGGCTCGGTTGCTGCAGAGGTATTGCACCTCACCCAGAGGTGTGATATCTCACTCTCAGGTAAGGATGGAGTGTGGATCAGGACCCCGACACCTGCATGCATTACACCACATTGCCGTGGGGCAGGGCGACCAATATGCCCCTGAGATGGGCACGACAGTCCCTGTCCCTGGCTGGAGTGGGGGGAGGGAACACTGAGGAAGGGGAACCCTGTAGTGCAGGAGCAGGGAGGAAGCAGTTCCTGGGTGCATTGAGAAGGGAGTATAAAAGGTGGGCACCATCTTAGTTCAGTGCAGAGAAGTCTGAGCAGAAGTGACAGGGAGCAGGGGCTCTGCATGAACTCTGCTCCAGAGGCGGGCCTAGTAACAGAGGCCCAGGCCTGGAAGAGGGAGAAGGAAGGAAGAGGAGCGGAGAAGGCTCCAGGACCGAGGAACGAAGGGATCCCAGGGGTGTGGACGGGCGAGTCGCCACCGCACGCCCGAATCCACCTGCGTGGAGGGGTCAGGCCAAAGGGGGAGACCGGTCCCCGAAACTAGTGGAGGCGGGAAACGACCCTCAGCTAGAAACCAGAGGCTGTGACATTTTATGTGGCGCAGCCCCTCGCTACACCCGCTAGGAGGGCAGCACATAGGGTCAGGGAAACTGGCGCCAAGTTTACCAAGAGGAGGCCCGAGGCAGCCGGACAGAAGGGTTGGTAAGAAAGGCCAGACAAAGGACACACAAAGGGGGTCCTGTGAACCGCTCCAAAGTTATCTGGGAGTTGTCTGAGCCCCACACCTGGTGAGCACAGTATGACGTGGGCAGCCGTTACCTGCAGAAGTGGTCTGGATAATAAGAACTGTGAGTAAAGGCCCTGGACTGCATCACTGACTCCGTGTCGTTAGTGCTGCTGCCCTGCACCATCACCCCCATCCTCCGCATACACTGCCCTGAGGCTATACTCCTCCCGTGGGGAGTTATGCTACGCTCTGCTGCACCCACAACACCAGCCTCAGCGGTCTGCCCTGCAGCGGCGGTTCACTCTGACCGCAATGCACGGGTGGCGTAGTCGGACATTTAAACATCAAAACCACATAAATAGTTCCGCCACTGGTTTGACCGCCCTGAGCCACGGAACCGGGTCGCCGCCACGGAGACTACAACCACCAGCATCCACCAAAAAGGGTCCGGCTCCGGATGTCCCAAGGCCCAGGGGGCGCGTCAGAACATTTTCATCACCTTTCATAATCACCAATGGGACAAGGCAGGGATGTCCTCTGTCCCCTCTCTTATACATCCTAGTGACGGAGCACCTGCTCTCATCAATTCGCCATAACCCCAATATTAGGTGGATTGAGGTGGGAGGCACCGAGTACAAGTGCTCTGCATTTGCTGATGATGTCAATCACATATATCCATCAGCAGGCTGTTATGGCTGAAATAGATCACTTTGTTACATGGTCAAATTTTAAAATCAATACAGCGAAGTCTGAGGCCCTCGATGTCTCCCTCCCCAAATCCATACAGGATTCCACCCAGTCCAACTTTCCCTTTGCCTGGCCCTCACAGGGTATCAAATTCTTAGGAATTCCTATTCATAGAGAACTCTCCCGTCTATGTTATTTTAATTTTGGGCCCTTTATTGAACAACTCCATACAGACCACGGTTGGCAAGTTAGAACTGTAACATTCACTACGTGAACCACTGGTGTTTTGTGGAAAAGCACATGTACACTGTGTTCCAAATTATTATGCAAAAAGTGTTTAGGAGTGATAAGGGAAGAATTTGTTTGTTTGTCAGTTAAACTCATTGATGGTGATGTGTGTCAGGGCTCTTTATATCACTCTAAGCAATTGCAGACACCTGTGCTAATTAGTTTGGCAGGTGTGTCCAATGAATGGCAAGACTACTTAAGAAGGCTGTCCCACATTATTAAGCAGCCTACATTTTCTGCCAAAATGGGAAAGAAAAAGGATGTGTCGGCTGCTGAGAAGCAACAAATTGTGCAGTGTTTAGGTCAAGGCATGACTACAATCAACATTGTGCGATGATCAGGATGAAGTGTCTTGGCAATCAAGAAGTATGTAGCTGATTCACAGTACACACGTGTGAGTGCTGATAAGGGCAAATTGAGGACTCTTTCCTACAGGCAATTACGTCAGGTTAAAAGAGCAGCGGCAAAAAAGCCTTGTCATAGCAGCAGACAAGTTTTTGAAGCTGCTGGTGCCTCCAACGTCCCCCGAACAACAAGATGCAGGGTCCTTCAGAGGTTTGCAGCTGTGCGTACGCCATCCTGTCGACCTCCTCTATCCATTGCACACAAGCAGAAACGGCTCCAGTGGGCGAAACATTACATGAAGACTGATTTCAAAACTGTTTTGTTCATGGATGAGTGCTGTTCAACGCTCGATGGTCCAGATGGATGGAGTGGAGGATGGCTGGTTGATGGACACTCCACGCAAACACGGCTACAGCGCCAACAAGGAGGAGGTGGAGTAATGTTTTGGGCTGGAATCATGGGGAGAGAGATTGTCAGCCCCTTTAGGATCCCTGAAGGGGTAAAGATGAACTCCATAATGTATGTGGAGTTTCTCAAACAGCACTTCCTGCCATGGTTCAAGAAGAAGAACCGTATATTCCACAGCAAGATCATTTTCATGCATGATAATGCACCGTCTCATGCTGCACGTAACTCATCTGCATCTCTGGCTGATATGGGCATAAAAGGGGACAAACTTATGGTGTGACCCCCATGCTCCCCTGACCTTTAACCCATTCAGAACCTCTGTAGCATCATCAAAAGGAGTGTCTATGATGGCGGGAGGCAGTTCACATGTAAGCAACTGCTCTGGGAGGGTATTCTGTCCTCATGCAAAACAAATGAAGAAGAAACCATCCAAAACCTGACAAATTCAATGGACGAGAGAGTTCAGAAGCTCCTTTCGAACAAGGGGTCCTATGTGCAAATGTAACATCACCTAGAATAAAGTTTTGAGTTGAGAACTGTTTGATTTCAGTTTCTAATAACCTGCTAATGCTTATAATTTCAAAAAATGACCATTTTTTTGGTCTTTATTAAAATGAAAAGGTTGATCGAAGAGTGTGGGGGATCTAAGAGTGTGGCAACCCAGTAGTCAGGATTACTTCGAATTCTGACAATCTGAGGGTCATGTTGCAGGTAGTGCAGCAAGAAGGCACTTATGTGTCTTGCGCATCTCGGAGCCCCAAAATTATTTTCCGGGCTAGATGCAGCTAAAAATTAATTTTAAATCTGGTGGAGCTTAGTATAGATGGCCTAATAGAATCAGTACTGCACACTGCTACAAAGCCCAAATTATTTTCCAGCCAAGATACAGATAAACATGATTAGTAATTTGAAAGCTTAAAACAGTTGGTGAGGTGATTTTAACCAATCATGAAGCTTTTACTCTCCCCAGGATGACACAGGGGTAGAAAAGTCGTTTCGGATCCATGATTTGTTCATCTTTATGAACGTGAGTCTGTCTACATTATCAGTGGAGAGCCGCGTGCGCTTATCTGTCAGCACACCACCAGAACGCTGTCAGACAGAACGCTGGCTGCGGGGCATGACAAGATCTCCAAGGCGTAAGTGGCGAGCTCCGGCCATTTATCCAGATTGGAAGCCCAAAAAGAGCAAGGGTCCAGTGACACAGTCATGGCTTCAATGTTTACTTGGAGATACTCCTGTACCATCGTCTCTAGGCGTTGACTATGTGTCAGACTTCTTGTCTCCTGTGGCCTTGCAAAGGATGAGCTAAAAAAGTGGTGAAATGATTCCGCAAAATTGATGTTACCAGCAGATACTGTGTTTCTGTTACTGTTTGAGTGCTGAACACTCGACGGTCCCACGGTTGGCAAGTTGGAACTGTGAGATTCACTATGTGCACCACTGGTGTTTTGTGTAAAAGCACATGTAAGATTCTGCAACAGTCTCTGCTGATACTCCTGCATGCGTGCATCCCTTTCTATGACAGGAATTATTTCTGCAAATTTACTTTTGTACCGGGGATCTAACAGTGTGGCAAACCAGTAGTCAGGATTATTTCTAATTCTCCCAATTCGAGGGTCATGTTGCAGGTAGTGCAGCAAGAAGGCACTCATGTGTCTTGCGCATCCAGGAGCACCAAGTCCCTGTTGTGTTGGTGGCGAGGTAACAATCATGCTTCCTTCCTCTGTCCTCTCCCGCCAACCTCGCACAACAGAAATGTGATCAAGGTTTCCCTCATCTGATGAGTCTTCCATCAGTTCGTCCTCCACTTCTTCCTGGGCTCCTGCACCTTCCTCACTAGTTTGGCTGCTACCATGCGCCCTGGTAAAACCATCTCCCCCACCCTCACATGCCTGCCGCCTTGGTGCTGCCGACCGTCTGGACCTTGCAGATGTTAGCCCTTCCGCATACAACTCCTCCTCCTCTACTTCCTCCACCTCCTCTTGTGCCACCACCTGACTCCGAATTCTGTTTAACATGTGCTCCAGCATGTAAATCACCGGAATAGTCATGCTGATAATGGCATCGTCAGCACTAAACATCTTCGTCGCCATTTCAAAACTGTGCAGAAGGGTGCATAGGTCCCTGATCTGAGACCACTCCTTCAGCGTGATTTTCCCCACCTCTGGATCCCGTTGGCCCAGGCTATACGTCAGGACGTATTGCACCAGGGCTTGTCGGTGCTGTCACAGTCGCTGAAACATGTGCAGAGTTGAATTCCACCGGGTAGGCACATCGCACTTTAGCCGGTGAAGTGGCAGGCCCAACAACTTCTGTAGAGATGTAAGTCGCTGAGCTGCGGGATGCGAACGGCGGAAGTGAGCACACAGCGACCGTGCCCTCGGCAGAAGGCCATCTAGTCCGGGATAGTGGGCTAAAAATTGCTGGACAACCAGGTTCAACACGTGAGCCATACAAGGCACGTGTGTGACATTGCCCCGGCAAAGGGCCGCACCCAGGTTTGCAGCATTGTCGCACACGGCCTTCCCTGGTTTCAGGTCCAGTGGAGACAACCATTCATGAAATTGGGTCTCCAGAGCTGACCACAACTCCTCAGCTGTGTGACTCACATTTCCCAGACATTTCAAAGTAAAAACCGCCTTATGACGTTGAGCCCTACTGCCAGCATAGTAAGCAGGTGTGCAGGATCCCTTCTGCGCAGTTAGAAAGCTTGTGGCATGACCAGACAGGCTTTGGGTGCAGATGGAGGACCGAGAGGAGGTTGAGGAGGCAGAAGCAGTGGAGGAACTTTGACATAAAGAGGATTGACGCACCTTGTCCTGCTGTCACTATAGCTACCCAGTGCCCAGTCAGCGACATGTAACGCCCCTGTCCATGCCTACTCGTCCAAGTGTCTGTGGTGAAATGCACCCTGTCACACACAGAGTTTCTCAAAGAAGCGGTGATGTTGTGTGCGACATGCTGGTGGAGCGCAGGCACACCTTTCTTTGAGAAGTAGTGCCGACTGGGCATCTGGTACTGGGGCACTGCGACGGACATAAGGTCTCGAAAATCATAGTTACATAGTTACATAGTTTATAAGGCCGAAAAAAGACAAGCGTCCATCCAGTTCAGCCTATTTCTTGTGCACTGCAGCTATTCCGCAGCGTTGATCCAGGGGAAGGCAACAAAAAAACATGCGGTATAGGCCAATTTACATCATTGAGGAAAAATTCACTTCCCGACACCAATCTGGCAGTCAGATTAAATCCCTGGATTAATTAACTAAGCATAAGATGTAATTTTATTGTTCTCAAGAAAGGCGTCCAGGCCTCTCTTGAACTCTTTAAGTGAGTTGGACATCAAAACTTCCTCTCCCAGAGAGTTCCAGAGTCTCACGGCTCTGACCGTAAAGAATCCCCTTCTATGCTGGTGCAGGAACCTCCTTTCCTCCAGACGCATAGTGTGCCCCCTCGTCTTTGTCACCATCCTTGGTATAAACAGGTCATGGGAGAGATCTCTGTACTGCCCACTGATGTATTTATACATGTTTATGAGGTCTCCCCTAAGCCTTCTCTTTTCCAACGTAAATAGGCCTAATTTTGACAACCTCTCTGGGTATTCTAGTCCCTCCATTCCCTTTATTACCTTAGTCGCCCTCCTTTGTACCCTCTCTAGCTCCAATATGTCTTTCCTGAGCACCAGAGCCCAGAACTGTGCACAATATTCTAAGTGCGGCCTTACCAGCGCTTTATACAGAGGAAGAACAATGTTCTCATCATATGCCCCTATTCCTCTTCTGATGCATGCCATGACTCTATTTGCCTTCGTGGCTGCTGCCTGACACTGGGCACTCCAATTTAATTTGCTGTTAACCAAGACTCCCAGGTCCTTCTCCATGTCAGATTTCCCCAATGGTTTCCCATTTAATATGTATGGGTGACTGCTGTTTTTCTTTCCCATGTGCATGACCTTACATTTCTCTGCATTGAACCCCATTTGCCATTGTTTGGCCCAACTCCCCAATTTATCTAAATCCTCCTGTAGCTGTGCCCTATCCTCATCTGTATTAACTACTTTACAAAGTTTAGTATCATCTGCAAATATTGCTATTTTACTATGCAACCCTTCCACTAGATCATTAATAAATATATTAAATAATATAGGGCCCAAGACAGACCCTTGAGGCACCCCGCTAGTAACCCTGACACACCCTGAGCTTACTCCATTGATAACCACCCTCTGCTTTCTATCACTCAGCCAGCTATTTACCCACTTGCACATTATCCCCCAGGCCAAGCATTCTCATTTTATATACCAACCTTTTGTGTGGCACGGTATCAAACACTTTGGAGAAGTCAAGGTATACAACATCCACTGACTCTCCCCGGTCCAGCTGTGAGCTCACCTCCTCGTAGAAGGCGATCAGGTTTGTTTGGCAGGAGCGATCCCTCATGAATCCATGTTGATATGGAGTTAGACAGTTATTATCATTAAAATATTCTACAATAGCATCTCTAAGAAATCCTTCAAACAATTTCCCCACAACAGACGTTAAGCTGACTGGTCTATAGTTCCCAGGGTCACTTTTAGACCCCTTTTTGAATATTGGTACCACATTTGCTTGGTGCCAGTCTAGTGGGACAGTCCCTGTCCATAAAGAGTGCTTGAATATAAGATACAGCGGCCTGTCTATCACATTACTTAATTCTTTTAGTACCCGGGGGTGTATGTCATCTGGGCCTGGTGACTTGTCTATTTCGATATTATTTAGGCGTTTCTGAACTTCCTCCTGGGTTAGGTGGGTGATATTTAGCGGAGGGTTTACTTTATCACTCTGCATTTCCTCCGATAAATTGTTTTCTTTTGTGAAAACAGTGGAGAAGAAGCTATTGAGTAGGTTTGCTTTACCCTCATCGCCCTCTATGATTTTACCCAGGTTTTTTTTCAATGGGCCAACTCCATCAGTTTTAATCCTTTTACTGTTTATATAGTTAAAGAACAGTTTGGGATTCGTTTTACTTTCCTTGGCAATTAGTCTCTCTGTCTCCTCTTTTGCTATTCTTATTTGTTTCTTACAGATTTTGTTTTTTTCCCTATAAGATATTAGCGCTTCCTCGCTGCCTTCTTGTTTAAGTTTACCGAAAGCCCTTTTTTTGTTTTTCATTGCCCTCTTGACTTCCTTATTTAGCCACATTGGCTTCCTCCTATTCCTAGCCCTTTTATTCCCATAAGGTATGTACCTTCTACAGTGACTATGTAGGACTGTTTTGAAAATTTCCCATTTTCTATCCGTACTCCTATTACTAAAGACACTATCCCAGTCTATAAGGTTAAGGGCATCTCTTAGCTGTTCAAACTTTGCCCTCCTGAAGTTCAGTGTTTTTGTGACTCCCTTGCTGGGCACCCTACTGAAGCACATGTGGAATTGTATAATGTTGTGGTCACTATTTCCCAGGTGCCCCCCGACCTGCACCTCAGTTATTCTGTCTGGCCTGTTAGTTAATATTAAGTCTAAAAGGGCCGTCCCTCTAGTTGGTTCCTGCACAAGTTGTGACAAATAATTGTCTTTGATAATTGACAGAAACCTGTTTCCTTTCTGAGATCTACAGCTTTCGGTTTCCCAGTCTATATCGGGGTAGTTGAAGTCCCCCATAATAATCACCTCGTTATTTTTTGCTACTTCGTCTATTTGTCTCATTAATAGACTTTCCGTGGCTTCTGCTATATTTGGTGGTTTATAACAGACTCCTATGATAATTTTATTATTGTTTTTTGCCCCATGTATCTCCACCCATAAGGACTCGACCTCCTCATTTCCCTCCCATACATCCTCCCTCCCGTATTGTAGGCTTTAGACACGTCTTTACATATAGACAGACTCCACCCTCTTTCCGACTTCTTCGATCCCTTCTAAACAGACTGTAACCCTGTAAGTTAACTGCCCAGTCATAGCTTTCATCTAACCATGTCTCGGTTATTCCCACTATGTCATAGTTACCTGTTGATATTTCTGCTTCCAGTTCATCCATCTTGTTTGTCAGGCTCCTGGCATTTTCTAGCACGCAGTTTACACGATTTTGTTTTGTTCCAATCTTCTCCCTGTGGATTGTATTAGAAATTTTCTTACCTCCCTTCCAAGTATCTTGTCTTGGAACTTCTTTGTCGCACTTCATATCTTTCATTAGTATGTTCTCTGGTTGCATGTTCGTGTCAGGCGTTTTTCTTCCCATCCCCTCTTCTTCTAGTTTAACGCCCTCCTGATGAGTGTTGCGAGTCTCCTGGCGAATGTGTGCTTCTCGGGTTTGTTGAGGTGTAGTCCGTCTCTGGCAAGGAGTCCGTCATAGAGGTAATTCACACCGTGGTCCAGGAATCCAAATCCTTGTTGTCTGCACCATCGTCTCAGCTAGTTGTTCACATCAAGGATCCTGTTCCATCTCCTGACGCCATGCCCGTCTACTGGAAGGATAGAAGAAAAAACTACCTGCGCATTCAGTTCTTTTACTTTCTTCCCCAATGCTTCAAAGTCCTTGCAGATTGTCGGTAGGTCCATCTTTGCCGTGTCATTGGTGCCAACATGTATCAGAAGAAATGGGTGGACATCCTTGGAACTGATGAGCTTCGGTATCCTATCGGTAACATCCTTGATCTTCGCCTCTGGGAGGCAGCATACTTCTCTTGCGGTTATGTCCGGTCTGCAGATAGCTGCTTCTGTTCCTCTCAGTAGTGAGTCTCCCACCACCACCACTCTTCTTCCCTTATTGGTTGTCCTTTTTCTTGTCGCTTCTGGGTGTTTCTGGGTGCTCTTTTCTTTTTTGCTTGCTGGTAGTTCCTCATCCTTAGGTGTGCCATCTTCGTCCTCTACAAGTCCTTGGAATCTGTTTCTCAGTTGTGTGGTTGGTGGTGTCTCCATGGTCTTCTTGCTTCTTTTGGTCACTTGCCTCCACTTGTCTACCTCTGGAGGTTCTCTGATGCTTCCTTCACTTTCCGTGACCAGTAGTGACGCTTCTGTTCTGTCCAGGAAGTCTTCATTTTCCTTGATGAGTTTTAATGTCGCAATTCTTTCTTCCAGTCCCCGCACCTTTTCTTCTAAAAGAGCCAGTAGTCTACACTTCTGGCAGGTGAAGTTGGTTTCAGCTTCTGTGTCCACCAGACGGAAAGGCAGCATTTCTGTAGCCAAGAGCTTGCAGATGGTGAAATTCAACCTCTTAGCTTTCTCATGGCTAGGAGGAAATGGTCTTTTACTTGTCCACATCTGAGGGACTGAGGGCTGGCTGTTGTGCTTAGACGGGGTTGAGAAGGGTGTCCCCGGCAAACTGCCGGTCTGTGAGGAAGATGCAGGCGGACAAGTTAGGTTGCCTTGATCCAAAGGTGGTGCTATCGATGTCGGACAGCGCTGAACACCAGCTGGTGTTACCACCTCCAAAGAAAATGATGACCTGCCAATCACGCTGGCTGTTGCGGGTAAAAAGGTGGCAGGTCTGCGTCCCAAAACAGGTGTGACTGCTGTCCCCCCAGTCACAGAGGATGAAGAGGCTGCGGATGCACAAGATGTGGCAGACGGCGGTTGGCCCAGCCAGCTAGGCCGCATTGTAGCACAGTGAGCTTCCCACTGCAACTTATGCTTCATGTCCATGTGCCGGTTCATGCATGAAGTACTCAAACTATGTATTTTTTGGCCTCTACTTAGCTTTTGCTGACAAATGTTACAGATAACATGAGTTGGGTCATCTTTATCGATCTGAAAAAATGCCCGGGCTAAGCAAGGCTTAGCACCCATGCGACCTGAAGAGCCACCACGACTTGTGGTCAGAGGCAGAGTTGTGTTTGAGGATGCAGTTGTTGACGTGCTTCCAGTACTATGTCTCTGTCCAGGAAGGCGCAACCTGACCTCGTCGTCACTAGCATCCTCCTCCACCTCCACTGCTGACCTCATCTCTTGGCTGACTGTGGGTTGACAGTAAGTGGGATCTCCAACCTCATCATCATCACCCTGTGTGTTATCACACCCGTCGTCCTCAGAGCCAACCTGTTCCTGCCCTGACAAAAAACTAAAGTTGTCGCTCCAATCAGGTATTTGAGTGTCATCATCGTCTTCCTCATTGTCTCCACCAACAGGAGTTACAGTTTGGGAATGAGGGTCTACATTATGGTCAGAACCTTCTGCGTCTGGTCCTGGATCCGACTCATAAAGATTCTGGGCATCAGTGCAGATCATTTCCTCGTCTGGATTCACAGAAGCGCTGGAGCCGACCTCTGATTCCCAGGCTATAGTATGTGTAAACAGCTCTGCAGACTCAACTATCTGTTCTACCTCATACTCAGATGGGCAGCTGGAGATTTGGGAGCTGTGAGGTAGCAAGTGCGATTGGGGTGACACCTCTGAGGACTGGAGTATTTGTGATGTTGAAGTTGATATGGAGGAGAGCCCATTTAAAGGAGCACTTGATATCCGTTGAAGCACCTGCTGTTTTTGTGCCTCATGTGGAATTTGTAGCGATTGGCGTGGCCGTAAGAAAGGGATCTTATCACATTGTCCGCTAAAAGAAGTAGACAATTTAGTTTTGCTGGAAGATGGTCTTTCTTCTGCAGATGTTACTGTTGCTTTAACACCTACTCCACGGACACAACCTTTTTTCCCCTTCCCAACACGCCTATTCCCCTTTCCACCAGCAGCAGGCCTTTTTCCACTCATTTTGGTGGTTAACTAATTCACAACTCTGGAGTTGTTTGCACAAAAAAACAATGGATGGGAACCGAGCAGAGCTGAATGGCCAAACTGTGGTATTAGGCCAAAACTATTGTCTGGGTTAGATGCAGAAAAAAATTATATTCAGTTTGCAACCTGATGGAGGTCAGTATAGATGGACTAATAGAACAAGTCCCACACACTGCTAGAAGGCCAAATATTTTTTCAGAGCTAGATGCAGAAAAAAATTATATTCAATTTGTAACCTGATGGAGGTCAGTATAGATGGACTAATAGAACAAGTCCCACACACTGCTAGAAGGCCAAATATTTTTTCAGAGCTAGATGCAGAAAAAAATTATATTCAATTTGCAACCTGATGGAGGTCAGTATAGATGGACTAATAGAACAAGTCCCACACACTGCTAGAAGGCCAAATATTTTTTCAGAGCTAGATGCAGAAAAAAATTATATTCAATTTGCAACCTGATGGAGGTCAGTATAGATGGACTAATAGAACAAGTCCCACACACTGCTAGAAGGCCAAATATTTTTTCAGAGCTAGATGCAGAAAAAAATTATATTCAATTTGCAACCTGATGGAGGTCAGTATAGATGGACTAATAGAGCAAGTCCCACACACTGCTAGAAGGCCAAATATTTTTTCAGAGCTAGATGCAGAAAAAAATTATATTCAATTTGCAACCTGATGGAGGTCAGTATAGATGGACTAATAGAACAAGTCCCACACACTGCTAGAAGGCCAAATATTTTTTCAGAGCTAGATGCAGAAAAAAATTATATTCAATTTGCAACCTGATGGAGGTCAGCATAGATGGACTAATAGAACAAGTCCCACACACAGCTAGAAGCCCAAATATTTTTTCAGAGGTAGATGCAGAAAAAAATTATATTCAGTTTGCAACCTGATGGAGGTCAGTATAGATGGACTAATAGAACAAGTCCCACACACTGCTAGAAGGCCAAATATTTTTTCAGAGCTAGATGCAGAAAAAAATTATATTGCATTTGCAACCTGATGGAGGTCAGTATAGGTGGACTAATAGAACAAGTCCCACACACTGCTAGAAGGCCAAATATTTTTTCAGAGCTAGATGCAGAAAAGAATTATATTCAATTTGCAACCTGATGGAGGTCAGTATAGATGGACTAATAGAACAAGTCCCACACACTGCTAGAAGGCCAAATATTTTTTCAGAGCTAGATGCAGAAAAAAATGATATTCAGTTTGCAACCTGATGGAGGTCAGTATAGATGGACTAATAGAACAAGTCCCACACACTGCTAGAAGGCCAAATATTTTTTCAGAGCTAGATACAGAAAAAAATTATATTCAATTTGCAACCTGATGGAGGTCAGTATAGATGGACTAATAGAACAAGTCCCACACACTGCTAGAAGGACAAATATTTTTTCAGAGCTAGATGCAGAGAAAAATTATATTCAATTTGCAACGTGATGGAGGTCAGTATAGATGGACTAATAGAATGATGCTATGCCCAAAAGGTTTTACTTCACTAGGTACAGTAAAAAAATTGTTATTCTATACACAGGTGGTGTAGCTTGCAACACAGATAGGCTACTCCACTGACTAACACACTCTGAAATAGGCCAAAAAGGATTAGCTTTGCTAGATTTAGCCAAATGCTGTGAAAAAAACTTGCACAGCACTGGCACAGACCTGCCTGGCAAAAACTGATAGGAACGATGTAACCTAGTCCTGAAAAGGACTGCAATTACAATTAGTCTTTACTCCCACAACCTATCTATTTAAGAGCACAGACCTGCCTGATAAAAGTCGTAGGAAATGCTGTAACCTAGTCCTTAAAAGGACTGCAATCACAACTATTCCCTACTCCCAAGCTATCTGTAGATTTGTGCGAAAATTGGCTTGAAATTAACAAGGTATAGCGCACACAGCAACAGCGGTGCCGTCTAACACGCAGCTGCAGCAGTGAGAAAATGGTGGCGACGGGGAAAATGGCTTGGTCTTATAGGGCAAGGACATGTGACATACACTGCCAATGACACATGCCCTTGCTTGTGTGAAAAAAAGCACTTCGCTCCGTGTGTGCGCTGCTGATAGGCTGACAGATTGCACCTCCCCACTGTAAATGCGGGAAAGAGAAAAAAAAATGGAGATCTTCATTATTCCTGCAGAGATCCATCCCCTGCCCCTCCCCCCGCCCCGCTGTACACTCAAACTGCGTATTAACATTAATTTTCATCATTACTGAGAAAAAATCCAGTTATGATTTTGGTGCACGAACAGTTATCGAACATAACCTCGAACAGCTGAATTTTTTTCAAATCATTTGTGTTCGCCGAACGGCTCGAACACCGCCCAAAACAGCTCGAATTTGAGATTGGCGAACAGTTCGAGTCGAACAACGCTCATCTCTACTGTTAATGCTACTGGTGGCACAAGCAATTCTTAGGTTTAGGAGGGAAAAACTTTTTTTGCCCACAGCTGATATAGGTTTTAAATAAATCTTTACATTCAATAAATGGAACGATCATTTAAAAACTGCATTTATTTGTGTTATCTTTATCTTGTATTAAATTATTTTGGATGATATGAAGCATTATAACAAATTAATAAAAACTAAAAAAAATTGAATGGGGGGCAAATACTTTTTCACGTCACTTTAGGTACTGCTCAGAGTCCTAAGGTAGATTCTAGGGGACTCTTCTACCAGAGCAGGTAGTTGTATGTAGAAATTACAGATGCAAATCGTTTAGTAATGGAATAAATTCACAATGTTTAATGTTTGCCACTCCCTTTAGCATTGGGATTCTCATTATGATCATCAAAAAGTTATGATGTTTAAAGAGGTTTTCCACTACTAACTTAATCCTATTTCATATGTTCTAACTCTTCCTATCAGTTTTCCAATATACTCCTATTACCTGCTCTGCTCCTGTAAGCTCATCGCTATGTGGGTTATCCTGCCTGCTGTTGTGATTCTGGCTCTGCTACTTTCGGTCTGTAAGCCGGAATTGGACGAACAGACTTCACTCTCCTCCTCTGCCTGGATCCTGCCGATGCTTTGAAGTGCCGTCCCTTCAGCTGACAAGCGCTGCAATGTGCTGCTTGCTATTAGACAGTATATTACAGGGCTTGTCAGCTGAAGGGACGGCACTTCAAAGTATCGACAGAGTCAGTCTGCATCATGCATGACCAAGGTCAGATCAGGCTTCACTCTCCTCTCTGCTTGGTCCTGCTGAAGCTTTGGAGTACTGTCCCTTCATCTGACAAGCCCTGTGATATGCTTTCTAATAACAATTTTGCTTATGAGTGTTTTCATATAAACCAATTCTTGTAGACCTATATACTGATGGATATGTATAAATGATGACATATTGGATATTAATGCATTCCTGTCATGATATAAATATCTATTAATTTTGAGGGCTATTTATGAACTTAAGGTGAATGACTTTGCCGGTGTATGCGTTCATAAAACCAATTTTTGTAAACCTGATATACTCTGATGAAATATTTGCATATATGCTTTGTGTGTTTAGGTGAATGGTTTACTAGGGTCTTCAGGGACAGTCATCAGTGAGCGGGGGCACCATGTAGACTAATTAGAATGCCTATAAGGGTCAGCTAGTTTGTTTTTCTGTAATTTCCCTGAAACTCCTTTTCAATAGGAGTGGTTCTAATATGGACATGTTTTTATAAAAATGTATTAACAAAGGTTATTTTAAAGGTTTTTTTCCCTCTATGGTACATACGTTTTTGGGACTCCACTATAGATATACCCATTATATGCTTCTTTCAAAATAAGATAACATCATTATCTCTGAGCAGAGATCTAAGCAGTTTCCATCCCTTTAAACGACTCTGCAGTTTGGGATATATTTTTAGTCACACTAGTCTATCAGTAATGCTATCATGAATGTAATACTCTTCATAGGAACTTGCTGACTGTAAATTGCATATTGTGCTTAACAAGATTTTTTTTTCAATAATTCAATTATGGTCATTTTTATCCATTTATGTTTTCAAAATACCTAAAAAGAAATTTGATCCAGATGTATGAAACACAGAACAAAATCTACACCTTTTTTTTTTAAAGAAAGTGTTTCTAGCATTTTCATAAATCATACAGGATTTTAGAATGGTTATAATAACTATGGATCTAATGCACTAAGCCCCAACATGCCTTGAATTCCTACTTCCAAAGCCTAAATCAAATTAGGTTACACTATTTATGCCTAAACCAATATTGTGCTGTGAAAAGTATCTGCCCCCATGCAGATGTAAAAAAATCACTTTTACAGAATGGGACCCTGGTAAATAAATACATCTCTATTCACCTTCATTCTCCCTTATGTCTGTCTTAAGGGGAAAGTTTGGAGATCTCTATACACATTAGCATGCCAACTAGTTGACTGACTTGATTTGAATTCAATTTGTGAATATACATTTGTGTATTATGAAGGATGTGGAGGCTAAGCTTATTAGTATTTATACCATTTCTAATTGGCATGTGGCCTGTAACGGCCTCCACAATTCTGGAAATCTGGGCTGACACTGAGCTCACCACAATTAGCCACAAAAGAGCAGGTGGTCAGCAAATGAGCAGCATGACATACTATTACGTCACGGAGCAGGTGCAGGTGTATGGACGTGAGCCCGCTCTACACAGGGCTGGTGCCAGCTGTGCTATACAGTCAAGACCTGCCTCTAATTGCAGTGATTAAAACTAGCCCTGATTGCTGCTGTTAACTTGGTAAATGCTGCTGTCAATTTCTGGCAACAACACTTAAGTGAGCATGGTGGGACGCCCATCGTCCCTCCTGGGCACAATCAAGGCAGCTGATGGATTACTGACGGAAACCTGCAGCCATCGTAGCTCCCCTGTACAGCATAGAATACCTTGTTTTTCACTATATACTGCAATACTAAGGTATTGTAGTACATGGAACAAGCGATCAAACAAGTAAAACAACATAAAAATTGTAATCATGCAATTTTTCCCATTTAAAAATTAAGAAGTAATATATTATTGCACAATAAATGTTGTAAAAAACAAACAAAACCCAGATAACTATGGTGGAATTGCATTTTTTTCACCATTTCAACACACTTGGAATCATTTTCCCATTTTTCGCTTTAGGAAGAAAAAATTAAAATGCGAAAGCAAAAATTAGGGGGCTAGAGTGAATCTGTTACTAGAAAAACTATGCCTGTGTAAGGTCACTACAGTGTCAAGATCATTAAACACCACTCATATTGATTGTTGGAATACTTCTAGATTCTTTCCATCCTTTAAAATTTGTTTATTGTCAAGTATGTCCATCATATTGGTGGTGCTGTCTGCAGCAATCCAATCTGCCTGTAAAAATACACCCAACTAGCAAACACAAAAAATTGTTTCTAAAGAAAAAGTTTCTCTTCTCCTCATGCAGATCAGTGTCCGGCCCATAGCCTGAAACAGGTCATTTATACACTGCTCAAAAAAATAAAGGGAACACTTAAATAAAACATCCTAGATCTGAATGAATGACATATTCTCATTGAATGCTTTGTTCTGCACAAAGTTGAATGTGCTGACAACAAAATCGCACAAAAATAATCAATGGAAATCAAATTTATTAACCAATGGGGGCCTGGATTTGGAGTCACCCCCAAAATTAAAGTGGAGAAACACACTACAGGCTGATCCAACTTTGAGGTAATGTCCTTAAAACAAGTCAAAATGAGGCTCAGTAATGTGTGTGGCCTTCACGTGCCTGTATGACCTCCCTACAACGCCTGGGCATGTTCCTGATAAGGTTGCAGATCTCCTGTGGGATTTCCTCCCAGACCTGGCCTAAAGCATCTGCCAACTCCTGGACAGTCTGTGGTGCAACGTGACGTTGGTGGATGGAGCGAGACGTGATGTCCCAGATGTGCTCAATCGGATTCAGGTCTGGGTAACGGGCGGGCCAGTCCATAGCTTCAATGCCTTCATCTTGCAGGAACTGCTGACACACTCCAGCCACATGAGGTCTGGCATTGTCCTGCATTCGGAGGAACCCAGGGCCAACCGCACCAGCATATGGTCTCACAAGGGGTCTGAGGATCTCATCTCGGTACCTAATGGCAGTCAGGCTACCTCTGGCGAGCACATGGAGGACTGTGCGGCCCTCCAAAGAAATGCCACCGCACACCATTACTGACCCACTGCTAAACCAGTCATGATGAAGGATGTTGTAGGCAGCAAATCGCTCTCCACGGCGTCTCCGGACTCTGTCACGTCTGTCACATGTGCTCAGCGTAAACCTGCTTTCATCTGTGAAAGTGGCGACTTTGCCAATCCTGGTGTTCTGTGGCAAATGCCAAGCATCCTGAAAGGTGTTGGGCTGTGAGCACAATCCCCATCTGTGGACGTTGGGCCCTCATACCACCCTCATGGAGTCGGTTTCTTACCGTTCGTGCAGACACATGCACATTTGTGGCCTGCTGGCGGTCATTTTGCAGAGCTCTGGCAGTGCTCCTCCTGTTCTTCCTTGCACAAAGGTGGAGGTAACGGTCCTGCTGCTGGGTTGTTACCCTCCTACGGCCCCCTCCACGTCTCCTGGTGTACTGGCCTGTCTCCTGGTAGCACCTCCAGCCTCTGGACACTACGCTGACAGACACATCAAATCTTCTTGCCACAGCTCGCATTGATGTGCCATCCTGGATGAGCTGCACTACCTGAGCAACTTCTGTGGGTTATAGAGTCTGTCTCATGCTACCACGAGTGTGAAAGCACAACCAACATTCAAAAGTGACCAAAACATCAGCCAGAAAGCATTGGTACTGAGATGTGGTCTGTGGTCCCCACCTGCAGAAACACTCCTTTATTGAGGGTGTCTTGATAATTCCCAATAATTTCCATCTATTGTCTATTCCATTTGTACAACAGCATGTGAAATTGATTGTCAATCAGTTTTGCTTCCTAAGTGGACAGTTTGATTTAACAGAAGTTTGATTTACTTGGAGTTATATTCTGTTGTTTAAGTGTTCCCTTTATTTTTTTGAGCAGTGTATATAAGAAAAAAAAAAGAAAAAGGATTTCTCTGGAATAAGACATCAGATTGCCGATATCACAGTATCATTTTATTCAGCCTCCTATGACCTACATGCCCATATAGATGGCTTAGGAGGGTTGATCCTACTGACAGATTCTGTTTAATCCCACACTATTGTAAATGTATGGCCCAGGTTAAAGCTACTTCTCTTGCAATCTTGCAAGAGCAGGTCATATCTTCGGCTGTCAGACACAGCTGGGGACCCAAAGATGAAGAAGACAGAAGCAGCTTATTACCGCGATTATCTTCTATTTCAACATCTACATGAGCTGAATGAGCACTATGTAGTGTACAGAAACATAGGCATTGGTGATGCTTCTGTAGAACCTTTTTATCACATGACCATGACCACTGGGTTTTTACTGGCACAGTAGAGATGCCGGAACCCAGATTCACTCTACTAGTGACTTATGTCACTGAGCGTGCTCCTTTCCCCTGAAACTGGCGCTTGTACTGTATATTTATATATATATATATAACAGCAGCCATGGGTTTCTCTAAGCAGCTGCCTAGCTTTCTGAAAATGAAAATAGTTAAGGCCAACAAAGCAGGAGAAGGCTATAAAAAGATAGCAAATCGTATTCAAGTTGCCCTTTCCTCAGTTCGAAATGACAGTTAACAGGAACAGTGGAGATCAAGATAAGGTCTGGAAAACCAAGCAAAATTTCAGTGAGAGCTGCTTGTAGTGAGCACAGACCTGTAACTCTGCCTCAACCCCTTCCACATCTCCCACAGAGTCATACACAGGCCCAGCATGACCTTCCTGTACAGGACACTGCAGGCAGTAACTACAATAGGCACAGGGATTGCAATCGCACCTGGGCCCTGGAGCATAAGGGGCCCCAAAATATTGTTGGCCTATATGAAAAGACCATAGCTATTAACGCCTTGTAATATTTGGGGGCCCTGTTGGAGCTATTGCATTGAGGCTAGTGTTGAGCGATACCTTCCGATATCGGGAAATATCGGATCGGATTGGATCGGACCGATACAGAAAAAGTATCGGATATCGCCGATTCCGATACCGGAAACCAATGCAAGTCAATGGGACAGAAATATCGGAATGAAAATAAACCCTTTCTTTCCTTGTAGGTTAATTCTACATGAAGGAAAACAACTAAGAATAATGTAGAATGTATTGGGGGAGGTGGGGGAGACAATAAAGGCATAGAGGTTTAGCCCAATCAAATGGAATAGCAGGAATTAATATTTTTTTTAAGACGTTCTGAGTTACGGAAATATTGACTATGTTAAGTATTTTTATATTTTGTCAGATATTTATGTTTCACTACTTCCATGCTCTTCACCTTCTTTTTTACTTCTCCCACACTTTCTCCTTCATCATCCTCAGCATCTTTTTCATCCTCTTCTTCTTCACATTCTTCGTATTATTCTTTTTTTTTACATTCTTCATATTCTACTTCTTCATCTTCTTCATATTCTTCTTCTTCATCATATTCTTATTTGTGACAGGCATTCCTGTAGTTGTTATCTATAAAAGGTTGGACATTACACCTTTCGTTCTGCCCGTCACAAAAGATTTACAACAGGATTTGTCCGCGTTCAGTTTGGCCTGCAGCAGCAGGTCTTTTCCAGGGGCACCACGAGGAGGAACGGACTCACCCCCATACACTGCTTAGTCATCTTCTGCTTATAATTTAGATATTATCTTTTGCTCTGATTTTTAGTCTTATGCTTAATGTTCTTCCGCTTTTTGTTCTGCAGCCTCTTGTATTTCTGCTTCTTGGTTTTCTGTCTCTTGTTCTTCTGTATCTTGGTGCTTGTCTTCTCTTCTTTGTCCTCTTGGTCAACTTCTTCAGGGTCATCTTCTTGGTCTTCTTCGGGGTGGTCTTCAGGGTCGTCGTCTTCGGGGGTCCTCGTCTTCGGGGTCCTCGTCTTCTTCGGGTTGGTCTTCTGGGTCCTTGTCTTCGGGGTCCTCGTCTTCTTTGGGGTGGTCTTCAGGGTCCTCATCTTCTTCGGGATGGTCTTCAGGGTCCTCGTCTTCTTCGGGGTGGTCTTCAGGGTCCTCATCTTCAGGGTCGTTGTCTTCGGGGTCCTCGTCTTCTTAGGGTTGGTCTTCAGGGTCCTCGTCTTCAGGGTCCTCGTCAGGGAGATCCAGAGTGATTACCAAGAACCATTTCAAAAAGCTTGAACTTGGAAATGTAGCAGAAGGTACAAGAAAGCTGAGGAACTACCGAGAACCAGCTGACGGTACTGGAACCCGGATGGGTAGCAGAAGGTACAAGAGCCAATGGAACTGCCGAAGACCAGCTGACGGTACTGGAACTCGGTTACTAAGCAGGAGGTACCTGTGCCAGAAAGCACTACCAAGGACCAGCAGACGTTGGTGGAACTTGGATACCGAGAAGGAGGCACCTAATCCAAAGGCACTGCCGAGAACCAGCTGACGGTACTGGAACCCGGATGAGTAGCAGAAGGTACCCATGTAAAAAAAAGTTCAAGGCCGCGAGCCGGCCGCAGTTACCAAAACCAACAGTCCTACAGGGGGTGCTTGTCCTATTGGCACTATGGAACCAGCCTTCATTGCCAGATCCCGCAGCCCACATAGGAGTCACCTAAACTGCAGGCACCATAGAGTCGGCTAACCCGACCGCAACACGACAGGATAACGCATTGGAGGCAAAGTGACGTTGACACTACCCGGAAACAGCTGGCGTGCTGGAACCAGGCTGGGCAGGAGGGAGTACCCGTGCCAATGTCACTGCCGAGAACCAGCTGACGGTACTGGAACCCGGATGGGTAGTAGAAGGTACAAGAGCAAATGGAACTGCCGAGGACCAGCTGACGGTACTGGAACCCGGATGGGTAGCAGAAGGTACAAGAGCCAATGGAACTGCCGAAGACCAGCTGACGGTACTGGAACTCGGTTACTAAGCAGGAGGTACCTGTGCCAGAAAGCACTACCAAGGACCAGCAGACGTTGGTGGAACTTGGATACCGAGAAGGAGGCACCTAATCCAAAGGCACTGCCGAGAACCAGCTGACGGTACTGGAACCCGGATGGGTAGCAGAAGGTACCCATGTAAAAAAAAGTTCAAGGCCGCGAGCCGGCCGCAGTTACCAAAACCCACAGTCCTATAGGGGGTGCTTGTCCTATTGGCACTATGGAACCAGCCTTCATTGCCAGATCCCGCAGCCCACATAGGAGTCACCTAAACTACAGGCACCATAGAGTCGGCTAACCCGACCGCAACACGACAGGATAACGCATTGGAGGCAAAGTGACGTTGACACTACCCGGAAACAACTGGCGTGCTGGAACCAGGCTGGGCAGGAGGGAGTACCCGTGCCAATGTCACTGCTGAGAACCAGCTGACGGTACTGGAACCCGGATGGGTAGTAGAAGGTACAAGAGCAAATTGAACTACCGAGGACCAGCTGACGGTACTGGAACCCGGATGGGTAGCAGAAGGTACAAGAGCCAATGGAACTGCCGAAGACCAGCTGACGGTACTGGAACTCGGTTACTAAGCAGGAGGTACCTGTGCCAGAAAGCACTACCAAGAACCAGCAGACGTTGGTGGAACTTGGATACCGAGAAGGAGGCACCTAATCCAAAGGCACTGCCGAGAACCAGCTGACGGTACTGGAACCCGGATGGGTAGTAGAAGGTACAAGAGCAAATGGAACTACCGAGAACCAGCTGGCGGTGCTGGAACCCAGGGTAAATACTAAAAACAGAGTGGAGCCAGAGGTGTAATTGGAGCAAGTTTTAAATCAGTAGTACAGTGGATGTGGACAAAGCAGGAGAATTTGCCGGACACACAGCAGGGGAACAGCTGACGTTACTGAACCCCAATAACACTGGAGCAAGCGTTGACTGTGCAGACGGCACTTCTGAGCAGCAACTAGCGGTATTGGAGCCCAGGGTAAATACTAAAAACAGAGGAGCCAGAGGTGTATTTGGAGGAGGTTTTAAATCAGTAGTACAGTGGATGTGGACAAAGCAGGAGAAATTGCCGTCCACACAGCAGGGGAACAGCTGACGTTACCGAACCCCAATAACACGGCAGCAAGTGTTGACTGTGCAGACGGCACTTCCGAGCGCCAACTGGCAGTGTTGGAGCTCAGGGATAATACTGAAAACAGAGGAGCCAGAGGTGTATTTGGAGGACGTTTTAAATCAGTAGTACAGTGGATGTGGACAGAGCAAGAGAAATTGCCGTCCGCACAGCAGGGGACCAGCTGACGTTACTGAACCCCAATAACACGGCAGCAAGTGTTGACTGTGCAGACGGCACTTCAAGCGCCAACTGGCGGTGTTGGAGCTCAGGGATAATACTGAAAACAGAGGAGCCAGAGGTGTAATTGGAGCAACTTTAAAATCTGTAGTAGTGAGAATGTGGACAGAGCAGGAGAAATTTCCGTCCGCACAGCAGGGGAACAGCTGACGTTACCGAACCCCAATAACATGGCAGCAAGTGTTGACTGTGCAGACGGCACTTCTGAGCGCCAACTGGCGGTGTTGGAGCTCAGGGATAATACTGAAAACAGAGGAGCCAGAGGTGTATTTGGAGGAGGTTTTAAATCAGTAGTACAGTGGATGTGGACAGAGCAGGAGAAATTGCCGTCCGCACAGCAGGGGAACAGCTGACGTTACTGAACCCCAATGACACGGCAGCAAGTGTTGACTGTGCAGACGGCACTTCCGAGCGCCAACTGGCGGTGTTGGAGCTCAGGGATAATACTGAAAACAGAGGAGCCAGAGGTGTAATTGGAGCAACTTTAAAATCTGTAGTAGTGAGAATGTGGACAGAGCAGGAGAAATTGCCGTCCGCACAGCAGGGGAACAGCTGACGTTACTGAACCCCAATGACACGGCAGCAAGTGTTGACTGTGCAGACGGCACTTCCGAGCGCCAACTGGCGGTGTTGGAGCTCAGGGATAATACTGAAAACAGAGGAGCCAGAGGTGTAATTGGAGCAACTTTAAAATCTGTAGTAGTGAGAATGTGGACAGAGCAGGAGAAATTGCCGTCTGCACAGCAGGGGAACAGCTGACGTTACTGAACCCCAATGACACGGCAGCAAGTGTTGACTGTGCAGACGGCACTTCCGAGCGCCAACTGGCGGTGTTGGAGCTCAGGGATAATACTGAAAACAGAGGAGCCAGAGGTGTAATTGGAGCAACTCTAAAATCTGTAGTAGTGAGAATGTGGACAGAGCAGGAGAAATTGCCGTCCGCACAGCAGGGGAACAGCTGACGTTACTGAACCCCAATGACACGGCAGCAAGTGTTGACTGTGCAGACGGCACTTCCGAGCACCAACTGGCGGTGTTGGAGCTCAGGGATAATACTGAAAACAGAGGAGCCAGAGGTGTAATTGGAGCAACTTTAAAATCTGTAGTAGTGAGAATGTGGACAGAGCAGGAGAAATTTCCGTCCGCACAGCAGGGGAACAGCTGACGTTACTGAACCCCAATGACATGGCAGCAAGTGTTGACTGTGCAGACGGCACTTCCGAGCGCCAACTGGCGGTGTTGGAGCTCAGGGATAATACTGAAAACAGAGGAGCCAGAGGTGTAATTGGAGCAACTTTAAAATCTGTAGTAGTGAGAATGTGGACAGAGCAGGAGAAATTGCCATCCGCACAGCCGGGGAACAGCTGACGTTACTGAACCCCAATGACACGGCAGCAAGTGTTGACTGTGCAGACGGCACTTCCTAGCGCCAACTGGCGGTGTTGGAGCTCAGGGATTACAGTTCAGGTGGTAGAAACATGAACAGAACAGGAGACCTGGATACTTTTGCCAACAATTATTTATTCGGGAAGAGGACTGGCAAATTCATGAGAGATCCAGGCCTTGTTCATTTTGAGAAAAGTAAGCCGGTCAACGTTATCGGAGGATAGTCGCATGCGACGGTCTGTTAGTACACCACCTGCGGCACTAAAGACGCGTTCCGATAATACACTAGCAGCAGGGCAAGCTAGCACCTCCAATGCATACTGACTTAGCTCTGGCCATGTATCTAGCTTACAGACCCAAAACTTGAAGGGAGAAGAGCCGTCTGGGAGTACACTAAGAGGGCAAGACATGTAGTCTGTCACCATCTGACGGAAACGTTGCCTCCTGCTGACTGGAGCCGTCTGTGATGGTGTAGACATTTGTGGCGGCGGGGACACAAAACTTTGCCACATTTCGGCCATACTGGTCTTGCCTTGTGCTGAGGCGCTGCTTCTGCTCCCTCTTTGTGCAGAGCTTCCTCCACTGCCTCGACGCACTGAGCTGCTTTGTAAAGCACTAGCAGCACTGCTCTCGGTTGGAATGGAGAACATGATGGAATGCACCAGTGCGTCTTGGTACTCCCGCATTTTACGCTCCCGGTTCAACAGTGTTATGAGGCTTTGTAAGTTGTCCCGGTAGCGAGGATCTAGGAGGGTGGACACCCAATAATCAGCCGTGTTGAGAATGTGGGCGATGCGGCGGTCGTTTCTCAGGCACTGCAGCATGAAATCAACCTTGTGCTGCAGACTGCCAACTGGCCAAGAAACGCTGTCCCCTGCTTGAGGCGTGATCTCTGCCTGCTCTGCATCACCCCACCCTCGCTCTAGATACTGACTACTAGAGCATTCTGTACCTCCCTCCTCTGGACAGATGTCTTCCTCATCCATTGACTCCTCCTCATCCTCCTCACAAAGTGTCCCCTGCCTAGGCCTTTGTGAGGAACCACGTTGCGCAGACTGTAGAGAAGCAGATGGCATTTGTGACTCCTCATCCTCCACCTCTTCCAAAACCTCGTCCCTTAGTGCTTGCAGTGTTTTTTCAAGCAGGCAGATAAGGGGGATAGTCATGCTGACTAGTGCATCATCTGCACTCGCCATCCGCGTGGAATAATCGAAGGCACGCAAAACGTGGCAAATGTCCTCCATAGAGGCCCACTCAGTGGTGGTGAAGTGTGAACGGCGCGCACTGCGACTTGTTTGCGCCTGCTGCAGCTGGTACTCCATTACTGCTGCCTGCTGCTCACACAACCTCTCCAACATATGTAACGTTGAATTCCACCTGGTGGGTAGGTCACATATGATGCGATGTTCCGGAAGACGTAATCGGCGCTGCAGAGCTGCAATGCGTGATCTTGCATTGCTGGAACGCCGCAAGCGAGCGCACTCTATGCGGACCTTGTGAAGCAGTGCATCAAGATCCGGATAGTCCCTCAAAAAACTCTGCACGACCAAGTTGAGCACATGTGCCAGACATGGGATGTGAGTGAGGTTGCCTAGGCCCAGAGCTGCCACCAGATTTCGGCCATTGTCACACACTACCATACCTGGCTGGAGATTCGCTGGCACAAACCACACGTCGCTCTGCTGCTTGATGGCATTCCAAAGCTCCTGCGCTGTGTGGCTTCGATTCCCCAAAGAAATTAATTTTAATACGGCCTGTTGACGTTTGGCCACGGCTGTGCTCATATTGGTCACCATAACAGGTAACCGTTCACGGGTCGATGTGGAGGTAGACCGTGACGGCTCCTGCAGCGCTGATTCAGAGGAACTGGAGTATGAGGAGGAGTCAATGTGTACAGACTGGATTCCTGCAATCCTTGAAGTTGGCAGAACACGTACAGCGCCACTCTCAAGATCTGTACCCGGCTCCACAACATTTACCCAATGGGCAGTGAGGGAAAGGTATCGTCCCTGTCCATGCTTACTGGTCCACGCATCGGTGGTCAGGTGGACCTTGCTACTGACGGCGTTTTGTAGCGCATGTTTCCCTCCACATGATGTTGCAGGGCAGGGACGGCTTGCCTGCTGAAATAAAATCGGCTGGGCACGTTGTATTGTGGGACTGCCAATGCCATAAAGTTACGGAATGTGTCAGTCTCCACCAGCCTGAATGATAGCATTTCAAGGGCCAGTAGTTTAGCAATGCCAGCATTCAGAGCCTGTGCTCGGGGGTGGTTTGCCGAGTATGGGCGCCTTTTCTCCCATGCCTGTGCTAACGATGGCTGTAGACTGGCCTGGGAGTGTGAGGATGACTGGGAAAGTGGTGCTGTGGGTGGAATTACACTGTGTCTCTGTACAACAGTGCCAGAGATTCTTCCATGGCGATCCTGTGAGGAAGCCGAACCAGCTGTGTGTGAGCTGGAGGAAGAGGCTACAACACGAGCTGAAGAGGTGATAGGTGGCGCTGTAGGTTGGCCTAGGTCTTCAGTGTGTTTTTGTAACTCCATCACGTGCTTGGTCCGCACATGTTTCCACATATTTGTGGTATTGAGGTTGCTGACACTTTTCCCTCTTTTCACCTTCTGATTACACAGCTTGCATTTGACAAAGCAAATGTCATCTGCAACTGTGTCAAAAAAGGACCAGGCACTGCAAGTCTTGGGAGCGCCCGCTTTGGATTTTGGAAGAGCCATGCTCCTAATGGGTGCCGAAGTGGAGGCTACAGGCAACCAAGTCTGCCCCCTCCCTCTCCCTCCTTTTTGGGCTGTTCGGGAAATCTCTTCCTCAGAGCTGCTCCCACCACCTTCCTGTCCCTCATGCCATGATGGGTCAAGGACCTCATCATCTACACCACCCTCTTCAAACAACTGCTTCTCCTGGGTAGTCTCGACAGCACAGTACGCACCAGAAAGTGGCACCTGAGTCTCATCATCAGATGCGTACTGAGGTGTGCTGCTGATCATAGGCACTGGCCCACCCGCCTCTTCAGATTCAGAGAGACAAAACGGTTGCGCATCACTGCATACTACCTCTTCTTCAAATTCTCGAATTCTGCTTGGCTGGCCCCCTCTTTCCAAGCCAAGAGATTCAGAGAACAGAAGTAGAGATGGCTCCTGTCCAGGGCTCTCTGACTGCCTGGGCAATTTGGCAGGTGGTGAAGAGACAGATGGGTGCTCTTCAGTGCTCAGGACCTGAGAGGATCTGGAACTAATTGAAGTCGATGCGTTAGCTGCCATCCATCCGACAACGGCTTCAATTTGGTCCTCCCGCAGCAGTGGGGTACGGCTAGCTCCTACAAAGCTGCGCATAAAGGACTGTTCCCTGGTAAAACTGGGGGATGCTGAGTCACTGGTGCCCGCAGCAGGCACAGAATCCCCACGTCCTCTCCCTGCAGGCACAGAATCCTCACGTCCTCTCCCTGCAGAAACTCCACGCGCACGCCCACGCCCACGCCCACGACCACATGCCTTACTCCCTGCCTTCTTCATCTTGGTAGACTGATAAAGATAGGCAGAAAAGTACTAAGGGCTTAGTGTGCTTATTCCTGAACAGCTGCTAACAGGTATAAGAAACACTAATTTTATAAAGTGTGGACTAGACTTTAATATGAGCTAATGTGGCCTACACAACTGTAAAGTGGAGTGTTTGGTGAACTTTATTTAGGTTTTTTTTGTCACAAAAAGACACTGGATGTGCCTAAAGATGTAATAACGATACTATCACAAACTTTTTGTAGCTATTACAATGTAGGAAGGTAACCTACAATGCAATAGATGAGGCTGCAAAAAATAGGCTAATACTAATCTGGCTGGGGCTGCAGGGCCCAATGCTGCAGAAAGGCTCCTCTAACTACTCCTATATAGTGTGTTTGGAACCAATTTAGCTGAATACGGATGGAACCACCACACTAATAGGAGAAATCAGGAAAAATTATGAATTGGCAAAAAAGGACAATGTATGAGGCAGTGACACACACTGAGTGCACTACAACCAGACGTGGTTGAAGCACACACTACAGGGTGAGCTGCACTCACACACCAGACCTTGCAGACAGCGGTGAACAGTACAGATGCAGAGCACTGTGCACTAGCGCTGCAAGACCAAAAAAATTTCTCTATCTACTCCTATATAGTGTGTTTGGAACCAATTTAGCTGAATACGGATGGAAACACCACACTAATAGGAGGTATCAGGAAAAATTATGAATTGGCAAAAAAGGACAATGTATGAGGCAGTGACACACACTGAGTGCACTACAACCAGACGTGGTTGAAGCACACACTACAGGGTGAGCTGCACTCACACACCAGACCTTGCAGACAGCGGTGAACAGTACAGATGCAGAGCACTGTGCACTAGCGCTGCAAGACCAAAAAAATTTCTCTATCTACTCCTATATAGTGTGTTTGGAACAAATTTAGCTGAATACGGATGGAACCACCACACTAATAGGAGATATCAGGAAAAATTATGAATTGGCAAAAAAGGACAATGTATGAGGCAGTGACACACACTGAGTGCACTATAACCAGACGTGGCTGAAGCACACACTACAGGGTGAGCTGCACTCACACACCAGACCTTGCAGACAGCGGTGAACAGTACAGATGCAGAGCACTGTGCACTAGCGCTGCAAGACCAACAAAAAATTCTCTATCTACTCCTATATAGTGTGTTTGGAACAAATTTAGCTGAATACGGATGGAACCACCACACTAATAGGAGATATCAGGAAAAATTATGAATTGGCAAAAAAGGACAATGTATGAGGCAGTGACACACACTGAGTGCACTATAACCAGACGTGGCTGAAGCACACACTACAGGGTGAGCTGCACTCACACACAGAGACCTTGCAGAAAGCGGTGAACAGCACAGAGAACTGTGCACTAGCACTGCAAGGCACAGCGATTTATAAAGTAGCTTGGGTAAAGCAGAATAGACCAAATAGGTAGCTAAAACTGTCCCTCAGAACAACAGCATCCTATCCCTAACTGAATTCACAGCAGAGTGAGCTCAAAATGGCGGCGGCGGCTTTTATAGTGCATCATGACATCATTTCAGCAGTCAATCACAGCCATGCCATTAGTTAAGATGCCTACATGCCTAACAGGATGTGCCCACATTTTTTAGGATCCTCATTGGCTGAATAAAATGAAAATGGCTCATTGCATTATGGGAACTTCCGATTCCGGTATACGATATTGCAAAAGTATCGGAATTAAGTATTGGAATTCCGATACCGCGAATATCGGCCGATACCCGATATTTCAGTATCGGAATGCTCAACACTAATTGAGGCCCATGAGCTTCAATTTATGCCACTGACTGCAGGGATTAGAAGTAATACAAAAAGCACCATAAAATTAGCCCTGACAATAAAGATTAACCTCTACTCCCCCTTACTGACATGAATGATGGGATGGATCAATAAATGGATAGGGGGAAATCTGAATGTAAAGAACCTCTGCTCGTCTCCATCCTACACCATGTGTCATCCATCCTGTCCCATGTGTCATCCATCCTACCACAGGTGTCATCCATCATGCCCCAGATGTCTTCATCCTGCTCCGGGTGTCATCCATCTTGGCCCAAGTGTCATCCATCCTTCCACATGTGTCATCCATCTTGTCCCATGTGTCATCCATCCTGCTCCATGTGCCATCAACCTTGCCGCATATGTCTGCTTTAAAGTGCACCTGTCAGCAGGATTGTTCTCATCTGAAACAATGGATTCTGGAAGCCTGTGCTAGCATTTCTTCTTCGGTGTTGCTATCAGTGTGTCAAGAGTGGGAGAAGAGGGTTGCATTGACAATCCAACACAATGGGCAGCACTTTGAACACTTTATAAGTGGTCATAAACTTGTAAAAAACTCATGAAAGAATAAAATTATGTTAAAACCAAGCACACCATTGTTTTTCTTCTGAAATTCTCAATAAGTTTGATGTGTCACATGACCCTTTTCCCATTGAAAAAAATAAAGTTGGATCCAAAATGGCCGTCTTCAAAATGGTCGCCATGGTCACCACCCATCTGGAAAAGTTTTCCCCCTCCCATATACTAATTTGCCACAAGCAAGAAGTTGATATCACCAACCATTCCCATTTAATTTAGGTGTATCCATATAAATGGCCAACCCTATAGATTACATAGGCTATACAGAAGTATGTGCACATGTATTTATATCCTGCTGTATACATATATATAGAGACAGAGAGAGAGCTGGGTCTGCAGGGAGTCCTGCCAGCATTCACAGAAACCGAGTGAGCTCTGCTGAATGCCACCACGCTCACTCATGTGGTAAGCCCTGCCCACACAATCAGTATCCAGAGCCCAAAAGACAGGGAGAATCTGATGTGACAAGACAGGAAGCAGGAGATTCTCAGCTGGAGATCATGTGACCAGAAGCACAGCTCAGGTTACAGAAGATGTGGCAAAGCAGGGTATTTAGTGAAGTGCTTATCTATGGCAGTTAGTTCACTTGAAAGTGACATATTAAGTAGTAGCCAAGTACTTTAGTATAACTCTCAATGCAAAACATTCAGTTTTACCAAAATTAGTTGTTGCAAAAATGAATACTCTAGCAGAAATTAACACTCCCACTCAATAAAAATTAACCTTTACTAATAACAATTAAAAGGAATTCAATAAGCAATATATATATATATATATATATATATATATATATATATATATATATATATATATATACATATATATATATATATATATATATATATATATATATAGTGGCCCAGGTGGTTTGGATGTCCACTACTATGCCACACAAAAACAGGACTCAGGGGGGCAGAGAAAGGCCTAGATACTACTTACAGGGAGTCCTCTTAAACAACAAACCCCTAGTATGGATGAAATCACCTTGTATAAGGAAGACAGAACATCCATAAACATGGGTAATAAAGTTACTATCCCGGCAAGGATACATACTCACTGTCAGATATAAATCCCAAGATAAAGTGCTATTGGTGCTTGTATAACAAACTGATATATACTATGCAATTAGGTGCCTGTGCAGGCAATCAAAAATAAAGAGCTACTACAAGTAGTTGATGTATTTTTTAAATTAATTTTCTAAATGTACGGTGCCTACAGTGAAGCATGGTGGTGGTAGTGTCCTTATGTGGGTCTGCATGAGTGCTCCTGGTATCGTGAATCTACCTTTCATTGATGGTATCATAAATTCACAGATATACTGCTCTATATTGATAGAGAAAATGCTATCATCACTCCGTGCACTTGGTAGACTTGTACTTTTCCAACATGACAAAGATTCAAAACAAACACCTGTTGCATTTCTAAAGAAGAACAGGGTGGGTGGCCAAGTATGTCTCCTGATCTAAACCTAACCGAAACACCTATGGGGAATTCTGAATTGACAAGTTGAGCATCACTCTTCATCCAGCATCCAAGCTCTAAAACAGGTCATTCTTGAAGAATGGATAAAGATAGTGTAGCGTCGGCGTCCCTGCCTCCTGCTAGGCAGGGACGCCGTTCCCCTCACCTCTCCGCTCCGTGCCCGGCGTCTTCCTCCCGCTCTGCTGGCAGCTCGCGCTGCTTCCCGGCCTCTGTGCTTAGGGCGCGCGCGCGCGCCGTCCTAAGGAGTCCCCGGCCAATGGCCGGAGGATCTCACCATATATAAGGCACCTCCTCTAAAATGGAGGTGCCCGAGCAATGTTGTTGCAAAGCCTTTCAACTCTGCTTCAGCCCTCAGGTCCCGTTACCAGTTACCTGCCAGTCACCTGCCAGATTCCTGTTTGATACCTGCCTGATACCTGCCTGATATCTGCTTACCTGCTTGCTATCCTGTGGTCCGACAGTCTGCCTACCAGCACCTGCCAGTCTGTCTATGGAACAGTCCGCCTGCGGACCAGGAAGTACCTGCCAGATACCTGCCTGCCTGTCCAGAGACTCTTACTCGCTCACCTGGGAGCGCTCACCTGCTACCTGCCTGCTAGCCTACCTGGAGGCTTAGCCGTCACTTGCTGTGACCACCTGCCTGTCCAGAGACTCTAACTCACTCACCTGGGAGCGCTCACCTGCTACCTGCCTGCTAGCCTACCTGGAGGCTTAGTCGTCACTTGCTGTGACCACCTGCCTGTCCAGAGACTCTTGCCCGCTCACCTGGGAGCGCTCACCTGCCACCTGCCTGCTAGCCTACCTGGAGGCCCTGCCGTCACTTGCTGTGACCACCTGCTCGTCTAAAGACTCTTACCCTGCTGTCACTTGCCGTGACCACCTGCCCGTCTGGAGACTCTTACCCTGCTGTCACTTGCCCTGACCACCTGCCCGTCTAGAGACTCTGACCCTGCTGTCACTTGCCGTGACCACCCGCCTGTCAAGAGACTGTCCCCGTCACTTGCCGTGACTTCCTGCCCTTCTACCCAGAGAATGTCCCTGTCACTTGCCGTGACTACCTGCCCGCCTTCCCTGGGAGCCACCCGCTTCCTTACAAAGACTGCCCCTTTGTATAGTTGCTCAGAGGTTCCACCTCCCAGACCCGTTACAGTTTGCTCGGGCCATGGAACCCGGTGGCACCCAAGCTCCCTCGCTCTTGGACCTATGCCATGAACTGTCCCGTCAGAGGTCACAACAGGAGTCCATCCTGAGCCACCTGCGTAGTGTTAACTCCCGCCTGGACACACTGATTACATCTTCGGGACCGGCTTCCAGTCGCACGGCTCCTACCCCGGCAGCGCCGCTGCTCATCAATTCCATGGCATCTCTTCCCGGTCCCCGCCTCACCGCCCCGCCTCATTTTGGTGGAGATCCCGGTCAGGCACGGGGCTTCATTAACCTGTGCACTCTGCACTTCGAACTGTTGGCACACCAGTTTTCCACCGACCGAGCCAAAGTAGCCTTCATCATGTCCCATCTCACGGGGGAGGCGCTGGCTTGGCTAAATCCTCTATGGGAGAGAGGAGACCCCCTGGTGTCCAATCTGCCAGCCTTTCTTTCGGCTTTCCGGAAGGTCTTCGACAAACCAGGACGGAGGACCTCATCCGCCTCATCTCTGCTACGCCTCACCGTGGGCCAATATGCCATACGGTTCCGTACCCTTGCTTCGGAGCTTGCCTGGGATAATGACGCCCTGGTGTCCGTCTTCTGGGAGGGTCTGTCCGGCCGTATTAAAGATGAACTCGCCGGTCGGGACATTCCTACCACTCTCGACGACTTGATTACACTTGCCACCCGGATTGACATCCAGTTCCAGGAGCGCACCAAGGGGGTCACCCGTGAGAGGAGGTTTTCACGCCTTGCCCCTACCTTCCAGAGATCCGTCACTTCCTCCGTTACTCCTCCGGAGCACTCACCCGAGCCTATGCAGGTCGACCAGACCAAGATGGTCAAGACCCGTCAAGAATTACGCCGTGCCGAGGGGAGGTGCTTCTACTGTGGCAGTAAGGAGCACCGGATCCGTTCCTGCCCGGAGAGGTCCTGGAATGCCTGTGTCTAGGATCGCTCAGAGAGGTCACCCTAGACAGAAATAAACCCTCTACATCTCTAATGCTGTCGGTCTCTATCATCTGCGGGGAGAACCGTTCTTTTGAACTGGCTCAACTTGACACTGGAGCTGCCGGAAATCTCATTTCTCAGTCCCTGGTAGAGAAATACCGCATTCCCACCAAACCTCTGGCTGTACCCTTATCCGTCGCCGCCGTGGATGGGGGCCTCTTACCACATCCCATCCAACTCATCACCGAATCCATAACTCTGCAGGTGGGAATGCTGCACTCTGAGTGCATCTGCTTCCATGTTCTGCCTGGACTCTCTCACGCCCTCTTGCTAGGCCTACCTTGGCTCCAGAGACACGCATCCGTGCTTGATTGGCAGACCGGAGAAGTTCTTCGCTGGGGACAGGGCTGCCATAAGACTTGTTTAGTTCCCGTTCATCCTGCTCGTCCTTCTCCTACCCCAGCCAATCTACTCGGCCTACCGGCTCCCTATTGGTCTTTTGCGGACGTCTTTAATAAAAGAGAAGCAGAGACATTACCCCCTCATAGACCATACGACTGCCCAATTGACCTGATGCCCGGCGCTACTCCTCCCCGTGGGCGTATTTACCCTTTGTCCGCTGCTGAGACCCGGTCCATGTCTGAATATATTGAGGAGAATCTGGCCCGGGGATTTATCTGGAAATCTACCTCCCCGGCGGGAGCAGGCTTCTTCTTCGTCAAAAAGAAGGACGGCTCACT
The DNA here is from genome assembly GCF_046119375.1 of Phyllobates terribilis. NCBI lineage: Eukaryota > Metazoa > Chordata > Amphibia > Anura > Dendrobatidae > Phyllobates > Phyllobates terribilis. Next base: position 293,729,790 of record NW_027362761.1, on the reverse strand, counting down.
CCGTCCCTGTATAGACTATAGAGGCCTTAACCAGATCACAGTGAAGAATAAATACCCCCTTCCGCTCATTCCTGAATTATTTGACCGTCTGAGGGGGGCTAGAATCTTCACCAAGCTGGACCTCTGTGGGGCGTATAATCCGTCAGGGGGATGAATGGAAGACGGCATTCAACACCCGGGACGGCCACTATGAATATCTTGTAATGCCCTCTTTCTCTGTAACGCTCCCGCCGTCTTTCAAGAGTTGGTCAATGACATCTTCCGTGACCTTCTCTACTCCTGCGTGGTGGTGTACCTGGACAACATCTTGGTCTTCTCTCCGGATCTTCTCACTCACCGGAGGGACGTTCGTCAGGTCCTGCTCAGGCTCAGGCAGAACCACCTTTACGCTAAATATGAGAAGTGCCTCTTTGAGCAGACCTCGCTTCCGCTTCTGGGCTACATAATCTTTCAGACCGGCCTACAAATGGACCCTGAGAAACTGTCTGCCATCCAGAAGTGGCCCCGACCAGAGGGGTTGAAGGCTATTCAGCGGTTCCTGGGCTTCGCCAACTACTACCGCCTCTTCATTCCGCATTTCTCTTCCCGGACTGCCCCTATCTCGGCGCTCACCCGTAAGGGCGCTAATCCCAGAGAATGGCCGCCCGAAGCAGAGGAGGCCTTCCTTTCCTTAAAACGATCTTTTTCCTCCGCCCCTGTGCTGCATCGTCCGGACGGCAACAAACAATTCTTTCTAGAAGTCGACGCTTCCTCCTCCGGAGCCGGAGCAGTACTTACCCAAAAGTCGTCTTCCGGAAGAATGGTAACTTGCGGCTTCTTCTCCAAACTCTTCTCCTCTTCTGAGCGCAATTATTCTATAGGAGACCGAGAATTGTTGGCCATTAAGCTGGCACTGGAGGAGTGGCGTTACCTGCTCGAGGGGGCTCTTCACTAGTGTTGAGCCACCCCCGTAGTGTTCGAGTTCGGTTCGGTTCGTCGAACACCCGTGTGTTCGCCGAACTGTTCGTCGAACTGTTCGTCGAACACCGTTAAAACCAATGGCAGGCAAACAAAAACACATAGAAACACATAGAAAACACCTTCAAAGGTGTCCAAAAGCTGACAAACTGCTCAGAAGACATAACTAACACATGGAAAAGTGACAAGTACATATAGTCATGCGAAAAGAAAAGAGGTGGAGGAGTAAAAGGAGGGGGAGACACAGATATAGGCATGTCATGCCCTTCTAAAATCCAAAAAGTGAGAAGCCGACACGGCCAGTCCGTTCCTGCCCGTGCCACCTCCGTGTCGCCGGGTTTGTGCCAGAGCCGCGGTGGACCCTGACGGCCAGCCCCCCTCTCCTAATACTGGTGCCTGTCCGCTGGTGGGTCGAGCCCCCCGCGGTGGGGGGGGAGTAACATCTGCAGAAGAAAGACCATCTTCCAGCCAAACTAACATGTCGACTTCTTTTCGTGGACAATGTGATACGATCCCTTTGTTACGGACACGCCCATCGCTACAAATTCCAGATGAGGCACAAAAACAGCAGGTGCTTCAGTGGATATCAAGTGCTCCTTCAAGTGGGCTCTCCTCCACCTCAACTTCAACATCACAAATACTCCAGTCCTCAGAGGTGTCACCCCAATCGCACTTGCTTCCTCACAGCTCCCAAGTCTCCAGCTGCCCGTCTGAGTATGGAGTAACACAGATGGTTGAGTCTGCACAGCTGTTTACTCATACTATATCCTGGGAAACGGAGGTCTGCTCCAGAGCTTCTGTTAATCCAGACGAGGAAATGATCTGCACTGATGCCCAGAATCTTTATAAGTCGGATCCAGGACCAGATGAAGAAGGTTCTGAGCATAATGTAGACCCTCGTTCCCAAACTGTAACTCCTGTTGGTGGAGACAATGATGAAGACGATGATGAGACTCAAATACCTGATTGGAGCGACAACTTGACTTTTCGGTCAGGGCAGGAAGAGGTTGGCTTTGAGGACGACGGGTGTGATAACACACAGGGTGATGATGACAAGGTTGGAGATCCCACTTACTGTCAACCCACAGTCAGCCAGTCGATGAGGTCACCCGGGCCTTTGCCTGGCCTTTGGGATGTCGCGGTGGTCGGCTCCCTGGCCTGTACCCTGGGGTCACTCTTTAAAAGGGTGGATAATTGTTAATTTTATAAGAGTTTGTGACACCACCTGTGGTATCTGGTGAGAAGCACCAGCGCTGCAGCAGTCCACTGAGGCCCGTGATAAGGCAGCTCGATGGTATAGCTCCCCACAGGTGGAGCTAGGTCTCAGGGCAGCGTATGCAGGGGGAATGCAGGACAGGCGAGACCCAGCTGGGTCAGAGCAAGAATGGAAACGGACACGGTAGTCACTTCAGTACCTTTTACTGGAGGAAATTCAGGCACATCCTGGAGGACTGTAGGGTGAAGGGTGCATATCAGGATCCTCCCCAATGAGCGGGTGTAGGGCCTCCTGTTTCTTGCCTCTGCGCAGTAAGTTTCTGACCTGCCTGGAGCTAGGCCTAACTTTGTCTCTGTCCTGCGCTGGCTGATCTTGTGGTAGGGCCTTCTCTTGAAGTTCACGCTCCCAGTATGCGGGGCCTAAGCGTCTCCTGGCTCTGTTACGTATCAGCACCTTAGCGATCCTGGGACTTGTAGTTCTCCAGGGATTCCAGTTATGCTTTACTGGGTCATAGAGATCCCGGTAAGCTCGGATCCGGTGTCCGGTAAATGCTTCGGGGTGAGCTGGTTAAGCTCCTCTGCCCCTTATGTACTAACTCGCCACTCGCCTTCGGCCTACTCGGGCCCTCAATAGGCTATACACACTAACGGCAGCTTGCCGCGCTTCACCGATCTTATGACGCCAGCACACCTTAAGCTCTATCTGGGCTCCCTGAATCTAGCTAGCAGGAGCCTCGTGCTCCACTGCTGAACTATTAACTGAGTTCTCTAGACTAGACTGAGCTCCACTGCAGACTGACCTCTCTTAGGCTTCTCTACTGCAGGAACTCTTCAGAGGAACTGAACTGCCTAGCTCCACCTTCCCTATTTATATCCCTAACGGGCTCCCTCTGCTGGTCTGAGGTGGAAGGTGGAGATGTGTGAATGTTTATGGGGGCCTCTTGTGGAGGATTCCATCAATACACTCTTCTAGGATCTGTGATACCAAGCGCAGCGGGGCGTCACAGATGCTATTGACGACGAGGTTAGGTTGCGCCTTCCTGGACAGAGACGGAGTACTGGAAGCACGTCAACAACTGCATCCTCAACCACAACTCCGCCTCTGACCACAAGTCGTAGTGGCTCTTCAGGTCGCATGGGCTCTAAGCCTTGCATAGCCTGGGCATTTATTCAGATCGATAAGGATGACCCAACTCGTGTTATCTGTAATATTTGTCACCAAAAGCTAAGTAGAGGCCAAAAAATACATAGTTTGAGTACTTCATGCATGTACCGTCACATGGATATGAAGCATAAGTTGCAGTGGGAAGCTCACTGTGCTACAATGCGGCCTAGCAGGCTGGGCCAACCACCGTCTGCCCCATCTTGTGCATCCGCGGCCTCTTCATCCTCTGTGACTGGGGGGACAGCAGTCACACATGTTTTTGGACGCAGACCTGCCACCTCTTTACCTGCAACAGCCAGTGTGATTGGCAGGTCGTCAGTTCATTGGGAAGTGGAAACACCTGCTGGTGTTGAGAGCTCTCTGACATCGAGAGCACCACCTTTGGATCAAGGCAACCTAACATGTCCGCCTGCATCTTCCTCACAGACGGGCAGTTTGCCAGGGACACCCTACTTAACCCCGTCAAAGCACAACAGCCAGCCCTCGGTCCCTCAGATGTGGACAAGTAAAAGACCATTTCCTCCTAGCCATGAGAAAGCTAAGAGGTTGAATTTCACCATCTGCAAGCTGTTGGCTACAGAAATGCTGCCTTTCCGCCTGGAGGACACAGTGGATTTTTGAGACCTTATGTCCGTCGCAGTGCCCCAGTACCAGATGCCCAGTCGGCACTACTTCTCAAAGAAAGGTGTGCCTGCGCTTCACCAGCATGTCGCACACATCATCACCGCTTCTTTGAGAAACTCTGTGTGTGACAGGGTGCATTTCACCACAGACACTTGGACGAGTAGGCATGGACACCGGCGTTACATGTCGCTGACAGGGCACTGGGTAACTATGGTGACAGCAGGACAAGGGGCTGCTGTCCAAGTCTTGCCATCCCCGCGAGTTGTACGTCAATCCTCTTTATCTAGAAGTTCCTCCACTGCTTCTGCCTCCTCAACCTCCTCTCGGTCCTCCACCTGCACCCAAAGCCTGTCTGGTAATGCCACCTGCTTTCTAACTGCGCACCTCCTTACTATGCTGGCAGCAGGGCTCAACGGCATCAGTGTTTAGTTTGAAATGTCTGGGAAATGTGAGTCACACAGCTGAGGACTTGTGGTCAGCTCTGGAGACCCAGTTTCATGAATGGTTGTCTCCACTGGACCTGCAACCAGGGAAGGCCGTGTGCGACAATGCTGCAAACCTGGGTGCGGCCCTTCGCCGGGGCAATGTTACACACGTGCCTTGTATGGCTCACGTGTAGAACCTGGTTGTCCATAAATTTTTAGCCCACTATCCCGGTATAGATGGCCTTCTGCAGAGGGCACGGTCGCTGTGTGCTCACTTCCGCCGTTCGCATCCCGCAGCTCAACGACTTACATCTCTACAGAAGTCGTTGGGCCTGCCAGTTCACCGGCTGAAATGCGATGTGCCGACACGGTGGAATTCAACTCTGCACATGTTGCAGCGACTGAGGCAGCACCGACAAGCCCTGGTGCAATAGTTTCTGACGTATAGCCTGGGCCAACGAGATCCAGAGGTGGGGCAAATCACACAGCAGGAGTGGTCTCAGATCAGGGACCTATGAAGTTGACGCGCCCCCTGGGCCGTGGGGTACCCGGAGCCGGGCCGGTAGACGCTTGGGGTTGTAGTCACTGTGGCGGTGACCCGGTCCGTGACCCAGGGCGGTCAATCCAACGGTAATTTGTATATATGGATTTTATAATGTCCGACTACGCCACCTTTGGAGTGCGGCCAAAGGGGCCGCCGCTGCGGAACAGTCCTCTGAAGCTGGTGGTTTTGCTGCAATGGTATTATTACTCACCACAGGAAGAGTGTAGCTTCAGGGCAGTGTGGGTGGATGATGGTGGTTGTAGTGCAGGGAGTCAGTAATGAACACAGAGTCCGTGTGATGCAGTCCCAAGATCTTTACTCACAGTTGTTGCAGTCCAGATTACAGGTACCAGAGCTATCTCACCCGTCGTGCTGTGCGTACTCAGTGAGGGGCTCAGTCCACCCCCAGATAGCTCCGGAGTACTTAGCAGGACCCCCTTCTGTGTGTCCTTTCTCTGGCCTTCTCCCTGCACCTCACACCCAGTGACACTTCTATCCGGTATCCTCGGGCCTTGGCGGGCGACTTGTGTTCCGTCCCCTGGGTCCTATGTGGCTACCTTCTTAGTGAGACTGGTGTGGACTTTTGCCTGCAGTACATGAAATGCTGCAGCCTCCGGTTTCTAGTTGAGCCTTGCTGTTTCTCCTCTAGTTGAGGGACCGGTTCCCCTTATCTGGCCTGACCCCTCTACCTCCTGGTAGCAGCGGGAGTACAGGTGGCCTTCTGCACGGCCCGTAGCCCTAGGGTCCCTTCGGTTCCTGGAGCCTTCCTGCTCCCACTCCTCTCTTCTCTCCTTCAGTCCTGGGCCTCTCAGGCTAGGCCCGCCTCCGGAGCAGAGCTCATGCCGAGCCTCTGCTCCTGTCACTTTTCCTCCTCTGACTGGCTTGCTCTTTCTAAGATGGCTTCCTATTTATACTCTCCCTGTCATGTGCTCCCCTAAGCTGCTCCCCTAAGCACCCACTACATAGGATCCACCCACCAGCTAGGGACCTGGGACTGTGCTCTCCCTTAGGAGCAATCTCGCCCTAACCCCACTGCGGGTATGTGTTGGATGCAGGTGTTAGGGTCCCGAGCCATACGCCTTCCTTACCTGAGGGTGAGATACCACACCTCTGGGTGAGATGCAGTAACTCTGTGGTGACTGCACCCTCAGGGGCGCCACACACCTTTCTGCACAGTTTTGAAATGGCGACGAAGATGTTTAGTGCTGACGACGATGCCATTATCAGCATAACTATTCCGGTGATTTACATGCTGGAGCACACATTAAACAGAATTCAGAGTCAGGTGGTCGGACAAGAGGAGGTGGAGGAAGTAGAGGAGGAGTCGTATGCGGAAGGGATAACATCTCCAAGGTCCAGACGGTTGGCAGCACCAAGGAGGCAGGCATGGGAGGGTGGGGGAGAGGGATTAAACAGGGCGCATGGTAGCAGCCAAACTGTTGAGGAAGGTGCAGGAGCCGAGGAAGAAGTGGAGGATGAACTGGCGATGGGCATGGAAGACTCATCAGATGAGGGAGACCTTGATCACATTTCTATTGTGTGAGGTTGGGGGGAGAGGGCAGAGGAAAGAAGCATGATTCTTACCTCGCTACCAACACAACAAGGACTTGGTCCTCCTGGATGCGCAAGACACATGAGTGCCTTCTTGCTGCACTACCTGCAACATGACCCTCAGATTGCAGAATTCGAAGTAATCTCGACTACTGGGTTGCCACACTCTTAGATCCCCGGTACAAAAGTAAATTTGCCGAAATAATTCCTGCCATAAAAAGGGATTGACGCATGCAGGAGTATTTGCAGACGCTGTTGCAGAATCTTACATGTGCTTTTCCACAAAACACCAGTGGTGCACGAAGTGAATCTCACAGTTCTAACTTGCCAACCGTGGGACTGTCGAGTCTTCATCACTCAAACCGTAACAGTAACACAGTATCTGCTGGTAACAGCAATTTTGTGAAATCGTTTCACCACTTTTTTAGACCATCCTTTGCAAGGCCACAGGAGACAAGAAGTCTGACACATAGTCAATGCCTAGAGAGGATGGTGCAGGAGTATCTCCAAGTGAACATCGAAGCCATGACTGTGTCACTGGACCCTTGCTCATTTTGGTATTCCAATCTGGAAAAATGGCCGGAGCTCGCCACTCACGCCTTGGAGATCTTGTCATGCCCTGCAGCCAGTGTTCTCTCTGAACGTGTGTTCAGCGCTGCTGATGGTGTGCTGACAGATAAGCGCACGCGGCTGTCCACTGAGAATGTAGACAGACTCACGTTCATAAAGATGAACAAATCATGGATTCGCAAGGACTTTTCTAATCCTGTGTTATCCTTGGGAGGCTAAAAGCTTGAGGATTTGGTAATATCACCTCACCAACCGTTTTAAGCAACTGTGGGGCAATTGATGCCACTTAACCCTAGAACGCATGACCATAAAAATCTACACTTTCATATACCTGGGGCCTTTTAGGCCCGTGTGCAAATAACATTGAATAACTCAAACTCAAATGACAAACAACTATATACATGAAGAATACCTAGAGTTTCAAAATTCTAACTAAAGTAATCTTGCAGAAAATAGAAAACAATTAACAGGGCGGGACTGCGAGGCCCCAGGTATGCGTTCTAGGGTTAAGTGGTGTCTGTGCCACAATTTTGGGAAAAAATGGAAACTCTTTTTGGAGTCCCCTTGCTGTGTCTTACGTGACGTTGGCATCGTCAATTCCAGGTGGGTTGGGTCGCTCCCCCCCCCCCTTTTAACTGTAAGAAACTACATACACTATGGCTTGGGGTAACTCAGATGGTTGAGTCTGAAGAGCTGTTTACTCAGAGGTCTGCTCCAAATCTTCAGTGTCTGCTAGTCAGCGTAGAATTTTTAACTGCATCTAGCCTAGGCAATACTTTCGGCGTAGTAGCCCAGCTGCGAAGCAAGCTGCACCGCCTGTGTATCTAATAAGAATTTTTAAATGCATCTAGCCTAGGCAGACTGTGGGGACCCCCAACCAAACCCAGACGCTCAGCCCCCCTACCGCCCCCCTTTCCTTGACAATACAATAATGTAACTCTTACAACTGGATGGGTGAGGATCGGTCACAGCTTTATTAACTCTTTATACTCATTCCATTAGAAAGACATTTTATTTCTAAAATAATTCAGCTTGTTGCAGCATGCCCTGGGTCTCCACTCCGGCAACTTGGCCAACAAGTGTAACTCTCCAACATGTCCTTTCTATTTCCAGGCCACGGAGGATCCTGCGTACTCGTATGCAGGACTCTGACCCCCACCCATCACTCTTAACGCTTGTTCCACTCCGTCCTGGAATCCTGACAGGAATATGTCCAGTCCAATATCCATTAAGTGAACACCGTCGGGCCGTATGAGGCCTGCTTTATCTCCTTCCAGTTGTCGGTGTCGTACCACTACACCGCCTCTGTCTCTTCTAAATTTTGCCATCCGAATATTTATTACCCGCCTTGTCCGTTCGATGGCCGTGATGTCTCGCGCACCTTGCCATACCGCTATCGGCACAATCTCTGACCATACTATAGCTAGTTTTGTGAAAAATTCTCTGAAGCGCTCAGTGTCTAGTTTCATTATTGCCATTAGTTATGCGCTCTTGTGATGACCTAGGTTGTTTCCCCCGGCCTGTATAACTAAGATGACCAGACATCTTGCCTCTCTCCCTACCTTGATTACCTCCATTAGTACCTGTGGCCATAGCAGGCCTCTAATACCTCTCCAGTTGAAATATGTGTTATGAAACTCTTATTTCCTCCCGCCTGGGCGGACTTTCGCCCTTTAATCTGCCCAATATATATACGAGTGGCCTATCACCCACACTGTTGGCTTAGCGTCACCTGTAAAAGAAACAAACCCCGTTAGGATAACAAGTCCGGTCTTATGTATCTTGCCAAACACGTGGATCACCATCTCTCTATCCTCTGAACTTCCGTTTCTGACAGTCCTGCTCTTGCTGCTTCTGTGGCCGCGCCTATGCGGAATGAGTGTGTCCCGTAATCTTTGGGGTGGTTCCCTGCCGATGTTATGCATTTATTAAATATAGCTTGGAACTGGTATCTTGATAATGGCGTCCCATCAATGTGTGATAGGAACAAATTACTTTGTGATCTGATGGTTAGATATGGTTTTACTATTGTTACCTGACTCAGTGTACCGTTTGTGGGTTGTAGAAGTACCCAAGTGCCCCTGCCCGCTGGAACCATTTTCGATTTGTGTATGCGTAGACGTATTGCATTATTGCCTATGACTACGTCCTGGTGTAATAAGCCTCCACTGGTGCTAATTTTGGATTGAGGGACTAATTCGCTTATGCATAGCGCCCCGAAGAAGGCGATCACAAATGCAGTAGACAGTAGTGTTGCTTCAAATTGTGAGTGTCATGTTAATGGTGTTAGGGATATGATGTGAGAAATCAGTTTTAGTGACACGGGACGGGACGTCTACACTCCTGACTTGGCTGACCCCTTTTCCACCCTTTTATGGATTGTCTGATGATGAATCTTTGTCACATCTCCCCAATTCAGTAGTTGGAAGTGAAATGCTACTCCGGTCAGACACCGCTGCGCTGACGCCCCTGATATGCCCCTCATCATTAGCTGGTGGAGAAATTCTATGGTGACTTGTGATCTGGCTTGTTCACATTGGTCAACCCGTCTGCCTGCTACTAGTCGTGTCCACTCTTCCCATGCCTTACCGTATGCTTGCCACGTCGACGGGGCAACTGACGCTCTGATTAATGGCATCAACTATTCGCCACTAGATCCCATAGGGAAGGTGGGCAACTGTTGTCCCGATGGGTGGGCATTGTGGAAGAGCTCTGTGAAAATCTGCCAATTGAATTGTTATAAAGCGTTAGCAGCAGCTTTAGACCCCTCAGCATAGTGGCTAGCGCGGACCCATACATTGTGTTTTAGGCACAGGAATGCTAGTCTGGGTAGTAGGCCTAGCACTGGGAGAGACGATGATGCCATCTTATTAATGCAGTGCGCTAAGCTGGTGTTTTTTGTTATGAAGCGTATATTTTTGTAAGCCAGGAGCGCGCCCCATATTTCTATTGCTACCACTATTGGGAAGAAAAATTATTTTCAGGGCTAGATGCAGCGAAAAATTATTATTAATTGAAAAGCTGGTGGAGCTTGGTATAGATGGCCTAATACAATGAGACCCACACACTGCTAGAAGGCCAAATATTTTTTCAGAGTTAGATGCAGAAAAAAATTATATTCAGTTTGCAACCTGATGGAGGTCAGTATAGATGGACTAATAGAACAAGTCCCACACACTGCTAGAAGGCCAAATATTTTTTCAGAGGTAGATGCAGACAAAAAATTATTTTGAATTTGCAACCTGATGGAGGTCAGTATAGATGACTAATAGAAAAAGTCCCACACACTGCTAGAAGGCCAAATATTTTTTCAGTGCTAGATGCAGAAAAAAATTATATTCAGTTTGCAACCTTATGGAGGTCAGTATAGATGGACTAATAGAACAAGTCCCACACACAGCTAGAAGCCCAAATATTTTTTCAGAGGTAGATGCAGAAAAAAATTATATTCAGTTTGCAACCTGATGGAGGTCTGTATAGATGGATTAATAGAACAAGTCCCACACACTGCTAGAAGCCCAATATTTTTTCAGAGGTAGATGCAGAAAAAAATATATTCAGTTTGCAACCTGATGGAGGTCTGTATAGATGGATTAATAGAACAAGTCCCACACACAGCTAGAAGCCCAATATTTTTTCAGAGGTAGATGCAGAAAAAAATATATTCAGTTTGCAACCTGATGGAGGTCAGTATAGATGGACTAATAGAACAAGTCCCACACACTGCTAGAAGGCCAAACATTTTTTCAGAGCTAGATGCAGAAAAATATTATATTCAATTTGCAACCTGATGGAGGTCAGTATAGATGGACTAATAGAACAAGTCCCACACACAGCTAGAAGGCCAAATATTTTTTCAGAGGTAGATGCAGAAAAAAATTATATTCAGTTTGCAACCTTATGGAGGTCAGTATAGATGGACTAATAGAACAAGTCCCACACACAGCTAGAAGCCCAAATATTTTTTCAGAGGCAGATGCAGAAAAAAATTATATTCAGTTTGCAACCTGATGGAGGTCTGTATAGATGGATTAATAGAACAAGTCCCACATACTGCTAGAAGCCCAATATTTTTTCAGAGGTAGATGCAGAAAAAATATATTCAGTTTGCAACCTGATGGAGGTCTGTATAGATGGATTAATAGAACAAGTCCCACACACAGCTAGAAGCCCAATATTTTTTCAGAGGTAGATGCAGAAAAAAATATATTCAGTTTGCAACCTGATGGAGGTCAGTATAGATGGACTAATAGAACAAGTCCCACACACTGCTAGAAGGCCAAACATTTTTTCAGAGCTAGATGCAGAAAAATATTATATTCAATTTGCAACCTGATGGAGGTCAGTATAGATGGACTAATAGAACAAGTCCCACACACAGCTAGAAGGCCAAATATTTTTTCAGAGGTAGATGCAGAAAAAAATTATATTCAGTTTGCAACCTTATGGAGGTCAGTATAGATGGACTAATAGAACAAGTCCCACACACAGCTAGAAGCCCAAATATTTTTTCAGAGGTAGATGCAGAAAAAAATTATATTCAGTTTGCAACCTGATGGAGGTCAGTATAGATGGACTAATAGAACAAGTCCCACACACTGCTAGAAGGCCAAACATTTTTTCAGAGCTAGATGCAGAAAAATATTTTATTCAATTTGCAACCTGATGGAGGTCAGTATAGATGGACTAATAGAACAAGTCCCACACACAGCTAGATGGCCAAATATTTTTTCAGAGGTAGATGCAGAAAAAAATTATATTCAGTTTGCAACCTTATGGAGGTCAGTATAGATGGACTAATAGAACAAGTCCCACACACAGCTAGAAGCCCAAATATTTTTTCAGAGGTAGATGCAGAAAAAAATTATATTCAGTTTGCAACCTGATGGAGGTCTGTATAGATGGATTAATAGAACAAGTCCCACACACAGCTAGAAGCCCAATATTTTTTCAGAGGTAGATGCAGAAAAAAATATATTCAGTTTGCAACCTGATGGAGGTCTGTATAGATGGATTAATAGAACAAGTCCCACACACAGCTAGAAGCCCAATATTTTTTCAGAGGTAGATGCAGAAAAAAATATATTCAGTTTGCAACCTGATGGAGGTCTGTATAGATGGATTAATAGAACAAGTCCCACACACAGCTAGAAGCCCAATATTTTTTCAGAGGTAGATGCAGAAAAAAATATATTCAGTTTGCAACCTGATGGTGGTCAGTATAGATGGACTAATAGAACAAGTCCCACACACTGCTAGAAGGCCAAACATTTTTTCAGAGCTAGATGCAGAAAAATATTATATTCAATTTGCAACCTGATGGAGGTCAGTATAGATGGACTAATAGAACAAGTCCCACACACAGCTAGAAGGCCAAATATTTTTTCAGAGGTAGATGCAGAAAAAAATTATATTCAGTTTGCAACCTTATGGAGGTCAGTATAGATGGACTAATAGAACAAGTCCCACACACAGCTAGAAGCCCAAATATTTTTTCAGAGGTAGATGCAGAAAAAAATTATTTTCAGTTTGCAACCTGATGGAGGTCAGTATAGATGGACTAATAGAACAAGTCCCACACACTGCTAGAAGGCCAAACATTTTTTCAGAGCTAGATGCAGAAAAAAATTATATTCAGTTTTCAACCTTATGGAGGTCAGTATAGATGGACTAATAGAACAAGTCCCACACACAGCTAGAAGCCCAAATATTTTTTCAGAGGTAGATGCAGAAAAAAATATATTCAGTTTGCAACCTGATGGAGGTCAGTATAGATGGACTAATACAACAAGTCCCACACACAGCTAGAAGCCCAATATTTTTTCAGAGGTAGATGCAGAAAAAAATATATTCAGTTTGCAACCTGATGGAGGTCTGTATAGATGGATTAATAGAACAAGTCCCACACACAGCTTGAAGCCCAATATTTTTCCAGAGGTAGATGCAGAAAAAAATATATTCAGTTTGCAACCTGATGGAGGTCTGTATAGATGGATTAATAGAACAAGTCCCACACACAGCTAGAAGCCCAATATTTTTTCAGAGGTAGATGCAGAAAAAAATATATTCAGTTTGCAACCTGATGGAGGTCTGTATAGATGGATTAATAGAACAAGTCCCACACACAGCTAGAAGCCCAATATTTTTTCAGAGCTAGATGCAGAAAAAAATTATATTCAATTTGCAACCTGATGGAGGTCAGTATAGATGGACTAATAGAATGATGCTATGCCCAAAAGATTTTACTTCACTAGGTGCAGTAAAAAAATTGGTATTCTATACACAGGTGGTATATCTTGCAACACAGATAGGCTACTCCACTGACTAACACACTCTGCAATAGGCCAAAAAGGATTAGCTTTGCTAGATTCAGCCAAATGCTGTGAAAAAAACTTGCACAGCACTGGCACAGACCTGCCTGGCAAAAACTGATAGGAACTGATGTAACCTAGTCCTGAAAAGGACTCCAATTACAATTAGTCTTTACTCCCACAATCTATCTATTTAAGAGCACAGACCTGCCTGATAAAAGTCGTAGGAAATGCTGTAACCTAGTCCTTAAAAGGACTGCAATCACAACTATTCCCTACTCCCAAGCTATCTGTAGATTTGTGCGAAAATTGGCTTGAAATTAACAAGGTATAGCGCACACAGCAACAGCGGTGCCGTCTAACACGCAGCTGCAGCAGTGAGAAAATGGTGGCGACGGGGAAAATGGCTTGGTCTTATAGGGCAAGGACATGTGACATACACTGCCAATGACACATGCCCTTGCTTGTGTGAAAAAAAGCACTTCGCTCCATGTGTGCGCTGCTGATAGGCTGACAGATTGCACCTCCCCACTGCAAATGCGGGAAAGAGAAAAAAAAATGGAGATCTTCATTGTTCCTGCAGAGATCCATCCCCTGCCCCTCCCCCCACCCCGCTGTACACTCAAACTGCGTATTAACATTAATTTTCATCATTACTGAGAAAAAATCCAGTTATGATTTTGGTGCACGAACAGTTATCGAACATAACCTCGAACAGCCAAATTTTTCTCAAATTGTTCGTGTTCGCCGAACGGCTCGAACACCGCCCAAAACAGCTTGAATTTGAGATTGGCGAACAGTTCGAGTAGAACAACGCTCATCTCTACTCTTCACCCGGTAATAATTTATATGGACCACAAGAACTTGGTTTACCTCCAGAGTGCCCAGAGACTTAACCCGCGCCAAACCCGGTGGTCCTTGTTCTTCGCCCGCTTTAATTTCATTCATTTTCGCCCGGCTGACAAAAACATCAAAGCTGATGCCTTATCCCGATCCTTTTTGGTCTCTGATCTTGAAGAGGAGCCTAAACACATCATCGACCCCCCCAAAGTAATGCAGGTGGCCCCCGTGAATCTAAATCGTCTTCCACCCGGTAAGACGTTCGTAACTGTTCCTGATCGTGAGAAGGTTCTACACTGGGGACACTCGTCCAAGCTAGCTGGTCACGCTGGTCAGAAAAAGACCCTCCAGCTTATTACCCGGCATTACTGGTGGCCTACCCTGCACAAGGACGTAATAGACTTTGTTTCAGCCTGTGTGTCCTGTGCCCGCAACAAGGTTCCGAGACATCTGCCAGCCGGCCGTCTCCTTCCACTTCCTGTACCTGCTGCCCCGTGGCAGCATATAGCTATGGACTTTATAACGGACCTCCATGTCTCTGCCGGTTGTATGGTCATATGGGTGGTCGCTGACCGCTTTTCCAAAATGGCTCACTTTATTCCCCTGCCGGGTCTCCCGTCTGCATCAGAGTTAGCTAAAGACTTTATCCATCATGTCTTCCGTCTTCATGGTCTTCCTCTCCACATCGTATCCGACAGAGGGGTTCAGTTCACCTCTCGTTTTTGGCGAGCCATGTGTAAACTGCTGGGGGTCACCTTGGACTTTTCTTCCGCTTATCACCCACAGTCCAGTGGCCAAGTAGAACGGATCAACCAAATTTTAACCAGTTACCTCCGGCACTTTGTTAATGCTCACCATTCCGACTGGGTGGATCTTTTACCGTGAATCTTCCTCCAAATCCCCGTTTTTTGTAGTTTTCGGTCAGCATCCTCGGATCCGTTTCCCGTCTCCGCCTCGGTGGACAATCCGGCTGCGGAATCTCTCGTTAACGAATTTTCCTCCATTTGGGAGAGTACCAGATCCGCACTTCTTCAGTCATCTGAGCGGATGAAAAAACAGGCTGACAAGAGACGTCTGGATCCACCACAATTCCGTCCTGGAGATAAAGTCTGGCTCTCGTCCAAATATGTCCGGCTCATGATTCCTTCCTACAAGTTAGGGCCTCAGTTCATCGGCCCACTGGAAGTTATCAAACAAATCAACCCGGTGGCCTATAAATTGAAACTCCTGGCCAATTTGCAGATTCCCAACTCCTTCCATGTATCTCTACTCAAACCCGTGATACTTAACTCTTTTTCCAAGTCTACAGGTATGCCTCCTGCTCCGGTTTCCGCTGAAAACGAGTTTGAGGTAGAGAACATTCTGGCCACTAAAAGGGTAAGAGGAAGGACCTTTGTTCTAGTGGATTGGAAGGGGTTTGGTCCTGAGGAGAGAACATGGGAGCCCCGGGAGAACATCCATGCCCCGCTCATCCTAGATAAATTTCTGTCTGGCCTAAAAAAGGGGGGGGGGGGCTAAAGGGGTAGGGGGGTACTGTAGCGTCGGCGTCCCTGCCTCCTGCTAGGCAGGGACGCCGTTCCCCTCACCTCTCCGCTCCGTGCCCGGCGTCTTCCTCCCGCTCTGCTGGCAGCGCGCGCTGCTTCCCGGCCTCTGTGCTTAGGGCGTGCGCGGAGGATCTCACCATATATAAGGCACCTCCTCCAAAATGGAGGTGCCCGAGCAATGTTGTTGCAAAGCCTTTCAACTCTGCTTCAGCCCTCAGGTCCCGTTACCAGTTACCTGCCAGTCACCTGCCAGATTCCTGTTTGATACCTGCCTGATACCTGCCTGATATCTGCTTACCTGCTTGCTATCCTGTGGTCCGACAGTCTGCCTACCAGCACCTGCCAGCACCTGCGGACCAGGAAGTACCTGCCAGATACCTGCCTGCCTGTCCAGAGACTCTTACTCGCTCACCTGGGAGCGCTCACCTGCTACCTGCCTGCTAGCCTACCTGGAGGCTTAGCCGTCACTTGCTGTGACCACCTGCCTGTCCAGAGACTCTTGCCCGCTCACCTGGGAGCGCTCACCTGCTACCTGCCTGCTGGCCTACCTGGAGGCTCTGCTGTCACTTGCCGTGACCACCTGCCCGTCTAGAGACTCTTACCCTGCTGTCACTTGCCGTGACCACCTGCCCGTCTAGAGACTCTTACCCTGCTGTCACTTGCTGTGACCACCCGCCTGTCAAGAGACTGTCCCCGTCACTTGCCGTGACTTCCTGCCCTTCTACCCAGAGACTGTCCGCCTTCCCTGGGAGCCACCCGCTTCCTTACAAGGACTGCCCCTTTGTATAGTTGCTCAGAGGTTCCACCTCCCAGACCCGTTACAGATAGATGTTGCAATATGTCACCAACTTGTTCATTCCATACCTAGAACACTTGATGCTGCCCTTAAAAATTATGGAGGTCATACAGACTACTAGATGTAGCAATTTTTGATGTGGGGTTAATTCATTTTTACATCAACCAATTTGCGTGAACCTGAAGATTTTGTAATGGAAGTTATATTATTAAATTTACTTTCATGCTATGGGTTAAAAAAATGTTCTATGAAACTCAGTCTTTTTTTTCTTGTAAAATACAATTTATTATATACTTGTAAGATAAAAACAAAAATGTACACATATTAGCTATCTGCACAACCATAATGACTTGGAACGTTCATTTAACAGGTTATTTGGTATGAAACATGAACAGTAAAAAAAATAAACAAAAAAAATGTAGAAAAAGCTTTTTTGATAGTTGTGTTGCAAAAAGATTACATAAATTGACCTGTCCTTAACCTCTTAGTGACGGAGAAAAATTTTGACCTTCCTGGCCAGGCCATGCCATTTTTTTTTAAATCTGACCAGTGTCACTTTATGTGGTAATAACTCTGTAATGCTTCAATGTATCCCAGTGATTCTGAAATTGTTTTTTTCATGCCACATTGTACTTTATGTTAGTGGTAAATTTTGGTCAATGTGTTTTGCATTTATTTGGAAAAATATTGGAATTGTGGCAAAAATTTAGAAAAATTAGCAATTTTCAAACTTTCAATTTTTATATCCTTAAACCTGCTAGCCATGCTGTACAAAATAATTAATACATAACATTTCTCATATGTCTGCTTTACATCTGCATCATTTTTCCAATGTCATTTTATTTTGTTAGGATGTTAGAAGGGTTAAAAGTTTAGCAGCAGTTTCTAATTTCAAGATTTTACAAAACCTGTTTCTTTAGGGACCTATTCAGATTTAAATGGACTTTAAGGGGCCTATGTATTGGATACTTCCTAAAAGTGATACCATTTTAAAAACTACACCCCTCAAATACTTCAAAACTTGTGTCAAGAATTTTTTTTAACCCTTCAGGAGCTAAACAGGAATTAATACAAAGTGGAATAAATTTAAATTTTGCGTGTAAAATGTTGCTTTAGCCCAATTTCTTACTTTTAGAAGAGATAGCATACTAAAATGGACCACAAAATTTGTTACCCAGTTTCTTTTGTCCGTGCTGCTACCACACATGTGGTCAGAAACCTCTATTTGGACAAATGGCAGGTCTCGGAAGGGAAGGAGAACCATTTAAATTTTGGAGCACAAATTTGGCTGAAATAGATTGCGGATGCCATGTCGCATTTGCAGGGCCCCTAAGGGACCTAAACAGTAGAAAATCCTCCACAAATGACCCCATTTTGGAGACTACACCCCTCAAGAATTTTATACAGGGGTATAGCGAGCATTTTCAACTCACAGGTATTACACAGAATTTAATAACATTAGGTCATCATATTGAAATTTTTCATTATTTTCACGAAAATGTTGCTTTAGCCCCAAATTTTTCACTTTTATAAGGAATAGCATGAGATAATTGACCCCACAATTTGTTATAGTGCTTCAGTTTCTTCTGTGCGCACTGATACCCCACATGTAGTTAGAAACCTCTATTTGGACAAATGGCAGGGCTCTGAAAGGCTCGAAAAATTAATTTATTTTTGCATCAACATATTCTGAGAGCTGTAACTTTTTTATTTTTTTGCAGAATGAGCCATATTAGGGCTTATTTTTTGAGAGACGGTTTTGCATTTTCATTTATACCATGTTTTTCTACCTATGGTTTTTTGATCGCTTTTTATTCACTTGTTTATGTGTCAGTATGAAGAAAAAACAACATTTTTGGCTTGTGTTTTTTTTTTACAGAGTTTGCTGTACGGAATAAATAAAGTGTCAGTTTTAAAGATTGGCTTGTTCAGGAGGCGGTGATACCAATTATGAGTGTTTTTTTGGTTATTTTTTTTTTTATCACAAAGGATGCATTTTTAGTGACAAAATGGCTTTTCGTGATTTTTGTGCTTTTTTGTTTTTTGTTTTACTTTTCTGTCCTCCCCTGGCCGGGAGCTGTGATATGATTGGACCATGTTCCTGCACAGTTAGGCACAGCCATTAGGCCTCTTTCAGATGTAAGTGTCTCCAGTACATGTGGTGCCAGGTGTCATACGTACTGGAGATACATACACACGTAGACCCATTAAAATTAATGGGTCTGCGCTCATGTCAGTGTGTTTCCATGGACTGTGTGTCCATGTGCAAAACAAGCTGACATGTCTGTTTTTTACCCCCTGCACGGACTGCAAAACGTTCCACACACGTGAACACTGATGACACATGGATGACACCCTCGTGTCATCAGTATCACACGTACCAGCACCGGGGAATCAGCGGTATAGTTCGCACTGTTCCCAAGCACTGGGTGCTGGAGTAATCTCTCATCATTGTCCCCTGCTTGTGCTGCAATCAGTGCGGGCAAGGAACAATGTTGATAATAGTATTCTGTCCCCGCTGTCTCCAACAAGTGTAAAAATAATAAAATAAAAAACACATTATACTCAATTTTACACCTAATTCCCTGATGCCATTGTCTCCTGTAACAAATAAAAAATAAAAGAGAACAATATCCCTCACCTGTCCGAAGATGAAATAATCAAGTGTCCCATGCCGTAATCCATTTGTGCGACATTTCTTCATCAGTGTGTGCGGTGGCTTGAAGTGACTTCACACACTGAGGACCAGGGGAGAATGACTCGATGCAGCGAGCGGGCCCCTGAACTGTGCTAAGCTCACTGAGCGGTGTCCTGTCACTCACTGACATCAGTGTAGTTCAGGGGCCCGCTCGCTGCAGAAAGTTATTCTTCTCTGCTGCTCAGTGTGTGCGGTCGCCTCAAGGCACCACACACGCTAATGAAGAAATGTCTCACAGATGGATTACGGCGTGGGACACTGGATTATTTAATCTTTGGACAGTTGAGGGATATTGTGTTTTTTTATTTTTGGTTTGTTTACAGGGGACAATGGCTTCAGGGAATTAGGTGTAGAGGTGAGTATAATGTGTTTTTTATTTTATTCTTATTTTTACACTTGTTGGAGACAAGAATACTAGTCTCAACATTGTCACTTGCTCACGTTGATATCAGCGCAAGCAGGGGACAATGTTGAGACTTGCCTCCAGCACTAACTGTACCACTGATTCCCAGGTGCCGGTACGTATGATTCTGATGCGGCACATAGGACAGCACATGGGTGCCACACGTATGCCACACAGGTACACATGGACACACGGACACTGATATCTCCGCTACTGTTTTTTCCAGTCCTGGAAATATAAGGATGTGTGAAAGAGGCCTTACACAGTACATAGCAGGGGCACATTTATAAGATTATCTGAGCATAGGAATGTTTTTATTTTTAACACATCCAATTGTGGAACTTATTTTTATTCAAAGATAAGTCAATTAAAATGTATTTTGTTTGTGGGACAACCCCTTTAAGGCTCTTTAAGGCCTGGTCATTAAGGAGTTAAATGAGATGCAGTCATAACACTCATTGCATTGAGAAAACAGCCATAATGCATAAAATTTATGACCCCAACCATCTTTTTTCTTTGATTTTTCTTTTAAAATGTGAATTAAATAATAATTGTGGTAGCACTGAATGTACTTATTGCCCTAATAAAAAAGTTTAAATTGGCAAAGAAATATGTCTTAAAAATGATACTGAAATTATGCTAATAAAGTCCTGAGAAGATTAAAACTTGACATTATATTGATCAAACTATAACTTCCAATATCAGTACAGATTTTCTGAGATAAATATTTCTTTGAATAACGAACATAAAATGTTATGCAATATGAACTTCCTGAATCTAATCTAAAATAATGTAATTGAGCCACAGCATTGTGGTTCTTTTCCATATATCAGCAATTAGCCCTCTGCAGTAATGTCAATGGAAAATCAATTTTCTGAAAATTAAATAATAAAATATGAATAAGGAATATTAGTTTTATTAAATTCTATACTATAAATAACACACTTAGGTTATTACCAATAGCCATCAATGTTACATTACCTATAAACATTTTAACTGCACTATCATTTTCAGCCAAAAACTAAAAATAATTGTTTTTAGAATAGGATATTCTACCCACATCCCATATCCACAATTATAGACAGGGCAGGTTTTAGACAACGTAGGGCCTTGGGCAAAAGTTTAAAGTGGCGCCCCAAATACTAACGTATTGCACCATGACAAAGAAATGTTTAGGTTGCATTTACATGAGTTGACTTCAGGCTGTTAGACTTGGTTGACAATATTGAAGTCACTTATTCACTGGTCTCTTTACATAGTCTGACAAAGAATGATGGGTACAGAATGATCAATGAGCGATCAATCTGTGCCAATACAGTATCATGTTATCAGCATTACATCTGCAGATTACACCATGCGATGTGCTGCTGAGAGCAATGATTTTTGTTGTGCCATAAACAATCCAATGACCCTATGAATGAGCAGCATTTTGCTTGTTCGTTTGGCAATTGCCGATGCTTACACCTATGAACTCTCATC
Source organism: Phyllobates terribilis (assembly GCF_046119375.1). Classification (NCBI taxonomy): domain Eukaryota; kingdom Metazoa; phylum Chordata; class Amphibia; order Anura; family Dendrobatidae; genus Phyllobates; species Phyllobates terribilis. The sequence continues at coordinate 293,708,668 of NW_027362761.1, read as the reverse complement.
TGCGCTGCCGGATTTATGAATGCAAATGCTACATACACACACTGTATGTGGCACAAACAATGTATGCTACACACATGTATACACAAGCTGCATGTTATACACATATGTATATAGACATAGTGCATGCTCTCATGTATACACAGAGCTACAGTGTCCATTTTAGGACATGATCAGATATCAAAATCAAACATCAGAATGATGTCAGTTTGAGGCTAAATACCCTGTCTGAGAACTGATTTTGATAAGTGATTCTGACAAGTGATTTTGACAAATGATTTTGACAAGTCATTCTGACAAGTGATTCTGACGAGTGATTTTGATGAGTGATTTTAACAAGTGATTCTGACAAGTGATTTTGACAAGTGATTCTGATGAGTTATTTTGACCAGTGATTCTGATGAGTGACTTTGACAAGTGACATCAGCCTCTGTAACTACAGTGTTAGAGTTCAAATCCCGATAAGAATAAGAATTTTTTTTTTAATTATGCCTATTCAGCACACAAACTACAGGGGTGTTTTACTTTTAATATCTGACACTCTGATTGTCATCCTGATGTGTTAAGAGTTTCAGACACGCTGTCTATTTGCATGGTAAATTACATAGCCAAAGTAAATTGGGGGGCACTAATTTACTACATATCTATTTCCAAGTGACTTTATGTTTTCATAATTTCTTAAAGGGGTCTAATGATAAAATGTCTTTATTGTAAATTTTTATTTCCATCCACCCAAGTACTGGCTGCAAACTCCCAATTTACTTTTGCCATGTAATTTACCATGCAAATAGACAGCGTGTCTGAAACTCTTAACACATCAGGATGACAATCAGAGTGTCAGATATTAAAAGTAAAACACCCCTGTAGTTTGTGTACTGAATAGGCATAATTAAAAAAAAAATTCTAATTCTTATCGGGATTTGAACTCTAACACTGTAGTTTCAGAGGCTGATGCCTTACCATTGTGCTATCCATTCAAGTGATAGTAGCTGGTAGCTTTTCTTGTCTTATGACATTAACCATGAAAATACTCAGGGTGACTAAAAGTCATTGTGATTCTGATTCTGATGTTTAAAGAAAGTCACACATCAGGCTCACACATCAAAATCAAACATCATTTGAATTTGGCTTGCTTGCAGTCTGTGTATAAGTCCCAATGAGTTATAGACAAGTTTGCATTGAAAATCATATAAGCAAATAGAACTCATAGGTTTGAACGACTGAGTTTGTATCTCTGTGGTTCGTGCACTGGCTTTGGGATGCAGAATTTTGGGTTCAAGTCCCATTAGCGAACAGTTACTTTTTTTTTATTATTATTATAGTTGTCAAAGTCACTTGTCAAAGTCACTTGTCAAAGTCACTTGTCAGAATCACTCGTCAAAATCACTTGTCAAAATCATTTGAGAAAATCACTTGTCAGAATCACTTGTCAGAATCACTTGTCAGAATCACTCATCAAAGTCACTCATCAAAATCATTTGTCAGAATCACTTATCAAAATCACTCGTCAGAATCACTTGTCAAAATCACTTGTCAGAATCACTTGTCAAAATCACTTGTCAGAATCACTTGTCAGAATCACTCATCAAAATCACTTGTCAGAATCACTTGTCAAAATCACTTGTCAGACATTTAGCCTCAAACTGACATCATTCTGATGTTTGATTTTGATATCTGATCATGTCCTAAAATGGACACTGTACAGAGCACATACACACACATACACTACTCACAAAAAGTAAGGGATATTTGGCTTTCAGGAGAAATTTCAGGATGATCCTAAAATGCACTCTAACCTTCTCATGTGTTATGATACTGGCGTAGCACTGCTGGAAACCAGTGGCCGAAGGAGCACAAGCAGGAACAGCAAGCAGTCATAGATGTTCTTGGATATAGCAAAGGAGTTGTAGGAAACAATCCGTAGATAGGTGAGAACAGGCAAGATAAGCCAATCCTGGAGCTGGAGACTGGAACTACACTAAATAGCTAGACACAATACTCAAGCAATGAGTGAGAGATCAATGTGGCTTTAAGTAGGCCCAAACAGGAAGCAAGATGGATTCCACAGGTTCAGAATCTGCCATCTTAGTAAAGGGCAATTGCAGAACACAACAGCAGCCTCCAGTGGTAAGGAGTGGGACTGCAGCACAATTATTAATGTGAACAATAGCAACCAGTAGTAGTCAAACTGTAGAAGGACAACAGGAATCCTGACATTACACCCCCTTTCAACAGCGGCCTCCGGACGATGCTTGACTTGGTTTATGTGGGTATTTTTGGTGAAACTCTTTAAGCAGTCAAGGAGCATTGATATTTTCTACAGGTTCCAATGAGTTATCTTCAGGGCCGCACCCTTGCCACTTCATTAAATACTGAAACTTGTTTCTGAATATTCTGGAATCCAGGACATTTTCAATTGTGTAATGTTCTTGCCCACCCACTTCAATAAGATCAGGAGGAGGTAGACGACACCCTGGAAAAGGATTTGAAACAAATGGCTTTATTAAGGAGACATGGAACACTGAATGTATCTTCATTGTTCTGGGAAGTTGAAGGCGAAAATCTACTGAGCTAAACTGTCCAATTATTTTAAAATGACCAATACATTTTTGAACAACTTTTGTTGAGGGTATATGGAGTTTCAAATTCTTGGTGGAAAGCCATACTTCATTACCCACTTGAAAGCTTGGAAAGGGTCAGCAAGATTTATCTACTGCTTCCTGATATTTCTCCTGGGCAATTCTTAAAAGTGTCTTTTAGTATCTCCAGATTCTGTTGCAGGGATTGTATTCTGTTGGTGATGATAGCCATTTCTCTTGGATAATTTGGAAGGATATTTGAATGGTACCCAGAATTTGTGAAGAATGGTGTTTGTTTGGTTGAAGCATTTTGAGAATTGTTGTATGAAAATTCTGCCATAGGAAGCAAATCAACTCAGTCATCCTGGAGATTACAAATGTAGCATCTGAGATATTTCTCTAAGGTTTGGTTTGTGCGTTCAGTCTGACCATTAGATTGGGGATGGAATGCAGAAGATAAACTGATATCAATGTCCAATGCTGCACAAAAATTCTTCCAGAAATCTCGATGTAAATTGTTTTCCACGATCAGGGATGACTTCGTCTTGAACCCCATGAAGATGAAACACATTTTGAATTACAAGATCAACAGTCTCTTTAGCAGAAGGTAAACCAGTGCAGGGGACAAAATGTGCTGTTTTAGTGAGTCAGTCCACCACTACTAGGATTGAACTGTTTCCCTTTGAAACTGGTAGTTCCACAATAAAGTCCATAGTTATAGAGCCCCAAGGACGAGATGGAATTTTCAGAGGCTGCAATAATTCGATTGGTGATGTGTGGGGAGTTTTATACATATTTTTTAACATCTTTTTGGCAATTAGGACACCAAAAGAAATGAGACAGAAATTCTTGTGTTTTTTTAATTCCTTTGTGTCCTGCTAACTTGGAGTCATGGATTAGTTTTAATACTTTAAGTCTCACAGTTTCTGGAACATAGATACAATGATGATGAATCCATACTTTATTTTGAAAGGTAAGAAATATATCATCTGGTGGATGCAGAAGAATTCGGTCTGTCTCGTATGCTTCCCATATATCTTCCAGCAAGTCTTTGTTATGGATCACCCCCAGGAAGTTGGACTCAGGCAGAATAGTTGGTGGTGCTGCTGTAGAAGGAACTTTGGAGAAGATCCTATATAAAGCATCAGCCTTACTATTACGGAAGCCAGGTCTGTAAGCGATAACAAAGTTGCATCGGTTAAGGCTGTATGCCCACTATGCGTTTTTTAAGCGTTTCCGCAGCGGCAATTCCGCTGCAGAAACGCTTAAAAAACGCTTGGTAGAAGGTCTGCCTTGTTCCCCAATGATAATCAAATGCTGTGCACATGCTGCGGAAATTTCCGCTGCGGATTATCCTTGCGTAAAAATACGCAGCACTGCCAATTAATTTGCAGAAGCGCAGCGTTTTCGCCACCATTGACTTGCATTGGAACGCATGGAATCTGCATCACTGCATCTGTACATGCGGATTCCATGCATTTCAATGTGCGGATGGTACCTGTGTTTGGAGAAGAAGAGACTCTCCTCCGGACCCGGGTACCATAGTACCTGTAAAAAAAAGAATAATAAAATAAAAATTCTACATTATACTTACCTTCTCATGGCCCCCGGTGTCTTTATCCAATGCGTCCTAGCTTGCCGGCAGCTTGCGGTGGTCTCAAGGACCTGCCATGACGTCATTTAGTCATGTGACGGGTCACGCAACCGCTGACGTCGGCAGGTCCTTTAGTGTACCGCGAGCTGCCGGCAAGCCAGGATGCATCGGATAAAGACACCGGGGGCCATCAGAAGGTAAGTATAATATTTATTTTTTTATTTTTTACCATTCTTTCGGTCACACTATATAAATCCATGCCGGTTGCATGGATTTATATAGTGTGACCAAGTTGTCAAGCACTTCCCAAGTGATGCTAAAATCGCTTGGAAAACGCTTGACAACCCGCATGCGGAAATGCATGTGAAGAACGCTTCACTTCCGCTTGTCCCCGGCAGGAAAAACGCATGTACAATCCGCATGCATTTTTTCTGCCAGGGAGATGCAGAAACGCACAGCAAAAAATCCGGAGCGTTTCTGCATCGTGGGCACATACCCCAAGAAAGAGAATCCATCGAGCTTGGCGGGGGCACAAACATTTGGCCGACCTGATAAATTCAAGGTTACGATGATCAGTTAGAACAACAATTTGCTTAGCTGCTCCTTTTAGATGATGTCTCCATTCCTTGAAAACAACAATGATCTCTAAGAGCTCTTTGTTCCCCACATCATAATTCTTCTCTGACACGGTCAATATTCTGAAGAAATAGGCACAAGGATGTAGCAAATCTTTTTTTCCTGTTCTTTGTGATAGAATGGCCCCTACTACACTGTCTGAAGCATCTACTTCCACAATAAAGGCATGTTCAGGATTGGGATGAATCAGTATAGAAGCTGTGGTAAACTTCGTCTTTAGGCAACAAGAAGCATCTTGTGCTTGAAGAGACCAAATAAACAATATGCCTTTCTTTGTTAATTCGGTGATTGGTGCAATTATACTTGAAAAATTGTTAATGAAAAATGCAAAAATTGGTAAAGCCCACAAATTATTGGACTTCTTTCACATTTTTTGGCGTTGGCCACTCAGTGATAGCTTGAATCTTGCTAGAGTCCATTTGCAATACTTGAATAGAGATTATATAGCCCAAAGAACTGGATCTTTGTTTGATGCAACTCACATTTTTCCAGCTTAATATAAAGATGGTGGGTTCGTAGATGCTGTAGCACAGTTTTCACATGATTCTGATGCTCTTCTGCAGAATTAGAAAAGATTAGCATATTATCTAGATAAATGACTACAAATTGATCAAGCAAGTCTCTGAAAATGTTATTAACGAAATGCTGAAACGTTGCAGGAGCATTGCACAGTCGAAACGACATGACTAAGTATTCATAGTGTCCATAACGTGATCTGAATGCAGTTTTTTATTCATGACCTGGTCTAACAGGAACCAAGTTGTATGCCCCTCGTAGATCCAGTTTTGTGAACAACTTTGCATGACAGACTCTGTCCAGCAATTCAGGGATGAAAAGCAGAGGGTAACGATTCTTTACAGTAATTTTATTCAATTATCTGTAATCAATACAGGGTCTTAAGGAACCATCTTTCTTTTTAATAAAAAATATAGGCGCACCTTCTGGTGATGTAGAAGGACGAATAAACCCTTTAGCTAAATTTTCATCGATGTATTCCTTGAGTGTTTTTAATACCTGCTCTTCGAGTGGGTAAATACATCCAAAGGGTATTGCTGCTCCAGGCAATGGATCAATTGGACAATCATACGGTCTATAAGGAGGGAGTTTGTCAGCATTTTTCTTGTCACATACATCAGCAAATTCCCTATATATAGATGGTAGTTTTGAAGATTGTTCAGGATCCTCTATAACCTCTTCATTTAGTGAAGCCTGTGGGAAGTGTACAGTAGGTGGAAAAGACACTTCGCTGGTTTCCCAATTGATTGTGGGATTTTGAGTCTGTAGCCATGGCAACCCCAGGATTATTGGAAAATGTGGAGATGAGATTAGTAGAAAGGACAAAACCTCATGGTGATTAGGTTCCATAACTATCTCTAGGGGTTCAGTCTCTTGATTCACCGTTCCCGAATTTAGTGGAGATCCGTCAACAGTTTTCATGATAATAGATGAAAGTCTATTTTGAATTTTCTACCCCATGTTCCTTTGCAAAAGAGATATCGATAAAATTTCCATTTGCTCCTGAATCAACCATGGCAGATGCAGAAATCCATTGAGAATCAACTTGAAACTTGATAGAAATGAAGCAACGAGAGTCCTTGCTTTCTTTTTCAATGTTGGGTGCAATAGAAGAAATTGAATAGATGACAGCATTCACTGGAGGCGTTGGTTCAGAGAACACTGATTCTTTGTCCGAAAAGTTGGGATCCGCTACCAATGCCACTGCTTTATGTAGTCGAGAAGGATAATTGATGAGAAAGTGGTCAGACTTGCCACAATAAAAATACAGATTTTCCCGAAATCTTTGTTCTTTTCTCTCAGCACTCATGTTTTAACAGGCTGTCGACCTGCATGGATTCAACTTCGGATATGTGAGGACTCCTTATCTCAAAGTGTCTGGGACTGGTGGTTGAAGCAGGTGGATAAAGATTACTGTCGCGGGACCAGTTTGAATTCCACTTTTCTGCAATGGTGAATGAAGTCATCAAAATTTGTGGGAGCATTGGCCGGGGCTAGTTCATCTTTGATTGGGCTGGAGAGTCTGTTCTTAAAAAAAGATAATTTTACAGCATTATTCTTTTTGGTATCAATCACCCACCATCTGAATTCTGTGGCGTACTCTGCAACAGAGCACTTACCCTGATGTAGTGCCGTCAGTGTTGCTGAAGCTGCTGCATAACGATTAGAGTCATCAAACACCTGGCTCATGGCTGCTAGGAAAGCCTCCAGATCAATAAGTCGCTCATCATGAGTTTCAATATGGGGGCTTGCCCAGGCTAATGCTTTATGTGTCAGTAGCATAATGATACACAATTCTTTTGATCTGTAAGTATGGAAGTGAGCAGGGTGTGCACCAAAGTAGAATCTGCACTGGTTCATGAATCCATAAAATTTGTCACCGTCTTCACCAAACCTGAAGGTGGGAGTGGAGGGGTGTGTTGAGGGAACGAAACTATATGTTGATTTTGTAATTGAAAGATCTGTTCAGACTGCAGTGCAATATTATTGCTTAGATCTTGCACAATATTCTGTAGATCCTGTCTAGATTGTCCAAAAATTTGAACGTTATGAGTTATCTGAGTTTCAAATGCCATGTATTTTGTTTTTAGTGTTTGCATATCTGCATAGATGTTGGTAAGCAAACGATTCATATTATTTAAATGAACCTCCAAATTTCTCCTGGCGCCATCAGTGATGAAGGTTTGAGTATCCTGTTACGATACTGGCGTAGCACTTTTGGAAACCAGTGGCTGAAGGAGCACAAGCAGAAACAGCAAGCGGTCATAGATGTTCTTGGATATAGCAAAGGAGTTGTAGGAAATAATCCGTAGATAGGTGAGAACAATCTGGGTAAGACAGTTCAGGAGCAGGAGACAGGAACTACACTAAACTGCTAAAAACAATACTCAAGGAATGAGTGAGAGATCCATGTGGCTTTAAGTAGGCCCAAACAGGAAGCAAGATGGATTCCACAGGTTCAGAATCTGCCATCTTTGCAATTACAGAACACGACAGCTGCCTCCAGTGGTAAGGAGTGGGATTGCAGCACAATTATTAAGGTGAACAAGAGCAGCCAGTAGTGGTCAAAGTGTAGAAGGACAACAGGAATTCTGACATCAGGATCAGGATAATGTGATTGTCTCTAAACTTTTGAATACACATGTCCAACTGTTCAAATTTTCAGTACTTTTTGCACAACTTGCTGTTCTCTAACAAGGAGCTTAGTGGCAAAATTCCCAACAGGTGTTTGATCTATGAATCACCTAATACTTTTTGGGGTTCAATTAAAATTGGTATTTAAACAGTCCTCTTCATCATGCTTTTCACATTTTGACATCATAAGACTAAAACAACATCTAACAACTGATCAACAGCAGGACCGCCATCAGGGCATTATGGCCCTTACTGACGTATGGAGCCCTCCTCACCAGGCCCCAGTCCATAAAAACAAGTGTTTTTCTCTGCCGTCCATAGAATCCGGCAGAAAAAAGCACCGTCCATGATTTTTTTAAAAAGTTCCCGCGGTTTGTACTGGGCATGGGCTAAAGAAGCTGCCATGCACAGTACAAACGTTAGATGCTAGACTGTATGGGCTCCTGGTAGGTGTTACTTCACTTTTGGTCTGGTGTGCAGCGCGCAATTCATCTGACTGAGGGACTCTGGAGAGATGTGAGTCTGTGACTGAGGTGCGCACTGCATCATTTGCACCTTTTCACCTGCAGCTTCTCCTTCATGCAGTGAACGACAAGGGCTAATGGTAGTGGGATTTGGGGGCTCTGTAATGCTGTAGGTCATTCCTGTGGTGGGATTTTGGGGATATCTAATGCTGGGGGATGTCTGTGGTGGGGTTTGGGGGATGTACAATGCTTATTAATGCTTGTGGGGAGATTTTGGGGGGTGTACAGTGCTGGAGGATGCCTGTGGTAGGATTTGGGGGTGTAAAATGCTTAGTAATGCCTGGGTGTGGATTCTGGGGGGAGGAGGGTGTACAATTCTGGAGGGATGCCTGTGTAAGGATTTGGGGGGTGTACAATGCTGTGGGGATGCATATGGGTGGATTTGGGGGTGTAAAATGCTTGGGGGATTTTAGGGGGTGTACAATGCTGAGGGATGCCTGTGGGGGGATTTGGGAGGTGTACAATGCTGGGAAATGCCTGTGGGGGATTTGGGAGCGTACAATGCTGGGGGATGCCTGTGGGGGGGATTTAAGTAGGTGTACAATGCTGGGCGATGCCTGTTGGGGGATTTGGGGGCATGTACAATTCTGGGGGGATGCATGAGGGGGGATTTTGGTGTGTGCAATGCTGGGGGCACCCCTGTGGTGTGAGAGTTTGGAGGGGGTGCTCTGCTGGTGGCACCACTGAGGTGAGATTTGGGGGGTGCAATTGCTGGGGGGATGCCTGTAGTGTGACTTGAGGGGGGGGGGCAATGCTGGTGTAATGTATGCATCTTGGAATTTGGGGGATGTACAATGCTGGGGGATGCCTGTGGTGGGATTTGCTGAGTGTATAGAGTTGGGTTCTTTGTAATGTTCAAGAAGGGTTTGAGGAGTGTATAAAGGGGGTTTTCCTATAAAGGTTTCCTGCAGGGAGAAGGGTCTGCAATAAGGTAGACCTCTGTTCTGTTATGGGGTCCTGAATAATGCATGTCTAAAGTTCTGTATTTGTGAGTTTTGGACTGTTAACATTAGTGGGGGCTTGTCCCTGTGGTTTATTAAGGTGGGCTTTGAAATCTTTATTATTTAGTGGGTTTGTTCTCTGATTTACTACCTGTAAGGCAATGAGTCTCCCCGGCGAAGCCACTTCTGAAAAAACACCAGCTGTCATTTTCCTTAGGCGTCTTTGCTATTGTTCTTGTGATGGCTCTGCAGCTGATTTTTATTTTGCTCTATACTCACCCTAAGACTGAAGGGGAACTTGTCTTGTAAAAAAAAATGCTATTAACCTGCAGATATGTGATTAATCTACAAGTTAATGACATTCTGAAGATGACTGGCCCCCGCACTGAATGCCTGGCTACAGGGAGGAAATTAACTTTATTCCTCCCAGCAGCCTCAGGCTTTCAGTCATAGAGATGCGGCCAGTATGGCTTCAGTCACTGCTCAATGCATACAGAATGGCATCTGTAACCACGTCCCGGCACTGACTGACAGCCAGCTTTAATGCTGAGCCAGCTGTCAGCCAGTGCCGGGGCGCAGTTAAAGCCACTGCTTACAATATACTGAGCAGTGCTCTAGATAACTGTGTTATTTTCTGCAGAGATTAGTCCAGGCTGGAAGCAGTGATGGCGGTCTGTGCTGGATGAAGAAGCAAAGTGAAGATGAATATCTTCAACTTGAGACTGGTAAGTCAATGTGTTACCTGTACACTTACACTATACACTATATAGTATATACAGAGTTCCTGTGTATCATGTCACCTGTAATCCCGTTATTACCTGTACACCGACACTATCCACTGTATAGTATAAATAAAAAAAAAGGAAAAAAGACGTGTACCGAACAATATCTAAAAATATTATCAATTTTTACTAATGTAATTATGTTAAAAAAACATACACAATTGCAATGGCGACAAATATTAGTAATGAGCCAAAAAAAAGGGCACCACAAACCGATATCCACATCAGCAGGAAAAATATCATGAAAGGAACAGACAATAAGTAGTGGTATTAAAAAATGCCCACTCAAAAAATGATTAAACAATGTATAAGTCTGGACCACAAATAGGTGATTAAAGTGCACAGTGCATTTATATAATATCAGAAGAACATCCAACACCTAAATACATATAAATAAGCTATCACTACTCACATGTGTAAATCTGTCTATTGTGCCGCCGCCCCTACGCGTGTTTCGGTGCTGTGCCTTCTTCCGGGGGTAAGTAAGTATGGTATAGTATGTACAGAGCTCCTGTGTATTATGACACTTATGGTAATATTTAGTATTGTGTTTTTTACTAATGATCAGTATTGTAGTATTCAGTCACTATGTGGTGATAATATGTGGTCTGGTCATGGTGTGACAGTCTTTGTTCCTTGCATGTGGTATTATTCAGTCACTATTCGGTGGTAATATGTGGTCTGGTCATGGTGTGACGGTCTTTGTTCCTTGTATGTGGTATTATTTGGTCACTATGTGGTGGTAATATGTGGTCTGGTCATGGTGTGGCGGTATTTGTTCCTTGCATGTGGTATTATTTGGTCACTATGTGGTGGTAATACCTGGTCTGGTCATGATGTGGTCGTATTTCTCCCTTGTATGTGGTATTATTCTGTCACTATGTGGTGGTAATATGTGGTCCGGCCATGGTGTGACGGTATTTATCCCTTGTATGTGGTATTATTGGTCATTTTAAAAAATGTATGTCACACATTCCCTTAAAGAAAAATAAATAAAAATATACCTAAAAAGAGTATTTCTATATTTTAACAAATTTTTAATAGGTTAGAGTAGAGCCCAGCTAAAAGAGTCTATCTTGTTGTGGTGGCGGCTTAAAAAAACTTTTGGCCAAAACAAAAGCTTATGGCTATTTATGTGATATGGTGTTCAATAGGAACTGTTAATGTGTGATTGGTGAGGATGTGGTACAGAAGTGGAGTTTTTTCAAGAGTGGGCGGTGGGACTGTGGAAGATTTGAGAGGTGGAGGTGGAGCTGGGGTGGAGCCTGAACAGAGCTCAAGAGAGCCCAAAATTTTGCCAGTATGGGGCCCTGAAATTCCTGGTGGCATCCCTGATCAACAGTATCTCGCCATTGCAAAGCTTCAAGTAGGATGTTCTGAGATGGAAGTGGCCAAAGAGCTTAGAGTGTATTCAGCAGGTTGTAACAGAGATACAAACAGACTGGCAGAGTCACAGAGTCACATCCGACACTGATGACTGCTTCATTGTGTACAATGCCCTTCGGAACCAGATGATGAATGCCACACAACTCCAGGCACATTTAAGGGAGGTGAGAGGCACCCAAGTGTCACTTCAAACCATTTGAAACCAATTACATCAGCATGGTCTGAATGCTAGACGACTGGCAAGGGTACCTGACCAAACCACCAGGCACAGGTGTCATCGTCTTGCATGGGCCAGGGAGCATCTATGCTGGATGAGCAACCAATGGACCTCAGTGCTGTTCACTAATGAATGTCAACTCATGCTGAGCAGAATGATGACTGCCAATGACGTCAAGGAGAGCGCTATGCATCAGCCACTGTTTTCACCAGGTGAGCCTTTGGTGATGGTGGTGTTACAGTGGGGGCAGGTGTGTCTAGTCAATACAGAACTGCCTTACACTTTGTGAATGGTACAGTGACAAGGGCCTACTACTTGAATAATATCATTAATCCAGTCATTGTGCCTCTGCATGAACAACACAGTCCTTATTTCATCTTTATGGATGACAATGCTCCAGCTTATTGAGGTCGCATCATTAGAGAACCGCTGCTGGAGACTGGCGTACCTCAAATGGAGTGGCCTGCACTTTCTCCGGACCTGAATCCCATAGAAAACCTATGGTATCTACTGAGTTGGCTTGTAAAGGCTTGTAACTCTGTACCCCAGAACCTCAATAACCTGAGGGCCGCCCTTCAAGAAACGTGAGATGCTATGCCTCAGAAGACAATAACTAGATTTGTCAATGGCATGAGATGTCATTGTAAAGCTGTAATTGATGCTCAAGGCCACATGACAATTAATTGAGACATTGACATTTTTTTGGGTGGTATACCCACCACTGTTGTTGGCTTTTGTTTCAATAAATTGTTTGAGATGAGGAAATCACCATTGCATGCTTCTACTTAAATGCCCTCCTTTCATGATAAAATATCCCTGTAGCGTGAACTTTTTACGTTTTCCATAAATTTCACCCAAATGCCAAATATTCCTAACTTTTTGTGAGTAGTGTATATGTATGCATAACCACATACATACCGATTCAAGCATACACAGAGCAGATACATTTATACAGAGCACATACATAAAGATTAGTGATGGGTGAGCACTAAAATGCTCGGGTGCTCAATGCTCGGATCCAGCACATTGGAATACTCGGGTGCTCGACCAGAACAATGAGCCCAAAGTAAGTCTATGGGAAAATCGAGCATTTTTCAGATGGCTCCCCCCGGCGGTCTGCAGAGGGCCTAAAAATTGCCCAAATCGATGGGAACACCATGGGGAAGACACCTGGAAGCATTTCTGACACCCAGGTCACTTCTCTACAATGTTACATAGTTAAATAGTTTATAAGGCCGAAAAAAGACAAGCGTCCATCCAGTTCAGCCTATTTCTTGAGCACTGCAGCTATTCCGCAGCGTTTATCCAGGGGAAGGCAAAAAAAACCCATGCGGTATAGGCCAATTTACATCATTGAGGAAAAATTCACTTCCCGACTCCAATCTGGCAGTCAGATTAAAACCCAGGATTAATTAACTATCACTAAGCATAAGATGTAATTTTATTGTTCTCAAGAAAGGCGTCCAGGCCTCTCTTGAACTCATTAAGTGAGTTGGACATCACCACTTCCTCTCCCAGAGAGTTCCAGAGTCTCACGGCTCTGACCGTAAAGAATCCCCTTCTATGCTGGTGCAGGAACCTCCTTTCCTCCAGACGCATAGTGTGCCCCCTCGTCTTTGTCACCATCCTTGGTATAAACAGGTCATGGGAGAGATCTCTGTACTGCCCCCTGATGTATTTATACATGTTTATGAGGTCTCCCCTAAGCCTTCTCTTTTCCAACGTAAATAGGCCTAATTTTGACAACCTCTCTGGGTATTCTAGTCCCTCCATTCCCTTTATTACCTTAGTCGCCCTCCTTTGTACCCTCTCTAGCTCCAATATGTCTTTCCTGAGCACCGAAGCCCAGAAGTGTGCACAATATTCTAAGTGCGGCCTTACCAGCGCTTTATACAGAGGAAGAACAATGTTCTCATCATATGCCCCTATTCCTCTTCTGATGCATGCCATGACTCTATTTGCCTTCGCAGCTGCTGCCTGACACTGGGCACTCCAATTTAATTTGCTATTAACCAAGACTCCCAGGTCCTTCTCCATGTCAGATTTCCCCAACGGTTTCCCATTTAATATGTATGGGTGACTGCTGTTTTTCTTTCTCATGTGCATGACCTTACATTTATCGGCATTGAACCCCATTTGCCATTTTTTGGCCCAACTCCCCAATTTATCTAAATCCTCCTGTAGCTGTGCCCTATCCTCATCTGTATTAACTACTTTACAAAGTTTAGTATCATCTGCAATATGGTATTATATTACAGTTTAGTATCATCTGCAATATGGTATGGTACTACGCCAATTTTACGGACTCACAAATAAAACATACAAAAATGAAAGAAAAATGGATTTTCCTGGGAAATATGTTAAGGAATATCCTTTCAAGGGTAATGACTTGTATATAAAGCAAAATAAATAACCAAAAACAAAAATACTCCACCACACCTTGGGCTATGTTCACACTTAACGTTTTTGATGCGTTTTTTCACTTTTGCATTGCTTTCAACCGTGACAAATACATTCACCAGGAAATGTCATTTTAACATTTTACAACCTTATCTGGCCATGTGGTGTGTGAGATGTGATCAGACACAACGTGTTTCATTTATGAAGGAAGGACTCTGAAAGTCACAAAGCCTATTTTTTATTATTCTTAAAGGGCCAGCAGTCGGCCCTCACTATTCTTAGAGAGCCATCAGCCGCCTATGTTTTATTGTTCCCATTACTAAAGAGTGGGTCTCCTAAACTGTTATTGCGTATGCAGTGAGTGGCAGGGCTACCCAAAATTTGGACGCACCCCAATACCACTTTGAAAATTTGGACGCACCCCAATACCCCTTTGAAGAGACTTAGAGGAGAGCCTCCTGAAAACAATGTTTCCATTATTAAGAAGTAGGTCTCCCATTGTGTTTGCCTATACAGTGAATGCAAGGGTTGCCAAAAATTTGAAGGCACTCCAATGCCCCTTGGAAGAGACGTGGAGGTCAGATGGCCTCCTGAAAACAATGTTCCCATTATTAGGAAGTGGGTCTCCCATTGTGTTTGCCTATGCAGTGAATGTAAGGGTTGCCAAAAATTTGGAGGCACTCCAATGCCCCTTGGAAGAGACGTAGAGGAGGGCCTTCTAAAAAAAAATGTTCCCATTATTAGGAAGTGGGTCTCCCATAGTGTTGGCCTATGCAGTGAATGCAAGGGCTGCCAAAAATTGGGAGGCACTCCAATGCCCCTTGGAAGAGATGTGGAGGTCAGAGGGCCTCCTGAAAACAATGTTCCCATTATTAGGAAGTGGGTCTCCCATTGTGTTTGCCTATGCAGTGAATGCAAGGGTTGCCAAAAATTTAGAGGCACTCCAATGCCCCTTGGAAGAGGTGTGGAGGTCAGAGGGCCTCCTGAAAACAATGTTCCCATTATTAGGAAGTAAGTCTTCCATTGTATTTGCCTATGTAGTGAATGCAAGGGTTGCCAAAAATTTGGAGGCACTCCAATGCCCCTTGAAAGAGACGTAGAGGAGGGCCTCCTGATAAAAAATGTTCCCATTATTAGGAAGTGGGTCTCCCATAGAGTTGGCCTATGCAGTGAATGCAAGGGCTGCCAAAAATTTGGACGCACCCCAATACCACTTTGAAAATTTGGACACACCCCAATACCCCTTTGAAGAGACTTAGAGGAGGGCCTCTTGAAAACAATGTTCCCATTATTAGGAAGTAGGTCTCCCATTGTGTTTGCCTATGCAGTGAATGCAAGGGCTGCCAAAAATTGGGAGGCACTCCAATGCCCCTTGGAAGAGATGTGGAGGTCAGAGGGCCTCCTGAAAACAATGTTCCCATTATTAGGAAGTGGGTCTCCCATTGTGTTTGCCTATGTAGTGAATGCAAGGGTTGCCAAAAATTTAGAGGCACTCCAATGCCCCTTGGAAGAGATGTGGAGGTCAGAGGGCCTCCTGAAAACAATGTTCCCATTATTAGGAAGTAAGTCTCCCATAGTGCTGGCCTATGCAGTGAATGCAAGGGCTGCCAAAAATTGGGAGGCACTCCAATGCCCCTTGGAAGAGACGTGGAGGAGGGCCTCATAAAAAATGTTCCCATTAGAAAGGAGCGTGTCTCCTATACTTGTAATGTCCATGCACTAAGTGTATGGGCTGACAAACATTTACCCCTGGGGGGTATACATGAACATACTGTATAAACATTTTTTTTACTGGCATCATGAACACCCTTGAAAAAAATTATGTTGGTGTTGCATCACGGTCCACATTCACCCTGGTGATATGGTGGTGGAGGATGAGGATGAGGATGAGGAGAAGGAGCAGGATAAGAGCAAATAGCCAAAATCAGGAATCTTATACCCATTTGTGGGTGTGAAGAGGTGCATTGGAATACACCTCCCAAAATAAGACACTGGATTTTAGTTTATGTTACGCTGCTATCATTCGGTGGTGTTGAGAAGTCTGACCCAATCCAGCCCTTATTCATTTTTATAAGAGTCAGCCTGTCAGCATTTTCAGTTGACAGGCGGATGCGCTTATCAGTTATAATTCCACCAGCGGCACTAAAAACCCACTCTGATAAAACGCTGGTGGCAGGGCAGGCCAGGACCTCCAAGGTGTAGAGAGCCAGTTAATTCCACGTATCCAGCTTGGATACCCAATAATTATAAGGCACAGAGGAATCACGGAGGACGTTGGTACGGTCGGCAAGGTACTCCCTCAGCATCTTCCCAAACTTTGCACTCCTTGCGAGAGTACCCCGTGCAACAGGGCCTGTGCAATGGGAGGATCTGAGAAAATTCTCCCCGAAGCTTGACAGTGTTCCCCTGTCTCTGCTGGATTGAAGTTGTGTCTCTCTCGCCTGTACTCCTTGGTTGTTCAACGAACTGTGACATCTGCCACCAGCATTTTCAGATGGGAATTTTTTTCAATAGTTCCGCAACAAGGGCCTTCTGGTACTGCCCCATTTTTGTAGACGGGTCCGCCTCAGGAATAAGAGATATAAAGTTCTCCATGTAGCGTGGGTCTAGAAGTGTCACCAACCAGTAATGACTCACCCTAAATTTTGAGAACGCGAGGGTCATGGGAAAGGTAGCGTAACATGAATTCAGCCATGCGTGCCAGACTGCTAACAGGCAAGACTTCCGTGTCCTCACCAAGAGGATGACTGACCATGCTCTATTTCTCCTCCTCTCTGTCCTCTGGACATCCACGCTGAACAGACGGTATGACAGTTGTGCAGGTAGTACCATCTATAGCACATGAAACTAGCTCCTGTTCTTCCTCCTCCTCCTCCTCTTCCTCATTGTCACCGAATCTACATTGGGATGAGATGAGGCTGGGCTGTGTTTAATCACCCTGTATGGTTCCTTGCTCAAACTCATCGTGCTCCACCTGCAATGCATCCTCTTTGATTGTGAGCGGAGAGCGTTTCATAAGACAGAGAAGCGGGATGGTGACGCTAATTATGGCGTCATTGCCACTCACCATCTTGGTGGAGTCCTCAAAGTTGTGGAGGATGGTACATATGTCTGACATCCATGTCCACTCCTGAGGTCTTATGTGTGGAGTCTGAACTGAATACCGACGGCCTGGTTGATGCTGGTACTCAACAACTGCCCTCTTTTGCTCACAAATCCTTCCCAACATCTGCAGTGTAGAGTTCCAACATGTGGGGACATCACACACCAGTCTGTGAGCCGGAAGCTGCAAACGCTGCTGAAACACAGGGAGGGCGGCGGAAGCTGTAGATGACTTTCTAAAATGGGCACACAGGCGGCGTACTTTAACAAGCAGATCTGGCAGCTCCGGGTAGGATTTGAGAAACCGCTGAACCACGAGGTTAAGCACATGGACCAGGCATGGTACGTGTGTGAACTCGCCTCGCCTCAGAGCCGCCACAAAGTTCCGGCCATTGTCAAACACGACCAAGCCAGGCTGTAGGTTCAGCGGTGTGAGCCATAGATCTGCCTGCTCTTTCAGAGCTGTCCACAACTCTTCAGCATTGTGAGGTTTGTCACCTAAGCATATTAGCTTCAGCACAGCCTGTTGCCGCTTGGCCGTGCTGCAGTGCTTCCAGCTTGTGATTGATGTGGTCATTTCAGAGATGGAGGCTGAAGAGGAGGAGGAGGCTGAAGAGGATGAGGTGCAGAAGCTGTAGACTGTGGGGGCAACCCTGATTGACCTAGGCCCCACAATCATTGGCGTTGGGAGGATGTGTTCCGCCCCAAGGTCCAGCTGGGTCCCGGCTTCCATTATGTTAAACCAGTGTGCCATCAGCGAGATGTACCGTCCCTGCCCACAAGCACTTGTCCACGTGTTTGTGGTTAGGTAGACTTTCCCGGTAACTGCGTTGTTGAGGGCACGGCTAATGTTTTGGGACACGTGCTTATGTAATACGGGGACTGCACATCGGGAGAAATAGTGGCGGCTGGGGACCGAGTACCGAGGGAAGGCCGCTGCCATCAGGTTGCGGAATGCTTCCGTCTCCACGAGCCTAAAAGGCAACATTTCGAGCAGAATTTAGTAGTGTGTCCTGTGGGGTGTTGGCTGCGTATTTGCGCTTGCGTTCGAAGGACTGGGGTATGGATAACTGAACGCTGTGCTGGGACAAGGACGTGCACGTGCTTCCTGATGCTGCTACTTGAGAGTGTGCAATGACAGGTGCAGGGCAAGAGGCATCTTCGCATGCACCATGGACAGGGGATTGGCTTACATGCACAACAGCGGAAGAAGCAATGGTGTCACCCGCAGACACTGTTCCTGGACCCTGGGGTTTGGCCCACAAAGTGGGGTGCTTTGCTGCCATGTGCCTGATCATGCTGGTGGTGGTAAGGCTGCTAGGTTTGCTACCCCTGCTGATGCTGGCCTGGCAGGTGGTGCAAATGTCCTTTTTGGGGTTATCGGCAGAGTCTTTAAAAAACAACCAGACTCGGGAAGACCTAACAGTTGTACTGGCAACTTCCTACGTGTTGGTGGTCCGGGGAATGGTTGCCTGTCTTCTGTCTGCGGCCACCACACTGCTTCTTCCTGCCTGTTGGGGTGCTCTGCCTCTCTTCCCCTGTGTGCTGCTGTCCTCACTCTGCATGTCCTCCTGCCAGGTTGGGTCAGTTACTATATCATCCACCACCTCGTCTTCAACTTCCTCACCCTGGTCCTGACTTTCTGGCAATTGTGCCTCATCATCGTCCACCTCTTGTGACACTTTCCCACCGTTGCCTCAGTGTGACCGTGGCTGCTCAAATATTTGGGCATCGCTACATGCGATCTCCTCTTGCCCCGCTTCAAGTGGACTGGGCGAGAGGCCCAAATCTATAAATGGAAAAGTGAACAGCTCTTCAGAGTGTCCAAGTGTGGGATCAATTGTCTCTGTGCACTCGGCATGGTGGGAGGATGAGGATCAGGGTGAGGAATATGCAGTCCAGACTCACGGCTACTGAGACTTGACCGTGTGGAAGACAAGGTGGTGGTGGTGGTGGCTAAGTGACTGGAAGCATTATCCGCTATCCAACCAACCACCTTTTGACACTGCTCTGGGTTCAATAGTGGTGTGCTGCGGTCCCCTAGGAATTGGAACAGGAAGGTCGGGCGAGAAGATGTGGGAGTTTGTTGTGGCACAATTTCAGCTTGCCCACGGCCTCGGCCTCTGCCTTTGCATGCACCATCACCATCATGTCCAGTTCCCTGTCCCTTGCCACGCGCCTTCCCCATTTTAAATGGAGGACAATATCTTCCACGCTCACCACAAATGGCTGAATTTGGAGCGCAGTTATATGTAATCCGTGTGATGGAGAAACCACAGTTTTAAATACCTGGCCTGTAGGTAACTATTTTGAACAGCAAACCGATTTCAAAAACTTTGCTGACACACTGAAAAAAAATTAGAATGGAGGCCAGAAATGGCAGAATTTTCAGAAAACGTATATGTGATCAGTGTGACGGACAAACCACAGTTTTAAACACCTGGCCTGTAGGTAACTATTTTGAACAGCAAACTGGTGCCAAAAACTTTGCTGACACACTGAAAAAAAATATGAATGAAGGCCAAAAATGGCAGTATTTTCAGCAAAATTATATGTGATCTGTATGACGGAGAAACCACAGTTTTAAATACCTGGCCTGTGGGTAACTATTTTGAACAGCAATCCGGTGTCAAAAACTTTGCTGACACACTGAAAAAAAATTTGAATGGAGACCAAAAATGGAAGTATTTTCAGGGCCATTATATGTGATCCGTGTGACGGACAAACCACATTTTTAAATAGCTGGATTTTTAGCGCTGTAATATGGAAAGGGCCTGGCTGTATTCTGCAGTGCCAACAAGCAAATGGCGCAGAAAAACGGTATTCTCTGGATTGCTTTTAAAGCAAATAATGAAGATTAAGATCCAAAAAAAAATTATTCCTGGCCCCTGAGACCTGGGCCTTTGTCTTGAAATGTCTAACAGCAGCAGAATACAGAATTGGAATGAAGCCTCTTGTGCTATATGGACTGCAGTCTGCTATATACACCGCCTGCCTGCCTATATACACTGCCTGCCTGATATCTCTGCAGATGAATTACTCCTCAGAAGGACTGTTTGTTGAGATGGATATGTGTAATGTACTTGTTTTCTCCCTACACTACCTAATACACAATGAAATCTGTCCCTAGCTCAGCAGCACCTCTCCCTACACTGCCTGATTGCGGAGTAGACTGACGAGCATGGCGGCGCCAGGTATGATATAGACCTGATGACGCTGTGCGGCCAGCCAATCAGTGTAATGCCACAACCAACATGGCTACGGGTTTACAGCGAGTGGCAGGCAATCCCTGCATATTGATTGGCGCTTTAAAGAACGCCAAACATGCAGGGAGGGGAACCGAGCATCCGCCCGACCATCTCACAAGTACTCAGCGAGCTCCGAGCATCTCGAGTACCGAGATGCTAGGGCGAGTACTGAGTACTTGCGAGTATGCTCGCTCCTCACTAATAAAGATACATGCATACATGGAGCACTTACATACAGACACATGCATACAGGGAGCACCTACATACAGACATATTCATACACGGAATACACCTAAATACAACACATGCTTATGCAGAGCACCTACTGTACATACAGATACATGTATATACAGAGCACCTACAAACAGATACATGCATACACAGATCACATACATACACAAATCACATACATACAGAGACATGCTGCATACACAGATCACATATAATAAACAGCAGATGAAATAAGTATTGAACACATCACCAATTTTCTAAGTACCGTATTTTTCGGATTATAAGACACACTTTTTTCCCCCAGTGGGAAAATGGGGGTGCATTTTATAATCCGAATGTAGCTTTCCGAGGGGGGCAGCTATGGTGGAACGGGGTTTAAGGAGGCAGGTTCGCTGCTGTAGGAAGCTGGCGGGGAGATGCTCGGCTCCCGAGATTTCAATCTGCACATGCGCCACCTCTGGCTGCCATTTTCCCAAAGTCCACCACAGTGAATAAGATGGGAAGTGCGGGGACTCTCGACATTTTCTGAAAGCCTGGAGCCTGCCGCAGCCTCGCACCGGAAAACACTCCCTCCTCCCAGCAAGGGGCCTGCAGCATCACCCCCACTCCTGCCGCTGTCAGCTTACAACAGCAGCGACTCTGCCTTCTGGGACCCCGCTCCACTGCAGCCACCCCCGCCCCCTGTAAGCTACCGTAACAGCAGACTATAAGACGCACCACCATTTTATTACATTTTTTTTTCCTATTTTCCTCCCCAAATTTTGGGGCGTGTCTTATGGTCTGGTACATCTTATAATACACAAAATATGGTAAATACATGTCTAAACGTCCTAGTGACATCATATTTTCGCAAAATGTCAGTAACAACCCATGAAATCCACACAGCCAAAGAAATAAAACCATAGATGTCCATAAATTAAGTTATGTGTTATAATGAGAAATGACACAGGGAAAAAGTATTGAACACTTGAAAAAAAGAAAGGTGCATAAAGCCATGGAAAGTCATGACACCATCTGAAATCAATCAGTAATTAGAAAGCAATCCTGCCACTTAGTTAAATACAATATCAGCTGGTTCAACTGATGTCCTATAACTAGGTGTCTCATTACCAAGGTGTCACACAAGAAGCATCTCATAATGGGTAAAACCAGTGAGCTGTGTCAACCTTATTGTTGCAAAACATACTGATGGCATTGATTACAGAAGCATTTCTAAACTACTCAGGGTACGTGCCCACGATCCTGAATAGCAGTGTTTTGGATGCAGCTCACCTGTGCTGCGTCCAAAATGCTGCGTTCTACATTAGAAGTACAGTGGATGGGGGTTATAGAAATCCCATTCCCATTGTGCTTCTATTTGACACTGCGTAAACTCACTTGCGGTGCGGGTTTACAAGCTGTAGCATGTCAATTTCTGTTGCAGAGACTAGCGTCTCCACAATAGTATGTATTTCCACATTAGTATGTATTGGATGCGTTAAATCTGCATGGTTCACTGAACACATGCGGATTTAACTGCAGTGTTTTTGACGCTACTTTTTCCTGATCGAGGGCACATACCCTGAAAGTACCTGTTGGACCCATAATCCAGATGTGGAAAGAAACATCATTTTACCATAAACTACCACGACCTGGAGCTCCCTGCAAGATTTCATACAGAGGAGTGAAGAGAATTATCAGAAGAATTGTCCAAGAGCCAAGGACCATGGAGGTTGAGTGCCTTACTTATTGTTTTCTTTGAAACAATTCTTCCTGCTGATTCCAGGTCTTTCTGTGGCTCTCCACAGGTGGTCATAGAATCATAGAATGTTAAAGTTGGAAGGGACCTCCAGAGTCATCGTGTCCAATCCCCAGCTCAACGCAGGATTCTCTAAACCATCTCAGACAGATGTCTGTCCAGCCTCTGTTTGAAGACTTCAATTGAAGAACTCACCACCTCTCGTGGCAGCTTGTTCCACTCATTGATCACCCTCACTGTTAAAAAGTTTTTTCTAATATCTAATCTGTATCTTCTCCCCTTCAGTTTCATTCCAACATGAGAAGCACTGGAATGAAACTGTAATGCACTCAACCTCCATGGCCTGTACGCATGCTCACCGCTCAAGACTCGATTGCTAAACAAAAAGCATGTTGAAGAGTGTTTAAAATTTGCGCAACAACATTTAGACAAGCCTGTGAAATACTGGGAGAATATATTCTGGTCAGATGAGACCAAAATTGAACTCTTTGGATGCCTTAATACACACTACAAGAGATGAGCGAGCACTAAAATGCTCGGGTACTCGTTGCTCGGGTCGAGCAAATTGGAATACTCGGGTGCTCGGTCCAAGTAACAAGCCCAATGTAAGTTTATGGGAAACTCGAGCATTTTTCCTGCAGCCCCTCCCGGGGGTCTGCAGGGGGCCTAAAAATTGCCCAAATCGATGGGAACAGTGCTCAAATGACATGGGAACAGCATGGGGAAGACCCCTGGAAGCATTTCTGACTCCCAGGTCACTGCTGTCAACAACGTTGTCAGAGTTATTAGGACACTTTTATGGACTCACAATAAAACATACATAAACGAAACCAAAATCCTGTGAAAAATGTTAAGGAACATCCTTTCCAGGGTAATGACTTGTATATAAGGCAAAATAAATAACCAAACACAAAAATGCTCCTCCATACCTTGGAGGAGCATTTTTGCACACGTAGCGTTTTTGATGAGTTTTTGCACTTTTGTATTGCTTTCAATGGTGAAAACTGCATTCACCAGGAAATGTCATTTTAACATTTTACTGCCTTATCTGGCCATGTGGTGTGTGACACATCATCAGACACATCCTGTTTAATTTATAAAGGAGGGACTCTGAAAATCACAAACACTATTTTTATAAAGCCATCAGGCGGCCCTTACTTTTCTTAAAGGGCCAGAAGTCGGCTATGCTTTGATGTTCCCATTATTAAAGAGTGTGTCTCCTACACTGTTATTGGGTATGCAGTGGCTGCAAGGGCTGCCAAAAATTTGGACGCACCCCAATACCCCTTTGAATAGACATAGAGGAGAGTCTCAGTAAAAAAAATGTTCCCATTATAAAGGAGTGGGTCTCCAATAGTGGTAATGCCCATGCAGTGACTGCAAGGGCTGCCAAAATTTGGGAAAAACCCAAATACCAATTTAAAGACACATTGAGCTGGGCCTCAGTAACGACATGTTCCCATTAGAAATGAGAGGGTCTACTATACAGTTATAGGGTATGCAGTGAGTCCAACGGCTGCCAAAATTTAGGAAATACCCCAATAACAATTTAAAGACACACAGAGCTGGGCCACAGTAACAACATGTTCCCATTAGAAAGGAGTGGGTCTCCCATACTGTTTGCCTATGCAGTGAATTCAACGGCTTGCATGAACACCAGCGGAAGAAGCAGTGGTGTCACCCACAGACACTGTTCCTGGACCCTGGGGTTTGGCCCACTAAGTAGAGTGCTTTGCTGCCATGTGCCTGATCATGCTGGTGGTGGTCAGGCTGCTAGTTTTGCTACCCCTGCTGATGCTGGCCTGGCAGCTGGTGCAAATGGCCTTTTTGGGGTTATCTGTAGAATCTTTAAAAAGCAACCAGACTTGGAAAGACCTAACAGTTGTACTGGCAACTTCCGTCGTGTTGGTGTTACGGGGAACATTTTCCCGGCTTGTGTCTGCAGCCACCACACTGCTTCTTCCTGCCTGTTGTGGTGCTACTCCTCCCTCTCCCTGTGTGCTGCTGTCCTTGCTTTTCATGTCTTCCTGCCAGGTTGGGTCAGTTACTATATCATCCACCACCTCGTCTTCCACTTCCACTCCCTGGTCCTCCTCCTGACTTTCTGGCAATTGTGTCTCATCATCATCATCATCCACCTCTTGCGACAGTAATTGCACATTCCCAAAGTTGCCTTTGTGTGACCGTGATTGCTCAAATATTTGGGCATTGCTACACGCGTTCTCCTCTTGACTCGCTTGAAGATGGCTGGGCGAGAGGCCCGAATCTACAAATGGAAAAGTGAACAGCATTACTGGGTGTCCAAGTGTGGGATCAGTTGTCTCTGGGCACTCGGCATGGTGGGAGGAAGGAGGATCAGGGTGAGGAATATGCGGTCCAGACTCACGGCTACTGAGACTTGACCATGTGGAAGACAGGGTGATAGTGGTGGTGGCAAAGTGACTGGAAGCATTATCTGCTATCCAACCAACAACCTTTTGACATTGCTCTGGGTTCAATAGTGGTGTGCTGCGGTCCTCCAGCAATTGGGACAGGAAGGTCAGGCGACAAGATGTGGGTGTTTGTTGTGGCATAATTTCAGCTTGCCCACGTCCTCGGCTTCTGCATGCACCATCACCATCACGTCCACTTCCCCGTCCCTTGCCACGCACATTTCCCATTTTAAATGGAGGACAATATTTTCCATGTTCACTAGAAATGGCTGATTTTGGAACGCAGTTATATGTGATACATCTGACAGAGAACTACGGTTTTAAATAGGAGGCCTGTAATTTTCTAATATTATTCTACACAGAGACCTAGTTTGAATAGCTTCACCGACACACTGCAATGAAATGGAAGGCAGAAATGGCTGATTTTGGAACACTGTTATATGTGATATGTCTGACAGAGAACCATGGTTTTGAATAGCAGGCCTTTAATTTACTAATATTATTATTCTTCACCGAGACCTAGTGTGAATAGCTTGACCGACACACTGCAACAAAATGGAAGGTAGATATGGCTGATTTTGGAATACTGTTATATGTGATATGTCTGACAGAGAACCACGGTTTTAAATAGCAGGCCTGTAATTTACTAATATTATTCTACACAGAGACCTAGTGTGAAAAGCGTGACCGACACACTGCAACAAAATGGAAGGTAGATATGGCTGATTTTGGAATACTGTTATATGTGATATGTCTGACAGAGAACCATGGTTTTAAATAGCAGGCCTGTAATTTACTATTATTATTCTACACAGAGACCTAGTGTGAAAAGCTTGACCGACACACTGAAACAAAATGGAAGGTAGATATGGCTGATTTTGGAATACTGTTATATGTGATATGTCTGACATAGAACCACGGTTTTAAATAGCAGGCCTGTAATTTACTATTATTATTCTACACAGAGACCAAGTGTGAATAGCTTGACCGACACACTGCAACAGAAAGGAAAAGGAAGCCAATATTTTCCAGGCTCAGTTCAAATTTCTGGATTTTTATCGCTGAAATATGGAACAGATCTGGCTGTATTCTGCAATGCTAACAATCAAATGGAGCAGAAAAATTGTTAACTCTGGATTGCTTTTTAAGCAAATAACCAGGATTAAGATAAAAAAAAAATTTGCCCTGGCCCCTGATACCTGGGGCTATGTCTACAAATATTTGCCAAAGCAGGATCGCTCAGAAGTTGAAGATGCAATGGACCCTCTTGTGCTGTATCATGCACCGAAGTCTGTCACATACCCTGTCTGCCTTGGTTTTTAAGAAAATAAGCAGAATTAAGATAAAAAAAAAATTGCCCTGGCCCCTGATACCTGGGGCTATGTCTACAAATATCTGTAAGAACAGCAGCAGCAGGAACGTACTATGGACCCTCTTGCACTATATGCACTGCAGTCTGCCACATACACTGCCTTTCTGCCTAACTCCTGCTATCACCTACACCACTGAAAATATGCTCCTGGATCAGTCCTCAGAAGGACTGTTAGTTCTGATGAATATATATATATATATATGTGTTGTGGAATACCTATACTAACTATAAACAAGCAAATCTTTCCCTGACTCAGCAGCATCTCTCCCTACTCTGCCTGTTTCCGGGGTACACTGTGACAAGCATAGCGGCGCCAGGTCTTGTAAGACCTGATTACGCTGTGCGGCCAGCCAATCACTGTAATGCCCACAACCAACATGGCTATGGTATTA
The DNA here is from genome assembly GCF_046119375.1 of Phyllobates terribilis. Lineage (NCBI taxonomy): Eukaryota > Metazoa > Chordata > Amphibia > Anura > Dendrobatidae > Phyllobates > Phyllobates terribilis. Next base: position 293,681,947 of record NW_027362761.1, on the reverse strand, counting down.
CAGTGTGTGGCAAGCAATCCCTGCATGTTCATTGGCTCTCTAAAGAGCGCCAAACATGCAGGATGGAGACCCGAGTTCTCGCCCGAGCAACCCGGAAATACTCGCCGAGCGCCAAGCTTGTTGAGCACCGTGATGCTTGGGCGAGTACTGAGCAGTGGCGAGCACGTTCGCTCATACTAAACACTACATTTGGAGGCCAAAGGGAACTGCATATTAACCCAAAAACGCCATACTAACATTGAAGATTGGAGGTGGGAACAACATGATGTGGGGCTGGTTTTCAGCATATGGCACTGGCAAACTTCATATAATTGAAGGAAGGAAGAATAGATAAAAAGCACTGACACATTCTTAATAAAAATCTGCTGCTGTCTTCCAGAATGTTGAAAATGAAATGAGGGTTTACATTTCAGGAAGACAATGATCCCAAGCACACAGCCTGGAAACTCTCAGTTGGTTTCAGAGAAAGAAAATAAAGCTGCTAGAATGGTTCAGCCAATCACCTGACCTGAATCCAATAGAAATTTTCTGGAAGGAACAAAGCTCAGAGTTCATAGAAAGAGCCCATGGAGCCTTCAAGATTTGAAGAGCGTTTATGAGGAAGAATGGGCCAAAATAACACCTGAGTAATGCATGCGACTTTTTTCTCCATACAGGAGGCGTCTTCAAGATGTCATCACCAACAAAGGCTTTTGTACAAAGTATTAATTTAATTTCAGTAAGCATGTTCAATAATTTTTTCCTGTGTCATTTTTCATTATTACACATAGCTTAATTTCTTGACATCTATGGTTTGATTTCTTTGCCTGTGTGGATTGGATGGGTTGTTACCGACATCTGGTGAGAATTTCATGCACATACTGGCAGTCACGCGTCTGCTGCTCCTGGCACCAGCAACGAAGAATCCTGCATGCGCTGGGAGGAGTAACAAGTCTGCAGTCACGTAGAGTGACTGCAGACTTGTACCCTAAGGCAGAATAAGGTTGCGGACACCTCAATAAATATTGAGATAGATGAGAAATCCAAGGATAGCATGATGAGATTTGTTAGCTCCTGTAATATGCTGTGGATTTTCCTCATGCAAACCTGAATGGAAAGTCCACAGCATGTTTTCCATTTGTGAACCTATCCATAGAGCTCAAGAAATCAACAAATAAATACAGCAGCACTCATATAATGACAATCTGCTGAAGTTTATTCGAGCAACTAGGCAACAACCAGCTTTCACGTCTTGTTCCTGGTTTAGTATTACATTTTTCGTTCCCATAACTATTTTCCAGAATAAATCAGAGGACATTTATATGAAGGATCATAAATGGTCTTGTCTTAGATGCATTAATACAATGGTTTAGAAAAGCGATCTAGTAGTGTGGAGAATCGTCTCTTCTTTACCTTTCTCGTCATCGTTCATGGTTAAACAATTCTCTTAGGATAAAGCAGCTGTTGTTCTGCTTCAGGGTCATGATGGAGGTATCTGGTCAATATATGAGAAAAGTAACTCAGGGATAGTTATTATCTTCTGCAGAAATATGATCATGTGATCATGAAAATGTTGAGTAATTCATGCACAAACTGCATTAGAACATCGCAGAATTTTTTAGTATACAATATTTCAGATTTTATATAAACACAGGCACAGAGCAGTGATGGCATTTTTCTCAAACAGTGGTGAAGACTAGTATTTCAAGTGCATGACAGTGTGAGTCTTGTATAGTTTGTAATATTATCATAGGATTATTTTCCCTGTTATCACTTGTCTTTTGTATAATTTCAATATAATTGTTTTAAGACTTGACAAACTATCAAGTACCCATCCAGTCATAGCTTTCGTGTTCAAAACAGAATAAGTCTGCTGGGTAATAAAGTGAATCTGCAGAGGACAAAAGTAATTTAAAAAAATCTGTGGTTTATGCTATTCCATCTGAGAGCAGTTTAACCCCTTAGTGACTAGGCCAAATTTTTAGAATCTGACATGTGTCACTTTACATGGCAATAACTCAACACAATAAGGTTATTTTGAGATTGTTCTTTTGTGACACATTATACTTAATGATAATGGTAAATTTACGTCAATATGTTTTCCATTTATTTATAAAAATTTCAGACATTTGACAAAAATGTAAAAAAATTTGCAATTTTCAAACTTTAACCGATTATCCCTTTTATCCAGATAGTTATACCACACAAAAAAGATAATAAACATCAATTACCTCATGTTTACATCAGCATTGCATGTAAACATGTTCTTTTATTTTGTAAGGAAATTCTAATCTTTAAATTAGTAGCTGTAATTTTTCATTATTTCAAGGAAATTTTCAAAACTTATTTTTTTTGGGACCTATTCAGTTTTGAAGTGACTTTGTGAGACATATATATTGTAAAAAACACCAAAGTGGTACCATTTCAAGAACAGCACCCCTCAACATATTCAAAACAGCTTTCAGGTAGCTTATTAACCCTTCAGGTGCTGATTAAGAATTAATGCAAAATGGAATGACAGGAAAATAAAAAGGTTACTTTTACCACCGAAATGTTCCTAACTTCTGAACAAGTCACTATAGCTGGCAGACTTTAAGGTTGTTATTTTAATAGCCATGAAAACCATCAGGACCATGCAATTATGAGCTCAGGGTGCCAGTGGGGTTAAAGAGCCCTCACTCTGTTAACCATCTAGATGTCATAGTCACTATTGACAGCAATATCTCAGGGGTTAAACGCCCATAGCCAGTTCTAATACTGATCATGACTGATGCAGCAGAGTGTCATCTATAATGTACAGCTGTCAGCTGCTACATGTTCACCCATCTGGGGATACAATTCACCTATATCTCAGGTCAGTTTTAAGTCTTATTGGTGGTAACTGAGGGGTTAAGTAGGAAAAGAAAAACAAAATTAAACGCTTTGTCACTTATTTAACTTTTTGCTTTAGTTTTGATAACAAACTGTCTTAAACATTGCTGCTCCAAGTCCTCTCAGTGGTATTTTCTGCTATGTTGTTCTTGATAGTCATAAACTCTGACTATCACCATTGATTGGCAGCTTTTTGCCTATACACAGTGAAGGCAGGATGGTGTCAATTAATGACGTGTATTGGGATTGACAGAGCTGATCACCGAGAAGACTAGCAGAGCTGCAGCTGATAAATCAGTGATTTTATCAAAATTAAATCCAGGAGCCAAGTAAGTGAAATATAGTTGAAATCAGGGTCTCTGTCCTTATTTTATGTTGGTCTCAGATTGGGAAGCATAAACCTGGTGACAAATTCCCTTTAATATACCATAATATCTAGGTTTTCATTACTATATTGTCACACATATTTCAGCCACTACAGATTAAAATAGATGTTGGCAGAAGAGAAAAATGTATGTATTTATTAGTCTAATGAGTGTTAGGATAATTATTCTTATGCCTATATCATGATAACAAAAATTATCATATTATTATTTAAACATACAAAAATTAAATCAATATTTTTACTTTTAGCAGAATATATTTAAAACACATATTTAAACTAATGCAAGTTGCATGTAATTGTGTCTAAAAATGCTGTAATTAATTATTTAAGAAGTGGGAGATATTAAAAAATTCCCTGTTGATGCACTTACTTGTCATATTTATATGCTATAACTGGAGGTGTGCCAGGAGAAGCCTGTGCATCTCCCAACAGTGCTCTGCGAACACACTCTGTGTCTGCATATTTATTGGTAATCTTGAAATGTTCCTAACACATGCTGCGACAGAGCTATCCCTCTGACAATATTGACAGGTAAACATATTATTCAAAGTATACTTAAGAAAATTACCATCTTCTGCTGCTAAATAACTTTAAAGATCATTCGCTAATTTAGACATTTGGTTACTCTATTTCCATTGGGGTTTTGAGGCATCATTAGCAGTAAATCACAAACATAGCTTCACGATCCGTAAATTATTATTGCTCCTAAACGTGTATACTTTAAATCATAACCTACATTTCTTTATGTAAAATTACAGCCAGATTGGGTACCTTTTCCAGGGCAATGAAAGTATAAACTTTTTTTTTTAGATTTTACATTACAAGTGCTCACCATTGAAATGACCCTGGCCATACACGTTATACAGATATGTATTTCTCTGAACCTGCACATTATGGTGGGATTGCCAAAGTAGTAATTGGAATTAAGGAAACATGATAGTTCTCCAAGATCTGCCTTAATGGGATCGTCCATTACTAGGATAACCCCTTCTTAATCCCTATGTTTGTCTCTTGTAAAATAATAACACCTATACTCAGCTCCAACGATGTCAGCACTGGCTCTCCTAGGGATTGCGTGACATTATTATGTCACACCATCCCTGTGGCCAAACAGCTCTGGCTTCACTCTCCCTGCCTTTGGATGAATCACATACACTGGAAAAAGTCAGAGCAGCTGCTCTCTTCTAGAATCATCACACTTTAAGTTTTATTAATTTCAGGATAAAGGTTCTCCCCATATTTGTTTTGTTACCCTTTCCAGACTTCCCTCTGATTTTAATTGCTTTGTTTTGCATCTGTATATGAAATTCTCTAAAATGTGGCAACATTTGTTGCTTTTTGAGACTTTCTAGCTTGTTTCACTTTGTTATAAAAATTTTATTTAAATGATGTTTAGACACAACAGGTCTGGCTGCGGTCTTGGAAGGGTGTGGCTAGTGAATTGGAAAACCTTTGTCTACTGAATTTGGTTAATGTGTTGATTTATTAGCTAAGGGGTTATTACTCTTCCCATATGGCAAGGTAAGATTGAACAACATGTTTTCTTTAATAAGCTAAATCGTCATTTAAAAATAGCATTTCGTAAAACATATGCAAAAGTATAAAACAATGAGAAGGTAGCAAATACTTTCTTACAGCTATGGAAACATAAAACAGTTATACAAGTATACAGTGGCACGTAAAAGTTTGCCACCTTTGGTCAAAATTACTGTTATTGTGAACAGTTAAGCAAGTTGAAGACGAAATGATCTCTAAAAGGCCTAAAGTTAAAGATGACACATTTCCCTTGTATTTTAGGTAAAAAACAAAAATATATTTTAATCTTTTACATTTTAACCCCTTCACGACCTTGGGATTTTCCGTTTTTGCATATTCGTTTTTTGCTCCCCTTGTTCCCAGAGCCATAGAAGTTTTATTTTTTGGGCAATATGGCCATGTGAGGGCTTATTTTTTGAAGGACGAGTTGTACTTTTAAACTCCATTACTAGTTTTATCGTGTACTGGAAAACGGGAAAAAATTCCAAGTGCAGTGAGATTGCAAAAAAATGCAATTCCACAGTTGTTTTTTTTTTTTTCTTTCCACGTTCACTGGATGCTAAAACTGACCTGCCATTTTTATTCTCCAGGTCATTACGAGTTCGCAGATACCAAACATGTATAGTTTCTTTTCTATTTAAGTGGTGAAAAAAAAATCCAAAGTTTGCTAAAAAAAATAATAAAAAAATGGTGCCATTTTCCGAGACCCGTAGCGTCTCCATTTTTCGTGATCTGGGGTCGGGTGAGGGCTTATTTTTTGCACGTCGAGCTGAAGTTTTTATTGATACCATTTTAGATCCGATGTTTTGATCGCTCACTATTGCATTTTATTGCAATGTTGCGGCGACCAAAAAAACGTAATTCTGGGGTTTGGAATTTTTTTCTTGTCACGCCGTTTACCGATCGGATTAATTATTTTTTAATATTGATAAATTGGGCAATTCTGAACGCGCCGGTACCAAATATGTGTACGTGGGGTTTATTTTTTACTATTTTATTTTGAATGGGGCAAAAGGGGGGTGATTTAAACTTTTATATTTTTTTTATTTTTTTAATATTTTTAAAAACATTTTTTTTAAAACTTTTTGCATGCTTCAATAGTCTCCATAGGAGACTAGAAGCAGCAACTGTCCGATCGCCTCTGCTACATAAAGGTGATCAGCAGATCACCTCTATGTAACAGAAATGCTCCTGTACTATGAGCGCCGACCACTAGGTGGCGCTCATAGCGATCAGTACATGACAACCACTGGGGTCTGCTGCAGACCCATGGTTGTCATCACCACCCATCGGTGACTCGCGATCACTTGACGGGGTCACCAATGGGCTCAGCTAATTCCGCTTCCGGCACGGCGATGTTAAATGCCGCTGTCAGAGATTGACAGTGACATTTAACATGGTAACAGCCGCGGGTGGATCGCGATTTTACCCGCGGCTGTTGTGGGCACATGTCAGCTGTAATAATCAGCTGACATGTGCCCGGTTCAGTGCGGGGTCAGTGCCGGAGCCCTCACTGAACCGGGGGTGATGACCTGGGGCGTACTAATACGCCTTGGGCCAGTAAGGGGTTAAAAATTACAAAAAGGAAAATGGGCTGATATAAAAGTTTGGGCACCTTGCATGGTTAGTACCCAGTAGCACCCCCATTTGAAAGTATTACAGCATGGAAACACTTTTTGTAGCCAGACAAGAGTTTTTCAAATCTTGTTTGAGGGATTTTCATCCATTCTTCCTGGAAAGTTTTTCCAGTTCTGTGAGATTCCTGGGTCGTCTTGCATGCACTGCTATTTTGAGGTCTAGCCACAGATGTTCAGATCAGGGGACAGTTAGGGCAATTGTAAAACCTTCAGCTTGTGCCTTTTGAGGTAGTCTATAGTGGATTTTGACTTGTGTTTAGGATCATCATCCATTTGTAGAAGCCATCTTTTTTTCAACTTCCGCTTTTTCATAGATGGTGTTATGTTTGCATCAAGAATTTGTTGAAATTTCATTGAATTCATTCTTCCCTCTACCCATGAAATATTCCCTTGGCTACAACATAAAGCCACAACTCCAGAGTCTGCTAAATCTTTCTGGATGTTTTTTGCAGTCAAGTGGGTTCTATTTGCCACTCTTGCTTGGTCTTCCAGACCTTTTCTTGACCTCCACTGTTACTGTTAACTGCCATTTCTTAATTACATTTCGAACTGAGGAAAAGGCAATTTGAAAATGCATTGCTATTGCCTTATAGCCTTCTTCTGCTTTGTGGGTCTCCATCATTTTCATTTTCAGAGTGCTAGGCAGCTGCTTAGAAGAACCCATGGCTGCTGGTTTTTGGCACAAGGTTAGAGAAGGCTACGTTTTTATAAAGCTGGCAAATTTTGCATCACCTAACCTTTCCTAACGATGATAGTGAACAAGCCATAACCCTAACAGGCTTATTAAGGTCTGAAACCTTGGTCAAAGTCATCTGAGCACACAAGTCTCCAAGAATGCCCAAACATTTGCATCAGCCCATTTTCCTTTTTGTAATTTTTGAAATGTAAAAAATTACAATATATATATATATATGTTTGCCTAAAATACAAAGGAAATGTGTCATCTTTAAATGTAGGCCTTTTAGAGATCATTTCATCTTCAACTTGGTTAACTGTTCACAATAACACTTGTTTTGACCAGGTGTGCCCAAACTTTTACATTTCACTGTATTTTCTAAAATCTTTTTTTTAAGTAATGAAAGCAATAAATCAAAATTGTATTCTATGTATAATAAATTCTCATTTGCTGTATGCTTAACCAGAATCTTCATTAACAATTTTTGCATTCATTGAGGTAACATCTATGAAAGCTTTAGATCTGTTGATGCCTCTTAATCAAGAACCTTCTGACAAAGAACAATGGACCATACATGGTCATCTTGTTGCCTTTTACTTTATTTGCTTTTCTAAAAAAATATAGATTTTTTGTAAAAACATTTTATGAAACATAATATGCAATATTTTAGATTTTTCATATTTGCTCCGTAGTTTAAAGGTTGGATGAAAAATGGGTAAACTCTGAGTAACAGGTATTTTGTTAAGATGTTTCTTGAACTAATAGATTTTTTTAAGTGCTCCGAAAAACACATAAAAATCAATTGTATGCTGACACAAGCTGTTCTAGAGAAGAAATTCAATTGATCAAAAAATATTGGTATATTGATCCCTCTGATTTCCAGACAGGGACTAAAAATGATTTGCATTAAGGGAAACACCAATGCTGACAAACTTTAAAAACAAATGAAATGCCATGTAACTTCAGTGGAAGATCTGTTCTATTTTATTGCCATTCTTTACCTGGAAATTGTTCTCTTTCTGTAGCATAGAGAACCAGATTCCTCTACAATCAATCAACTAAGCAATACATGAAATCCAAGTAACTGAACCCATTATGATTTCTCCTATGTATTCAAATGTATTTTAATGCAGTTTTTTAATTTACCTTATTCGAAATGTAGTAATATCATAGATGATGTTCTAAAAAAAACAAACAAAAAAAACCCCAAAAATAATAAATTGTTTTGACTTGATTACGATAAAGGATTTTGGTTGGTACAGTCAACATTATAACAATAATATATTTTGTCAGTTTATATGATATAACTGTACATCTGAAGCAAATCTGAAAGACAACTCTTTTATTGGTAAAATTAAGCTGTAGTCTTAATTTGTCGAAAATCTTTCTGCAAACCCAACTTTAGTTATTGGATATGTGTCCAGTGTCAGACTGCGATGCCAAGAACCAACCAGTAACATCAACTACAGGGCCACATTCTTCAGCTACTTGCAAATATTACTTTTTCCTCATTCCCAAAATTCCATAGCAATAAACTGGGTTGATTATTAAAATAATAAGATGCTGCCTTTGCCTGTATATGGTGACTCAAGTATTGTGCCTCGTACTGCTCATATAAGTGGGTGGTGGACCATTCCTGCACAGAGGTCCACCGGAGGATTCTCCTGTTTTCCTTTGGGATCCTGCATGTGTCTGACTATAAGCTTGTCAACGGTTTCCAATGACAGAAAAAACAGACAAAATTGTGCCTCTGGGCTTTAATATCCAAGATGAGTGTAAAATAAGTTAGGAAACATATTGACATAATTATATTTTTATTGTACAGTAGATTTATTTATCCAGTGTAATAATGTAAAATAACAAAGAATGGAATGTAATAAAATATTAAAATAACTATTAGTAAACTGGTAAATCCTCCAAAACTATAGTACACTCAACGCTATTCCTTTGATCTTTGTGAATTGTCTTGCAGTAATGATGTGTTGACCACTGATGCAACTTATCACTATCTTTAATACAAAATGTGAAATACGAACTGATCTTCCATAAGCCGTATAAAGTTCAAAACAGAATCCAAAAACAATTGACTGGTTGCCCAAATATTTACTGAAACAGGTAATTTTATTGGATTTTCAGTCCTTTGAATGGTTATTATGAGCAGCACCCTAAAAGTGCAGTGTCAGTTCTATGTTTTTGTATTCTGTGGAAATGTTTGATTTATCACCCTCTCAAGTAAAGGGGCAGCATTTACAGATCAAGTAGCCAAATACTGTTTCTTGAATTGCACTTGTTTTGCACAACTCAGAAGAGCACATTTCTTATTCAACTGCCTATTTCACTAGCTTACATTAGGTCTATTGTACTTACAGGCACAGTGTCTTTTTTTTGTAATGAAGCATCAGAATCACTATCCTTAGTGGTAATAGGAATACAGTTGGTTAGTGATTGCTGTCCCAGTAGTTGGCAGGAGTGGTTAGATGCACTTGATCCATATGTTATCGCTGCAGAACAGTTAACAAAAATTGGAGTTACCAAAGGAATGGCAAAGCTGGGGGAAAGGGATTGACCAGGTGCGTATATTTTTTTTAGTTATTTTATCACATTCCTTGCTTTGATTCAATTTTTTTAAATCCTTAAAACACCTTTCATTCAATATTGTCAAAAAAAATATTGTCAGTGGGAAAAGCATATTTTAAAATGAAATATAGGAAACAATACATACAAAACTTTTTTGGGGGTTTGTAGCGTTAATTGAAAAGAAAAGTGTGCTGGGTTTGGCATTTTCTGGCATTTGTTTCTTAGATTTCTCTAAGAACAGTGAAAAATGCTTGAAATTCATAGTTTTTTTCCCAAGCTATTTTTTAAATGTAGCATAGTGTATGTAAAGGGACTTGAAGGATATATTCACATTTGGCAGATTTGTTGTAAATAGCTTTGTGAGATTTTTGCACAATTGAATGGAGCTTGCAGAAATGCGAGCGACTGCCTACAAAAAAAACTTTATTCAGATGAATGAAACTAATTTAATTGAAGACATTTCGGCAACAAATCAGCTATGTGTAAATATCCATACCACGTTTAAAAAACACATTATATTACCCTTGTCCTCAGCATCTGATATTAGGGAAAGGAATTCATTTTTTTACTGTAATTCATATAATTTTCATTTTTTCATTGTACAAAAAAAATTCCCTTAAACAGCTGACAATGAATATCTACAATTTTAACCTGACAGCAATCAGCATTATTAACCCCTTTCTGACATTTGTGGTAATAGTACATCCTTGTGCCCTGGGCCTATTGGGCCAGGGATGTACTATTACGCAGAATGTGATTGTGCCCATACACAAGTGGTACAGGGCAAATGGCGCCAGGTGTCAGCTGGTTTTCACAGCTGACACCCGGTGCTATGTGCTAGGAGTGGTGCCGCACCTCTCCCAGCACATTAACCCTTGAAATGCTGCGACCAAAGTCGATCGCAGCATTCCGGGAGCAAGGGGAGGTAAGCGCCGTTACTTACCTCCTCTCCGGCATCCCGCGCTGTCTCTGCCGGGTGCCAGTGCTTGTCATAGTGACCCGATGTCGTCATGATGACATCCGGGTCACCAGACAGCAGGAAGTTATGTAGATCATGCTCAGTGTGCGGTCTAACTAACTTGTGTGCGCAGGGCTGCAGCCAGCATAGCATAGAGATGCTGCTGCAACATTTCTATGCTATGCAAGTGATATGGGTTAAAAAAATGAAAGTTCCATAGTGGGACAAAGTGTAAAACTTAAAAAAGTGTCAGAAAGTGAAAGAAAAAAATTGTAAAAATATAAAAAAAAATGTAAAAAATAATCCCCAAAAAATAAAAATATACTGTACCCATAAATAAATATTATTCTGAAAAAAAACGAAAAAAACAATAAAAACAATAAAAGTACACATATTTGTTATCGCTGCATCCAGGACGACTTGACCTATAAAACTGTTCCACTAATGGTACTGCTGGAAACGTCATCTTATCCCACAAAAAACAAGCTGCCATACAGCTCCATCAGCCGAAAAATAAAAAAGTTATACCTCTCAGAATAAAGTGATGCAAAAAAAATTATTTTTTCTGTAAAATAGCTTTTATTGTATAAAAGTGCCAAAACATAAAAAAAATCTAAATGTGGTACCTCTGTAAACATACTGACCTGAAGAATAAAGCTGTCTTATCAATCTCAACACATGCAGAATGGCATCTTGTCTTCCAAAAATCAGAATAAAAAGAGATCAAAAGATGTCTTTGCAAAAAAAGCGTCTTTTAGTGTGTGACAGCTGTCAATCATAAAAACCCGATATAAATCTGTCATCACTGTAATCGCACCGATCCGAAGAATAATGTCGTCTAATCAGGAAAGGCGTAAAAAATACCTGAAAATGGTACCAATAAAAATGTCAACTCGTCCCGCAAAAAACAAGCCGTCACATGACTTCGTTGGCTGAAGTATGGAAAAATTATAGCTCCCAAAATATGGTGCTGCAAAAACTAGTCTTTGCAAAAAAAAGCATCTTTTAGTGTGTGACAGCTGTCAATCATAAAAACCCGATATAAATCTGTCATCACTGTAATCACACCGATCCGAAGAATAATGTTGTCTAATCAGGAAAGGCGTAAAAAATAAACTCTAGGGTTAGGGTTGTGCTAGGGTTAGGGTTAGGGTTGTACCAGGGTTAGGGTTGTGCTAGGGTTAGGGTTGTGCTGGGGTTAGAGTTGTGCTAGGCTTAGGGTTGTGCTAGGGTTAGGGTTATGCTAGGGTAAGGGTTGTGCTTGGCTTAGGGTTGTGCTAAGGTTAAGGTTGGGATTTTTTCAAGAGTAAAGGAAAAAAATGATGACGATATGGTGACTAATGTTGAGCGCAAGTGCTTGCTACTTGAGTTTGCATCGGGTGATCGGGTATGCACCGAGTTTCACGGGTGCTCGAGTGATATGCTCGAGTCTCTGCCCCATATTCTTTGCTGCCAAGCAAACCTCACGGGGATTGCCTGCCATGCATGAGCGATCCACGCATGTTTTTTTTGGGTGTCTAACAACCGTGAAACATATGGGGCAAGTACTCGAGCATGTTACTCGAGCACCTGAGATACATGGTGCATACCTGAGTACCCGATGCAAACACAAGTAGCGAGCACTTGCGCTCAAGACTAATGACAGCTTATTCAATATGATGACCTAATGTTATCATCAATTTCTGTGTCGTACCTCTGGGTTCAAAATGTTCACTATGCCCCTTGATAGAATCCTTGAGGGGTCTAGTTTCCAAAATGGTGTCACTTGTGGGGGTTTCCACTATTTAGGCGCATCAGGGGCTCTCCAAACGCAACATGGCGTCCGCTCTCAATTCCAGTCAATTTTGCATTCAAAAAGTCACACAGTACTAAACACTGCCGTGTGCCCAAACAGTGTATTTTCCCCACATATGGGGTATCGACATACTCAGGAGAAATTGCACAAATGTTTTTGGGGTCCATTTTCTCCTCTTACTGTTGTGAAAATAAAAAATTTGGGGCTAAAACATTATTTTTGTGGAAAAAAATTGATTTTTCTATTTTCAAGGCTCCGTGTTATAACCTTTTGTGAAGCACCTGGGGGTTTAGGGTGCTCACCACACATCTAGATAAGTTACCTGAGGGGTCTAGTTTCCAAAATGGTGTTACTTGTGGGGGGGTTTCCATTGTTTAGGCACATCAGGGGCTCTCCAAACGCAACATGGCGTCCGCTAATTATTCAAGCAAATTTTGCATTCAAAAAGTCAAATGGCGCTCCTTCCCTTCCGAACCCTGCCGTGCGCCCAAACAGTGGTTTTCTCCTATATATGGGGTATCAGCTCAAACTCATACTTTTATTTATCAAATGAGTTGCAAAATGAATAGAAAATATAGTCCAGACATTGACCATGTTAGAAATAATGATTTTTATTTGAAAGAATAATTTTCTTCTTCAAACTTTTCTTTCATCAAAGAATGCTCCCTTTGCAGCAATTACAGCATTGCAGACCTTTGGCATTCTAGCTGTTAATTTGCTGAGGTAATCTTGAGAAATTTCACCCCATGCTTCCTGAAGCCCCTCCCCCAAATTGAATTGGCTTGATGGGCACTATTTGCGTACCATACGGTCAAGCTGCTCCCACAGCAGCTCAATAGGGTTGAGATCTGGTGACTGCGCTAGCCACTCCATTACAGATAGAATACCAGCTGCCTGCTTCTTCCCTAAATAGTTCATGCATAATTTGGAGGTGTGCTTTGGGTCATTTTCCTGTTGTAGGATGAAATTGGCTCCAATCAAGCGCTGTCCAGGGTATGGCATGGCGTTGCAAAATGGATTGATAGCCTTCCTTATTCAGAATCCCATTTACCTTCTACAAATCTCCCACTTTTCCAGCACCAAAGCATCCCCAGACCATCACATTACCTCCACCATGCTTGACAGATGGTGTCAGGCACTCTTCCAGCATCTTTTCAGTTGTTCTGCATCTCACAAATGTTCTGTGTGATCCAAACACCTCAAACTTTGATTCGTCTGTCCATAAAATTTTTTTTCCAATCTTCCTCTGTCCAATGTCTGTGTTCTTTTGCCCATATTAATCTTTTCCTTTATTAGCCAGTCTCAGATATGGCTTTTTTGTTGCCACTTTGCCCTGAAGGCCAGCATCCCGGAGTCGCCTCTTCACTGTAGACGTTGACACTGGCGTTTTGCTTGTACTATTTAAAGAAGCTGCCAGTTGACGAGCTGTGAGGCGTCGATTTCTCAAACTAGAGACTCTAACGTACTTGTCTTCTTGCTCAGTTGTCTTGTACTCTGGTTAGAGCCTGTTTGTGCTCTCCTCTGAAGGGAGTAGTACACACCGTTATAGGAAATCTTCAGTTTCTTGGCAAATTCTCGCATGGAATAGCCTTCATTTCTAAGAACAAGAATAGACTGTCGAGTTTCACATGAAAGTTCTCTTTTTCTGGCCATGTTGAGAGTTTCATAGAACAAATAAATGTAATGCTCCAGATTCTCAACTAGCTCAAAGGAAGGTCAATTTTATAGCTTCACAAATCACCCAAACCGTTTGCAGCTGGGCTAACATACTTGTGCAAGGGTTTTCTAGGGTTTTCTAAACATCCATTAGCCTTCTTACACAGTTAGCAAACAAAATATACCATTTAAACACTGGAGTGGTGGTTGTTGGAAATGGGCCTCTATACACCTATGTAGATATTGCAATAAAAACAAGACGTTTGCAGCTAGAATAGTCATTTACCACATTAACAATGTATAGAGTGTATTTCTGATTCATCTAAAGTTAGCTTCATTGAAAAAAATGTGCTTTTCTTTCAAAAGTAATGAAATTTCTAAATGACCCAAAACTTTTGCACGGTAGTGTATCTCTCTGATCTAAGGGTATGAAAATTTTAATTTTGAAAATTCTACAAATTTCTGATTTTTTCAAAAATAAACGCATGTCATATCGAAGAAATTTTACCACTATCATGAAAGTACAATATGTCATGAAAAAATAATCTCAGAATCAGTGGGATCTGTTGAAGCGTTTCAAAGTTATTACCTCATAAAATGACAGTTTTCAGAATTGTAAAAATTGGCCTGGTCATTAACGTGCAAACCTCCCTCGGTGGTAAAGGGGTTAATACATGCTGATATTGACTAATATGTTGTTTATCACTGATCATTTCTAATAAGTATATTTGTCACTTCCATCAGTAATAAAAAAAAACTGTCTTTCCCCTTAAGGTCTTAATAATGTGTTAATTATTTTAAAATATAACTTTTTTTTAAATAAATAAAACAATCTAAATTAAAATATAACTTTTAAATATTACTTTAAAATATAACTTTTTTTTAAATAAATCAATCTTAAAACAACAAAAACTACATAAAAACTAATTCAAATGACTTTTTGTTTATTTTTTTTAGCCAAAAGGTTAATATAAATGTAATAAATGTAATATAACAGAATGAATTTGAGCAAGGAGCCAAGATATTTTGACAATATGCCACGTAGTAATAAAGCACTCATCAACCTGGTTACAGTAATAAAATGTTACAGGGTAAATAATGACCTCAGGAACCTGGTTAGTGTAATTAAAATCTTTCAGGGTAATGATTTACCTTGGTAACCATAATGGAATATCAGAGATGAACAAGTGATTTAGGAGATAGATAAGCTCTCAATCGTTTTTTTTACTTATTTACATATATGTAATGAGAAGAGAAATTATATCTATATGTCACATAGAAGCCAGAGGAGCTTGACATATTTGATATATATTCTTTTGTTATAGAACATGCTTCCTCTACATCAGTACAAGTGAAATTTAATGCTGACATAATATTCTAAATTCTAAATGTCATAAACATATTTAACAAAATAATTTGACCTACTGGGAAGAATCAGATACAATTCACTACATTTTGAAAAAAAAATTAAAATTTAATTTTTACCTTCAGATACAATTATTCTTTCCATCTTCAGAGTTGAAAAGTTGAATGTGGTTTGTCAT
This sequence comes from Phyllobates terribilis, assembly GCF_046119375.1. Lineage (NCBI taxonomy): Eukaryota > Metazoa > Chordata > Amphibia > Anura > Dendrobatidae > Phyllobates > Phyllobates terribilis. The sequence continues at coordinate 293,666,333 of NW_027362761.1, read as the reverse complement.
CACAAAAATAAGAAACCACATTGATTTACTTTAAAACAAGCTCATATTCCCTGTACATATTTTTGCTCCACTTTTCCTATGTCATAATTTCTATAATTTTCCAGTATCATTTATCACATGATTAATTCTTTAGTGTTTTTAGGTTAGAGATATTTCTGCAAAAGGTTTGGTCTCTCAAGTACAAATCAAATACAAATATAAATTGATTAAGTCAAGTTGATCCATTAATTTCTAATGTGTAATATTGAATACACTGAAAGGTAGAACCAAATGCTTTAGACGATTTATTGAAATCTGTAATATCATGTATATGGAGGTGGGCTGACTTTTGCCATAGGGGAATCAATGATCATGTTGTTCCTTAAGTACAGATGATTGAATCCTTTGAAATTCTAATTCGCATGCATTTTCAAAATTTTCCCCAAAAAATCGATGAGCACCGAATTGGATCGCCACAAATCACAATATTGTAAAGCGTTTAATTGTTTGGGAAAAACATCATTAACACACTGAGGTATTCTAGGACTGTATTGAACCCCTTTTGAGCCTTTTAATGCAAACACAGCATTAGAAATGTCAAAGTGACCTCAAAATATAAGATAACCAAAAGTCATCCTTTTGCTTGATGCTAATGATGCTCTTGTCATTGCAAAAACAATATAGCATGCAGCTTTCCATGCTAGAAGGCTCGACCAAAAGGCCCCTGTTTGTTAACTTTTTACACTCCACTGTGATGATTGATTGTCACACCAGCATCATTGTTGATATCATTCTCACTCTCACTGTCAGCCTCATCCCATTTCTGTGCTGAGGGTAACTTAATGTCCCCTTCTACATCCACAATGCTGCCGCTATTCCTCCTTGAGGGTCAGCTATAATGTGTAAATTAAGGTATTATTTTTTCTATTTTCTGATAACTAAATTGAATCACCCTGGCCAAAAAGGACATAAAAAATGCCAGATAGGTATGTGCACCGGAAAACAATGTAGCAAGGCAGAATTGTTATTTCATGCATGCTTTTCAAATTGGACTAGTAAAACAGATAGGCAAAAAGTAAATTGTGTTAATAATGACACTGGGAAGATCATGCAGATCCCACCGCTGCTGCCGGCTTGTCAAGAGATGTAACTCTGCTACCTCCAATAGTCAGGACAATTACACAATTGACTGTCGAGTGATGGATGAGGCTGCGGCTGCTTCCACTTCTAGACCAATAATTGGGGGCTGAGTGTGCGTATGGTATATACACCTCCGATTCCAATGCATAGTATATATATAACCCAGTATGGCCACCACCAATAGTTTATACAGGCCGTCTGGACACCTCTTACAGGTAGCGCATGGCTTCATGGGTGCGGTTTACAGAGCAAGAAGAACAGAGCTATTAAATTTTATATATTTAGTTCGGAAAGGTAGGAAGTGTTTATAAAAAAATATACAAAGATGATACAAAACAATACAGTATATACAATTATGCAAAATAAAAAGGAATAACGAAAGACAAGTACTAAACCTGATGTTGCAGGAATGTCTCTTATCTTTATGGAGGGAAGCGCTTTGTTTAGGAAAATGGAACACCCTCACAGAGAGCCTTGTCTTCCAGAATGAACAATGACAGACACCCAAACTCTGTTTTTGATTAGATCAAGGTTACGCCCACATATCTCCCTTTCGTGACCTCATATGGAGGCTGGTTGTGGGATGTGCTAGGTGTTTGAGCAGATTATAAGATCACCAACTTTCAGTATATCTTTGTCCTTGGAGGTCCCAGGTGGTAGACATTGTTGTCATGTTTCCTATTGTGAATTGAGATTTTAGCTTTCTATAGACATGAAGCATGGCATGGATAGCATCATCCATCAGATGGATACTAAGTTGGAGGGGTTAGAATGGCCTTACGTTGATATAAAGGAATACATTATGTTTGTCCCTTTGCTGTGACACCGAATATATGTCTCCCATAAATATCAGATTGATGCAAACCACAATATTCAACACTAATGACCACTTGTTTCAAAAAGTCTGTGACCCATGCTTTGATAAGAGGAAGCTTATGCCTTGGAAGCGTAGTTATCTGCCTCTGAATAAATTAATCCCAAGCTTAGTGTCTGTCTCTCAGAGCAGATCTAATGTTGTATTTACCTAGCCACTGCAGGAGATCCCTACTTCAATGGAGGTTGAAGTGTCAGCTATTTTACACTTCCCCAGTTATAATTAAGCCAATATGTTCAATGTGAAGTCCTAATTCAATGGAGGTTGAAGTGTCAGTTCTTTCTCAATTTCTCCGTTATAATTAATTACATACGTTCAATGTGAGGGTGGTATGTCCCCTCCCAGGAGATATCTGTATGGATTTTATAATTTTTCCTCTATGACAAATTGTGTATTTCTTTTTGCTATTTTTTAAAACTATTTCTCCTATCCACTGCTGACAAAAGATCAAAACCAAAAATGGTAAGTTGTTATGAAAGCACACGCCCACATAGTAAAATGTAGCAACAGCCTACAATATTGTCAAGTCACGTGCGGTTGGCATACTGTTCTAGTAAGTGATGCAAAAAGTTAAAAAATGCATTTATTTTTTATTTTAAGTTTATATTTAAGTATATATATATATATATATATACAGGTGCTTGTCACAAAATTAGAATATAATCAAAAAGTTAATTTGTTTCAGTTCTTCAATACAAAAGTGAAACTCATATATTATATAGAGTCATTACAAACAGAGTGATCTATTTCAAGTGTTTATTTCTGTTAATGTTGATGATTATGGTTAACAGCCAATGAAAACACAAAAGTCATTATCTCAGAAAATGAGAATAATTAACAAAAAACACCTGCAAAGGCTTCCGATGCATTTAAAAAGGTCCCTTAGTCTGTTGCAGTAGTTTCCACAATCATGGGGAAGACTGCTGACTCGACAAATGTCCAGAAGGCAGTCATTGACACACTCCACATCCACAAGGAGGGTAAGCCACAAAAGGTCATTGCTAAAAAAGCTGGCTGTTCACAGAGTGCTGTATCCAAGCATATTAATGGAAAGTTGAGTGGAAGGAAAAAGTGTGGTAGAAAAAGGTGCACAAGCAACTGGGATAAACACATCCTTGAAAGGATTGTTAAGAAAAGGCCATTCAAAAATTTGGGGGAGATTCACAAGGAGTGGACTGCTGCTGGAGTCATTGCTTCAAGAGCCACCACACACAGACGTATTCAGGACATGGGCTACAAGTGTCGCATTCCTTGTGTCAAGCCACTCATGACCAATGGACAATGCCAGAAGAGTCTTACCTGGACTCTGTAGTCCAAGGTGTTGTTTTCAGATGAAAGTAAATTTTGCATTTCATTTGGAAATCTAAGTCCCAGAGTCTGCAGGAAGCGTGGGGAGGCACACAATCCAAGCTGCTTGAGGTCTAGTGTGAAGTTTCCACAATCAGTGATGGTTTGGGGAGCCATGTCATCTGCTGGTGTAGGTCCACTGTGTTCTATCAAGACCAAAGTCAGCGCAGCCATCTACCAGGAAATTTTAGAGCACTTCATGCTTCCCTCTGCCGAAAAGCTTTTTGGAGATGGAAATTTAATTCTCCAGGACTTGGCACCTGTCCACACTGCCAAAAGTACGAATACCTGGTTTAAATACAGCAGTATCACTGTGCTTGATTGGCCAGCAAACTTGCCTGACCTTAACCCCATAGAGAATCTGTGGGGTATTGTCAAGAGGAAGATAAGTGACACCAGACCTAACAATGCAGACGAGCTGAAGGCTGAAGGTTAAATTTTTCACTCTTTGTTTCATTACAGCCATTTGGTAAATTCTAAAAAGTTCATTTTTTTCTCATTTAAGTACACTCTGCACCCCATCTTGACTGAAGAAAACAGAAATGTTAAATTTTTTGCAAATTTATTAAAAAAGAAAAACTGAAATATCACATGGTCACAAGTATTCAGACCCTTTGCTCAGACACTCATATTTAAGTCACATGCTGTCCACTTCCTTGTGATCCTTCTTGAGATGGTTCTACTCCTTCATTGGAGTCCAGCTGTGTTTTATTAAACTGATACGACTTGATTTGGAAAGGCACACATCTGTCTATATAAGACCTCACAGCTCACAGAGCATGTCAGACCAAATGAGAATCATGAGCTCAAAGGAACTGCTCAAGGAGCTCAGAGACAGAATTGTGGCAAGGCACAGATCTGGCCAAGGTTACAAAAGAATTTCTACATTACTCAAGATTCCTAAGAGCACAGTGGCCTCCATAATCCTTAAATGGAAGAAGTTTGGGACCACCAAAAGTCTTCCTAGACCTAGCCGTCCAGCCAAACTGAGCAATCATGGGAGAAGAGCCTTGGTGAGAAAGGTGAAAAAGAACCCCAAGATCACTGTGGCTGATCTCCAGTGATGCAGTAGGGAGATGGGAGAAAGTTCCACAAAGTCAACTATTAATGCAGCCCTCCAACTGTCGGGCCTTTATGGCAGAGTGGCCCAATGGAAGCCTCTCCTCAGTGCAAGACATATGAAAGCCTGCATAGAGTTTGCTCAAAAGCACATGAAGGACTCCCAGACTATGAGAAATAAGATTCTCTGATCTGATGAGATGAAGATAGAACTTTTTGGTGATAACTCTAAGCGGTATGTGTGGAGAAAACCAGGCACTGCTCATCACCTGCCCAATACAATCCCAACAGTGAAACATGGTGATGGCAGCATCATGCTATGGGGTAGTTTTTCAGCTGCAGGGACAGGACGACTGGTTGCAATTGAAGGAAACATGAATGCGGCCAAGTACAGAGATATCCTGGATGAAAACCTCTTCCAGAGTGCTCTGGACTTCAGACTTAGCCGAAGTTTCACCTTCCAACAAGACAATGACCCTAAGCACACAGCTAAAATAACAAAGGAGTGGCTTCAGAAGAACTCTGTGACCATTATTGACTGGCCCAGCCAGAGCCCTGACCTAAACCCAATTGAGCGTCTCTGGAGAGACCTGAAAATGGCTGTCCACCAACGTTCACCATCCAACCTGACGGAACTGGAGAGGACCTGCAAGGAAGAATGGCAGAGGATCCCCAAATCCAGGTGTGAAAAAATTTTTGCATCATTCCCAAGAAGTCTCATGCTGTACTAGCTCAAAAGGGTGCTTCTACTCAATACTGAGCAAAGGGTCTGAATACTTATGACCATGTGATATTTCAGTTTTTCTTTTTTAATAAATTTGCAAAAATTTCTACATTTCTGTTTTTTTTTCAGTCAAGATGGGGTGCAGAGTGTACTTGTAATGAGAAAAAAAAAGAACATTTTAGAATTTACCAAATGGCTGCAATGAAACAAAGAGTGAAAAATTTAAAGGGGTCTGAATACTTTCCGTGCCCACTGTATATATATATATATATATATATATATATATATATATATATACAGTACAGACCAAAAGTTTGGACACACCTTCTCATTTAAAGATTTTTCTGTATTTTCATGACTATGAAAATTGTACATTCACACTGAAGGCATCAAAGCTATGAATTAACACATGTGGAATTATATACTTAACAAAAAAGTGTGAAACAACTGAAAATATGTCTTATATTCTAGGTTCTTCAAAGTAGCCACCTTTTGCTTTGATGACTGCTTTGTACACTCTTGGCATTCTCTTGATGAGCTTCAAGAGGTAGTCACCGGAAATGGTCTTCCAACAATCTTGAAGGCGTTCCCAGAGATGCTTAGCACTTGTTGGCCCTTTTGCCTTCACTCTGCGGTCCAGCTCACCCCAAACCATCTCGATTGGGTTCAGGTCTGGTGACTGTGGAGGCCAGGTCATCTGGCGTAGCACCCCATCACTCTCCTTCTTGGTCAAATAGCCCTAGCACAGCCTCGAGGTGTGTTTGGGGTCATTGTCCAGTTGAAAAATAAATGATGGTCCAACTAAACGCAAACCGGATGGAATAGCATGCCGCTGCAAGATGCTGTGGTAGCCATGCTGGATCAGTATGCCTTCAATTTTGAATAAATCCCCAGCAGTGTCACCAGCAAAGCACCCCCACACCATCACACCTCCTCCTCCATGCTTCACGGTGGGAACCAGGCATGTAGAGTCCATCCGTTCACCTTTTCTGCGTCGCACAAAGACACGGTGGTTGGAACCAAAGATCTCAAATTTGGACTCATCAGACCAAAGCACAGATTTCCACTGGTCTAATTTCCATTCCTTGTGTTCTTTAGCCCAAACAAGTCTCTTCTGCTTGTTGCCTGTCCTTAGCAGTGGTTTCCTAGCAGCTATTTTACCATGAAGGCCTGCTGCACAAAGTCTCCTCTTAACAGTTGTTGTAGAGATATGTCTGCTGCTAGAACTCTGTGTGGCATTGACCTGGTCTATAATCTGAGCTGCTGTTAACCTGCGATTTCTGAGGCTGGTGACTCGGATAAACTTATCCTCAGAAGCAGAGGTGACTCTTGGTCTTCCTTTCCTGGGGCGGTCCTCATGTGAGCCAGTTTCTTTGTAGCGCTTGATGGTTTTTGCAACTGCACTTGGGGACACTTTCAAAATTTGCCAATTTTTTCGGACTGACTGACCATAATTTCTTAAAGTAATTATGGCCACTCGTTTTTCTTTACTTAGCTGCTTTTTTCTTGCCATAATACAAATTCAAACAGTCTATTCATTAGGACTATCAGCTGTGTATCCACCTGACTCCTGCGCAACACAACTGATGGTACCAACCCCATTTATAAGGCAAGAAATCCCACTTATTAAACCTGACAGGGCACACCTGTGAAGTGAAAACCATTTCCGGTGACTACCTCTTGAAGCTCATCAAGAGAATGCCAAGAGTGTGCAAAGCAGTCATCAAAGCAGAAGGTGGCTACTTTGAAGAACCAAGAATGTAAGACATATTTTCAGTTGTTTCACACTTTTTTTAAGTATATAATTCCACATGTGTTAATTCATAGTTTTGATGCCTTCAGTGTGAATGTACAATTTTCATAGTCATGAAAATACAGCAAAATCTTTAAATGAGAAGGTGTGTCCAAATTTTTGGTCTGTACTGTATATATATGCATATATATATATATGTATACCTATATATATATGAATCACATATGCATGCTTTTCTAAATATCTGATATGAAATCAGAATAAACCTTTCCCGTTTTAGGACGATTAGGATTACCATAATTTCTAATATTTGCCAAATGACAGAATAATGAGAGAGAGAGAGAGATTGTTTTAAGGCATTTTTATTACTTACTGCAAAGTCATAAGTTTACATACACTAAGATTACTATGCCTTCAAACAATTCTGGACTGCCCATATGATGATGTCATGTGTTTGGAAGCTTCTGTTTTTTTGCAACATTTTAGTTAATTAGATTATGCATTTCATTAGTATTCAGTACCATTGCCCTTAAACTGAATGACTTGGGTCAAACGTTTAGGATATCCATCCACAAGCTTCTCACAATAGTTGGTTGGAAATTGGGCCCATTCCTCCTGACAAAACTGGTGTAACTGACCCAGGTTTGTAGGCTGCCTTGCGCGCACCTGCCTTTTCAGCTTTGTCCATAAATTTTCAAGAGGATTCAGATCAGGGCTTTGTGACGGCCATTCCACAACATTAACTCTGTTATCCTTAAGCCACTTTGTTACCATTTTGGCAGTATGCTTCGGATCATTATCCATTTGGAAGATCCATTTCCATCCACGCTTTAACCTCCTGGCTGATGTCTTGAGATGTTGCTTCATTATTGCCATTTAATCTTCTTTTCTCATGATGCCATCTATTTTGTGAACTGTACATGTCCCTCCTGCAGCAAAACAACCCCACAACATGATGCTGCAACCCCTGTGTTTCACAGTTGGGATGGTGCTCTTAGGCCTCCAAGCTTCTCCCTTTTTCCTCGAAATGTAACGATGGTCATTATGCCCAAAAAGGTCAATTTTAGTTTCATCAAACCACAGGATATGTCTCCAAAAATTAAGGTCTTTGTTCCTGTGTGCATTTGCAAACATTAATGTGGCTTTTTTATGTTTCTTTTGGAGTAATGGCTTCTTCCTGGCAGAGTGGCCTTTCAGCCCATGTTGATATAGTACTCATTTCACTGTGGATATTGACACAATCTTACCAGCTTCCGCCATCATCTTCACAAGGTCTTTTGCTTTTGTCCTTGGGTTGATAAGCACATGTCGGACCAAAGCACGTTCATCTCTGGGACACAGAACCTGTCTCCTTCCTGAGTGGTATGATTGCTGGACATTTCCATCTTCTTTGTATTTGCATAAAATTGATTGTACAGATGAACGAGGCACCTTCAGGTATCTTGAAATTGTACCCAAGGATAAGCCAGACTTGTGCAGTTCCACAATTCTCTTCCTGATATCTTGGCTGATTTCTTTAGACTTTCCCATGATGCTACACAAAGAAACAGTGTGTTTCAGGTGTGCATTAAAATACATCCACAGGTGTGTCTTTAATTAACTAAGATGTTGCAAAACACCTATCAGAAGATTCCAAACACATTGACATCATCATATGGGCAGTCCAGAATTGTTTAAAGGCATAGTAATATTAGTGTATGTAAACTTTTGACTTTGCAGTAAGTAATAAAAATGCCTTAAAACATTTTCTCGCTCATTATTCCAGCATCTGGCAAATATTAAAAATTATGGTAATCCTAATTGACCTAAAATGGTAAAGGTTTATTCTGATTTCTTATCAGATATTGAGAAAAACATGTATATGTGTTTTTTTATATAGTGTATATAAACTTCTGGTTTCAACTGTATATACAGTGTATATGTCATAAAAGGGAAGTGACAAAAAATGCATTCATATTTAATGTTTGCATACATTGTAGCATATACATAGTGCTGCTATATTATTTGGTTTGCAATCTTATACACCAGTTTGGAGAACAGAAAATATACATGGCTCACTTCTAAAGGATTGTCCAGATGTGGTGGTAAATGCATTGTTTGTAAATTTATCTCTAGAACTACAACTTTTTTGAGTAAAACTGACACTATTTACTGCATGAAATATTACAATAAAGGTAATCTTTCAGCAGGTATTTGCTATGTAATCTGAAAGCAGCATGATGTCGGGACAGATAACCTGAATCCAATGATGTACAGTATCACTTACTGGCTTAATTGTGCAGGTCTCCTCTTTCTCTGTTGTAAATGTAGTAGTGGTCAGAGTTTTAAGCCCTGTCTAACCTTGGTCACACCCCTGATGGGCAGCTTCCAGTGTACAATGTGCATTGTCAATAATAGTGTTGAGCCACCCCCGTAGTGTTCGAGTTCGGTTCGGTTCGTCGAACACCCGTGTGTTCGCCGAACTGTTCGTCGAACTGTTCGTCGAACACCTTCGAACACCGTTAAAACCAATGGCAGGCAAACAAAAACACATAGAAACACATAGAAAACACCTTCAAAGGTGTCCAAAAGCTGACAAACTGCTCAGAAGACACAACTAACACATGGAAAAGTGACAAGTACATATAGTCATGCGAAAAGAAAAGAGGTGGAGGAGTAAAAGGAGGGGGAGACACAAATATAGGCATGTCATGCCCTTCTAAAATCCAAAAAGTGAGAAGCCGACACGTTCAGTCCGCTCCTGCCCGTGCCACCTCCGTGTCGCCGGGTTTGTGCCAGAGCCGCGGTGAACCCTGACGGCCAGCCCCCCTCTCCCAATACTGGTGCCTGTCCGCTGGTGGGTCGAGAGAGCCCCCCTGTGGTGGAGGCAGCTCTAAGCTTTTTAATTTAAATTGTCCCTCTAATTTGAATGAATACACTTTAAATCCATTTACAAGGATCTATTGGAGGGCAAGTCTCATGCCAGCAGCCGCGTAATTCCAGCTCCAGTAGCGTCCACTAAAGCTGCTGCAGTTAAAAAGCTTTTATAAGGATCGAGCTCGGCTGTCCACCGCAAGGCATCCTAGTGCCAGTCCCAGCCCCTATGCCTTGGGGTGCCTCCTGATGCTCTTCACTAAGTATCCCGTGGTCCCGAAGCATTTCCTTTGAAAAAATTAAGTGTCCAAACTACAGGTGGTGTAGCTTGCTTAACAGCCGGGATAATCCGCTGACTAGCAGACACTGCTACTAGGCACAAAGTATTTCCTGGGCTAGATGCAGTTAAAAATTTGTAAGTAGATACTCTCGTTGGATGCTGAGAAAGCATTCCATAGAGTCTCCTGGCACGCCATATATGATTCTCTTAAAAAGCTTGGGGTAGGGGTCTAGGGGACCCTTTTATAGCCAAAATCACGGCCCTGTATCACAATACGTCACCTAGGCTGAAGATAAATGGAACTGTAGCACCGAGGGCTCGGTTGCTACAGACGTATTGCACCTCACCCAGAGGTGTGATATCTCACTCTCAGATAAGGATGGAGTGTGGATCAGGACCCGACACCTGCATGCATTACACCACATTGCCGTGGGGCAGGGCGACCAATATGCCCCTGAGATGGGCACGACAGTCCCTGTCCCTGGCTGGAGTGGGGGGAGGGAACACTGAGGAAGGGGAACCCTGCAGTGCAGGAGCAGGGAGGAAGCAGTTCCTGGGTGCATTGAGAAGGGAGTATAAAAGGTGGGCACCATCTTAGTTCAGTGCAGAGAAGTCTGAGCAGAAGTGGCAGGGAGCAGGGGCTCTGCATGAGCTCTGCTCCGGAGGCGGGCCTAGTAACAGAGGCCCAGGCCTGCAAGAGGGAGAAGGAAGGAAGAGGAGCAGAGAAGGCTCCAGGAACGAGGAATGAAGGGATCCCAGGGGTGCGGACGGGCGAGTCGCCACCGCACGCCCGAATCCACCTGCGTGGAGGGGTCAGGCCAAAGGGGGAGACCGGTCCCCGAACTAGTGGAGGCAGGAAACGACCCTCAGCTAGAAACCGGAGGCTCTGACATTTTATGTGGCGCAGCCCCTTGCTCCACCCGCTAGGAAGGCACCACATAGGGTCAGGGAAACTGGCGCCAAGTTTACCAAGAGGAGGCCCGAGGCAGCCGGACAGAAGGACAGACAAAGGACACACAAAGGGGGTCCTGTGAAGCGCTCCAAAGTTATCTGGGAGTTGTCTGAGCCCCTCACCTGGTGAGCACAGTACGACGTGGGCAGCCGTTACCTGCAGACGTGGTCTGGATAATAAGAACTGTGAGTAAAGGCCCTGAACTGCATCACTGACTCCGTGTCGTTACTGCTGCTGCCCTGCACCATCACCCCCATCCTCCGCATACACTGCCCTGAGGCTATACTCCTCCCGTGGGGAGTTATGCTACGCTCTGCTGCACCCACAACACCAGCCTTAGCGGTCTGCCCTGTAGTGGCGGTTCACTCTGACCGCAATCCACGGGTGGCGTAGTCGGACATTTAAACATCAAAACCACATAAATAGTTCCGCCACTGGTTTGACCGCCCTGAGCCACGGAACCGGATCGCCGCCACGAAGACTACAACCACCAGCATCCACCAAAAAGGGTCCGGCTCCGGGTGTCCCAAGGCCCAGGGGGTGCGTCAGAACATTTTCATCACCTTTCACAATCACCAATGGGACAAGGCAGGGATGTCCTCTGTCCCCTCTCTTATACATCCTAGTGACGGAGCACCTGCTCTCATCAATTCGCCATAACCCCAATATTAGGTGGATTGAGGTGGGAGGCACCGAGTACAAGTGCTCTCTATTTGCTGATGATGTCCTAGTATATATCACTCAATCACATATATCCATCCCTGCTGTTATGGCTGAAATAGATCACTTTGTTACATGGTAAAATTTTAAAATCAATGCAGCGAAGTCTGAGGCCCTCGATGTCTCCCTCCCTAAATCCATATAGGATTCCATCCAGTCCAACTTTCCCTTTGCCTGGCCCTCACAGGGTATCAAATACTTAGGAATTCCTATTCATAGAGACCTCTCCCATCTATGTTATCTTAATTTTGGGCCCTTTATTGAACAATTCCATACAGACCACGGTTGGCAAGTTAGAACTGTAAGATTCACTACGTGAACCACTGGTGTTTTGTGGAAAAGCACATGTACACCGCGTTCCAAATTATTATGCAAAAAGTGTTTAGGAGTGATAAGGGAAGAATTTGTTTGTTTGTCAGTTAAACTCATTGATGGTGATGTTTGTCAGGGCTCTTTATATCACTGTAAGCAATTGCAGACACCTGTGCTAATTAGTTTGGCAGGTGTGTCCAATGAAAGGCAAGACTACTTAAGAAGGCTCTCTCACATTATTAAGCAGCCTACATTTTCTGCCAAAATGGGAAAGAAAAAGGATGTGTCGGCTGCTGAGAAGCAACAAATTGTGGAGTGTTTAGGTCAAGGCATGACTACAATCAACATTGTGCGATGATCAGGATGAAGTGTCTTGGCAATCAAGAAGTATGTAGCTGATTCACAGTACACACGTGTGCGTGCTGATAAGGGCAAATTGAGGACTCTTTCCTACAGGCAATTACGTCAGGTTGAAAGAGCAGCGGCAAAAAAGCCTTGTCATAGCAGCAGACAAGTTTTTGAAGCTGCTTGTGCCTCCAACGTCCCCCGAACAACAAGATGCAGGGTCCTTCAGAGGTTTGCAGCTGTGCACACGCCATCCTGTCGACCTCCTCTATCCACTTCACACAAGCAGAAACGGCTCCAGTGGGCCAAACATTACATGAAGACTGATTTCAAAACTGTTTTGTTCACGGATGAGTGCCGTGCAGCGCTCGATGGTCCAGATGAATGGAGTGGAGGATGGCTGGTTGATGGACACCCCACGCAAACACGGCTACAGCGCCAACAAGGAGGAGGTGGAGTAATGTTTTGGGCTGGAATCATGGGGAGAGAGATTGTCGGCCCCTTTAGGATCCCTGAAGGCGCTAAAGATGAACTCCATAATGTATGTGGATTTTCTCAAACAGCACTTCCTGCCATGGTTCAAGAAGAAGAACCGTGTATTTCACAGCAAGATCATTTTTCTGCATGATAATGCACCATCTCATGCTGCACATAAAACATCTGCATCTCTGGCTGATATGGGCATAAAAGGGGACAAACTTATGGTGTGACCCCCATGCTCCCCTGACCTCTACCCCATTCAGAACCTTTGGAGCATCATTAAAAGGAGTGTCTATGATGGCGGGAGGCAGTTCACATCTAAGCAACAGCTCTGGGAGGGTATTCTGTCCTCATGCAAAACAATTGAAGCAGAAACCATCCAAAACCTGACAAATTCAATGGACGAGAGAGTTCAGAAGCTCCTTTCGAACAAGGGGTCCTATGTGAAAATGTAACATCACCTAGAATAAAGTTTTGAGTTGAAAACTGTTTGATTTCAGTTTCTAACAACCTGCTAATGCTTATAATTTCAAAAATGACCATTTTTTTGGTCTTTATTAAAATGAAAAGGTTGATCGAAAAGTTTGGGGGATCTAAGAGTGTGGCAACCCAGTAGTCATGATTACTTCGAATTCTGACAATATGAGGGTCATGCTGCAGGTAGTGCAGCAAGAAGGCACTTATGTGTCTTGCGCATCTCGGAGCCCCAAAATTATTTTCCGGGCTAGATGCAGCTAAAAATTATTTTTAATTTTAAATCTGGTGAAGCTTATTATAGATGGCCTAATAGGATCAGTGCTGCACACTGCTACAAAGCCCAAATTATTTTCCAGTCAAGATACAGATAAACATGATTAGTAATTTGAAAGCTTAAAACGGTTGGTAGGGTGATTTTAACCAATCATCAAGCTTTTACTCTCCCCAGGATGACACAGGGGTAGAAAAGTCGTTTCGGATCCATGATTTGTTCATCTTTATGAACGTGAGTCTGTCTACATTATCAGTGGAGAGCCGCGTGCGCTTATCTGTCAGCACACCACCAGCAGCGCTGAACACACGTTCAGACAGAACGCTGGCTGCGGGGCATGACAAGATCTCCAAGGCGTAAGTGGCTAGCTCCGGCCATTTATCCAGATTGGAAGCCCAAAAAGAGCAAGGGTCCAGTGACACAGTCGTGGCTTCAATGTTTACTTGGAGATACTCCTGTACCATCGTCTCTAGGCGTTGACTATGTGTCAGACTTCTTGTCTCCTGTGGCCTTGCAAAGGATGGGCTAAAAAAGTGGTGAAATGATTCCGCAAAATTGATGTTACCAGCAGATACTGTGGTTCTGTTACGGTTTGAGTGCTGAACACTTGACCGTCCCACGGTTGGCAAGTTGGAACTGTGAGATTCACTACGTGCACCACTGGTATTTTGTGGAAAAGCACATGTAAGATTCTGCAACAGTCTCTGCTGATACTCCTGCATGCGTGCATCCCTTTCTATGGCAGGAATAATTTCTGCAAATTTACTTTTGTACCGGGGATCTAACAGTGTGGCAACCCAGTAGTCAGGATTATTTCTAATTCTCACAATTCGAGGGTCATGTTGCAGGTAGTGCAGCAAGAAGGCACTCATGTGTGTTGCGCATCCAGGAGCACCAAGTCCCTGTTGTGTTGGTGGCGAGGTAACAATCATGCTTCCTTCCTCTGTCCTCTCCCCCCAACCTCGCACAACAGAAATGTGATCAAGGTCTCCCTCATCTGATGAGTCTTCCATCAGTTCGTCCTCCACTTCTTCCTGGGCTCCTGCACCTTCCTCACTAGTTTGGCTGCTACCATGCGCCCTGGTAAAACCATCTCCCCCACCCTCACATGCCTGCCGCCTTGGTGCTGCCGACCTTCTGGACCTTGCAGATGTTAGCCCTTCCGCATACAACTCCTCCTCCTCTACTTCCTCCACCTCCTCTTGTGCCACCACCAGGGCTTGTCGGTGCTGCCACAGTCGCTGCAACATGTGCAGAGTTGAATTCCACCGGGTAGGCACATCGCATTTTAGCCGGTGAAGTGGCAGGCCCAACGACTTCTGTAGAGATGTAAGTCGCTGAGCTGCGGGATGCGAACGGCGGAAGTGAGCACACAGCGACCGTGCCCTCTGCAGAAGGCCATCTAGTCTGGGATAGTGGGCTAAAAATTGCTGGACAACCAGGTTCAACACGTGAGCCATACAAGGCACGTGTGTGACATTGCCCCGGCGAAGGGCCGCACCCAGGTTTGCAGCATTGTCGCACACGGCCTTCCCTGGTTTCAGGTCCAGTGGAGACAACCATTCATGAAATTGGTTCTCCAGAGCTGACCACAACTCCTCAGCTGTGTGACTCACATTTCCCAGACATTTCAATGTAAAAACCGCCTGATGACGTTGAGCCCTACTGCCAGCATAGTAAGGAGGTGTGCAGGATCCCTTCTGCGCAGTTAGAAAGCTTGTGGCATGACCAGACAGGCTTTGGGTGCAGGTGGAAGACCGAGAGGAGGTTGAGGAGGCAGAAGCAGTGGAGGAAAAATGACATAAAGAGGATTGACGCACAACTCGTGGGGACGGCAAGACTTGGACAGCAGCCCCTTGTCCTGCTGTCACCATAGTTACCCAGTGCCCAGTCAGCGACATGTAACGCCCCTGTCCATGCCTACTCGTCCAAGTGTCTGTGGTGAAATGCACCCTGTCACACACAGAGTTTCTCAAAGAAGCGGTGATGTTGTGTGCGACATGCTGGTGGAGCGCAGGCACACCTTTCTTTGAGAAGTAGTGCCGACTGGGCATCTGGTACTGGGGCACTGCGACGGACATAAGGTCTCGAAAATCCTCTGTGTCCACCAGGCGGAAAGGCAGCATTTCTGTAGCCAAGAGCTTGCAGATGGTGAAATTCAACCTCTTAGCTTTCTCATGGCTAGGAGGAAATGGTCTTTTACTTGTCCACATCTGAGGGACCGAGGGCTGGCTATTGTGCTTAGACGGGGTTGATAAGGGTGTCCCCGGCAAACTGCCGGTCTGTGAGGAAGATGCAGGCGGACATGTTAGGTTGCCTTGATCCAAAGGTGGTGCTATCGATGTCGGACAGCGCTCAAGACCAGCTGGTGTTACCACCTCCAAAGAAAATGATGACCTGCCAATCACGCTGGCTGTTGCGGGTAAAGAGGTGGCAGGTCTGCGCCCCAAAACAGGTGTGACTGCTGTCCCCCCAGTCACAGAGGATGAAGAGGCTGCGGATGCACAAGATATGGCAGACGGTGGTTGGCCCGGCCGGCTAGACCGCATTGTAGCACACTGAGCTTCCCACTGCAACTTATGCTTCATGTCCATGTGCCGGTTCATGCATGAAGTACTCAAACTATGTATTTTTTGGCCTCTACTTAGCTTTTGCTGACAAATGTTACAGATAACACGAGTTGGGTCATCTTTATCGATCTGAAAAAATGCCCAGGCTATGCAAGGCTTAGCACCCATGCGACCTGAAGAGCCACCACGACTTGTGGTGAGAGGCAGAGTTGTGTTTGAGGATGCAGTTGTTGACGTGCTTCCAGTACTACGTCTCTGTCCAGGAAGGCGCAACCTGACCTCGTCGTCACTAGCATCTTCCTCCACCTCCTCTGCTGACCTCATCTCTTGGCTGACTGTGGGTTGACAGTAAGTGGGATCTCCGACCTCATCATCATCACCCTGTGCGTTATCACACCCGTCGTCCTCAGAGCCAACCTGTTCCTGCCCTGACAAAAAACTAAAGTTGTCGCTCCAATCAGGTATTTGAGTCTTATCATCGTCTTCCTCATTGTCTCCACCAACAGGAGTTACAGTTTGGGAATGAGGGTCTACATTATGGTCAGAACCTTCTGCGTCTGGTCCTGGATCCGACTCATAAAGATTCTGGGCATCAGTGCAGATCATTTCCTCGTCTGGATTCACAGAAGCGCTGGAGTCGACCTCTGATTCCCAGGCTATAGTATGAGTAAACAGCTCTGCAGACTCAACCATCTGTTCTACCTCATACTCAGACGGGCAGCTGGAGATTTGGGAGCTGTGAGGAAGCAAGTGCGATTTGGGTGACACCTTTGAGGACTGGAGTATTTGTGATGTTGAAGTTGATGTGGAGGAGAGCCCACTTAAAGGAGCACTTGATATCCGTTGAAGCACCTGCTGTTTTTGTGCCTCATCTGGAATTTGCAGCGATTGGCGTGGCCGTAAGAAAGGGATCTTATCACATTGTCCGCTAAAAGAAGTAGACATTTTAGTTTGGCTGGAAGATGGTCTTTCTTCTGCACCTACCCCACGGACACAACCTTTTTTCCCCTTCCCAACACGCCTATTCCCCTTTCCACCAGCAGCAGGCCTTTTTCCACTCATTTTGGTGGTTAACTAATTCACAACTCTGGAGTTGTTTGCACAAAAAAACAATGGATGGTAACCGAGCAGAGCTGAGTGGCCAAACTGTGGTATTAGGCCAAAACTATTGGCTGGGTTAGATGCAGAAAAAAATTATTTTTAATTTGCAACCTGATGGAGGTCAGTATAGATGGACTAATAGACCAAGTCCCACACACCGCTAGAAGCCCAAATATTTTTTCAGAGCTAGATGCAGAAATTTTTTTTATTCAATTTGCAACCTGATGGAGGTCAGTATAGATGGACTAATAGACCAAGTCCCACACACTGCTAGAAGCCCAAATATTTTTTCAGAGCTAGATGCAGAAAAAAATTATTTTTAATTTGCAACCTGATGGAGGTCAGTATAGATGGACTAATAGACCAAGTCCCACACACCGCTAGAAGCCCAAATATTTTTTCAGAGCTAGATGCAGAAAAAAATTATTTTTAATTTGCAACCTGATGGAGGTCAGTATAGATGGACTAATAGACCAAGTCCCACACACCGCTAGAAGCCCAAATATTTTTTCAGAGCTAGATGCAGAAATTTTTTTTATTCAATTTGCAACCTGATGGAGGTCAGTATAGATGGACTAATAGACCAAGTCCCACACACTGCTAGAAGCCCAAATATTTTTTCAGAGCTAGATGCAGAAAAAAATTATTTTTAATTTGCAACCTGATGGAGGTCAGTATAGATGGACTAATAGACCAAGTCCCACACACCACTAGAAGCCCAAATATTTTTTCAGAGCTAGATGCAGAAAAAAATTATTTTTAATTTGCAACCTGATGGAGGTCAGTATAGATGGACTAATAGACCAAGTCCCACACACCGCTAGAAGCCCAAATATTTTTTCAGAGCTAGATGCAGAAAAAAATTATATTCAATTTGCAACCTGCTGGAGGTCAGTATAGAAGGACTAATAGAACAAGTCCCACACACTGCTAGAAGCCCAAATATTTTTTCAGAGCTAAATGAAGAAAAAAATTATTTTTAATTTGCAACCTGATGGAGGTCAGTATAGATAGACTAATAGACCAAGTCCCACACACTGCTAGAAGCCCAAATATTTTTTCAGAGCTAGATGCAGAAAAAAATTATTTTTAATTTGCAACCTGATGGAGGTCAGTATAGATGGACTAATAGACCAAGTCCCACACACCGCTAGAAGCCCAAATATTTTTTCAGAGCTAGATGCAGAAAAAAATTATTTTTAATTTGCAACCTGATGGAGGTCAGTATAGATGGACTAATAGACCAAGTCCCACACACCGCTAGAAGCCCAAATATTTTTTCAGAGCTAGATGCAGAAAAAAATTATATTCAATTTGCAACCTGCTGGAGGTCAGTATAGAAGGACTAATAGAACCAGTCCCACACACTGCTAGAAGCCCAAATATTTTTTCAGAGCTAAATGAAGAAAAAAATTATTTTTAATTTGCAACCTGATGGAGGTCAGTATAGATAGACTAATAGACCAAGTCCCACACACTGCTAGAAGCCCAAATATTTTTTCAGAGCTAGATGCAGAAAAAAATTATTTTTAATTTGCAACCTGATGGAGGTCAGTATAGATGGACTAATAGACCAAGTCCCACACACTGCTAGAAGCCCAAATATTTTTTCAGAGCTAGATGCAGAAAAAAATTATATTCAGTTTGCAACCTGATGGAGGTCAGTATAGATGGACTAATAGAATGATGCTATGCCCAAAAGATTTTACTTCACTAGGTGCAGTAAAAAAATTGGTATTCTATACACAGGTGGTATATCTTGCAACACAGATAGGCTACTCCACTGACTAACACACTCTGCAATAGGCCAAAAAGGATTAGCTTTGCTAGATTCAGCCAAATGCTGTGAAAAAAACTTGCACAGCACTGGCACAGACCTGCCTGGCAAAAACTGATAGGAACTGATGTAACCTAGTCCTGAAAAGGACTCCAATTACAATTAGTCTTTACTCCCACAATCTATCTATTTAAGAGCACAGACCTGCCTGATAAAAGTCGTAGGAAATGCTGTAACCTAGTCCTTAAAAGGACTGCAATCACAACTATTCCCTACTCCCAAGCTATCTGTATATTTGTGCGAAAATTGGCTTGAAATTAACAAGGTATAGCGCACACAGCAACAGCGGTGCCGTCTAACACGCAGCTGCAGCAGTGAGAAAATGGTGGCGACGGGGAAAATGGCTTGGTCTTATAGGGCAAGGACATGTGACATACACTGCCAATCACACATGCCCTTGCTTGTGTGAAAAAAAGCACTTCGCTCCGTGTGTGCGCTGCTGATAGGCTGACAGATTGCACCTCCCCACTGCAAATGCGGGAAAGAGAAAAAAAAATGGAGATCTTCATTGTTCCTGCAGAGTTCCATCCCCTGCCCCTCCCCCCGCCCCGCTGTACACTCAAACTGCGTATTAACATTAATTTTCATCATTACTGAGAAAAAATCCAGTTATGATTTTGGTGCACGAACAGTTATCGAACATAACCTCGAACAGCCGAATTTTTCTCAAATTGTTCGTGTTCGCCGACCGGCTCGAACACCGCCCAAAACAGCTCGAATTTGAGATTGGCGAACAGTTCGAGTAGAACAACGCTCATCTCTAGTCAATAAGCTGCCAATCAATGGTGGGGTTGTGGTTACACAGACTAGCCTGAATTGCCTGCACATGAAACCTACTAGGGCAGTGGTAATCTCCTGCTGATAAAACACTGATTGTATTGAAACTACAACACACAGCCTAATAAGTGACACAACCCTGGAATCAGGATCTCTTGCTCTGTATTATGCTGCTCTCAGATTAAATAGCAAAAACCTGCTGACAGATTCTTTTTAATTGTATTACTATGTAGTTTATCTGGCATCTGGTGAACAATGCTGTAAACATTATATAGGTTTCACTACTCGCACATTAAAGAAAGGGATAACTGAACACATCACCAAGTCTTTGCCAGTTTCACCAGAATTGGGGCGCTCAATGTTTGTAATATTTAGATACCTTTTTTAGAAATACATTAGGGGGACATGTCTATTTTAAAAATCATTGGCATTGAGCAAGTTAATAGGCACAGAAGAGGGCGTCACTTGGCAAGGTTTAAATTACCCTACTGATTAACTGTATTTATTCTAATCATACTACTGTTTGCTTGTATTTTGTGGTTTTGGTTTATTAATTCTATATTCTTTATAGTATACGTTTCAAATGCGAGACAGGAGTTTTTTTTATATGTGATGTATTTCCTGGGCTGTTTGACGGTATAAATTGCTTTTAATCTAATTTGACGTATTCCTATGATCAAGGGCACATGGGAGTTTTGAAACGCGTAAGGAGGACATTTGTGTTATTAGGTTTTAATTTTATACATGGCTTTTAAGATGGAATTTTTTTTTACTTTTTACAACTGGTGCCAAATTGCCATTTTTTTCTACTTTTCATTGTTTACTCGAGGAAACCAGTCTGGTGTTGTCAGAGCATCATTGGAGAGATTCACAATTTTACTTCTCTGCATGGTGGTGAGCTGAAATTACACTTTTCCTATGATTGTGTCCTGTATTTGGAAAGGCCTCTCATGGGAGGAATAACAGCTCTAAACCTCTTTTTGTAATGTCTAAAAAGGTTGGAGAACACTTGTTGAGTTATCTTGGACCGTTTTACCATTCAGAACATTTCCAGCTCCTTGCTATTCTTGATGCTCTTGGCCTGTACTGCACGCTTCAATTCTCACCAATAAATTATATAATTATTGTCATTACATTACTGTAGGTTCAATAAAACAAAAGTTGCAAGCTCCTGGTGGAAGCTGACAGTTTTTGAGGCTAAAATCTGATACTAAGTCTTATTCATTGTCAATGATTTTCTCAACAGTCTCCGTATCACCAGCAGATGAATAGTCCCGAAGCATCAATTATCCAGCATCAAATTCAGTAACAGGGTAATGACTTTTATTTGTAGTCTTTTTTTTCACTTGTGTTTGTCTTCTTTTTATTATATGATTTGCTTCCTTTATTAGCAGATGAATTTGTGCTGTTACTACTGTATACTTTTATCCTTGGGTTGTTTTTTGCTTCTCTTCCCATTTTCCACTATTTGTTGGGTCAATATCTATATGTCATTTTCCTTGCAAATGTCCAACTGTTCTTTAAAGCGAAAAATGATTTTGTTTAACATGTCTTTAAAAATAATGCTGTTTCCTCAAAATTTAAAAATAATATATCCTCAAATGTAGTACTATTTTTTTTTCAATATATAATGTCCTTGTGTCTTGTAAGCTCAAACTAAGTGTAGGGTTATCATGAACATTGTGAAAGGACTTACCTTGTTTTAAATGCTTAGAATGGTGTGTGCTTGTAAACATATACATGTAAGGTCTACATTGTATGTTCTTTGATGTAGGGTTCTCCATTGTGCTAGAGCTCATCAATCAGTTCAGTGAACAGCTCATTTAACACAATGGCAGCAAAATGGTACAAGATTGCCTATGTGAATGAACTCTTTAGGGATCAACAACCCTACAGACAAAAACTATTAACTTGTACATTGAGGATGGTGTCACAGGATGTATTATAATGCTGAAGAAAGATAATGGGAAACTGGGTTTCCCATTTACTTGTGTATGTCATACAGGAGTCGTAGAATGTAGCATTTTTCTGGGTGACAGCGTGTAGTAATCTCATCTCATCTTTTGACACCAGATGTAGTAAGAGAAATGAACAAATTCATGGTTAGCTTAAAAAATTGACCATCGTTGAAAAATGTAAATCCTGTTAAACCTTAGATTTGCAATTAAATGATCAAATATTTGTTAGAATATTTTTATGTGTTTTTTATTCTTATTATTGGTATTTATTCTTCCACTACACACTTATTAAGGCTACAATATATTTCAAAAATTTACATAATAAAAAATGAAGAAATGTGAAAACTAAATGGAGTTGCGCTGATGAGATGTTTAGATGCCACTCTTTATTCATGGCAGTTTTTCTAGGCAAAATTGTGAATGAGTCCATTCCTTTGGATGAAAAGCAACTCCACATATGAATGGCTTCAGGATGTTTTAGTGCTGGGATGACAGATAGAACTCATGATAGCACTCACCTCTTCTCCTCTTCTTTTTCAGCAAATCATTTTTCCAGATATCCCAAAGAGTCTGAAGGGGGCTTCATGGGAAAAATAACTCTACCCCAGTCCTCTGTAGTCCAATCCCTGTAGAATGGCAATCTGTAGAATGGCAATCTGTCCTTGATGCTTTTCTTGGAGAGAAATGGATTCTTTGCTGCCCTTCTTGACACCAGGCCAGCCTCCATAAGCATTTGCTTTACTGTAGGTGCAAATACACTGACACCTGCCTGATGCCATTCTAGAGCAAGCTCTGCATTGGTGTTGAACTGATCCCATGGCTGAATATTGTTTAGCAGATATACTTGACACTTATTGGACTTTATTAGGTACCTTGAAACCTTCTTCACAGCCATTGAACCTCTCTCTTCGGAGTTCTTGATAATCCAATAACTGGTTGATTTAGGGATAATCTTACAAGCGAAAATGTTCTTGCCTGTAAAACTCTTTTGATGCAAAACAATGATGACTGCATGTGTTCTCTTGGAAGTAACCGTGGTTAATAGAAGAAGACAATTTAAGCACCAGTCCTTTTTTAAATCAACCAGTCTGTTCTTAAAATTCAATGAGCATGATAATGTTGTGCTAGGTTTTCATAAAAACTGTAAAAGGCTTTACTTTGTTTTAAATAGTTAGAATTCTAATCAAAGTATATTTTATTTATTTAGTTATTATTTTTGCTTGCACAACTGTTTGAAGTTTCTTTTCAAGATGTGCTTTCTAGATTTTTTGTGTAAATATACATTAGTGTTTCAGTTTTTGAAACTTGCAGTTAATAAAGTAAGATGCCTTTCTTTCCATCTCCTCTCTTGAATATATATACTCAGGGGCGTTGCTGGGAGGAGGGTCCAGCTGCATATATTCAGTGGTGATAGCAGGAGTTAGGCAGGCAGGCAGTGTATGTGGCAGACTGCAGTGCATGATACAGCACAAGAGGGTCCATTGAACGTCCTGTTAGTATAGGTATTTCACAACATATATATATATATCCATCTGAACTAGCAGGCCTTCTGAGGACTAATCCAGCTGCATATATTCAGTGGTGATAGCAGGAATTAGGCAGTGTATGTGGCAGACTGCAGTGCATATAGTGCAAGAGGGTCCATTGAACGTTCCTGCTGCTGCTGTTCTTACAGATATTTGTAGACATAGCCCCAGATATCAGGGGTCAGGCAATTTTTTTTTTTATCTTAATCCTGGTTATTTGCTTAAAAAGCAATCCAGAGTATACCATTTTTCTGCTCCATTTCCTTGTTCTCACTGCAGAATAAAGCCAGATCTGTTTCATAATTCAGCGAAAAATCCAGAAATTTAAACTGAATTTGGAAAATATTGGCCTCCTTTTCCATTCTTTTGCAGCCACTAGGTGTCTGTGAAGAATAGTATTAGTAAATTACAGGCCTGCTATTTAAAACCGTGGTTCTCTGTCAGACATATCACCTATAAGACTGTTCAAAAATCAGACATTTCTTCCATTTTCATTCCGTTGCAGTGTGTCGGTGAAGCTATTCACACTAGGTGTCTGTGAAGAATAGTATTAGCAAATTACAGGCCTACTATTTAAAATTGTTGTTCTCTGTCAGACGTATCACATAGAACTGCGTTCCAAAATCAGCCATTTCTCGTGAACATGGAAAATATTGTCCTACATTAAAAATGGGCAAGGTGTGTGGCAAGGGACGGGGAAGTGGACGTGATGGTGATTGCAGAGGACGAGGACGTGGCCGTAGGCAAGCTGAAATTGTGCCACAACAAACACCCACATCTTGTTTCTCGACCTTCCTGTCCCAATTAATAGGGGACTGTAGAACACCACTATTGAACACAGAGCAGTCTCAAAAGGTTATTGGTTGGATAGCAGATAATGCTTCCAGTCACTTAGCCACCACCACCACCCTATCTTCCACACATTCAAGTCTCAGTAGCCGTGAGTCTGGACCGCATATTCCTCACCCTGATCCTTCTTCCTCTCACCATGCTGAGTGCCCGGAGACAAGCTTCAAGTGAGTCAAGTGGAGAACGCGTGTAGCGATGCCCAAATATTGGAGCAGCCACGGTCACACTAAGGCGATGGTAGGAAAGTGCAATTACTGTCACAAGAGGTGGATGATGATGATGATGAGACACAATTGCCAGAAAGTCAGGAGGAGGGCCAGGGTGCAGAAGTCGAAAGTGAGGTGGTGGATAATATAGTAACTGACCCAACCTGGCTGGAGGACATACAGAGCGAAGACAGCAGCACACAGGGGGAGGGAGGCGTAGCACCACAAAAGGCAGGAAGAAGCAGCGTGGTGGTTGCAGACACAAGGTGGGAGAGCATTCCTCAAAATGCCAACATGCCGGAAGTTGCCAGTACAACCGTTAGGTCTTCCCGAGTCTGGTTATTTTTTAAAGACTCTGCAGATAACCCCAAAAAGGCCATTTGCACCACCTGCCAGTCCAGTATCATCAAGGGTAGCAAAACTAGCAGCCTGACCACCACCAGCATGATCAAGCACATGGCAGCAAAGCACCCGATTAAGTAGGCTGATCCCCAGGGTCCAGGAACAGTGTCTGCGGGTGACACCACTGCTCATTCCGCTGTTGTGCGTGCACACCAATTCCCTGTCCATGGTGCATGCCAAGATGCCTCCCACCCTGCACCTGTCGTTGCACACTCTCAACTAGAATCATCAGCAAGCACGTCTACGTCCTTGTCCCAGCGCAGCATTCAGTTGTCCCTACCCCAGTCCTTGGAACGCAAGCGCAAATACGCAGCCAACGCCCCACAGGCCACACTACTAAGTTCACACATTTTGCGAATGCTTGCACCCTAAATGTTGCCTTTTAGGCTTGTGAACGAAGCTTTCCACAACCTGATGGCGGCGGCCGTCACTCGGTACTCGGTCCCCAGCCGCCACTATTTCACCCGGTGTGCCATCCCCGCATTACACGAGCATGTGTCCCACATCATTAGACCATCATTGTGCCCTCAACAACGCAGTTACTGGAAAAGTCCACCTAACCACGGACACGTGGACAAGTGCTTGTGGGCAGGGATGGTACATTTCGCTGACGGCACACTGGGTTAACATAGTGGAAGCCGGAACCCAGTCAGACCTTGGGACAGAACACGTCCTCCCAACGCCGAGGATTGCGGGCCCTGGGTCATTCAGGGTTGCCCCCACAGTCTACAGCTCCTGCACCGCATCCTCCTCCTCTTCTGCCTCCATCTCTGAAATGACATCAGTAGCAAGCTGGAAGCACTGCAGCACTGCATCAGCCAAGAGGCAACAGGCTGTGCTGAAGGTAATATGCTTAGGCGACAAACGGCACAACGCTGAAGAGTTGTGGACAGCTCTGAAACAGCAGGCAGATCTGTGGCTGACACCACTGAACCTACAGCCAGGCATGGTCATGTGTGACAATGGCCGGAACCTGGTGGCAGCTCTGAGGCGAGCTTATACACATACCATACCTGGATCATGTGATTAACCTTATGGTTCAGTGGTTTCTCAAAACCTACCCGGATCAGTCGGATCTGCTTGTCAAAGTACGCTGCCTGAGTGCCCATTTTAGAAAGTCAGCTACAGCTTCCACCGCCCTTGCCGTGCTTCAGCAACGTTTGCAGCTTCCAGATCAATAACTGGTCTGCAATGTCCCCACGCATTGGAACTCTACATTGCAGATGTTGGGAAGGATTTGTGAGCAGAGGAGGGCAGTTGTTGAGTACCAGCATCAACAAGGCCATCGGTATTCCGGTCAGACTCCACACATAAGACCTCAGGAGTGGACATGGATGTCAGACATATGTACCATCCTCCAAAACTTTGAGGACTCCACCAAGAAGGTGAGCGGCGATGATGCCATAATTAGCGTCACCACCCCTCTTCTCTGTCTTCTGAAACGCTCTCTGCTCACAATTAAAGTGTATGCATTGCAGGCGGAGCACAATGAGATGGAGCAAGGAACCATACAGGGTGATTGCACACAGTCCAGCCTCATCTCATCCCAACTTGGATTGGGTGACAATGAGGAAGAGGAGGAGGAGGAGAAGGAGGAAGAACAGGAGCTAGTTTCCTGCGCTATAGGTGTACTACCTGCACAACTGTCATACCGTCTGTTCAGCGTGGATGGCCTGAGGACAGGGAGGAGGATGAAGAGGAGGAGGATGAGGAGGAGAGCATGGTCAGTCGTCCTTTTGATGAGGACATGGAAGTCTTGCCTCTTTGCAGTCTGGTACATATGGCTGAGTTTATGTTATGCTGCCTTTCCAGTGACCCTCGCATTGTCCAAATTTTTGGTGACAGTCATTTTTGGTTGGTGACACTTCTAGACTCACGCTACAGGGAGAACTTTCTGTCCCTTATTCCCTTGCAGGACAAGACTAATAAAATGGTGCAGTACGAGAGGGCCCCCCTTGTTGCAGAATTATTAAAAAAAATTAACGCTGGCGGCAGAGGTCACAGTTCATTGGACAACCAAGGAGTACAGGCGAGAGAGACACAAATGCAATCGAGCAGAGGCAGAGGAACACTGTCAAAGTTCTGGGGCAGTTTCCTCAGACCCTCTCATCACACACGCCCTGATGCACGGGGTACTCTCTCAAGGAATGAAAAGTTTCAGAAGATGGTAAAGGAGGACCTTGCCGACCGTACAAACATCCTCCGTGATTCCTCTGTGCCTTATAATTATTGGGTATCCAAGCTGGACACGTGGCATGAACTGGCTCTCTACGCCTTGGAGGTCCTGGCCTGCTCTGCCGCTAGCATTTTGTCAGAGCGGGTTTTTAGTGCCGCCGGTGGAATTATGACCGATAGGCGCATCCACCTGTCAACTGAAAATGCTGACAGGCTGACTCTTGTAAAAATGAACAAGGGCTTGGCCAGACTTCTCAACACCACCAAATGATAGCAGCGTAACATAAACTCAAATCCAGTGTCTTTTTTTGGGAGGTCTAACTCTATTCCCATGCACCTCTGTCTTCACACCCAGACATGGGTATACGCTTCCTGATTTTGTCTATTTGCTCTTGTCCTCCTCCTTCTCGGCATCCTCATCCTCCACCACCATATCACCACCATATGTACCATATGAACATATCAACGTCTCTTGCAAGGGACGTTGGAGTTCCTCCAAATTTTTGGCAGCTGTTGCTTCACTGCATAGGCAAACAGTATGGGAGACACACTTCCTAATAATGGGAGCATTTTTTGCAGGAGGCCCTCCGACCTCTATGTCTCTTGCAAGGGGCATTGGAGTTCCTTCAAATTTTTGGCAGCCATTGCTTCACTACATTGGCAAACAGTATAGGAGACACACTTCCTAATAATGGGAAGATTGTTTTCAGGAGGCCCTCCAACCTCTACGTCTCTTGCAAGGGGCATTGGATTTCCTCCAAATTTTTGGCAGCTGCTTCACTGCATAGGCAAACAGTATGGGCAACACACTTCCTAATAATGGGACCATTTTTTGCAGGAGGCTTTCCGACTAGAAATGAGCGTTGTTCTACTCGAACTGTTCGCCAATCTCAAATTCGAGCTGTTTTGGGCGGTGTTCGAGCCGTTCGGCGAACACGAACGATTTGAGAAAAATTCGGCTGTTCGAGGTTATGTTCGATAACTGTTCGTGCACCAAAATCATAACTGGATTTTTTCTCAGTAATGATGAAAATTAATGTTAATACGCAGTTTGAGTGTACAGCGGGGTGGGGGGAGGGGCAGGGGATGGATCTCTGCAGGAATAATGAAGATCTCCATTTTTTTTTCTCTTTCCCGCATTTACAGTGGGGAGGTGCAATCTGTCAGCCTATCAGCAGCGCACACACGGAGCGAAGTGCTTTTTTCACACAAGCAAGGGCATGTGTCATTGGCAATGTATGTCACATGTCCTTGCCCTATAAGACCAAGCCATTTTCCCCGTCGCCACCATTTTCTCACTGCTGCAGCTGCGTGTTAGACGGCACCGCTGTTGCTGTGTGCGCTATACCTTGTTAATTTCAAGCCAATTTTCGCACAATCTACAGATAGCTTGGGAGTAGGGAATAGTTGTGATTGCAGTCCTTTAAAGGACTAGGTTACAGCATTTCCTACGACTTTTATCAGGCAGGTCTGTGCTCTTAAATAGATAGATTGTGGGAGTAAAGACTAATTGTAATTGCAGTCCTTTTCAGGACTAGGTTACATCAGTTCCTATCAGTTTTTGCCAGGCAGGTCTGTGCCAGTGCTGTGCAAGTTTTTTTCACAGCATTTGGCTGAATCTAGCAAAGCTAATCCTTTTTGGCCTATTGCAGAGTGTGTTAGTCAGTGGAGTAGCCTATCTGTGTTGCAAGATATACCACCTGTGTATAGAATACCAATTTTTTTACTGCACCTAGTGAAGTAAAATCTTTTGGGCATAGCATCATTCTATTAGTCCATCTATACTGACCTCCATCAGGTTGCAAATTGAATATAATTTTTTTCTGCATCTAGCTCTGAAAAAATATTTGGGCTTCTAGCAGTGTGTGGGACTTGTTCTATTAGTCCATCTATACTGACCTCCATCAGGTTGCAAACTGAATATAATTTTTTTCTGCATCTAGCTCTGAAAAAATATTTGGCCTTCTAGCAGTGTGTGGGACTTTCTCTATTAGTCCATCTATACTGACCTCCATCAGGTTGCAAACTGAATATATTTTTTTTCTGCACCTACCTCTGAAAAAATATTGGGCTTCTAGCTGTGTGCGGGACTTGTTCTATTAATCCATCTATACAGACCTCCATCAGGTTGCAAACTGAATATAATTTTTTTCTGCATCTACCTCTGAAAAAATATTTGGGCTTCTAGCTGTGTGTGGGACTTGTTCTATTAGTCCATCTATACTGACCTCCATCAGGTTGCAAATTAAAAATAATTTTTGTCTGCATCTACCTCTGAAAAAATATTTGGGCTTCTAGCTGTGTGTGGGACTTGTTCTATTAGTTCATCTATACTGACCTCCATCAGGTTGCAAACTGAATATAATTTTTTTCTGCATCTAGCTCTGAAAAAATATTTGGCCTTCTAGCAGTGTGTGGGACTTTCTCTATTAGTCCATCTATACTGACCTCCATCAGGTTGCAAATTAAAAATAATTTTTATCTGCATCCAGCTCTGAAAAAATATTTGGCCTTCTAGCAGTGTGTGGGACTTTCTCTATTAGTCCATCTATACTGACCTCCATCAGGTTGCAAATTAAAAATAATTTTTTGTCTGCATCTAGCTCTGAAAAAATATTTGGCCTTCTAGCAGTGTGTGGGACTTTCTCTATTAGTCCATGTATACTGACCTCCATCAGGTTGCAAACTGAATATATTTTTTTTCTGCATCTACCTCTGAAAAAATATTGGGCTTCTAGCTGTGTGTGGGACTTGTTCTATTAATCCATCTATACAGACCTCCATCAGGTTGCAAACTGAATATAATTTTTTCCTGCATCTACCTCTGAAAAAATATTTGGGCTTCTAGCTGTGTGTGGGACTAGTTCTATTAGTCCATCTATACTGACCTCCATCAGGTTGCAAACTGAATATAATTTTTTTCTGCATCTAGCTCTGAAAAAATATTTGGGCTTCTAGCTGTGTGTGGGACTTTCTCTATTAGTCCATCTATACTGACCTCCATCAGGTTGCAAATTAAAAATAATTTTTTGTCTGCATCTAGCTCTGAAAAAATATTTGGCCTTCTAGCAGTGTGTGGGACTTTCTCTATTAGTCCATCTATACTGACCTCCATCAGGTTGCAAACTGAATATATTTTTTTCTGCATCTACCTCTGAAAAAATATTGGGCTTCTAGCTGTGTGTGGGACTTGTTCTATTAATCCATCTATACAGACCTCCATCAGGTTGCAAACTGAATATAATTTTTTTCTGCATGTACCTCTGAAAAAATATTTGGGCTTCTAGCTGTGTGTGGGACTTGTTCTATTAGTCCATCTATACTGACCTCCATCAGGTTGCAAATTAAAAATAATTTTTATCTGCATCTACCTCTGAAAAAATGTTTGGGCTTCTAGCTGTGTGTGGGACTTGTTCTATTAGTTCATCTATAATGACCTCCATCAGGTTGCAAACTGAATATAATTTTTTTCTGCATCTAGCTCTGAAAAAATATTTGGCCTTCTAGCAGTGTGTGGGACTTTCTCTATTAGTCCATCTATACTGACCTCCATCAGGTTGCAAATTAAAAATAATTTTTATCTGCCTCTACCTCTGAAAAAATATTTGGGCTTCTAGCTGTGTGTGGGACTTGTTCTATTAGTCCATCTATACTGACCTCCATCAGGTTGCAAACTGAATATAATTTTTTCTGCATCTAGCTCTGAAAAAATATTTGGGCTTCTAGCTGTGTGTGGGACTTTCTCTATTATTCCATCTATACTGACCTCCATCAGGTTGCAAATTAAAAATAATTTTTTGTCTGCATCTAGCTCTGAAAAAATATTTGGTTTTCTAGCAGTGTGTGGGACTTTCTCTATTAGTCCATCTATACTGACCTCCATCAGGTTGCAAATTAAAAATAATTTTTATCTGCATCTACCTCTGAAAAAATATTTGGGCTTCTAGCTGTGTGTGGGACTTGTTCTATTAGTCCATCTATACAGACCTCCTTCAGGTTGCAAACTGAATATAATTTTTTTCTGCATCTACCTCTGAAAAAATATTTGGGCTTCTAGCTGTGTGTGGGACTTGTTCTATTAGTCCATCTATACTGACCTCCATCAGGTTGCAAACTGAATATAATTTTTTTCTGAATCTAGCTCTGAAAAAATATTTGGCCTTCTAGCAGTGTGTGGGACTTTCTCTATTAGTCCATCTATACTGACCTCCATCAGGTTGCAAATTAAAAATAATTTTTATCTGCATCCAGCTCTGAAAAAATATTTGGCCTTCTAGCAGTGTGTGGGACTTTCTCTATTAGTCCATCTATACTGACCTCCATCAGGTTGCAAATTAAAAATAATTTTTTGTCTGCATCTAGCTCTGAAAAAATATTTGGCCTTCTAGCAGTGTGTGGGACTTTCTCTATTAGTCCATCTATACTGACCTCCATCAGGTTGCAAACTGAATATATTTTTTTTCTGTATCTACCTCTGAAAAAATATTGGGCTTCTAGCTGTGTGTGGGACTTGTTCTATTAATCCATCGATACAGACCTCCATCAGGTTGGAAACTGAATATAATTTTTTTCTGCATCTACCTCTGAAAAAATATTTGGGCTTCTAGCTGTTTGTGGGACTTGTTCTATTAGTCCATCTATACTGACCTCCATCAGGTTGCAAACTGAAAATAATTTTTATCTGCATCTAGCTCTGAAAAAATATTTGGCCTTCTAGCAATGTGTGGAACTTTCTCTATTAGTCCATCTATACTGACCTCCATCAGGTTGCAAATTAAAAATAATTTTTATCTGCATCTACCTCTGAAAAAATGTTTGGGCTTCTAGCTGTGTGTGGGACTTGTTCTATTAGTCCATCTATACTGACCTCCATCAGGTTGCAAACTGAATATAATTTTTTTCTGCATCTAGCTCTGAAAAAATATTTGGCCTTCTAGCAGTGTGTGGGACTTTCTCTATTAGTCCATCTATACTGACCTCCATCAGGTTGCAAATTAAAAATAATTTTTATCTGCATCCAGCTCTGAAAAAATATTTGGCCTTCTAGCAGTGTGTGGGACTTTCTCTATTAGTCCATCTATACTGACCTCCATCAGGTTGCAAATTAAAAATAATTTTTTGTCTGCATCTGGCTCTGAAAAAATATTTGGCCTTCTAGCAGTGTGTGGGACTTTCTCTATTAGTCCATCTATACTGACCTCAATCAGGTTGCAAACTGAATATATTTTTTTTCTGCATCTACCTCTGAAAAAATATTGGGCTTCTAGCTGTGTGTGGGACTTGTTCTATTCATCCATCTATACAGACCTCCATCAGGTTGCAAACTGAATATAATTTTTTTCTGCATCTACCTCTGAAAAAATATTTGGGCTTCTAGCTGTGTGTGGGACTTGTTCTATTAGTCCATCTATACTGACCTCCATCAGGTTGCAAACTGAAAATAATTTTTTGTCTGCATCTAGCTCTGAAAAAATATTTGGCCTTCTAGCAGTGTGTGGGACTTTCTCTATTAGTCCATCTATACTGACCTCCATCAGGTTGCAAATTAAAAATAATTTTTATCTGCATCTACCTCTGAAAAAATATTTGGGCTTCTAGCTGTGTGTGGGACTTGTTCTATTAGTCCATCTATACTGACCTCCATCAGGTTGCAAATTAAAAATAATTTTTTGTCTGCATCTAGCTCTGAAAAAATATTTGGCCTTCTAGCAGTGTGTGGGACTTTCTCTATTAGTCCATCTATACTGACCTCCATCAGGTTGCAAACTGAATATATATTTTTTCTGCATCTACCTTTGAAAAAATATTGGGCTTCTAGCTGTGTGTGGGACTTGTTCTATTAATCCATCTATACAGACCTCCATCAGGTTGCAAACTGAATATAATTTTTTTCTGCATCTACCTCTGAAAAAATATTTGGGCTTCTAGCTGTGTGTGGGACTTGTTCTATTAGTCCATCTATACTGACCTCCATCAGGTTGCAAACTGAATATAATTTTTTTCTGCATCTAGCTCTGAAAAAATATTTGGGCTTCTAGCTGTGTGTGGGACTTTCTCTATTAGTCCATCTATACTGACCTCCATCAGGTTGCAAATTAAAAATAATTTTTTGTCTGCATCTAGCTCTGAAAAAATATTTGGCCTTCTAGCAGTGTGTGGGACTTTCTCTATTAGTCCATCTATACTGACCTCCATCAGGTTGCAAACTGAATATATATTTTTTCTGCATCTACCTCTGAAAAAATATTGGGCTTCTAGCTGTGTGTGGGACGTGTTCTATTAATCCAGCTATACAGACCTCCATCAGGTTGCAAACTGAATATAATTTTATTCTGCATCTACCTCTGAAAAAATATTTGGGCTTCTAGCTGTGTGTGGGACTTGTTCTATTAGTCCATCTATACTGACCTCCATCAGGTTGCAAATTAAAAATAATTTTTATCTGCATCTACCTCTGAAAAAATGTTTGGGCTTCTAGCTGTGTGTGGGACTTGTTCTATTAGTGCATCTATACTGACCTCCATCAGGTTGCAAACTGAATATAATTTTTTTCTGCATCTAGCTCTGAAAAAATATTTGGCCTTCTAGCAGTGTGTGGGACTTTCTCTATTAGTCCATCTATACTGACCTCCATCAGGTTGCAAATTAAAAATAATTTTTATCTGCATCCAGCTCTGAAAAAATATTTGGCCTTCTAGCAGTGTGTGGGACTTTCTCTATTAGTCCATCTATACTGACCTCCATCAGGTTGCAAATTAAAAATAATTTTTTGTCTTCATCTAGCTCTGAAAAAATATTTGGCCTTCTAGCAGTGTGTGGGACTTTCTCTATTAGTCCATCTATACTGACCTCCATCAGGTTGCAAACTGAATATATTTTTTTTCTGCATCTACCTCTGAAAAAATATTGGGCTTCTAGCTGTGTGTGGGACTTGTTCTATTAATCCATCTATACAGACCTCCATCAGGTTGCAAACTGAATATAATTTTTTTCTGCATCTACCTCTGAAAAAATATTTGGGCTTCTAGCTGTGTGTGGGACTTGTTCTATTAGTCCATCTATACTGACCTCCATCAGGTTACAAACTGAAAATAATTTTTTGTCTGCATCTAGCTCTGAAAAAATATTTGGCCTTCTAGCAGTGTGTGGGACTTTCTCTATTAGTCCATCTATACTGACCTCCATCAGGTTGCAAATTAAAAATAATTTTTATCTGCATCTACCTCTGAAAAAATATTTGGGCTTCTAGCTGTGTGTGGGACTTGTTCTATTAGTCCATCTATACTGACCTCCATCAGGTTGCAAACCGAATATAATTTTTTTCTGCATCTAGCTCTGAAAAAATATTTGGCCTTCTAGCAGTGTGTGGGACTTTCTCTATTCGTCCATCTATACTGACCTCCATCAGGTTGCAAATTAAAAATAATTTTTATCTGCATCCAGCTCTGAAAAAATATTTGGCCTTCTAGCAGTGTGTGGGACTTTCTCTATTAGTCCATCTATACTGACCTCCATCAGGTTGCAAATTAAAAATAATTTTTTGTCTGCATCTACCTCTGAAAAAATATTTGGCCTTCTAGCAGTGTGTGGGACTTTCTCTATTAGTCCATCTATACTGACCTCCATCAGGTTGCAAACTGAATATATATTTTTTCTGCATCTACCTCTGAAAAAATATTGGGCTTCTAGCTGTGTGTGGGACTTGTTCTATTAATGCATCTATACAGACCTCCATCAGGTTGCAAACTGAATATAATTTTTTTCTGCATCTACCTCTGAAAAATATTTGGGCTTCTAGCTGTGTGTGGGACTTGTTCTATTAGTCCATCTATACTGACCTCCATCAGGTTGCAAACTGAATATAATTTTTTTCTGCCTCTAGCTCTGAAAAAATATTTGGGCTTCTAGCTGTGTGTGGGACTTTCTCTATTAGTCCATCTACACTGACCTCCATCAGGTTGCAAATTAAAAATAATTTTTTGTCTGCATCTAGCTCTGAAAAAATATTTGGCCTTCTAGCAGTGTGTGGGACTTTCTCTATTAGTCCATCTATACTGACCTCCATCAGGTTGCAAACTGAATATATATTTTTTCTGCATTTACCTCTGAAAAAATATTGGGCTTCTAGCTGTGTGGGACTTGTTCTATTAATCCAGCTATACAGACCTCCATCAGGTTGCAAACTGAATATAATTTTTTTCTGCATCTACCTCTGAAAAAATATTTGGGCTTCTAGCTGTGTGTGGGACTTGTTCTATTAGTCCATCTATACTGACCTCCATCAGGTTGCAAACTGAAAATAATTTTTTGTCTGCATCTAGCTCTGAAAAAATATTTGGCCTTCTAGCAGTGTGTGGGACTTTCTCTATTAGTCCATCTATACTGACCACCATCAGGTTCCAAATTAAAAATAATTTTTATCTGCATCTACCTCTGAAAAAATATTTGGGCTTCTAGCTGTGTGTGGGACTTGTTCTATTAGTCCATCTATACTGACCTCCATCAGGTTGCAAACTGCATATAATTTTTTTCTGCATCTAGCTCTGAAAAAATATTTGGCCTTCTAGCAGTGTGTGGGACTTTCTCTATTAGTCCATCTATACTGACCTCCATCAGGTTGCAAATTAAAAATAATTTTTATCTGCATCTACCTCTGAAAAAATATTTGGGCTTCTAGCTGTGTGTGGGACTTGTTCTATTAGTCCATCTATACTGACCTCCATCAGGTTGGAAACTGAATATAATTTTTTTCTGCATCTACCTCTGAAAAAATATTTGGCCTTCTAGCAGTGTGTGGGACTTTCTCTATTAGTCCATCTATACTGACCTCCATCAGGTTGCAAATTAAAAATAATTTTTATCTGCATCCAGCTCTGAAAAAATATTTGGCCTTTTAGCAGTGTGTGGGACTTTCTCTATTAGTCCATCTATACTGACCTCCATCAGGTTGCAAATTAAAAATAATTTTTTGTCTGCATCTAGCTCTGAAAAAATATTTGGCCTTCTAGGAGTGTGTGGGACTTTCTCTATTAGTCCATCTATACTGACCTCCATCAGATTGCAAACTGAATATATTTTTTTTCTGCATCTACCTCTGAAAAAATATTGGGCTTCTAGCTGTGTGTGGGACTTGTTCTATTAATCCATCTATACAGACCTCCATCAGGTTGCAAACTGAATATAATTTTTTTCTGCATCCACCTCTGAAAAAATATTTGGGCTTCTAGCTGTGTGTGGGACTTGTTCTATTAGTCCATCTATACTGACCTCCATCAGGTTGCAAACTGAAAATAATTTTTTGTCTGCATCTAGCTCTGAAAAAATATTTGGCCTTCTAGCAGTATGTGGGACTTTCTCTATTAGTCCATCTATACTGACCTCCATCAGGTTGCAAATTAAAAATAATTTTTATCTGCATCTACCTCTGAAAAAATATTTGGGCTTCTAGCTGTGTGTGGGACTTGTTCTATTAGTCCATCTATACTGACCTCCATCAGGTTGCAAACTGAATATAATTTTTTTCTGCATCTAGCTCTGAAAAAATATTTGGCCTTCTAGCAGTGTGTTGGACTTTCTCTATTAGTCCATCTATACTGACCTCCATCAGGTTGCAAATTAAAAATAATTTTTATCTGCATCCAGCTCTGAAAAAATATTTGGCCTTCTAGCAGTGTGTGGGACTTTCTCTATTAGTCCATCTATACTGACCTCCATCAGGTTGCAAATTAAAAATAATTTTTTCTCTGCATCTAGCTCTGAAAAAATATTTGGCCTTCTAGCAGTGTGTGGGACTTTCTCTATTAGTCCATCTATACTGACCTCCATCAGGTTGCAAACTGAATATATATTTTTTCTGCATCTACCTCTGAAAAAATATTGGGCTTCTAGCTGTGTGTGGGACTTGTTCTATTAATCCATCTATACAGACCTCCATCAGGTTGCAAACTGAATATAATTTTTTTCTGCATCTACCTCTGAAAAAATATTTGGGCTTCTAGCTGTGTGTGGGACTTGTTCTATTAGTC
Source organism: Phyllobates terribilis (assembly GCF_046119375.1). Classification (NCBI taxonomy): domain Eukaryota; kingdom Metazoa; phylum Chordata; class Amphibia; order Anura; family Dendrobatidae; genus Phyllobates; species Phyllobates terribilis. The sequence goes on along the minus strand of NW_027362761.1, from coordinate 293,629,341 downwards.
CATCTATACTGACCTCCATCAGGTTGCAAACTGAATATAATTTTTTTCTGCATCTAGCTCTGAAAAAATATTTGGGCTTCTAGCTGTGTGTGGGACTTTCTCTATTAGTCCATCTATACTGACCTCCATCAGGTTGCAAATTAAAAATAATTTTTTGTCTGCATCTAGCTCTGAAAAAATATTTGGCCTTCTAGCAGTGTGTGGGACTTTCTCTATTAGTCCATCTATACTGACCTCCATCAGGTTGCAAACTGAATATATTTTTTTTCTGCATCTACCTCTGAAAAAATATTGGGCTTCTAGCTGTGTGTGGGACTTGTTCTATTAATCCAGCTATACAGACCTCCATCAGGTTGCAAACTGAATATAATTTTTTTCTGCATCTACCTCTGAAAAAATATTTGGGCTTCTAGCTGTGTGTGGGACTTGTTCTATTAGTCCATCTATACTGACCTCCATCAGGTTGCAAACTGAAAATAATTTTTTGTCTGCATCTAGCTCTGAAAAAATATTTGGCCTTCTAGCAGTGTGTGGGACTTTCTCTATTAGTCCATCTATACTGACCTCCATCAGGTTGCAAATTAAAAATAATTTTTATCTGTATCTACCTCTGAAAAAATATTTGGGCTTCTAGCTGTGTGTGGGACTTGTTCTATTAGTCCATCTATACTGACCTCCATCAGGTTGCAAACTGAATATAATTTTTTTCTGCATCTAGCTCTGAAAAAATATTTGGCCTTCTAGCAGTGTGTGGGACTTTCTCTATTAGTCCATCTATACTGACCTCCATCAGGTTGCAAATTAAAAATAATTTTTATCTGCATCCAGCTCTGAAAAAATATTTGGCCTTCTAGCAGTGTGTGGGACTTTCTCTATTAGTCCATCTATACTGACCTCCATCAGGTTGCAAATTAAAAATAATTTTTTGTCTGCATCTAGCTCTGAAAAAATATTTGGCCTTCTAGCAGTGTGTGGGACTTTCTCTATTAGTCCATCTATACTGACCTCCATCAGGTTGCAAACTGAATATATTTTTTTTCTGCATCTACCTCTGAAAAAATATTGGGCTTCTAGCTGTGTGTGGGACTTGTTCTATTAATTCATCTATACAGACCTCCATCAGGTTGCAAACTGAATATAATTTTTTTCTGCATCTACCTCTGAAAAAATATTTGGGCTTCTAGCTGTGTGTGGGACTTGTTCTATTAGTCCATCTATACTGACCTCCATCAGGTTGCAAACTGAAAATAATTTTTTGTCTGCATCTAGCTCTGAAAAAATATTTGGCCTTCTAGCAGTGTGTGGGACTTTCTCTATTAGTCCATCTATACTGACCTCCATCAGGTTGCAAATTAAAAATAATTTTTATCTGCATCTACCTCTGAAAAAATATTTGGGCTTCTAGCTGTGTGTGGGACTTGTTCTATTAGTCCATCTATACTGACCTCCATCAGGTTGCAAACTGAATATAATTTTTTTCTGCATCTAGCTCTGAAAAAATATTTGGCCTTCTAGCAGTGTGTGGGACTTTCTCTATTAGTCCATCTATACTGACCTCCATCAGGTTGCAAATTAAAAATAATTTTTATCTGCATCCAGCTCTGAAAAAATATTTGGTCTTCTAGCAGTGTGTGGGACTTTCTCTATTAGTCCTTCTATACTGACCTCCATCAGGTTGCAAATTAAAAATAATTTTTTGTCTGCATCTAGCTCTGAAAAAATATTTGGCCTTCTAGCAGTGTGTGGGACTTTCTCTATTAGTCCATCTATACTGACCTCCATCAGGTTGCAAACTGAATATATTTTTTTTCTGCAGCTACCTCTGAAAAAATATTGGGCTTCTAGCTGTGTGTGGGACTTGTTCTATTAATCCATCTATACAGACCTCCATCAGGTTGCAAACTGAATATAATTTTTTTCTGCAGCTACCTCTGAAAAAATATTGGGCTTCTAGCTGTGTGTGGGACTTGTTCTATTAATCCATCTATACAGACCTCCATCAGGTTGCAAACTGAAAATAATTTTTTGTCTGCATCTAGCTCTGAAAAAATATTTGGCCTTCTAGCAGTGTGTGGGACTTTCTCTATTAGTCCATCTATACTGACCTCCATCAGGTTGCAAATTAAAAATAATTTTTATCTGCATCTACCTCTGAAAAAATATTTGGGCTTCTAGCTGTGTGTGGTACTTGTTCTATTAGTCCATCTATACTGACCTCCATCAGGTTGCAAACTGAATATAATTTTTTTCTGCATCTACCCCTGAAAAAATATTTGGCCTTCTAGCAGTGTGTGGGACTTTCTCTATTAGTCCATCTATACTGACCTCCATCAGGTTGCAAACTGAATATATTTTTTTTCTGCATCTACCTCTGAAAAAATATTTGGGCTTCTAGCTGTGTGTGGGACTTTCTCTATTAGTCCATCTATACTGACCTCCATCAGGTTGCAAATTGAATATAATTTTTTTCTGCATCTAACCCAGCCAATAGTTTTGGCCTAATACCACAGTTTGGCCACTCAGCTCTGCTCGGTTCCCATCCATTGTTTTTTTGTGCAAACAACTCCAGAGTTGTGAATTAGTTAACCACCAAAATGAGTGGAAAAAGGCCTGCTGCTGGTGGAAAGGGGAATAGGCGTGTTGGGAAGGGGAAAAAAGGTTGTGTCCGTGGGGTAGGTGTTAAAGCAACAGTAACATCTGCAGAAGAAAGACCATCTTCCAGCCAAACTAAAATGTCTACTTCTTTTAGCGGACAATGTGATAAGATCCCTTTCTTACGGCCACGCCAATCGCTACAAATTCCAGATGAGGCACAAAAACAGCAGGTGCTTCAACGGATATCAAGTGCTCCTTTAAGTGGGCTCTCCTCCACATCAACTTCAACATCACAAATAGTGTTGAGCCACCCCCGTAGTGTTCGAGTTCGGTTCGGTTCGTCGAACACCCGTGTGTTCGCCGAACTGTTCGTCGAACTGTTTGTCGAACACCTTCGAACACCGTTAAAACCAATGGCAGGCAAACAAAAACACATAGAAACACATAGAAAACACCTTCAAAGGTATCCAAAAGCTGACAAACTGCTCAGAAGACACAACTAACACATGGAAAAGTGACAAGTACATATAGTCATGCGAAAAGAAAAGAGGTGGAGGAGTAAAAGGATGGGGAGACACAGATATAGGCATGTCATGCCCTTCTAAAATCCAAAAAGTGAGAAGCCGACACGGCCAGTCCGTTCCTGCCTGTGCCACCTCTGTGTCGCCGGGTTTGTGCCAGAGCCGCGGTGGACCCTGACGGCCAGCCCCCCTATCCCAATACTGGTGCCTGTCCGCCGGTGGGTCGAGGCCCCCCACGGTGGGGGGGGGGAGTAACATCTGCAGAAGAAAGACCATCTTCCAGCCAAACTAAGATGTCGACTTCTTTTCGTGGACAATGTGATACGATCCCATTCTTACGGACACGCCCATCGCTACAAATTCTAGATGAGGCACAAAAACAGCAGATGCTTCAACGGATATCAAGTGCTCCTTCAAGTGGGCTCTCCATCACCTCAATTTCAACATCACAAATACTCCAGTCCTCAGAGGTGTCACCCCAATCGCACTTGCTTCCTCACAGCTCCCAAGTCTCCAGCTGCCCGTCTGAGTATGGGGTAACACAGATGGCTGAGTCTGACCAGCTGTTTACTCATACTATAGCCTGGGAAACGGAGGTCTGCTCCAGAGCTTCTGTTAATCCAGATGAGGAAATGATCTGATCCGATGCCCAGAATCTTTATAAGTTGGATCCAGGACCAGATGAAGAAGGTTCTGAGCATAATGTAGACCCTTGTTCCCAAACTGTAACTCCTGTTGGTGGAGACAATGATGAAGACGATGATGAGACTCAAATACCTGATTGGAGCGACAACTTGACTTTTCGGTCAGGGCAGGAAGAGGTTGGCTCTGAGGGCGACGGGTGTGATAACACACAGGGTGATGATGACGAGGTTGGAGATCCCACTTACTGTCAACCCACAGTCAGACAGTCGATGAGGTCAGCAGAGGAGGTGGAGGAGGATGTGACTAGCCCTGGGGATGGGGATGACTCGGTACCCGGGCATTTGCCTGGCCTTGGGGATGTCGCGGTGGTCGGCTCCCTGGCCCGTACCCTGGGGTCTCTCTTTAAAAGGGTGAATAATTGTTAATTTTATAAGTGTTCATGACGCCACCTGTGGTATCTGGTGACAAGCACCAGCGCTGCAGCAGTCCACTGAGGCCGGTGATAAGGCAGCTCGATGGTATAGCTCCCCACAGGTGGAGCTAGGTCTCAGGGCAGCGTATGCAGGGGGAATGCAGGACAGGCGAGACCCTGCTGGGTCAGAGCAAGAACGGGAACGGACACGGTAGTCACTTCAGTACCTTTTACTGGTGGAAATTCAGGCACATCCCGGAGCACTGTAGGGTGAAGGGTGCATATCAGGATCCTCCCCAATGAGCGGGTGTAGGGCCTCCTGTTTCTTGCCTCTGCGTAGTAAGTTTCTGACCTGCCTGGAGCTAGGCCTAACTTTGTCTCTGTCCTGCGCTGGCTGACCTTGTGGTAGGGCCTTCTCTTGGAGTTCACGCTCCCAGGATGCAGGGCCTAAGCGTCTCCTGGCTCTGTTACATATCAGCACCTTAGCGATCCTGGGACTTGTAGTTCTCCAGGGATTCCGGTTATGCCTTACTGGGTCATAGAGATACCGGTAAGCTCGGATCCTGTGTCTGGTAAATGCTTCGGGGTGAGCTGGTTAAGCTCCTCTGCCCCTTATGTACTAACTCGCCACTCGCCTTCGGCCTACTCGGGCCCTCACTAGGCTATACACACTAACGGCAGCTTGCCGCGCTTCACTGATCTTACGGCACCGGCACACCTTAAGCTCTATCTGGGCTCCCTGAATCTAGCAAGCAGGAGCCTCGTGCTCCACTGCTGAACTATTAACTGCGTTCTCTAGACTAGACTGAGCTCCACTGCAGACTGACCTCTCTTAGGCTTCTCTACTGCAGGAACTCTTCAGAGGAACTGAACTGCCTAGCTCCACCTTCCCTATTTATATCCCTAATGGGCTCCCTCTGCTGGTCTGAGGTGGAAGGTGGAGATGTGTGAATGTTTATGGGGGCCTCTTGTGGAGGATTCCATCAATGCACTCTTGTAGGATCTGTGATACCAAGCGCAGCGGGGCATCACATATGCTATTGACGACGAGGTTAGGTTGCGCCTTCCTGAACAGAGACGGAGTACTGGAAGCACGTCAACAACTGCATCCTCAACCACAACTCTGCCTCTGACCACAAGTCGTAGTGGCTCTTCAGGTCACATGGGCTCTAAGCCTTGCATAGCCTGGGCATTTATTCAGATCGATAAGGATGACCCAACTCGTGTTATCTGTAATATTTGTCAGCAAAAGCTAAGTAGAGGCCAAAAAATACATAGTTTGAGTACTTCATGCATGTACCGTCACATGGATATGAAGCATAAGTTGCAGTGGGAAGCTCACTGTGCTACAATGCGGCCTAGCCAGCTGGGCCAACCACCGTCTGCCCCATCTTGTGCATCCGCAGCCTCTTCATCCTCTGTGACTGGGGGGACAGCAGTCACACATGTTTTTGGACGCAGACCTGCCACCTCTTTACCCGCAACAGCCAGTGTGATTGGCAGGTCGTCAGTTCATTGGGAAGTGGAAACACCTGCTAGTGTTGAGCGCTCTCCGACATCGAAAGCACCACCTTTGGATCAAGGCAACCTAACATGTCCGCCTGCATCTTCCTCACAGACCGGCAGTTGCCGGGGACACCCTACTCAACACCGTCTAAGCACAACAGCCAGCCCTCGGTCCCTCAGATGTGGAAAAGTAAAAGACCATTTCCTCCTAGCCATGAGAAAGCTAAGAGGTTGAATTTCACCATCTGCAAGCTGTTGGCTACAGAAATGCTGCCTTTCCACCTGGAGGACACAGAGGATTTTCAAGACCTTATGTCCGTCACAGTGCCCCAGTACCAGATGCCCAGTTGGCACTACTTCTCAAAGAAAGGTGTGCCTGCGCTCCACTAGCATGTCGCACACAACATCACCGCTTCTTTGAGAAACTCTGTGTGTGACAGGGTGCACTTCACCACAGACACTTGGACGAGAAGGCATGGACAGGGGCGTTACATGTCGCTGACTGGGCACTGGGTAACTATGGTGACAGCAGGACAAGGGGCTGCTGTCCAAGTCTTACCGTCCCCACGAGTTGTGTGTTAATCCTCTTTATCTTGAACTTCCTCCACTGCTTCTGCCTCCTCAACCTCCTCTCGGTCCTCCACCTGCACCCAAAGCCTGTCTGGTAATGCCACCTGCTTTCTAACTTCGCAGAAGGAATCCTGCACACCTCCTTACTATGCTGGCAGCAGGGCTCAACACATCAGTGTTTACTTTGAAATGTCTGGGAAATGTGAGTCACACAGCTGAGGAGTTTTGGTCAGCTCTGGAGACCCAGTTTCATGAAAGGTTGTCTCCACTGGACCTGCAACCAGGGAAGGCCATGTGCGACAATGCTGCAAACCTGGGTGCGGCACTTCGCCGGGGCAATGTCACACACGTGCCTTGTATGGCTCACGTGTTGAACCTGGTTGTCCAGCAATTTTTAGCCCACTATCCCGGACTAGATGGCCTTCTGCAGTGTGCACGGTCACTGTGTGCTCACTTCCGCCGTTCGCATCCCGCAGTTCAACGACTTACATCTCTACAGAAGTCGCTGGGCCTGCCAGTTCACCGGCTGAAATGCGATGTGCCGACACGGTGGAATTCAACTCTGCACATGTTGCAGCGACTGTGGCAGCACCGACAAGCCCTGGTGCAATACATTCTGACGTATAGCCTGGGCCAACGAGATCCAGAGGTGGGGCAAATCACGCTGGAGGAGTGGTCTCAGATCAGGGACCTATGCACCCTTCTGCACAGTCTTGAAATGGCGACGAAGATGTTTAGTGCTGACGATGCCATTATCAGCATAACTATTACGGTGATTTACATGCTGGAGCACATGTTAAACAGAATTCGGAGTCAGGTGGTGGGACAAGAGGAGGTGGAGGAAGTAGAGGAGGAGTCGTATGCGGAAGGGATAACATCTCCAAGGTCCAGACGGTTGGCAGCACCAAGGCGGCAGGCATGGGAGGGTGGGGGAGAGGGATTAACCAGGGCGCATGGTAGCAGCCAAACTGTTGAGGAAGGTGCAGGAGCCGAGGAAGAAGTGGAGGACGAACTGGCAATGGGCATGGAAGACTCATCAGATGAGGGAGACCTTGATCACATTTCTGTTGTGCGAGGTTGGAGGGAGAGGGCAGAGGAAGTAAGCATGATTCTTACCTCGCTACCAACACAGCAAGGACTTGGTCCTTCTGGATGCGCAAGACACATGAGTGCCTTCTTGCTGCACTACCTGCAACATGACCCCCGGATTGTCAGAATTCGAAGTAATCCCGACTACTGGGTTGCCACACTCTTAGATCCCCGGTACAAAAGTATATTTGCCGAAATAATTGCTGCCATAAAAAGGTATTGACGAATGCAGGAGTATCTGTTGCAGAATCTTACATGTGCTTTTCCACAAAACACCAGTGGTGCACGTAGTGAATCTCACAGTTCTAACTTGCCAACGGTGGGACTGTCGAGTCTTCATCACTCAAACTGTAACAGTAACACAGTATCTGCTGGTAACAGCAATTTTGTGGAATCGTTTCACCACTTTTTTAGACCATCCTTTGCAAGGCCACAGGAGACAAGAAGTCTGACACATATTCAATGCCTAGAGAGGATGGTACAGGAGAATCTCCAAGTGAACATCGAAGCCATGACTGTGTCACTGGACCCTTGCTCATTTTGGTATTCCAATCTTGAAAAATCGCCGGAGCTCGCCACTCACGCCTTGGAGATCTTGTCATGCCATGCAGCCAGCGTTCTCTCTGAACGTGTGTTCAGCGCTGCTGGTGGTGTGCTGACAGATAAGCGCACGCGGCTGTCCACTGAGAATGTAGACAGACTCACGTTCATAAAGATGATCAAATCATGGATTCGCAAGGACATTTCTACCCCTGTGTCATCCTTGGGAGACTAAAAGCTTGGGGATTTGGTAAAATCACCTCACCAACCGTTTTAAGCAACAGTGGGGCAATTGATGCCACTTAACCCTAGAACGCATGACCATAAAAATCTACACTTTCACATACCTGGGGCCCTTTAGGCCTGTGTGCAAATAACATGGAATAACTCAAACTCAAATGACAAACAACTATATACATGAAGAATACCTAGAGTTTCAAAATTCTAACTAAAGCAATCTTGCAGAAAATAGAAAACAATTAACTGGGCGGGCCTGCAAGGCCACAGGTATGCGTTCTAGGGTTAAGTGGTGTCTGTGCCACAATTTTGGGAGTCCCCTTGCTGTGTCTTACGTGACGTTGGCATCGTCAATTCCAGGTGGGTTGGGTCGCACCCCCCCCTTTTAACTGTAAGAAAATACATACACTATGGCTTGGGGTAACACAGATGGTTGAGTCTGAAGAGCTGTTTACTCAGAGGTCTGCTCCAAATCTTCAGTGTCTGCTAGTCAGCGTAGAATTTTTAACTGCATCTAGCCTAGGCAATACTTTGGGCGTAGTAGCCCAGCTGCGAAGCAAGCTGCACCGCCTGTGTATCTAATAAGAATTTTTAAATTAATCTAGCCTAGGCAGACTGTGGGGACCCCCAACCAAACCCAGATGCTCAGCCCCCCTACCGCCCCCCTTTCATGGACAACCCAATAATGTAACTCTTACAACTGGATGGGTGAGGATCGGTCACAGCTTTATTAACTCTTTATACTCATTCCATTAGAAAGGCATTTTATTTCTAAAATAATTCAGCTTGTTGCAGCATGCCCTGGGTCCCCACTCCGGCAAGTTGGCCAACAAGTGTAACTCTCCAACATGTCCTTTCTATTTCCAGGCCACGGAGGATCCAGCGTACTCGTATGCAGGACTCTGACCCCCACCCATCACTCTTAACGCTTGTTCCACTCCGTCCTGGAGTCCTGATAGGAATATGTCCAGTCCAATATCTATTAAGTGAACACCGTCGGGCCGTATGAGGCCTGCTTTATCTCCTTCCAGTTGTCGGTGTCGTATCACTACACTGCCTCTGTCTCTTCTAAATTTTGCCATCCGAATATTTATTACCCGCCTTGTCCATTCGATGGCCGTGATGTCTCGCGCACCTTGCCATACCGCTATCGGCACAATCTCTGACCATACTATAGCTAATTTTGTGAAAAATTCTCTGAAGCGCTCAGTGTCTAGTTTCATTATTGCCATTAGTTATGCGCTCTTGTGATGACCTAGGTTGTTTCCCCCGGCCTGTATAACTAAGATGACCGGACCTCTTGCCTCTCTCCCTACCTTGATTACCTCCATTAGTACCTGTGGCCATAGCAGGCCTCTAATACCTCTCCAGTTGAAATATGTGTTATAAAACTCTAATTTCCTCCCGCCTGGGCGGACTTTCGCCCTTTTTTGTGCCCAATATATATACGAGTGGCCTATCACTCACACTGTTGGCTTAGCGTCACCTGTAAAAGAAACAAACCACGTTAGGATAACAAGTCCGGTCTTATGTATCTCGCCAAACACGTGGATCGCCATCTCCCTATCCTCTGAACTTCCGTTTCTGACAGTCCTGCTCTTGCTGCTTCCGTGGCCGCACCTATGCGGAATGAGTGTGTCCCGTAATCTTTGGGGTGGTTCCCTGCCGATGTTATGCATTTATTAAATATAGCTTGGAACAGGTATCTTGATAATGGCGTTCCATCAATGTGTGATACGAAGAAATTACTTTGTGATCTGATGGTTAGATATGTTTTTACTATTGTTACCCGACTCAGTGTACTGTTTGTGGGTTGTAGAAGTACCCAAGTACCCCTGCCCGCTGGAACCGTTTTCGATTGGTGTATGCGTACACGTATTGCATTATTGGCTATGACTACTTCCTGGTGTAATAAGCGTCCACTGGTGGTAATTTTGGATTGAGGGACTAATTCGCTTATACATAGCGCCCCGAAGAAGGCGATCACAAATGCAGTAGACATTAGTGTTGCTTCAAATTGTGAGTGTCATGTTAATGGTGTTAGGGATAAGATGTGAGAAATCAGTTTTAGTGACACGGGACGGGACGTCTACATTCCTGACTTGGCTGACCCCTTTTCCACCCTTTTATGGATTGTCTGATGATGAATCTTTGTCACATCTCCCCAATTCAGTAGTTGGAAGTGAAATGCTACTCCGGTCAGACACCACTGCGCTGATGCCCCTGATATGCCCCTCATCATTAGCTGGTGGAGAAATTCTATGGTGACTTGTGATCTGGCTTGTTCACATTGGTCAACCCGTCTGCCTGTTACTAGTCGTGTCCACTCTTCCCATGCCTTACCGTATGCTTGCCACGTTGACGGGGCAACTGACGCTCTGATTAATGGCATCAACTATTCGCCACTAGATCCCATAGGGAGGGTGGGCAACTGTTGCCCGATGGGTGGGCTTTGTGGAAGAGCTCTGTGAAAATCTGCCAATTGAATTGTTATAAAGCGTTAGCAGCAGCTTTATACCCCTCAGCATAGTGGCTAGCGCGGACCCATACATTGTGTTTTAGGCACAGGAATACTAGCCTGCGTAGTAGGCCTAGCACTGGGAGAGACGATGATACCATCTTATTAATGCAGTGCGCTAGGCTGGTGTTTTGTGTTATGAAGCGTATATTTTTGTTAGCCAGGCGCGCGCCCCATATTTCTATTGCTACCACTATTGGGAAAAATTATTTTCAGGGCTAGATGCAGCTAAAAATTATTATTAATTTCAAAGCTGGTGGAGCTTGGTATAGATGGCCTAATACAATGAGTCCCACACACTGCTAGAAGCCCAAATATTTTTTCAGAGGTAGATGCAGATAAAAATTATTTTTAATTTGCAACCTGATGGAGGTCAGTATAGATGGACTAATAGAGAAAGTCCCACACACTGCTAGAAGGCCAAATATTTTTTCAGAGCTAGATGCAGATAAAAATTATATTCAATTTGCAACCTGATGGAGGTCAGTATAGATGGACTAATAGAACAAGTCCCACACACAGCTAGAAGCCCAAATATTTTTTCAGAGGTACTGTAGATGCAGATAAAAATTATTTTTAATTTGCAACCTGATGGAGGTCAGTATAGATGGACTAATACAACAAGTCCCACACACAGCTAGAAGCCCAATATTTTTTTCAGAGCTAGATGCAGACAAAAAATTATTTTGAATTTGCAACCTGATGGAGGTCAGTATAGATGGACTAATAGAGAAAGTCCCACACACTGCTAGAAGGCCCAATATTTTTTCAGAGGTAGATGCAGAAAAAAATATATTCAGTTTGCAACCTGATGGAGGTCTGTATAGATGGATTAATAGAACAAGTCACACACACAGCTAGAAGCCCAATATTTTTTCAGAGGTAGATGCAGAAAAAAATATATTCAGTTTGCAACCTGATGGAGGTCTGTATAGATGGATTAATAGAACAAGTCCCACACACAGCTAGAAGTCCAATATTTTTTCAGAGGTAGATGCAGAAAAAAATATATTCAGTTTGCAACCTGATGGAGGTCAGTATAGATGGACTAATACAACAAGTCCCACACACAGCTAGAAGCCCAATATTTTTTCAGAGGTAGATGCAGAAAAAAATATATTCAGTTTGCAACCTGATGGAGGTCTGTATAGATGGATTAATAGAACAAGTCCCACACACAGCTAGAAGCCCAAATATTTTTTCAGAGGTAGATGCAGATAAAAATTATTTTTAATTTGCAACCTGATGGAGGTCAGTATAGATGGACTAATAGAGAAAGTCCCACACACTGCTAGAAGGCCAAATATTTTTTCAGAGCTAGATGCAGATAAAAATTATATTCAATTTGCAACCTGATGGAGGTCAGTATAGATGGACTAATAGAACAAGTCCCACACACAGCTAGAAGCCCAAATATTTTTTCAGAGGTACTGTAGATGCAGATAAAAATTATTTTTAATTTGCAACCTGATGGAGGTCAGTATAGATGGACTAATACAACAAGTCCCACACACAGCTAGAAGCCCAATATTTTTTCAGAGGTAGATGCAGAAAAAAATATATTCAGTTTGCAACCTGATGGAGGTCTGTATAGATGGATTAATAGAACAAGTCCCACACACAGCTAGAAGCCCAATATTTTTTCAGAGGTAGATGCAGAAAAAAATATATTCAGTTTGCAACCTGATGGAGGTCTGTATAGATGGATTAATAGAACAAGTCCCACACACAGCTAGAAGCCCAATATTTTTTCAGAGGTAGATGCAGAAAAAAATATATTCAGTTTGCAACCTGATGGAGGTCAGTATAGATGGACTAATACAACAAGTCCCACACACAGCTAGAAGCCCAATATTTTTTCAGAGGTAGATGCAGAAAAAAATATATTCAGTTTGCAACCTGATGGAGGTCTGTATAGATGGATTAATAGAACAAGTCCCACACACAGCTAGAAGCCCAAATATTTTTTCAGAGGTAGATGCAGATAAAAATTATTTTTAATTTGCAACCTGATGGAGGTCAGTATAGATGGACTAATAGAGAAAGTCCCACACACTGCTAGAAGGCCAAATATTTTTTCAGAGCTAGATGCAGATAAAAATGATATTCAATTTGCAACCTGATGGAGGTCAGTATAGATGGACTAATAGAACAAGTCCCACACACAGCTAGAAGCCCAAATATTTTTTCAGAGGTACTGTAGATGCAGATAAAAATTATTTTTAATTTACAACCTGATGGAGGTCAGTATAGATGGACTAATACAACAAGTCCCAAACACAGCTAGAAGCCCAATATTTTTTCAGAGGTAGATGCAGAAAAAAATATATTCAGTTTGCAACCTGATGGAGGTCTGTATAGATGGATTAATAGAACAAGTCCCACACACAGCTAGAAGCCCAATATTTTTTCAGAGGTAGATGCAGAAAAAAATATATTCAGTTTGCAACCTGATGGAGGTCAGTATAGATGGACTAATACAACAAGTCCCACACACAGCTAGAAGCCCAATATTTTTTCAGAGCTAGATGCAGAAAAAAATTATATTCAATTTGCAACCTGATGGAGGTCAGTATAGATGGACTAATAGAATGATGCTATGCCCAAAAGATTTTACTTCACTAGGTGCAGTAAAAAAATTGGTATTCTATACACAGGTGGTATATCTTGCAACACAGATAGGCTACTCCACTGACTAACACACTCTGCAATAGGCCAAAAAGGATTAGCTTTGCTAGATTCAGCCAAATGCTGTGAAAAAAACTTGCACAGCACTGGCACAGACCTGCCTGGCAAAAACTGATAGGAACTGATGTAACCTAGTCCTGAAAAGGACTCCAATTACAATTAGTCTTTACTCCCACAACCTATCTATTTAAGAGCACAGACCTGCCTGATAAAAGTCATAGGAAATGCTGTAACCTAGTCCTTAAAAGGACTGCAATCACAACTATTCACTACTCCCAAGCTATCTGTAGATTTGTGCGAAAATCGGCTTGAAATTAACAAGGTATAGCGCACACAGCAACAGCGGTGCCGTCTAACACGCAGCTGCAGCAGTGAAAAAATGGTGGCGACGGGGAAAATGGCTTGGTCTTATAGGGCAAGGACATGTGCCATACACTGCCAATGACACATGCCCTTGCTTGTGTGAAAAAAAGCACTTCGCTCCGTGTGTGCGCTGCTGATAGGCTGACAGATTGCACCTCCCCACTGTAAATGCGGGAAAGAGAAAAAAAAAATGGAGATCTTCATTGTTCCTGCAGAGATCCATCCCCTGCCCCTCCCGCCTCCCCGCTGTACACTCAAACTGCGTATTAACATTAATTTTCATCATTACTGAGAAAAAATCCAGTTATGATTTTGGTGCACGAACAGTTATCGAACATAACCTCGAACAGCCGAATTTTTCTCAAATTGTTCGTGTTCGCAGAACGGCTCGAACACCGCCCAAAACAGCTCGAATTTGAGATTGGCGAACAGTTCGAGTAGAACAACGTTCATCTCTACTTAGGAATTCCTATTCATAGATACCTCTCCCATCTATGTTATCTTAATTTTGGGCCCTTTATTGAACAACTCCATACAGACCACGGTTGGCAATTTAGAACTGTAAGATTCACTACGTGAACCACTGGTGTTTTGTGGAAAAGCACATGTACACTGTGTTCCAAATTATTATGCAAAAAGTGTTTAGGAGTGATAAGGGAAGAATTTGTTTGTTTGTCAGTTAAACTAATTGATGGTGATGTGTGTCAGGGCTCTTTATATCACTGTAAGCAATTGCAGACACCTGTGCTAATTAGTTTGGCAGGTGTGTCCAATGAAAGGCAAGACTACTTAAGAAGGCTGTCTCACATTATTAAGCAGCCTACATTTTCTGCCAAAATGGGAAAGAAAAAGGATGTGTCGGCTGCTGAGAAGCAACAAATTGTGGAGTGTTTAGGTCAAGGCATGACTACAATCAACATTGTGCGATGATCAGGATGAAGTGTCTTGACAATCAAGAAGTATGTAGCTGATTCACAGTACACACGTGTGCGTGCTGATAAGGGCAAATTGAGGACTCTTTCCTACAGGCAATTACGTCAGGTTAAAAGAGCAGAGGCAAAAAAGCCTTGTCATAGCAGCAGACAAGTTTTTGAAGCTGCTGGTGCCTCCAACGTCCCCCGAACAACAAGATGCAGGGTCCTTCAGAGGTTTGCAGCTGTGCATATGCCATCCTGTCGACCTCCTCTATCCACTTCACACAAGCAGAAACGGCTCCAGTGGGCCAAACATTACATGAAGACTGATTTCAAAACTGTTTTGTTCACGGATGAGTGCCATGCAGCGCTCGATGGTCCAGATGGATGGAGTGGAGGATGGCTGGTTGATGGACACCCCACGCAAACACGGCTACAGCGCCAACAAGGAGGAGGTGGAGTAATGTTTTGGGCTGGAATCATGGGGAGAGAGATTGTCGGCCCCTTTAGGATCCCTGAAGGCGCTAAAGATGAACTCCATAATGTATGTGGATTTTCTCAAACAGCACTTCCTGCCATGGTTCAAGAAGAAGAACCATGTATTTCACAGCAAGATCATTTTTTTGCATGATAATGCACCATCTCATGCTGCACATAAAACATCTGCATCTCTGGCTGATATGGGCATAAAAGGGGACAAACTTATGGTGTGACCCCCATGCTCCCCTGACCTCTACCCCATTCAGAACCTCTGGAGCATCATCAAAAGGAGTGTCTATGATGGCGGGAGGCAGTTCACATCTAAGCAACAGCTCTGGGAGGGTATTCTGTCCTCATGCAAAACAATTGAAGCAGAAACCATCCAAAACCTGACAAATTCAATGGACGAGAGAGTTCAGAAGCTCCTTTCGAACAAGGGGTCCTATGTGAAAATGTAACATCACCTAGAATAAAGTTTTGAGTTGAAAACTGTTTGATTTCAGTTTCTAATAACCTGCTAATGCTTATAATTTCAAAAATGACCATTTTTTTGGTCTTTATTAAAATGAAAAGGTTGATCGAAAAGTTTGGGGGATCTAAGAGTGTGGCAACCCAGTAGTCATGATTACTTCGAATTCTGACAATATGAGGGTCATGTTGTAGGTAGCGCAGCAAGAAGGCACTTATGTGTCTTGCGCATCTCGGAGCCCCAAAATTATTTTCCGGGCTAGATGCAGCTACAAATTATTATTAATTTTAAATCTGGTGGAGCTTAGTTTAGATGGGCTAATAGGATCAGTGCTGCACACTGCTACAAAGCCCAAATTATTTTCCAGTCAAGATACAGATAAACATGATTAGTAATTTGAAAGCTTAAAACGGTTGGTAGGGTGATTTTAAAAAATCATCAAGCTTTTACTCTCCCCAGGATGACACAGGGGTAGAAAAGTCGTTTCAGATCCATGATTTGTTCATCTTTATGAACGTGAGTCTGTCTACATTATCAGTGGAGAGCCGCGTGCGCTTATCTGTCAGCACACCACCAGCAGCGCTGAACACACGTTCAGACAGAATGCTGGCTGCGGGGCATGACAAGATCTCCAAGGCGTAAGTGGCTAGCTCCGGCCATTTATCCAGATTGGAAGCCCAAAAAGAGCAAGGGTCCAGTGACACAGTCATGGCTTCAATGTTTACTTGGAGATACTCCTGTACCATCGTCTCTAGGCGTTGACTATGTGTCAGACTTTTTGTCTCCTGTGGCCTTGCAAAGGATGGGCTAAAAAAGTGGTGAAATGATTCCGCAAAATTGATGTTACCAGCAGATACTGTGGTTCTGTTACGGTTTGAGTGCTGAACACTTGACGGTCCCACGGTTGGCAAGTTGGAACTGTGAGATTCACTACGTGCACCACTGGTGTTTTGTGGAAAAGCACATGTAAGATTCTGCAACAGTCTCTGCTGATACTCCTGCATGCGTGCATCCCTTTCTATGGCAGGAATAATTTCTGCAAATTTACTTTTGTACCGGTGATCTAACAGTGTGGCAACCCAGTAGTCAGGATTATTTCTAATTCTCACAATTCGAGGGTCATGTTGCAGGTAGTGCAGCAAGAAGGCACTCATGTGTGTTGCGCATCCAGGAGCACCAAGTCCCTGTTGTGTTGTTGGCGAGGTAACAATCATGCTTCCTTCCTCTGTCCTCTCCCCCCAACCTTGCACAACAGAAATGTGATCAAGGTCTCCCTCATCTGATGAGTCTTCCATCAGTTCGATCTCCACTTCTTCCTGGGCTCCTGCACCTTCCTCACTAGTTTGGCTGCTACCATGCGCCCTGGTAAAACCATCTCCCCCACCGTCACATGCCTGCCGCCTTGGTGCTGCCGACCGTCTGGACCTTGCAGATGTTAGCCCTTCCGCATACAACTCCTCCTCCTCTACTTCCTCCACCTCCTCTTGTGCCACCACCTGACTCCGAATTCTGTTTAACATGTGCTCCAGCATGTAAATCACCGGAATAGTCATGCTGATAGTGGCATCGTCAGCACTAAACATCTTCGTCGCCATTTCAAAACTGTGCAGAAGGGTGCATAGGTCCCTGATCTGAGACCACTCCTCCAGCGTGATTTGCCCCACCTCCGGATCTCGTTGGCCCAGGCTATACGTCAGAACGTATTGCACCAGGGCTTGTCGGTGCTGCCACAGTCGCTGCAACATGTGCAGAGTTGAATTCCACCGGGTAGGCACATCGCATTTTAGCCGGTGAAGTGGCAGGCCCAACGACTTCTGTAGAGATGTAAGTCGCTGAGCTGCGGGATGTGAACGGCGGAAGTGAGCACACAGCGACCGTGCCCTCTGCAGAAGGCCATCTAGTCTGGGATAGTGGGCTAAAAATTGCTGGACAACCAGGTTCAACACGTGAGCCATACAAGGCACGTGTGTGACATTGCCCCGGCGAAGGGCCGCACCCAGGTTTGCAGCATTGTCGCACACGGCCTTCCCTGGTTTCAGGTCCAGTGGAGACAACCATTCATGAAATTGGTTCTCCAGAGCTGACCACAACTCCTCAGCTGTGTGACTCACATTTCCCAGACATTTCAAAGTAAAAACCGCCTGATGACGTTGAGCCCTACTGCCAGCATAGTAAGGAGGTGTGCAGGATCCCTTCTGCGCAGTTAGAAAGCTTGTGGCATGACCAGACAGGCTTTGGGTGCAGGTGGAAGACCGAGAGGAGGTTGAGGAGGCAGAAGCAGTGGAGGAACTTTGACATAAAGAGGATTGACGCACAACTCGTGGGGACGGCAAGACTTGGACAGCAGCCCCTTGTCCTGCTGTCACCATAGTTACCCAGTGCCCAGTCAGCGACATGTAATGCCCCTGTCCATGCCTACTCGTCCAAGTGTCTGTGGTGAAATGCACCCTGTCACACACAGAGTTTCTCAAAGAAGCGGTGATGTTGTGTGCGACATGCTGGTGGAGCGCAGGCACATCTTTCTTTGAGAAGTAGTGCCGACTGGGCATCTGGTACTGGGGCACTGCGACGGACATAAGGTCTCGAAAATGCTCTGTGTCCACCAGGCGGAAAGGCAGCATTTCTGTAGCCAAGAGCTTGCAGATGGTGAAATTCAACCTCTTAGCTTTCTCATGGCTAGGAGGAAATGGTCTTTTACTTGTCCACATCTGAGGGACCGAGGGCTGGCTATTGTGCTTAGACGGGGTTGATAAGGGTGTCCCCGGCGAACTGCCGGTCTGTGAGGAAGATGCAGGCGGACATGTTAGGTTGCCTTGATCCAAAGGTGGTGCTATCGATGTCGGACAGCGCTCAACACCAGCTGGTGTTACCACCTCCAAAGAAAATGATGACCTGCCAATCACGCTGGCTGTTGCGGGTAAAGAGGTGGCAGGTCTGCGCCCCAAAACAGGTGTGACTGCTGTCCCCCCAGTCACAGAGGATGAAGAGGCCGCGGATGCACAAGATATGGCAGACGGTGGTTGGCCCGGCCGGCTAGGCCGCATTGTAGCACACTGAGCTTCCCACTGCAACTTATGCTTCATGTCCATGTGCCGGTTCATGCATGAAGTACTCAAACTATGTATTTTTTGGCCTCTACTTAGCTTTTGCTGACAAATGTTACAGATAACACGAGTTGGGTCATCTTTATCGATCTGAAAAAATGCCCAGGCTATGCAAGGCTTAGCACCCATGCGACCTTAAGAGCCACCACGACTTGTGGTGAGAGGCAGAGTTGTGTTTGAGGATGCAGTTGTTGACGTGCTTCCAGTACTACGTCTCTGTCCAGGAAGGCGCAACCTGACCTCGTCGTCACTAGCATCTTCCTCCACCTCCTCTGCTGACCTCATCTCTTGGCTGACTGTGGGTTGACAGTAAGTGGGATCTCCAACCTCATCATCATCACCCTGTGCGTTATCACACCCATCGTCCTCAGAGCCAACCTGTTCCTGCCCTGACAAAAAACTAAAGTTGTCGCTCCAATCAGGTATTTGAGTCTCATCATCGTCTTCCTCATTGTCTCCACCAACAGGAGTTAGAGTTTGGGAATGAGGGTCTACATTATGGTCAGAACCTTCTGCGTCTGGTCCTGGATCCGATTCATAAAGATTCTGGGCATCAGTGCAGATCATTTCCTCGTCTGGATTCACAGAAGCGCTGAAGTCGACCTCTGATTCCCAGGCTATAGTATGAGTAAACAGCTCTGCAGACTCAACCATCTGTTCTACCTCATACTCAGACGGGCAGCTGGAGATTTGGGAGCTGTGAGGAAGCAAGTGCGATTGGTGTGACACCTTTGAGGACTGGAGTATTTGTGATTAGAGATGAGCGTTGTTCTACTCGAACTGTTCGCCAATCTCAAATTCGAGCTGTTTTGGGCGGTGTTCGAGCCGTTCGGCGAACACGAACAATTTGAGAAAAATTCGGCTGTTCGAGGTTATGTTCGATAACTGTTCGTGCACCAAAATCATAACTGGATTTTTTCTCAGTAATGATGAAAATTAATGTTAATACGCAGTTTGAGTGTACAGCGGGGTGGGGGGAGGGGCAGGGGATGGATCTCTGCAGGAACAATGAAGATCTCCATTTTTTTTTTCTCTTTCCCGCATTTACAGTGGGGAGGTGCAATCTGTCAGCCTATCAGCAGCGCACACACAGACCGAAGTGCTTTTTTTCACACAAGCAAGGGCATGTGTCATTGGCAGTGTATGTCACATGTCCTTGCCCTATAAGACCAAGCCATTTTCCCCGTCGCCACCATTTTCTCACTGTTGCAGCTGCGTGTTAGACGGCACTGCTGTTGCTGTGTGCGCTATACCTTGTTAATTTCAAGCCAATTTTCGCACAAATCTACAGATAGCTTGGGAGTAGGGAATAGTTGTGATTGCAGTCCTTTTAAGGACTAGGTTACAGCATTTCCTATGACTTTTATCAGGCAGGTCTGTGCTCTTAAATAGATAGGTTGTGGGAGTAAAGACTAATTGTAATTGGAGTCCTTTTCAGGACTAGGTTACATCAGTTCCTATCAGTTTTTGCCAGGCAGGTCTGTGCCAGTGCTGTGCAAGTTTTTTTCACAGCATTTGGCTGAATCTAGCAAAGCTAATCCTTTTTGGCCTATTGCAGAGTGTGTTAGTCAGTGGAGTAGCCTATCTGTGTTGCAAGATATACCACCTGTGTATAGAATACCAATTTTTTTACTGCACCCAGTGAAGTAAAATCTTTTGGGCATAGCATCATTCTATTAATCCATCTATACTGACCTCCATCAGGTTGCAAATTGAATATAATTTTTTTCTGCATCTAGCTCTGAAAAAATATTGGGCTTCTAGCTGTGTGTGGGACTTGTTGTATTAGTCCATCTATACTGACCTCCATCAGGTTGCAAACTGAATATATTTTTTTCTGCATCTACCTCTGAAAAAATATTTGGGCTTCTAGCTGTGTGTGGGACTTTTTCTATTAATCCATCTATACAGACCTCCATCAGGTTGCAAACTGAATATATTTTTTTCTGCATCTACGTCTGAAAAAATATTGGGCTTCTAGCTGTGTGTGGGACTTGTTGTATTAGTCCATCTATACTGACCTCCATCAGGTTGCAAATGAAAAATAATTTTTATCTGCATCTACAGTACCTCTGAAAAAATATTTGGGCTTCTAGCTGTGTGTGGGACTTGTTCTATTAGTCCATCTATACTGACCTCCATCAGGTTGCAAATTGAATATAATTTTTATCTGCATCTAGCTCTGAAAAAATATTTGGCCTTCTAGCAGTGTGTGGGACTTTCTCTATTAGTCCATCTATACTGACCTCCATCAGGTTGCAAATTGAATATAATTTTTATCTGCATCTAGCTCTGAAAAAATATTTGACCTTCTAGCAGTGTGTGGGACTTTCTCTATTAGTCCATCTATACTGACCTCCATCAGGTTGCAAATTAAAAATAATTTTTATCTGCATCTACCTCTGAAAAAATATTTGGGCTTCTAGCAGTGTGTGGGACTCATTGTATTAGGCCATCTATACCAAGCTCCACCAGCTTTGAAATTAATAATAATTTTTAGCTGCATCTAGCCCTGAAAATAATTTTTCCCAATAGTGGTAGCAATAGAAATATGGGGCGCGCGCCTGGCTAACAAAAATATACGCTTCATAACACAAAACACCAGCCTAGCGCACTGCATTAATAAGATGGCATCATCGTCTCTCCCCGTGCTAGGCCTACTACGCAGGCTAGTATTCCTGTGCCTAAAACACAATGTATGGGTCCGCGCTAGCCACTATGCTGAGGGGTATAAAGCTGCTGCTAACGCTTTATAACAATTCAATTGGCAGATTTTCACAGAGCTCTTCCACAACGCCCACCCATCGGGCAACAGTTGCCCACCCTCCCTATGGGATCTAGTGGCGAATAGTTGATGCCATTAATCAGAGCGTCAGTTGCCCCGTCAACGTGGCAAGCATACGGTAAGGCATGGGAAGAGTGGACACGACTAGTAGCAGGCAGACGGGTTGACCAATGTGAACAAGCCAGATCACAAGTCACCATAGAATTTCTCCACCAGCTAATGATGAGGGGCATATCAGGGGCGTCAGCGCAGCGGTGTCTGACCGGAGTAGCATTTCACTTCCAACTACTGAATTGGGGAGATGTGACAAAGATTCATCATCAGACAATCCATAAAAGGGTGGAAAAGGGGTCAGCCAAGTCAGGAATGTAGACGTCCCGTCCCGTGTCACTAAAACTGATTTCTCACATCTTATCCCTTAGACCATTAACATGACACTCACAATTTGAAGCAACACTAATGTCTACTGCATTTGTGATTGCCTTCTTCGGGGCGCTATGTATAAGCGAATTAGTCCCTCAATCCAAAATTACCACCAGTGGACGCTTATTACACCAGGAAGTAGTCATAGCCAATAATGCAATACGTGTACGCATACACCAATCGAAAACGGTTCCAGCGGGCAGGGGTACTTGGGTACTTCTACAACCCACAAACGGTACACTGAGTCGGGTAACAATAGTAAAAACATATCTAACCATCAGATCACAAAGTAATTTCTTCGTATCACACATTGATGGAACGCCATTATCAAGATACCTGTTCCAAGCTATATTTAATAAATGCATAACATCGGCAGGGAACCACCCCAAAGATTACGGGACACACTCATTCCGCATAGGTGCGGCCACGGAAGCAGCAAGAGCAGGACTGTCAGAAACGGAAGTTCAGAGGATAGGGAGATGGCGATCCACGTGTTTGGCGAGATACATAAGACCAGACTTGTTATCCTAACGTGGTTTGTTTCTTTTACAGGTGACGCTAAGCCAACAGTGTGAGTGATAGGCCACTCGTATATATATTGGGCACAAAAAAGGGCGAAAGTCCACCCAGGCGGGAGGAAATTAGAGTTTTATAACACATATTTCAACTGGAGAGGTATTAGAGGCCTGCTATGGCCACAGGTACTAATGGAGGTAATCAAGGTAGGGAGAGAGGCAAGAGGTCCGGTTATCTTAGTTATACAGGCCGGGGGAAACAACCTAGGTCATCACAAGAGCGCATAAATAATGGCAATAATGAAACTAGACACTGAGCGCTTCAGAGAATTTTTCACAAAATTAGCTATAGTATGGTCAGAGATTGTGCCGATAGCGGTATGGCAAGGTGCGCGAGACATCACGGCCATCGAATGGACAAGGCGGGTAATAAATATTCGGATGGCAAAATTTAGAAGAGACAGAGGCGGTGTAGTGATACGACACCGACAACTGGAAGGAGATAAAGCAGGCCTCATACGGCCCGACGGTGTTCACTTAATAGATATTGGACTGGACATATTCCTGTCAGGACTCCAGGACGGAGTGGAACAAGCGTTAAGAGTGATGGGTGGGGGTCAGAGTCCTGCATACGAGTACGCTGGATCCTCCGTGGCCTGGAAATAGAAAGGACATGTTGGAGAGTTACACTTGTTGGCCAACTTGCCGGAGTGGGGACCCAGGGCATGCTGCAACAAGCTGAATTATTTTAGAAATAAAATGCCTTTCTAATGGAATGAGTATAAAGAGTTAATAAAGCTGTGACCGATCCTCACCCATCCAGTTGTAAGAGTTACATTATTGGGTTGTCCATGAAAGGGGGGCGGTAGGGGGGCTGAGCATCTGGGTTTGGTTGGGGGTCCCCACAGTCTGCCTAGGCTAGATTAATTTAAAAATTCTTATTAGATACACAGGCAGTGCAGCTTGCTTCGCAGCTGGGCTACTACGCCCAAAGTATTGCCTAGGCTAGATGCAGTTAAAAATTCTACGCTGACTAGCAGACACTGAAGATTTGGAGCAGACCTCTGAGTAAACAGCTCTTCAGACTCAACCATCTGAGTTACCCCAAGCCATAGTGTATGTAGTTTCTTACAGTTAAAAGGGGGGGGTGCGACCCAACCCACCTGGAATTGACGATGCCAACGTCACGTAAGACACAGCAAGGGGACTCCCAAAATTGTGGCACAGACACCACTTAACCCTAGAACGCATACCTGTGGCCTTGCAGGCCCGCCCAGTTAATTGTTTTCTATTTTCTGCAAGATTGCTTTAGTTAGAATTTTGAAACTCTAGGTATTCTTCATGTATATAGTTGTTTGTCATTTGAGTTTGAGTTATTCCATGTTATTTGCACACGGGCCTAAAGGGCCCCAGGTATGTGAAAGTGTAGATTTTTATGGTCATGCGTTCTAGGGTTAAGTGGCATCAATTGCCCCACTGTTGCTTAAAACGGTTGGTGAGGTGATTTTACCAAATCCCCAAGCTTTTAGTCTCCCAAGGATGACACAGGGGTAGAAATGTCCTTGCGAATCCATGATTTGATCATCTTTATGAACGTGAGTCTGTCTACATTCTCAGTGGACAGCCGCGTGCGCTTATCTGTCAGCACACCACCAGCAGCGCTGAACACACGTTCAGAGAGAACGCTGGCTGCATGGCATGACAAGATCTCCAAGGCGTGAGTGGCGAGCTCCGGCGATTTTTCAAGATTGGAATACCAAAATGAGCAAGGGTCCAGTGACACAGTCATGGCTTCGATGTTCACTTGGAGATTCTCCTGTACCATCCTCTCTAGGCATTGACTATGTGTCAGACTTCTTGTCTCCTGTGGCCTTGCAAAGGATGGTCTAAAAAAGTGGTGAAACGATTCCACAAAATTGCTGTTACCAGCAGATACTGTGTTACTGTTACTGTTTGAGTGATGAAGACTCGACAGTCCCACCGTTGGCAAGTTAGAACTGTGAGATTCACTACGTGCACCACTGGTGTTTTGTGGAAAAGCACATGTAAGATTCTGCAACAGATACTCCTGCATTCGTCAATACCTTTTTATGGCAGGAATTATTTCGGCAAATATACTTTTGTACCGGGGATCTAAGAGTGTGGCAACCCAGTAGTCGGGATTACTTAGAATTCTGACAATCCGGGGGTCATGTTGCAGGTAGTGCAGCAAGAAGGCACTCATGTGTCTTGCGCATCCAGAAGGACCAAGTCATTGTTGTGTTGGTAGCGAGGTAAGAATCATGCTTCCTTCCTCTGCCCTCTCCCTCCAACCTCGCACAACAGAAATGTGATCAAGGTCTCCCTCATCTGATGAGTCTTCCATGCCCATTGCCAGTTCGTCCTCCACTTCTTCCTCGGCTCCTGCACCTTCCTCAACAGTTTGGCTGCTACCATGCGCCCTGGTTAATCCCTCTCCCCCACCCTCCCATGCCTGCCGCCTTGGTGCTGCCAACCGTCTGGACCTTGGAGATGTTATCCCTTCCGCATACAACTCCTCCTCTACTTCCTCCACCTCCTCTTGTCCCACCACCTGACTCCGAATTCTGTTTAACATGTGCTCCAGCATGTAAATCACCGTAATAGTCATGCTGATAATGGCATCGTCAGCACTAAACATCTTCGTCGCCATTTCAAGACTGTGCAGAAGGGTGCATAGGTCCCTGATCTGAGACCACTCCTCCAGCGTGATTTGCCCCACCTCTGGATCTCGTTGGCCCAGGCTATACGTCAGAACGTATTGCACCAGGGCTTGTCGGTGCTGCCACAGTCGCTGCAACATGTGCAGAGTTGAATTCCACCGTGTCGGCACATCGCATTTCAGCCGGTGAACTGGCAGGCCCAAAGACTTCTGTAGAGATGTAAGTCGTTGAACTGCGGGATGCGAACGGCGGAAGTGAGCACACAGCGACCGTGCACTCTGCAGAAGGCCATCTAGTCCGGGATAGTGGGCTAAAAATTGCTGGACAACCAGGTTCAACACGTGAGCCATACAAGGCACGTGTGTGACATTGCCCCGGCGAAGTGCCGCACCCAGGTTTGCAGCATTGTCGCACATGGCCTTCCCTGGTTGCAGGTCCAGTGGAGACAACCTTTCATGAAACTGGGTCTCCAGAGCTGACCAAAACTCCTCAGCTGTGTGACTCACATTTCCCAGACATTTCAAAGTAAACACTGATGCGTTGAGCCCTGCTGCCAGCATAGTAAGGAGGTGTGCAGGATTCCTTCTGCGCAGTTAGAAAGCAGGTGGCATTACCAGACAGGCTTTGGGTGCAGGTGGAGGACCGAGAGGAGGTTGAGGAGGCAGAAGCAGTGGAGGAAGTTCGAGATAAAGAGGATTAACACACAACTCGTGGGGACGGTAAGACTTGGACAGCAGCCCCTTGTCCTGCTGTCACCATAGTTACCCAGTGCCCAGTCAGCGACATGTAACGCCCCTGTCCATGCCTTCTCGTCCAAGTGTCTGTGGTGAAGTGCACCCTGTCACACACAGAGTTTCTCAAAGAAGCGGTGATGTTGTGTGCGACATGCTAGTGGAGTGCAGGCACACCTTTCTTTGAGAAGTAGTGCCGACTGGGCATCTGGTACTGGGGCACTGTGACGGACATAAGGTCTTGAAAATCCTCTGTGTCCTCCAGGTGGAAAGGCAGAATTTCTGTAGCCAACAGCTTGCAGATGATAAAATTCAACCTCTTAGCTTTCTCATGGCTAGGAGGAAATGGTCTTTTACTTTTCCACATCTGAGGGACCGAGGGCTGGCTGTTGTGCTTAAACGGTGTTGAGTAGGGTGTCCCTGGCAACTGCCGGTCTGTGAGGAAGATGCAGGCGGACATGTTAGGTTGCCTTGATCCAAAGGTGGTGCTCTCGATGTCGGAGAGCGCTCAACACTAGCAGGTGTTTCCACTTCCCAATGAACTGACGACCTGCCAATCACACTGGCTGTTGCGGGTAAAGAGGTGGCAGGTCTGCGTCCAAAAACATGTGTGACTGCTGTCCCCCCAGTCACAGAGGATGAAGAGGCTGCGGATGCACAAGATGGGGCAGACAGTGGTTGGCCCAGCCGGCTAGGCCGCATTGTAGCACAGTGAGCTTCCCATTGCAACTTATGCTTCATATCCATGTGACGGTACATGCATGAAGTACTCAAACTATGTATTTTTTGGCCTCTACTTAGCTTTTGCTGACAAATATTACAGATAACACGAGTTGGGTCATCCTTATCGATCTGAATAAATGCCCAGGCTATGCAAGGCTTAGAGCCCATGTGACCTGAAGAGCCACTACGACTTGTGGTCAGAGGCAGAGTTGTGGTTGAGGATGCAGTTGTTGACGTGCTTCCAGTACTCCGTCTCTGTTCAGGAAGGCGCAACCTAACCTCGTCGTCAATAGCATCTGTGATGCCCCGCTGCGCTTGGTATCACAGATCCTACAAGAGTGCATTGATGGAATCCTCCACAAGAGGCCCCCATAAACATTCACACATCTCCACCTTCCACCTCAGACCAGCAGAGGGAGCCCGTTAGGGATATAAATAGGGAAGGTGGAGCTAGGCAGTTCAGTTCCTCTGAAGAGTTCCTGCAGTAGAGAAGCCTAAGAGAGGTCAGTCTGCAGTGGAGCTCAGTCTAGTCTAGAGAACGCAGTTAATAGTTCAGCAGTGGAGCACGAGGCTCCTGCTTGCTAGATTCAGGGAGCCCAGATAGAGCTTAAGGTGTGCCGGTGCCGTAAGATCAGTGAAGCGCGGCAAGCTGCCGTTAGTGTGTATAGCCTAGTGAGGGCCCGAGTAGGCCGAAGGCGAGTGGCGAGTTAGTACATAAGGGGCAGAGTAGCTTAACCAGCTCACCCCGAAGCATTTACCGGACACAGGATCCGAGCTTACCGGTATCTCTATGACCCAGTAAGGCATAACCGGAATCCCTGGAGAACTACAAGTCCCAGGATCGCTAAGGTGCTGATATGTAACAGAGCCAGGAGACGCTTAGGCCCCGCATACTGGGAGCGTGAACTCCAAGAGAAGGCCCTACCACAAGGTCAGCCAGCGCAGGACAGAGACAAAGTTAGGCCTAGCTCCAGGCAGGTCAGAAACTTACTACGCAGAGGCAAGAAACAGGAGGCCCTACACCCGCTCATTGGGGAGGATCCTGATATGCACCCTTCACCCTACAGTGCTCCGGGATGTGCCTGAATTTCCACCAGTAAAAGGTACTGAAGTGACTACCGTGTCCGTTCCCGTTCTTGCTCTGACCCAGCTGGGTCTCGCCTGTCCTGCATTCCCCCTGCATACGCTGCCCTGAGACCTAGCTCCACCTGTGGGGAGCTATACCATCGAGCTGCCTTATCACCGGCCTCAGTGGACTGCTGCAGCGCTGGTGCTTGCCACCAGATACCACAGGTGGCGTCATGAACTCTTATAAAATTAACAATTATCCACCCTTTTAAAGAGAGACCCCAGGGTACGGGCCAGGGAGCCGACCACTGCGACATCCCCAAGGCCAGGCAAATGCCCGGGTTCCGAGTCATCCCCATCCCCAGGGCTAGTCACATCCTCCTCCACCTCCTCTGCTGACCTCATCGACTGTCTGACTGTGGGTTGACAGTAAGTGGGATCTCCAACCTCGTCATCATCACCCTGTGTGTTATCACACCCGTCGCCCTCAGAGCCAACCTCTTCCTGCCCTGACCGAAAAGTCAAGTTGTCGCTCCAATCAGGTATTTGAGTCTCATCATCGTCTTCATCATTGTCTCCACCAACAGGAGTTACAGTTTGGGAACAAGGGTCTACATTATGCTCAGAACCTTCTTCATCTGGTCCTGGATCCAACTTATAAAGATTCTGGGCATCGGATCAGATCATTTCCTCATCTGGATTAACAGAAGCTCTGGAGCAGACCTCCGTTTCCCAGGCTATAGTATGAGTAAACAGCTGGGCAGACTCAGCCATCTGTGTTACCCCATACTCAGACGGGCAGCTGGAGACTTGGGAGCTGTGAGGAAGCAAGTGCGATTGGGGTGACACCTCTGAGGACTGGAGTATTTGTGATGTTGAAATTGAGGTGATGGAGAGCCCACTTGAAGGAGCACTTGATATCCGTTGAAGCACCTGCTGTTTTTGTGCCTCATCTAGAATTTGTAGCGATGGGCGTGTCCGTAAGAATGGGATCGTATCACATTGTCCACGAAAAGAAGTCGACATCTTAGTTTGGCTGGAAGATGGTCTTTCTTCTGCAGATGTTACCCCCCCCCACCGTGGGGGGCCTCGACCCACCGGCGGACAGGCACCAGTATTGGGATAGGGGGGCTGGCCGTCAGGGTCCACCGCGGCTCTGGCACAAACCCGGCGACACAGAGGTGGCACAGGCAGGAACGGACTGGCCGTGTCGGCTTCTCACTTTTTGGATTTTAGAAGGGCATGACATGCCTATATCTGTGTCTCCCCATCCTTTTACTCCTCCACCTCTTTTCTTTTCACATGACTATATGTACCTGTCACTTTTCCATGTGTTAGTTGTGTCTTCTGAGCAGTTTGTCAGCTTTTGGACACCTTTGAAGGTGTTTTCTATGTGTTTCTATGTGTTTTTGTTTGCCTGCCATTGGTTTTAACGGTGTTCGAAGGTGTTCGACGAACAGTTCGACGAACAGTTCGGCGAACACACGGGTGTTCGACGAACCGAACCGAACTCGAACACTACGGGGGTGGCTCAACACTATTCCTAAGTATTTGATACCCTGTGAGGGCCAGGCAAAGGGAAAGTTGGACTGGATGGAATCCTATATGGACCGAAGTAGCATTTCACTTCCAACTACTGAATTGGGGAGATGTGACAAAGATTCATCATCAGACAATCCATAAAAGGGTGGAAAAGGGGTCAGCCAAGTCAGGAATGTAGACGTCCCGTCCCGTGTCACTAAAACTGATTTCTCACATCTTATCCCTTAGACCATTAACATGACACTCACAATTTGAAGCAACACTAATGTCTACTGCATTTGTGATCGCCTTCTTCGGGGCGCTATGTATAAGCGAATTAGTCCCTCAATCCAAAATTACCACCAGTGGACGCTTATTACACCAGGAAGTAGTCATAGCCAATAATGCAATACGTGTACGCATACACCAATCGAAAACGGTTCCAGCGGGCAGGGGTACTTGGGTACTTCTACAACCCACAAACGGTACACTGAGTCGGGTAACAATAGTAAAAACATATCTAACCATCAGATCACAAAGTAATTTCTTCGTATCACACATTGATGGAACGCCATTATCAAGATACCTGTTCCAAGCTATATTTAATAAATGCATAACATCGGCAGGGAACCACCCCAAAGATTAGGGGACACACTCATTCCGCATAGGTGCGGCCACGGAAGCAGCAAGAGCAGGACTGTCAGAAACGGAAGTTCAGAGGATAGGGAGATGGCGATCCACGTGTTTGGCGAGATACATAAGACCAGACTTGTTATCCTAACGTGGTTTGTTTCTTTTACAGGTGACGCTAAGCCAACAGTGTGAGTGATAGGCCACTCGTATATATATTGGGCACAAAAAAGGGCGAAAGTCCGCCCAGGCGGGAGGAAATTAGAGTTTTATAACACATATTTCAACTGGAGAGGTATTAGAGGCCTGCTATGGCCACAGGTACTAATGGAGGTAATCAAGGTAGGGAGAGAGGCAAGAGGTCCGGTCATCTTAGTTATACAGGCCGGGGGAAACAACCTAGGTCATCACAAGAGCGCATAACTAATGGCAATAATGAAACTAGACACTGAGCGCTTCAGAGAATTTTTCACAAAATTAGCTATAGTATGGTCAGAGATTGTGCCGATAGCGGTATGGCAAGGTGCGCGAGACATCACGGCCATCGAATGGACAAGGCGGGTAATAAATATTCGGATGGCAAAATTTAGAAGAGACAGAGGCGGTGTAGTGATACGACACCGACAACTGGAAGGAGATAAAGCAGGCCTCATACGGCCCGACGGTGTTCACTTAATAGATATTGGACTGGACATATTCCTGTCAGGACTCCAGGACGGAGTGGAACAAGCGTTAAGAGTGATGGGTGGGGGTCAGAGTCCTGCATACGAGTACGCTGGATCCTCCGTGGCCTGTAAATAGAAAGGACATGTTGGAGAGTTACACTTGTTGGCCAACTTGCCGGAGTGGGGACCCAGGGCATGCTGCAACAAGCTGAATTATTTTAGAAATAAAATGCCTTTCTAATGGAATGAGTATAAAGAGTTAATAAAGCTGTGACCGATCCTCACCCATCCAGTTGTAAGAGTTACATTATTGGGTTGTCCATGAAAGGGGGGCGGTAGGGGGGCTGAGCATCTGGGTTTGGTTGGGGGTCCCCACAGTCTGCCTAGGCTAGATTAATTTAAAAATTCTTATTAGATACACAGGCAGTGCAGCTTGCTTCGCAGCTGGGCTACTACGCCCAAAGTATTGCCTAGGCTAGATGCAGTTAAAAATTCTACGCTGACTAGCAGACACTGAAGATTTGGAGCAGACCTCTGAGTAAACAGCTCTTCAGACTCAACCATCTGAGTTACCCCAAGCCATAGTGTATGTAGTTTCTTACAGTTAAAAGGGGGGGGTGCGACCCAACCCACCTGGAATTGACGATGCCAACGTCACGTAAGACACAGCAAGGGGACTCCCAAAATTGTGGCACAGACACCACTTAACCCTAGAACGCATACCTGTGGCCTTGCAGGCCCGCCCAGTTAATTGTTTTCTATTTTCTGCAAGATTGCTTTAGTTAGAATTTTGAAACTCTAGGTATTCTTCATGTATATAGTTGTTTGTCATTTGAGTTTGAGTTATTCCATGTTATTTGCACACGGGCCTAAAGGGCCCCAGGTATGTGAAAGTGTAGATTTTTATGGTCATGCGTTCTAGGGTTAAGTGGCATCAATTGCCCCACTATTGCTTAAAACGGTTGGTGA
Source organism: Phyllobates terribilis (assembly GCF_046119375.1). Taxonomy (NCBI): domain Eukaryota; kingdom Metazoa; phylum Chordata; class Amphibia; order Anura; family Dendrobatidae; genus Phyllobates; species Phyllobates terribilis. The sequence goes on along the minus strand of NW_027362761.1, from coordinate 293,597,979 downwards.
GGTGATTTTACCAAATCCCCAAGCTTTTAGTCTCCCAAGGATGACACAGGGGTAGAAATGTCCTTGCGAATCCATGATTTGATCATCTTTATGAACGTGAGTCTGTCTACATTCTCAGTGGACAGCCGCGTGCGCTTATCTGTCAGCACACCACCAGCAGCGCTGAACACACGTTCAGAGAGAACGCTGGCTGCATGGCATGACAAGATCTCCAAGGCGTGAGTGGCGAGCTCCGGCGATTTTTCAAGATTGGAATACCAAAATGAGCAAGGGTCCAGTGACACAGTCATGGCTTCGATGTTCACTTGGAGATTCTCCTGTACCATCCTCTCTAGGCATTGACTATGTGTCAGACTTCTTGTCTCCTGTGGCCTTGCAAAGGATGGTCTAAAAAAGTGGTGAAACGATTCCACAAAATTGCTGTTACCAGCAGATACTGTGTTACTGTTACTGTTTGAGTGATGAAGACTCGACAGTCCCACCGTTGGCAAGTTAGAACTGTGAGATTCACTACGTGCACCACTGGTGTTTTGTGGAAAAGCACATGTAAGATTCTGTAACAGATACTCCTGCATTCGTCAATACCTTTTTATGGCAGGAATTATTTCGGCAAATATACTTTTGTACCGGGGATCTAAGAGTGTGGCAACCCAGTAGTCGGGATTACTTAGAATTCTGACAATCCGGGGGTCATGTTGCAGGTAGTGCAGCAAGAAGGCACTCATGTGTCTTGCGCATCCAGAAGGACCAAGTCATTGTTGTGTTGGTAGCGAGGTAAGAATCATGCTTCCTTCCTCTGCCCTCTCCCTCCAACCTCGCACAACAGAAATGTGATCAAGGTCTCCCTCATCTGATGAGTCTTCCATGCCCATTGCCAGTTCGTCCTCCACTTCTTCCTCGGCTCCTGCACCTTCCTCAACAGTTTGGCTGCTACCATGCGCCCTGGTTAATCCCTCTCCCCCACCCTCCCATGCCTGCCGCCTTGGTGCTGCCAACCGTCTGGACCTTGGAGATGTTATCCCTTCCGCATACGACTCCTCCTCTACTTCCTCCACCTCCTCTTGTCCCACCACCTGACTCCGAATTCTGTTTAACATGTGCTCCAGCATGTAAATCATCGTAATAGTCATGCTGATAATGGCATCGTCAGCACTAAACATCTTCGTCGCCATTTCAAGACTGTGCAGAAGGGTGCATAGGTCCCTGATCTGAGACCACTCCTCCAGCGTGATTTGCCCCACCTCTGGATCTCGTTGGCCCAGGCTATACGTCAGAACGTATTGCACCAGGGCTTGTCGGTGCTGCCACAGTCGCTGCAACATGTGCAGAGTTGAATTCCACCGTGTCGGCACATCGCATTTCAGCCGGTGAACTGGCAGGCCCAACGACTTCTGTAGAGATGTAAGTCGTTGAACTGCGGGATGCGAACGGCGGAAGTGAGCACACAGCGACCGTGCACTCTGCAGAAGGCCATCTAGTCCGGGATAGTGGGCTAAAAATTGCTGGACAACCAGGTTCAACACGTGAGCCATACAAGGCACGTGTGTGACATTGCCCCGGCGAAGTGCCGCACCCAGGTTTGCAGCATTGTCGCACATGGCCTTCCCTGGTTGCAGGTCCAGTGGAGACAACCTTTCATGAAACTGGGTCTCCAGAGCTGACCAAAACTCCTCAGCTGTGTGACTCACATTTCCCAGACATTTCAAAGTAAACACTGATGCGTTGAGCCCTGCTGCCAGCATAGTAAGGAGGTGTGCAGGATTCCTTCTGCGCAGTTAGAAAGCAGGTGGCATTACCAGACAGGCTTTGGGTGCAGGTGGAGGACCGAGAGGAGGTTGAGGAGGCAGAAGCAGTGGAGGAAGTTCGAGATAAAGAGGATTAACACACAACTCGTGGGGACGGTAAGACTTGGACAGCAGCCCCTTGTCCTGCTGTCACCATAGTTACCCAGTGCCCAGTCAGCGACATGTAACGCCCCTGTCCATGCCTTCTCGTCCAAGTGTCTGTGGTGAAGTGCACCCTGTCACACACAGAGTTTCTCAAAGAAGCGGTGATGTTGTGTGCGACATGCTAGTGGAGCGCAGGCACACCTTTCTTTGAGAAGTAGTGCCGACTGGGCATCTGGTACTGGGGCACTGTGACGGACATAAGGTCTTGAAAATCCTCTGTGTCCTCCAGGTGGAAAGGCAGAATTTCTGTAGCCAACAGCTTGCAGATGATAAAATTCAACCTCTTAGCTTTCTCATGGCTAGGAGGAAATGGTCTTTTACTTTTCCACATCTGAGGGACCGAGGGCTGGCTGTTGTGCTTAAACGGTGTTGAGTAGGGTGTCCCTGGCAACTGCCGGTCTGTGAGGAAGATGCAGGCGGACATGTTAGGTTGCCTTGATCCAAAGGTGGTGCTCTCGATGTCGGAGAGCGCTCAACACTAGCAGGTGTTTCCACTTCCCAATGAACTGACGACCTGCCAATCACACTGGCTGTTGCGGGTAAAGAGGTGGCAGGTCTGCGTCCAAAAACATGTGTGACTGCTGTCCCCCCAGTCACAGAGGATGAAGAGGCTGCGGATGCACAAGATGGGGCAGACGGTGGTTGGCCCAGCCGGCTAGGCCGCATTGTAGCACAGTGAGCTTCCCATTGCAACTTATGCTTCATATCCATGTGACGGTACATGCATGAAGTACTCAAACTATGTATTTTTTGGCCTCTACTTAGCTTTTGCTGACAAATATTACAGATAACACGAGTTGGGTCATCCTTATCGATCTGAATAAATGCCCAGGCTATGCAAGGCTTAGAGCCCATGTGACCTGAAGAGCCACTACGACTTGTGGTCAGAGGCAGAGTTGTGGTTGAGGATGCAGTTGTTGACGTGCTTCCAGTACTCCGTCTCTGTTCAGGAAGGCGCAACCTAACCTCGTCGTCAATAGCATCTGTGATGCCCCGCTGCGCTTGGTATCACAGATCCTACAAGAGTGCATTGATGGAATCCTCCACAAGAGGCCCCCATAAACATTCACACATCTCCACCTTCCACCTCAGACCAGCAGAGGGAGCCCGTTAGGGATATAAATAGGGAAGGTGGAGCTAGGCAGTTCAGTTCCTCTGAAGAGTTCCTGCAGTAGAGAAGCCTAAGAGAGGTCAGTCTGCAGTGGAGCTCAGTCTAGTCTAGAGAACGCAGTTAATAGTTCAGCAGTGGAGCACGAGGCTCCTGCTTGCTAGATTCAGGGAGCCCAGATAGAGCTTAAGGTGTGCCGGTGCCGTAAGATCAGTGAAGCGCGGCAAGCTGCCGTTAGTGTGTATAGCCTAGTGAGGGCCCGAGTAGGCCGAAGGCGAGTGGCGAGTTAGTACATAAGGGGCAGAGGAGCTTAACCAGCTCACCCCGAAGCATTTACCGGACACAGGATCCGAGCTTACCGGTATCTCTATGACCCAGTAAGGCATAACCGGAATCCCTGGAGAACTACAAGTCCCAGGATCGCTAAGGTGCTGATATGTAACAGAGCCAGGAGACGCTTAGGCCCCGCATACTGGGAGCGTGAACTCCAAGAGAAGGCCCTACCACAAGGTCAGCCAGCGCAGGACAGAGACAAAGTTAGGCCTAGCTCCAGGCAGGTCAGAAACTTACTACGCAGAGGCAAGAAACAGGAGGCCCTACACCCGCTCATTGGGGAGGATCCTGATATGCACCCTTCACCCTACAGTGCTCCGGGATGTGCCTGAATTTCCACCAGTAAAAGGTACTGAAGTGACTACCGTGTCCGTTCCCGTTCTTGCTCTGACCCAGCTGGGTCTCGCCTGTCCTGCATTCCCCCTGCATACGCTGCCCTGAGACCTAGCTCCACCTGTGGGGAGCTATACCATCGAGCTGCATTATCACCGGCCTCAGTGGACTGCTGCAGCGCTGGTGCTTGTCACCAGATACCACAGGTGGCGTCATGAACTCTTATAAAATTAACAATTATCTACCCTTTTAAAGAGAGACCCCAGGGTACGGGCCAGGGAGCCGACCACCGCGACATCCCCAAGGCCAGGCAAATGCCCGGGTACCGAGTCATCCCCATCCCCAGGGCTAGTCACATCCTCCTCCACCTCCTCTGCTGACCTCATCGACTGTCTGACTGTGGGTTGACAGTAAGTGGGATCTCCAACCTCGTCATCATCACCCTGTGTGTTATCACACCCGTCGCCCTCAGAGCCAACCTCTTCCTGCCCTGACCGAAAAGTCAAGTTGTCGCTCCAATCAGGTATTTGAGTCTCATCATCGTCTTCATCATTGTCTCCACCAACAGGAGTTACAGTTTGGGAACAAGGGTCTACATTATGCTCAGAACCTTCTTCATCTGGTCCTGGATCCAACTTATAAAGATTCTGGGCATCGGATCAGATCATTTCCTCATCTGGATTAACAGAAGCTCTGGAGCAGACCTCCGTTTCCCAGGCTATAGTATGAGTAAACAGCTGGGCAGACTCAGCCATCTGTGTTACCCCATACTCAGACGGGCAGCTGGAGACTTGGGAGCTGTGAGGAAGCAAGTGCGATTGGGGTGACACCTCTGAGGACTGGAGTATTTGTGATGTTGAAATTGAGGTGATGGAGAGCCCACTTGAAGGAGCACTTGATATCCGTTGAAGCACCTGCTGTTTTTGTGCCTCATCTAGAATTTGTAGCGATGGGCGTGTCCGTAAGAATGGGATCGTATCACATTGTCCACGAAAAGAAGTCGACATCTTAGGTTGGCTGGAAGATGGTCTTTCTTCTGCAGATGTTACCCCCCCCCCACCGTGGGGGGCCTCAACCCACCGGCGGACAGGCACCAGTATTGGGATAGGGGGGCTGGCCGTCAGGGTCCACCGCGGCTCTGGCACAAACCCGGCGACACAGAGGTGGCACAGGCAGGAACGGACTGGCCGTGTCGGCTTCTCACTTTTTGGATTTTAGAAGGGCATGACATGCCTATATCTGTGTCTCCCCCTCCTTTTACTCCTCCACCTCTTTTCTTTTCACATGACTATATGTACCTGTCACTTTTCCATGTGTTAGTTGTGTCTTCTGAGCAGCTTGTCAGCTTTTGGACACCTTTGAAGGTGTTTTCTATGTGTTTCTATGTGTTTTTGTTTGCCTGCCATTGGTTTTAACGGTGTTCGAAGGTGTTGGACGAACAGTTCGACGAACAGTTCGGCGAACACACGGGTGTTCGACGAACCGAACCGAACTCGAACACTACGGGGGTGGCTCAACACTATTCCTAAGTATTTGATACCCTGTGAGGGCCAGGCAAAGGGAAAGTTGGACTGGATGGAATCCTATATGGATTTGGGGAGGGAGACATCGAGGGCCTCAGACTTCGCTGCATTGATTTTAAAATTTGACCATGTAACAAAGTGATCTATTTCAGCCATAACAGCATGGATGGATATATGTGATTGAGTGATATATACTAGTACATCATCAGCAAATAGAGAGCACTTGTACTCGGTGCATCCCACCTCAATCCACCTAATATTGGGGTTATGGCGAATTGATGAGAGCAGGTGCTCCATCAGTAGGATGTATAAGAGAGGGGACAGAGGACATCCCAGCCTTGTCCCATTGGTGATTGTGAAAGGTGATGAAAATGTTCTGATGCACCCCCTGGGCCTTGGGACACCCGGAGCCGGACCCTTTTTGGTGGATGCTGGTGGTTGTAGTCTTCGTGGCGGCGACCCGGTTCCGTGGCTCAGGGTGGTCAAACCAGTGGCGGAACTATTTATGTGGTTTTGATGTTTAAATGTCCGACTACGCCACCCGTGGATTGCGGTCAGAGTGAACCGCCGCTGCAGGGCAGACCGCTGAGGCTGGTGTTGTGGGTGCAGCAGAGCGTAGCATAACTCCCCACGGGAGGAGTATAGCCTCAGGGCAGTGTATGCGGAGGATGGGGGTGATGGTGCAGGGCAGCAGCAGTAACGACACGGAGTCAGTGATGCAGTCCAGGGCCTTTACTCACAGTTCTTATTATCCAGACCACGTCTGCAGGTAACGGCTGCCCACGTCGTACTGTGCTCACCAGGTGAGGGGCTCAGACAACTCCCATATAACTTTGGAGCGCTTCACAGGACCCCCTTTGTGTGTCCTTTGTCTGGCCTTTCTTACCAACCCTTCTGTCTGGCTGCCTCGGGCCTCCTCTTGGTAAACTTGGCGCCAGTTTCCCTGACCCTATGTGCTGCCCTCCTAGCGGGTGTAGCGAGGGGCTGCGCCACATAAAATGTCACAGCCTCCGGTTTCTAGCTGAGGGTCGTTTCCTGCCTCCACTAGTTTCGGGGACCGGTCTCCCCCTTTGGCCTGACCCCTCCATGCAGGTGGATTCGGGCGTGCGGTGGCGACTCGCCCGTCCGCACCCCTTGGATCCCTTCGTTCCTCGTTCCTGGAGCCTTCTCTGCTCCTCTTCCTTCCTTCTCCCTCTTCCAGGCCTGGGCCTCTGTTACTAGGCCCGCCTCCGGAGCAGAGCTCATGCAGAGCCCCTTCTCCCTGCCACTTCTGCTCAGACTTCTCTGCACTGAACTAAGATGGTGCCCACCTTTTATACTCCCTTCTCAATGCACCCAGGAACTGCTTCCTCCCTGCTCCTGCACTACAGGGTTCCCCTTCCTCAGTGTTCCCTCCCCCCACTCCAGCCAGGGACAGGGACTGTCGTGCCCATCTCAGGGGCATATTGGTCGCCCTGCCCCACGGCAATGTGGTGTAATGCATGCAGGTGTCGGGTCCTGATCCACACTCCATCCTTACCTGAGAGTGAGATATCACACCTCTGGGTGAGGTGCAATACCTCTGTAGCAACCGAGCCCTCAGGGTGCTACAGTTCCATTTATCTTCAGCCTAGGTGACGTATTGCGATACAGGGCCGTGATTTTGGCTATAAAAGGGTCCCCTAGACCCCTACCCCAAGCTTTTTAAGAGAATCATATATGGCGTGCCAGGAGACTCTATGGAATGCTTTCTCAGCATCCAACGAGAGTATCTAATTACAAATTTTTAACTGCATCTAGCCCAGGAAATACTTTGTGCCTAGTAGCAGTGTCTGCTAGTCAGCGGATTATCCCGGCTGTTAAGCAAGCTACACCACCTGTAGTTTGGACACTTAATTTTTTCAAAGGAAATGCTTCGGGACCACGGGATACTCAGTGAAGAGCATCAGGAGGCACCCCAAGGCATAGGGGCTGGGACTGGCAGTAGGATGCCTTGCGGTGGACAGCCGAGCTCGATCCTTATAAAAGCTTTTTAACTGCAGCAGCTTTAGTGGACGCTACTGGAGCTGGAATTACGCGGCTGCTGGCATGAGACTTGCCCTCCAATAGATCCTTGTAAATGGATTTAAAGTGTATTCATTCAAATTAGAGAGACAATTTAAATTAAAAAGCTTAGAGCTGCCTCCACCACAGGGGGGCTCGCTCGACCCACCAGTGGACAGGCACCAGTATTGGGAGAGGGGGGCTGGCCGTCAGGGTTCACCGCGGCTCTGGCACAAACCCGGCGACACGGAGGTGGCACGGGCAGGAGCGGACTGAACGTGTCGGCTTCTCACTTTTTGGATTTTAGAAGGGCATGACATGCCTATATCTGTGTCTCCCCCTCCTTTTACTCCTCCACCTCTTTTCTTTTCTCATGACTATATGTACTTGTCACTTTTCCATGTGTTAGTTGTGTCTTCTGAGCAGTTTGTCAGCTTTTGGACACCTTTGAAGGTGTTTTCTATGTGTTTCTATGTGTTTTTGTTTGCCTGCCATTGGTTTTAACGGTGTTCGAAGGTGTTGGACGAACAGTTCGACGAACAGTTCGGCGAACACACGGGTGTTCGACGAACCGAACCGAACTCGAACACTACGGGGGTGGCTCAACACTATTTCCGACCTCTACGTGTCTTGCAAGGGACATTGGAGTTCCTCTAAATTTTTGGCATCCGTTGCTTCACTGCATAGGCAAACAGTATGGGAGACACCCTTCCTAATAATGGGAGCATTTTTTGCAGGAGGCCCTCCGACCTCTACGCCTTTTGCAAGGGGCATTGGAGTTCCTCCAAATTTTTGGCAGCCGTTGCTTCACTGCATAGGCAAACATTATGGGAGACACACTTCCTAATAATGGGAGTATTTTTTGCTGGAGGACCTCCGACCTCTAAGTCTCTTGCAAGCGGCATTGGAGCTCCTCCAAATTTTTGGCAGCCATTGCAGTCACTGCATACGCAATAGCAGTATAGTAGACCCACGTGTTAATAATGGGAACAACAAAGCAATGCTGGCTGATGGCTCTCTAACAATAGCGAGGGCCGACTGCTGGCCCTTTAAGAATAGTAAGGGCCACCTGATGGCCCTATAAAAATAGGCTTTGTGACTTTCACAGTCCCTCCATCATAAATGAAACAGAATGTGTCTGATGATGTGTCACACACCACATGGCCAGATAAGGTTGTAAAATGTTAAAATGACATTTCCTGGTGAATGCAATTGTCTTGGTTGAAAGCAATGCAAAAGTGCAAAAATGCATCAAAAATGCTACATGTGAACATAGCCCAAGGTGTGGAGGAGCATTTTTGTTTTTTTATATTTATTTTGCCTTATATACAAGTCATTAACCTGGAAAGGATGTTCCTTCACATATTTCCCAGGAAAATCCATTTTGGTTTCGTTTTTGTATTTTTTATTGTGAGTCCGTAAAAGTGGCATAATACCTCTGACAACGTTGCTGACAGCAGTGACTTGGGAGTCAGAAATGCTTCCAGGGGTTTTCCACATGCTGTTCCCGTGTCATTTGAGCACTGTTTCCATCTATTTGGGCAATTTTTAGTCCCTCTGCAGACCGCCGGGCGAGCTGCCGGAAAAATGCTTGAGTTTCCCATAGACTTACATTGGGCTCGTTACTCGGTCTGAGCACTCGAGCATTCCAATTTTCTCGACTCGAACAACGAGTACCCGAACATTTTAGGTCTCGCTCATCACTACTCCTTACCTGTCCTTCTGCTGCAGCTTTCCATCCAGTTCTCTGCTAGTTTCTGATCAGTCTTTCTCTTTAGTCTTTAGTCCAGTCACTGATGTATGATGCATTCATATTAGGCATCATAGAGGCATGCCGGTTTGGCTACAATCACCGCTCACAGCACTGTATCAGTGCAGAGTCGGATGTCAGTCAAAGTGCCGTGGTGCTGTGAGCGGTAATTGTACTCGCAACGGCACTCTCCTCCTATGATGACATCACCTCCATGACATCCTGTCTGGTTCTCAGTACTTGTCCACCACAGAAGCATCATCATTATCATCATCATACCTGTTTTGTCTGGCCTTTTCACCTGTGGGAAAAAATGCCTAAGGTCTTAGCCCCCTGTCTGCTTTTTCTGACCTTAACATTTGCCCTGGATAGAAGTGGTAATACCAGTACACATGCTCCTTTCATCACTGCTCTGAGATTCAGCAACACAACTTGGTGTTAGAGCCATGTCTTCTATTTCACCCGGCCCCATGTCATCCGAGTACAAAGGCTGACTGTTCATCACTTCCAATATATTAAGAAGTTGTTCATAATGCAGCTGTAATAACGTTTAGAATTTGACCAAAAAAATTATAAATAAGGCATATACCAAGTGGGAGAAAAGCTCCCTTTCTTGGTATGAGCCTCTGATTCAACTGAGCAGACTTCAGCTGAAGTCGCCTCCAGGCCACGGAGGCGAATCCCCCAGTTTCTCTGCTGTGCTGATGTCACTCTCCCATGATGCAGTGCATCAAGGAAAGTGAACAGCAGTCTGCCGGTCTGAACCCAGGCACTGTGACTGAACTGGGTGTGTCCAGTCTAGCATGCAGCTCTGGGTATGTGCTCCATAACTCACCAGGCAATGAGCTGGAGTGCTTCTCTTGTGTTTCCTCCTTCACATCCCGTTTCCCTTACTCCCACTATCCAGCACTGAAGTTTATATCTTGCAGCCTGCTTGAGTAGTGATTGTGCCTCTCCCTCACTGTGAGAGGATATAGATGTTGCTAGCAACAGAAACTAAACGCTGAAAGTAGATATGTGCCAGAAAAGGGGGGTTTTATTTATTTCATATGATCAGTGTACGTGTAATTGTGTGTATACATGTGTGAAATGTCTGCATATATGAACAAAATGCATGCATGAGTGTATGGTGCATTTGAGATCTAAACATATATGCAGTGTGTATGTGTGAACAATTACTCTAGTAATCGCCTACCCGGAGCAGTTTTTGAAGTGTCTCTTACAGAAGAGGCCTTTTCTCCTAACTAACTAGACCTCCATAAAGTTATTTATATATGCACATATATATATATATATATATATATTCAGATGTAAGATGGTACCGGTACGTCCAGAGGCTGAAGTAGATGTTTCCTTTCTGGGCTGAGACCCCAATAATCAGGAGAGCAAAATGGAATCTCTTAGAGAATGCCGATCTCTCTAACAGCAGGGCTTTTCTAAGTCCTTAGAAATAAGGCCTCACGTGGCGTAGCCCAAGATGCTATGTCCTTGGTTGTCCTCACTGAGTTGGCTCATGTCAAGCCGAACAAAGTGTCCTATAGTCACCAAAAACAGATCCAGAGTCGCACTGCTCTATCCAGACCTTTTTCCAATGTTGAGTAGCTTCACTGTCCTTGAACTCCCCTAGCAACAATCACCAACTGCCAAACCCCTGCCCTGCAACTCTGACCTCTCTGCTGCCCTCTACTGGCCAGATCATATATTACAAATATCCAACAATACAGTAAACTGTGATTAACCCTTACATTCCACTCCACTAACATTTTGACGTCTCGGCAAAAACAGCACAAACAGACATCTGGCCCCACTCAAAGTTGTTTTGAAGGTACCTTTGTGGGGGAACACCCACTGTGGGACGCTCCGACCTACGCAAGCTATTTGAGCCCAAGGACTCTAGAGGACACTCAGCTTCTCTCTCCCTCTGTAGTTGGGGCTCTGGTTTGGGTGCCAGAGCTGTACTGTCTGTTAAGCTTGGCGTGACCAGTACAGTCCACCATTCGTCATCATCATAATGTTCCACTAGGGGTATGCTGTTCCTGCGGGACTCAGGCCAAGGTTGCTGTTACTCCATTAGTCTTGGCTACGGAGGCCACAGGTTTCACTCGACCTAAATCTGGTATCTCCATCTCTTCAGTAATAAGAAATGTAGCCTACACTGTGCCCGCTGCTAAAGAAAATGAATATTCACTGCTCCCCACGCCCATGCAAAAATATATATTTTAAAAAAATAAGGAAAATAAGGAAATAAAAAAATGTAATTTGGGATCACAGTGTCTGAAAAATGCCAAGAAGAAAAAAAAAATTACCTTTTTTCGGTCACTTCACTTCTAAAAAAAAAAATCGAAAATAAAGCATTCAAAATGTTATATGTACCCAAAAATAAAAATGTCAACCCACTGCAAAAAAAAAAATACAAATAAAAACAAGCTCTCACCCAGCTCCATTAATGGAAAAATAAGAAAGTTACAAGTCTCGAAAAATGGCAACTCAAACATTTTTAACCACTAACACATACACACGTATGTATATATATATACAGTACAGACCAAAAGTTTGCACACACCTTCTCATTTAAAGATTTTTCTGTATTTTCATGACTTTGAAAATTGTACATTCACACTGAAGGCATCAAAACTATGAATTAACACATGTGGAATTATATACTTAACAAAAAAGCGTGAAACAACTGAAAATATGTCTTATATTCTAGGTTCTTCAAAGTAGCCACCTTTTGCTTTGATGACTGCTTTGCACACTCTTGGCATTCTCTTGATGAGCTTCAAGAGGTAGTCACCGGAAATGGTTTTCACTTCACAGGTGTGCCCTGTCAGGTTTAATAAGTGGGATTTCTTGGCTTATAAATGGGGTTGGGACTAGTGTTGAGCCACCCCCGTAGTGTTCGAGTTCGGTTCGGTTCGTCGAACACCCGTGTGTTCGCCGAACTGTTCGTCGAACTGTTCATCGAACACCTTCGAACACCGTTAAAACCAATGGCAGGCAAACAAAAACACATAGAAACACATAGAAAACACCTTCAAAGGTGTCCAAAAGCTGACAAACTGCTCAGAAGACACAACTAACACATGGAAAAGTGACAAGTACATATAGTCATGCGAAAAGAAAAGAGGTGGAGGAGTAAAAGGAGGGGGAGACACAGATATAGGCATGTCATGCCCTTCTAAAATCCAAAAAGTGAGAAGCCGACACGTTCAGTCCGCTCCTGCCCGTGCCACTTCCGTGTCGCCGAGTTTGTGCCAGAGCCGCGGTGAACCCTGACGGCCAGCCCCCCTCTCCCAATACTGGTGCCTGTCCGCTGGTGGGTCGAGCGAGCCCCCCTGTGGTGGAGGCAGCTCTAAGCTTTTTAATTTAAATTGTCTCTCTAATTTGAATAAATACACTTTAAATCCATTTACAAGGATCTATTGGAGGGCAAGTCTCATGCCAGCAGCCGCATAATTCCAGCTCCAGTAGCGTCCACTAAAGCTGCTGCAGTTAAAAAGCTTTTATAAGGATCGAGCTCGGCTGTCCACCGCAAGGCATCCTACTGCCAGTCCGAGCCCCTATGCCTTGGGGTGCCTCCTGATGCTCTTCACTGAGTATCCCGTGGTCCCGAAGCATTTCCTTTGAAAAAATGAAGTGTCCAAACTACAGGTGGTGTAGCTTGCTTAACAGCCGGGATAATCCGCTGACTAGCAGACCCTGCTACTAGGCACAAAGTATTTCCTGGGCTAGATGCAGTTAAAAATTTGTAATTAGATACTCTCGTTGGATGCTGAGAAAGCATTCCATAGAGTCTCCTGGCACGCCATATATGATTCTCTTAAAAAGCTTGGGGTAGGGGTCTAGGGGACCCTTTTATAGCCAAAATCACGGCCCTGTATCGCAATACGTCACCTAGGCTGAAGATAAATGGAACTGTAGCACCCTGAGGGCTCGGTTGCTACAGAGGTATTGCACCTCACCCAGAGGTGTGATATCTCACTCTCAGGTAAGGATGTAGTGTGGATCAGGACCCGACACCTGCATGCATTACACCACATTGCCGTGGGGCAGGGCGACCAATATGCCCCTGAGATGGGCACGACAGTCCCTGCCCCTGGCTAGAGTGGGGGGAGGGAACACTGAGGAAGGGGAACCCTGTAGTGCAGGAGCAGGGAGGAAGCAGTTCCTGGGTGCATTGAGAAGGGAGTATAAAAGGTGGGCACCATCTTAGTTCAGTGCAGAGAAGTCTGAGCAGAAGTGGCAGGGAGCAGGGGCTCTGCATGAGCTCTGCTCCGGAGGCGGGCCTAGTAACAGAGGCCCAGGCCTGGAAGAGGGAGAAGGAAGGAAGAGGAGCGGAGAAGGCTCCAGGAATGAGGAACGAAGGGATCCCAGGGGTGCGGACGGGCGAGTCGCCACCGCACGCCCGAATCCACCTGCGTGGAGGGGTCAGGCCAAAGGGGGAGACCGGTCCCCGAAACTAGTGGAGGCAGGAAACGACCCTCAGCTAGAAACAGGAGGCTGTGACATTTTATGTGGCGCAGCCCCTCGCTACACCCGCTAGGAAGGCACCACATAGGGTCAGGGAAACTGGCGCCAAGTTTACCAAGAGGAGGCCCGAGGCAGCCGGACAGAAGGGTTGGTAAGAAAGGCCAGACAAAGGACACACAAAGGGGGTCCTGTGAAGCACTCCAAAGTTATCTGGGAGTTGTCTGAGCCCCTCACCTGGTGAGCACAGTACGACGTGGGCAGCCGTTACCTGCAGACGTGGTCTGGATAATAAGAACTGTGAGTAAAGGCCCTGGACTGCATCACTGACTCCGTGTCATTACTGCTGCTGCTCTGCACCATCACCCCCATCCTCCGCATACACTGCCCTGAGGCTATACTCCTCCCGTGGGGAGTTATGCTACGCTCTGCCACAACACCAGCCTCAGCGGTCTGCCCTGGAGCGGCGGTTCACTCTGACCGCAATCCACGGGTGGCGTAGTCGGACATTTAAACATCAAAACCACATAAATAGTTCCGCCACTGGTTTGACCGCCCTGAGCCACGGAACCGGGTTGCCGCCACGGAGACTACAACCACCAGCATCCACCAAAAAGGGTCCGGCTCCGGGTGTCCCAAGGCCCAGGGGGCGCGTCAGAACATTTTCATCACCTTTCACAATCACCAATGGGACAAGGCAGGGATGTTCTCTGTCCCCTCTCTTATACATCCTAGTGACGGAGCACCTGCTCTCATCAATTCGCCATAACCCCAATATTAGGTGGATTGAGGTGGGAGGCACCGAGTACAAGTGCTCTCTATTTGCTGATGATGTCCTAGTATATATCACTCAATCACATATATCCATCCATGCTGTTATGGCTGAAATAGATCACTTTGTTACATGGTCAAATTTTAAAATCAATGCAGCGAAGTCTGAGGCCCTCGATGTCTCCCTCCCCAAATCCATATAGGATTCCATCCAGTCCAACTTTCCCTTTGCCTGGCCCTCACAGGGTATCAAATACTTAGGAATTCCTATTCATAGAGACCTCTCCCATCTATGTTATCTTAATTTTGGGCCCTTTATTGAACAACTCCATACAGACCACGGTTGGCAAGTTAGAACTGTAAGATTCACTACGTGAACCACTGGTGTTTTGTGGAAAAGCACATGTACACTGTGTTCCAAATTATTATGCAAAAAGTGTTTAGGAGTGATAAGGGAAGAATTTGTTTGTTTGTCAGTTAAACTCATTGATGGTGATGTGTGTCAGGGCTCTTTATATCACTGTAAGCAATTGCAGACACCTGTGCTAATTAGTTTGGCAGGTGTGTCCAATGAAAGGCAAGACTACTTAAGAAGGCTGTCTCACATTATTAAGCAGCCTACATTTTCTGCCAAAATGGGAAAGAAAAAGGATGTGTCGGCTGCTGAGAAACAACAAATTGTGGAGTGTTTAGGTCAAGGCATGACTACAATCAACATTGTGCGATGATCAGGATGAAGTGTCTTGGCAATCAAGAAGTATGTAGCTGATTCACAGTACACACGTGTGCGTGCTGATAAGGGCAAATTGAGGACTCTTTCCTACAGGCAATTACGTCAGGTTGAAAGAGCAGCGGCAAAAAAGCCTTGTCATAGCAGCAGACAAGTTTTTGAAGCTGCTTGTGCCTCCAACGTCCCCCGAACAACAAGATGCAGGGTCCTTCAGAGGTTTGCAGCTGTGCATACGCCATCCTGTCGACCTCCTCTATCCACTTCACACAAGCAGAAACGGCTCCAGTGGGCCAAACATTACATGAAGACTGATTTCAAAACTGTTTTGTTCACGGATGAGTGCCGTGCAGCGCTCGATGGTCCAGATGGATGGAGTGGAGGATGGCTGGTTGATGGACACCCCACGCAAACACGGCTACAGCGCCAACAAGGAGGAGGTGGAGTAATGTTTTGGGCTGGAATCATGGGGAGAGAGATTGTCGGCCCCTTTAGGATCCCTGAAGGCGCTAAAGATGAACTCCATAATGTATGTGGATTTTCTCAAACAGCACTTCCTGCCATGGTTCAAGAAGAAGAACCGTGTATTTCACAGCAAGATCATTTTTCTGCATGATAATGCACCATCTCATGCTGCACATAAAACATCTGCATCTCTGGCTGATATGGGCATAAAAGGGGACAAACTTATGGTGTGACCCCCATGCTCCCCTGACCTCTACCCCATTCAGAACCTTTGGAGCATCATTAAAAGGAGTGTCTATGATGGCGGGAGGCAGTTCACATCTAAGCAACAGCTCTGGGAGGGTATTCTGTCCTCATGCAAAACAATTGAAGCAGAAACCATCCAAAACCTGACAAATTCAATGGACGAGAGAGTTCAGAAGCTCCTTTCGAACAAGGGGTCCTATGTGAAAATGTAACATCACCTAGAATAAAGTTTTGAGTTGAAAACTGTTTGATTTCAGTTTCTAACAACCTGCTAATGCTTATAATTTCAAAAATGACCATTTTTTTGGTCTTTATTAAAATGAAAAGGTTGATCGAAAAGTTTGGGGGATCTAAGAGTGTGGCAACCCAGTAGTCATGATTACTTCGAATTCTGACAATATGAGGGTCATGCTGCAGGTAGTGCAGCAAGTAGGCACTTATGTGTCTTGCGCATCTCGGAGCCCCAAAATTATTTTCCGGGCTAGATGCAGCTAAAAATTATTATTAATTTTAAATCTGGTGAAGCTTTAGTATAGATGGCCTAATAGGATCAGTGCTGCACACTGCTACAAAGCCCAAATTATTTTCCAGTCAAGATACAGATAAACATGATTAGTAATTTTAAATCTGGTGGAGCTTATTATAGATGGCCTAATAGAATCAGTGCTGCACACTGCTACAAAGCCAAAATTATTTTCCAGCCAAGATACAGATAAACATGATTAGTAATTTGAAAGCTTAAAACGGTTGGTAGGGTGATTTTAACCAATCATCAAGCTTTTACTCTCCCCAGGATGACACAGGGGTAGAAAAGTCGTTTCGGATCCATGATTTGTTCATCTTTATGAACGTGAGTCTGTCTACATTATCAGTGGAGAGCCGCGTGCGCTTATCTGTCAGCACACCACCAGCAGCTCTGAACACACGTTCAGACAGAACGCTGGCTGCGGGGCATGACAAGATCTCCAAGGCGTAAGTGGCTAGCTCCGGCCATTTATCCAGATTGGAAGCCCAAAAAGAGCAAGGGTCCAGTGACACAGTCGTGGCTTCAATGTTTACTTGGAGATACTCCTGTACCATCGTCTCTAGGCGTTGACTATGTGTCAGACTTCTTGTCTCCTGTGGCCTTGCAAAGGATGGGCTAAAAAAGTGGTGAAATGATTCCGCAAAATTGATGTTACCAGCAGATACTGTGGTTCTGTTACGGTTTGAGTGCTGAACACTTGACGGTCCCACGGTTGGCAAGTTGGAACTGTGAGATTCACTACGTGCACCACTGGTATTTTGTGGAAAAGCACATGTAAGATTCTGCAACAGTCTCTGCTGATACTCCTGCATGCGTGCATCCCTTTCTATGGCAGGAATAATTTCTGCAAATTTACTTTTGTACCGGGGATCTAACAGTGTGGCAACCCAGTAGTCAGGATTATTTCTAATTCTCACAATTCGAGGGTCATGTTGCAGGTAGTGCAGCAAGAAGGCACTCATGTGTGTTGCGCATCCAGGAGCACCAAGTCCCTGTTGTGTTGGTGGCGAGGTAACAATCATGCTTCCTTCCTCTGTCCTCTCCCCCCAACCTCGCACAACAGAAATGTGATCAAGGTCTCCCTCATCTGATGAGTCTTCCATCAGTTCGTGCTCCACTTCTTCCTGGGCTCCTGCACCTTCCTCACTAGTTTGGCTGCTACCATGCGCCCTGGTAAAACCATCTCCCCCACCCTCACATGCCTGCCGCCTTGGTGCTGCCGACCGTCTGGACCTTGCAGATGTTAGCCCTTCCGCATACAACTCCTCCTCCTCTACTTCCTCCACCTCCTCTTGTGCCACCACCTGACTCCGAATTCTGTTTAACATGTGCTCCAGCATGTAAATCACCGGAATAGTCATGCTGATAATGGCATCGTCAGCACTAAACATCTTCGTCGCCATTTCAAAACTGTGCAGAAGGGTGCATAGGTCCCTGATCTGAGACCACTCCTCCAGCGTGATTTGCCCCACCTCTGGATCTCGTTGGCCCAGGCTATACATCAGAACATATTGCACCAGGGCTTGTCGGTGCTGCCACAGTCGCTGCAACATGTGCAGAGTTGAATTCCACCGGGTAGGCACATCGCATTTTAGCCGGTGAAGTGGCAGGCCCAACGACTTCTGTAGAGATGTAAGTCGCTGAGCTGCGGGATGCGAACGGCGAAAGTGAGCACACAGCGACCGTGCCCTCTGCAGAAGGCCATCTAGTCTGGGATAGTGGGCTAAAAATTGCTGGACAACCAGGTTCAACACGTGAGCCATACAAGGCACGTGTGTGACATTGCCCCGGCGAAGGGCCGCACCCAGGTTTGCAGCATTGTCGCACACGGCCTTCCCTGGTTTCAGGTCCAGTGGAGACAACCATTCATGAAATTGGTTCTCCAGAGCTGACCACAACTCCTCAGCTGTGTGACTCACATTTCCCAGACATTTCAATGTAAAAACCGCCTGATGACGTTGAGCCCAACTGCCAGCATAGTAAGGAGGTGTGCAGGATCCCTTCTGCGCAGTTAGAAAGCTTGTGGCATGACCAGACAGGCTTTGGGTGCAGGTGGAAGACCGAGAGGAGGTTGAGGAGGCAGAAGCAGTGGAGGAACTTTGACATAAAGAGGATTGACGCACAACTCGTGGGGACGGCAAGACTTGGACAGCAGCCCCTTGTCCTGCTGTCACCATAGTTACCCAGTGCCCAGTCAGCGACATGTAACGCCCCTGTCCATGCCTACTCGTCCAAGTGTCTGTGGTGAAATGCACCCTGTCACACACAGAGTTTCTCAAAGAAGCGGTGATGTTGTGTGCGACATGCTGGTGGAGCGCAGGCACACCTTTCTTTGAGAAGTAGTGCCGACTGGGCATCTGGTACTGGGGCACTGCGACGGACATAAGGTCTCGAAAATCCTCTGTGTCCACCAGGCGGAAAGGCAGCATTTCTGTAGCCAAGAACTTGCAGATGGTGAAATTCAACCTCTTAGCTTTCTCATGGCTAGGAGGAAATGGTCTTTTACTTGTCCACATCTGAGGGACCGAGGGCTGGCTATTGTGCTTAGACGGGGTTGATAAGGGTGTCCCCGGCAAACTGCCGGTCTGTGAGGAAGATGCAGGCGGACATGTTAGGTTGCCTTGATCCAAAGGTGGTGCTATCGATGTCGGACAGCGTTCAACACCAGCTGGTGTTATCACCTCCAAAGAAAATGATGACCTGCCAATCACGCTGGCTGTTGCGGGTAAAGAGGTGGCAGGTCTGCGCCCCAAAACAGGTGTGACTGCTGTCCCCCCAGTCACAGAGGATGAAGAGGCCGCGGATGCACAAGATATGGCAGACGGTGGTTGGCCCGGCCGGCTAGGCCGCATTGTAGCACACTGAGCTTCCCACTGCAACTTATGCTTCATGTCCATGTGCCGGTTCATGCATGAAGTACTCAAACTATGTATTTTTTGGCCTTTACTTAGCTTTTGCTGACAAATGTTACAGATAACACGAGTTGGGTCATCTTTATCGATCTGAAAAAATGCAAAGGCTATGCAAGGCTTAGCACCCATGCGACCTGAAGAGCCACCACGACTTGTGGTGAGAGGCAGAGTTGTGTTTGAGGATGCAGTTGTTGACGTGCTTCCAGTACTACGTCTCTGTCCAGGAAGGCACAACCTGACCTCGTCGTCACTAGCATCTTCCTCCACCTCCTCTGCTGACCTCATCTCTTGGCTGACTGTGGGTTGACAGTAAGTGGGATCTCCAACCTCATCATCATCACCCTGTGCGTTATCACACCCGTCGTCCTCAGAGCCAACCTGTTCCTGCCCTGACAAAAAACTAAAGTTGTCGCTCCAATCAGGTATTTGAGTCTTATCATCGTCTTCCTCATTGTCTCCACCAACAGGAGTTACAGTTTGGGAATGAGGGTCTACATTATGGTCAGAACCTTCTGCGTCTGGTCCTGGATCCGACTCATAAAGATTCTGGGCATCAGTGCAGATCATTTCCTCGTCTGGATTCACAGAAGCGCTGGAGTCGACCTCTGATTCCCAGGCTATAGTATGAGTAAACAGCTCTGCAGACTCAACCATCTGTTCTACCTCATACTCAGACGGGTAGCTGGAGATTTGGGAGCTGTGAGGAAGCAAGTGCGATTGGGGTGACACCTTTGAGGACTGGAGTATTTGTGATGTTGAAGTTGATGTGGAGGAGAGCCCACTTAAAGGAGAACTTGATATCCGTTGAAGCACCTGCTGTTTTTGTGCCTCATCTGGAATTTGTAGCGATTGGCATGGCCGTAAGAAAGGGATCTTATCACATTGTCCGCTAAAAGAAGTAGACATTTTAGTTTGGCTGGAAGATGGTCTTTCTTCTGCAGATGTTACTGTTGCTTTAACACCTACCCCACGGACACAACCTTTTTTCCCCTTCCCAACACGCCTATTCAACTTTCCATCAGCAGCAGGCCTTTTTCCACTCATTTTGGTGGTTAACTAATTAACAACTCTGGAGTTGTTTGCACAAAAAAACAATGGATGGGAACCGAGCAGAGCTGAGTGGCCAAACTGTGGTATTAGGCCAAAACTATTGGCTGGGTTAGATGCAGAAAAAAATTACATTCAATTTGCAACCTGATGGAGGTCAGTATAGATGGACTAATAGAGAAAGTCCCACACACTGCTAGAAGGCCAAATATTTTTTCAGAGCTAGATGCATAAAAAAATATATTCAGTTTGCAACCTGATGGAGGTCTGTATAGATGGATTAATAGAACAAGTCCCACATACAGCTAGAAGCCCAATATTTTTTCAGAGGTAGATGCAGAAAAAAATATATTCAGTTTGCAACCTGATGGAGGTCTGTATAGATGGATTAATAGAACAAGTCCCACACACAGCTAGAAGCCCAATGTTTTTTCAGAGGTAGATGCAGAAAAAAATATATTCAGTTTGCAACCTGATGGAGGTCAGTATAGATGGACTAATACAACCAGTCCCACACACAGCTAGAAGCCCAATATTTTTTCAGAGGTAGATGCAGAACAAAATATATTCAGTTTGCAACCTGATGGAGGTCTGTATAGATGGATTAATAGAACAAGTCCCACACACAGCTAGAAGCCCAATATTTTTTCAGAGGTAGATGCAGAAAAAAATATATTCAGTTTGCAACCTGATGGAGGTCTGTATAGATGGATTAATAGAACAAGTCCCACACACAGCTAGAAGCCCAATATTTTTTCAGAGGTAGATGCAGAAAAAAATATATTCAGTTTGCAACCTGATGGAGGTCAGTATAGATGGACTAATACAACAAGTCCCACACACAGCTAGAAGCCCAATATTTTTTCAGAGGTAGATGCAGAAAAAAATATATTCAGTTTGCAACCTGATGGAGGTCTGTATAGATCGACTAATACAACAAGTCCCACACACAGCTAGAAGCCCAATATTTTTTCAGAGGTAGATGCAGAAAAAAATATATTCAGTTTGCAACCTGATGGAGGTCAGTATAGATGGACTAATACAACAAGTCCCACACACAGCTAGAAGCCCAATATTTTTTCAGAGGTAGATGCAGAAAAAAAAATATTCAGTTTGCAACCTGATGGAGGTCAGTATAGATGGACTAATACAACAAGTCCCACACACAGCTAGAAGCCCAATATTTTTTCAGAGGTAGATGCAGAAAAAATATATTCAGTTTGCAACCTGATGGAGGTCTGTATAGATGGATTAATAGAACAAGTCCCACACACAGCTAGAAGCCCAATATTTTTTCAGAGGTAGATGCAGAAAAAAATATATTCAGTTTGCAACCTGATGGAGGTCAGTATAGATGGACTAATACAACAAGTCCCACACACAGCTAGAAGCCCAATATTTTTTCAGAGGTAGATGCAGAAAAAAATATATTCAGTTTGCAACCTGATGGAGGTCTGTATAGATGGATTAATAGAACAAGTCCCACACACAGCTAGAAGCCCAATATTTTTTCAGCGGTAGATGCAGAAAAAAATATATTCAGTTTGCAACCTGATGGAGGTCTGTATAGATGGATTAATAGAACAAGTTCCACACACAGCTAGAAGCCCAATATTTTTCAGAGGTAGATGAAGGAAAAAATATATGCAGTTTGCAACCTGATGGAGGTCAGTATAGATGGACTAATACAACAAGTCCCACACACAGCTAGAAGCCCAATATTTTTTCAGAGCTAGATGCAGAAAAAAATTATATTCAATTTGCAACCTGATGGAGGTCAGTATAGATGGACTAATAGAATGATGCTATGCCCAAAAGATTTTACTTCACTAGGTGCAGTAAAAAAATTGGTATTCTATACACAGGTGGTATATCTTGCAACACAGATAGGCTACTCCACTGACTAACACACTCTGCAATAGGCCAAAAAGGATTAGTTTTGCTAGATTCAGCCAAATGCTGTGAAAAAAACTTGCACAGCACTGGCACAGACCTGCCTGGCAAAAACTGATAGGAACTGATGTAACCTAGTCCTGAAAAGGACTCCAATTACAATTAGTCTTTACTCCCACAATCTATCTATTTAAGAGCACAGACCTGCCTTATAAAAGTCTTAGGAAATGCTGTAACCTAGTCCTTAAAAGGACTGCAATCACAACTATTCCCTACTCCCAAGCTATCTGTAGATTTGTGCGAAAATTGGCTTGAAATTAACAAGGTATAGCGCACACAGCAACAGCGGTGCCGTCTAACACGCAGCTGCAGCAGTGAGAAAATGGTGGCGACGGGGAAAATGGCTTGGTCTTATAGGGCAAGGACATGTGACATACACTACCAATGACACATGCCCTTGCTTGTGTGAAAAAAAGCACTTCGCTCCGTGTGTGCGCTGCTGATAGGCTGACAGATTGCACCTCCCCACTGTAAATGCGGGAAAGAGAAAAAAAAAATGGAGATCTTCATTGTTCCTGCAGAGATCCATCCCCTGCCCCTCCCCCCACCCCGCTGTACACTCAAACTGCGTATTAACATTAATTTTCATCATTACTGAGAAAAAATCCAGTTATGATTTTGGTGCACGAACAGTTATCGAACATAACCTCGAACAGCCGAATTTTTCTCAAATTGTTCGTGTTCGCCGAACGGCTCGAACACCGCCCAAAACAGCTCGAATTTGAGATTGGCGAACAGTTCGAGTAGAACAACGCTCATCTCTAGTTGGGACCATCAGTTGTGTTGTGCAGAAGTCAGGTGGATACACAGCTGATAGTCCTACTGAATAGACTGTTAGAATTTGTATTATGGCAAGAAAAAAGCAGCTAAGTAAAGAAAAACGAGTGGCCATCGTTACTTTAAGAAATGTAGGTCAGTCAGTCTGAAAAATTGGGAAAACTTTGAAAGAGTCCACAAGTGCAGTTGCAAAAACCATCAAGCGCTACAAAGAAACTGGCTCACATGAGGACCGCCCCAGGAAAGGAAGACCAAGAGTCACCTCTGCTTCTGAGGATAAGTTTATTCGAGTCACCAGCCTCAGAAATCGCAGGTTAACAGCAGCTCAGATTAGAGACAAGGTCAATGCCACACAGAGTTCTAGCAGCAGACACATCTCTACAACAACTGTTAAGAGGAGACTTTGTGCAGCAGGCCTTCATGGTAAAATAGCTGCTAGGAAACCACTGCTAAGGACAGGCAACAAGCAGAAGAGACTTGTTTGGGCTAAAGAACACAAGGAATGGACATTAGACCAGTGGAAATCTTTGCTTTGGTCTGATGAGTCCAAATTTGAGATCTTTGGTTCCAACCACTGTGTCTTTGTGCGACGCAGAAAAGTTGAACTGATGGACTCTACATGCCTGGTTCCCACTGTGAAGCATGGAGGAGGAGATGTGATGGTGTGGGGGTACTTTGCTTGTGACACTGTTGGGGGTTTATTCAAAATTGAAGGCATACTGAACCAGCAGGGCTACCACAGCATCTTGCAGCGGCATGCTATTCCATCCGGTTTGCATTTAGTTGGACCGTCATTTATTTTTCAACAGGACAATGACCCCAAACACACCTCCAGGCTGTTTAAGGGCTATTTGACCAAGAAGGAGAGTGATGGGGTACTACGCCAGATGACCTGGCCACCACAGTCACCAGACCTGAACCCAATCGAGATGGTTTGGGGTGAGCTGAATCGCAGAGTGAAGGCAAAAGGGCCAACAAGTGCTAAGCATCTCTGGGAACTCCTTCAAGATTGCTGGAAGACCATTTCCGGTGACTACCTCGTGAAGCTCATCAAGAGAATGCCAAGAGTGTGCAATGCAGTCATCAAAGCAAAAGGTGGCTACTTTGAAGAACCTAGAATATAAGACATATTTTCAGTTGTTTCACACTTTTTCGTTAAGTATATAATTTCACATGCGTTAATTCAGAGTTTTGATGCCTTCAGTGTGAATGTACAATTTTCATAGTCTTGAAAACACAGAAAAATCTTTAAATGAGAAGGTGTGTCCAAACTTTTGGTCTGTACTGTATATATATACAGTGCTGGCCAAAAGTATTGGCACCCCTGCAATTCTGTCAGATAATACTCAGTTTCTTCCTGAAAATGAGTGCAATCACAAATTCTTTGGTATTATTCTCTTCATTTAATTTGCTTGCAAGGAAAAAACACAAAAGAGAATGAAGCAAAAATCAAATCATTGATCATTTCACACAAAACTCCAAAAAAGGGCCGGACAAAAGTATTGGCACCCTCAGCCTAATACTTGGTTGCACAACCTTTAGCCAAAATAACTGCGAACAACTGCTTCCGGTAACCATCAATGAGTTTCTAACAATGCTCTGCTGGAATTGTAGACCATTCTTCTTTGGCAAACTGCTCCAGGTCCCTGATATTTGACGGGTGCCTTCTCCAAACTGCCATTTTGCGATCTCTCCACAGGTGTTCTATGGGATTCAGGTCTGGACTCATTGCTGGCCACCTTAGAAGTCTCCAGTGCTTTCTCTAAAACCATTTTATAGTGCTTTTGGAAGTGTGTTTTGGGTCATTGTCCTGCTGGAAGACCCATGACCTCTGAGGGAGACCCAGCTTTCTCACACTGGGCCCTACATTATGCTGCAAAATTTGTTGGTAGTCTTCAGACTTCATAATTCCATGCACACGGTCAAGCTGTCCAGTGCCAGAGGCAGCAAAGCAACCCCAAAACATCAGGGAACCTCCGCCATGTTGGACTGTAGGGACCGTGTTCTTTTCTTTGAATGCCTCTTTTTTTTTCCTGTACACTCTATGTTGATGCTTTTTCCCAAAAAGCTCTACTTTTGTCTCATCTGACCAGAGAACATTCTTCCAAAATGTTTTAGGCTTTCTCAGGTAAGTTTTGGTAAACTCCAGCCTGGCTTTTTTATGTCTCGGGGTAAGAAGTGGGGTCTTCCTGGGTATCCTACCATACTGTCCCATTTCATTCAGACGCCGACGGATAGTACGGGATGACACTGTTGTACCCTCGGACTGCAGGGCAGCTTGAACTTGTTTGGATGTTAGTCGAGGTTCTTTATCCACCATCCGCACAATCTTGCGTTGAAATCTCTCGTCAATTTTTCTTTTCCATCCCCATCTAGGGAGGTTAGCCACAGTGCCATGGGCTTTAAACTTCTTGATGACACTGCGCACGGAAGACACAGGAACATTCATGTCTTTGGAGATGGACTTGTAGCCTTGAGATTGCTCATGCTTCCTCACAATTTGGTTTCTCAAGTCCTCAGACAGTTCTTTGGTCTTCTTTCTTTTCTCCATGCTCAATGTGGTACACACAAGGACACAGGACAGAGGTTGAGTCAACTTTAATCCATGTTAACTGGCTGCAAGTGTTTTTTAGTTATTGCCAACACCTGTTAGGTGCCACAGGTAAGTTACAGGTGCTGTTAATTACACGAATTAGAGAAGCATCACATGATTTTTCAAACAGTGCCAATACTTTTGTCCACTCCCTTTTTTAGGTTTGGTGTGGAATTATTTCCAATTTGGCTTTAGGACAATTCTTTTTGTGTTTTTTCATTGAAGACAAATTAAATGAAGAGAATAATACCAAAGAATTTGTGATTGCAATCATTTTCAGGAAGAAACTGAGTATTATCTGACAGAATTGCAGGGGTGCCACTGTATATATACACACAGTATATATATATATATATATATATATATATATATATATATACAGCGCATTGTGAAAGTATTTGGCACCCTTGAACTTTTCTACCTTTTGCCACATTTCTGGCTTCAAACATAAAGACATAAAATTCTAATTTTTTTGGGAAGAATCAACAACAAGTGGGACACAATCGTGAAGTGGAACGAAATTTATTGGATATTTTAAACTTTTTTAACAAATTAAAAACTGAATAGTGAGGAGTGCATTATTATTCGGCCCCTTTACTTTCAGTGCAGCAAACTCACTCCAGAAGTTCAGTGAGGATCTCTCAATGATGCAATGTTGTCCTAAATGACTGGTAATGATAAATAGAATCCACCTGTGTGTAATCAAGTCTCTGTATAAATGCACCTGCTCTGTGATAGTCTCAGGGTTCTGTTTCAAGTGCAGAGAGCATCATGAAGACCAAGGAACACACCAGGTAGGTCCGACATACTGTTGTGGCAAAGTTTAAAGCCGGATTTGAATACAAAAAGATTTCCCAAGTTTTAAACACCTCAAGAAGCACTATGCGAGCGATCATATTGAAATGGAAGGAGTATCAGACCACTGCAAATCTACCAAGACCCGACCGTCCCTCTAAACTTTCATCTCGAACAAGGAGAAGACTGATCAGAGATGCAGCCAAAAGGCCCATGAGAGTCTGTCCATAGGACAACAATCAGTCGTACACTGCACAAATCTAGCCTTTATGGAAGAATGGCAAGAAGAAAGCCATTTCTCAAAGATATCCATAAAAAGTCTTGTTTCAAGTTTGCCACAAGCCACCTAGGAGACACACCAAACATGTGGAATAAGGTGCTCTGGTCAGATGAAACCAAGATCGAACTTTTTGGCCACAATGCGAAACGATATGTTTGGCATAAAAGCAACACAGCTCATCACCCTCAAAACACCATCCCCACTGTCAAACATGGTGGTAGCAGCATCATGGTTTGGGCCTGCTTTTCTTCAGCAGGTACAAGGAAGATGGTTAAAATTGATGGGAAGATGGACGGAGCCAAATACAGGACTATTCTGGAAGAAAACCTGTTGGAGTCTGCAAAAGACCTGAGACTGGGACGGAGATTTATCTTCCAACAGGACAATGATCCCAAACATAAAGCAAAATCTACAATGGAATGGTTCAAAAATAAACGTATCCAGGTATTAGAATGGCCAAGTCAAAGTCCAGACCTGAATTCAATCGAGAATCTGTGGAAAAAACTGAAAACTGCTGTTCACAAACGCCCTCCATCCAACCTCAATGACCTCGAGCTGTTTTGCAAGGAAGAATGGGCAAGGATTTCAGCCTCTCGATGTGCAAAACTGATAGAGACATACTCCAAGCAACTTGCAGCTGTAATCGCAGCAAAAGGTGGCACTACAATGCATGGCACTCCCCACCCCCAATACTGGTATGCATGGCACCCCTCATCCCTCATTCTCCTATGTATGGCTCCCTCATACCCAATCCTGGCATGCATGGGCCCCTCATCCCCATCCTGGTATGCATGGCACTCCTCATCCCTATCCTGGTATGCATGGTACCCCATTCCTCATCCCTATCCTGGTATGTATGGTACCAGTCATCCTGGTATGGATGGTACTCCTCATCCCTATCCTGGTATGCATGGTACCCCTCATCCCTATCCTGGTATATATGGTACCCCTCATCCCTATCCTGGTATGCATGGCCCCTCATCCGAATCCTGGTATGCATGGCCCCCTCACATCCCTATCCTGGTATGCATGGTACCCCTCATTCCTATCCTGGTATGCATGGCACCCTTCATCCCTATCCTGGTTTGCATGGCCCCCTCATCCCCAATCCTGGTATGCATGGCACCCCTCATCCCCAATCCTGGTATGTATGGCCCCTCATCCCCAATCCTTGTATGCATGACACCCCTCATCCACAATCCTGGTATGCATGGCACCCCTCATCCCCAGTCCTGGTATGCATGGCACCCCTCATTCCCAATTCTAGTATGCATGGCACCCCTCATCCCCAATCCTTGTATGCATGGCACCCCTCATCCTCAATCCTGGTATGCATGGCACACCTCATCCCCAATCCTGGTATGCATAGCACCCCTCATCCCCAATCCTGGTATGCATGACACCCCTCATCCCCAATCCTGGTATGCATGGCTCCCCTCATCCCCAATCCTGGTATGCATGGCACCCCTTATCCCCAATCCTGGTATGCATGGCACCCCTCATTCCAAATCTTGTATACATTGCACCCCTCATCCCAATCCTGGTATGCATGGCACCCCATCTCTCATCCTGGTATGCATGGCCCCCTCATTCCAAATCTGGTATACATGGCCCCCTTCATCCCCAATCCTGGTATACATTGCACCCCTCATCCCAATCCTGGTATGCATGGCACCCCATCTCTCATCCTGGTATGCATGGCACCCCTCATTCCAAATCTGGTGTATTTGGCACCCCTTATCCCAATCCTGGTATGTATGGCACCCCTCATCCCAATCCTGGCATGTATTGTACCTCTCATCCCTATTCTGGTATGTATAGCACCCCTCATCCTTCAATCCTGGTATGTATGGCCTCCTCATCCCCCAATCCTGGTATTCCAGGCACCCCATCCCTCATCCTGGTATGCATGGTACCCCTCATCCCCCCAATCCTGGTATGCGTGGTACCCCTCATCCCCCAATCCTGGTATGTATGGTACCCCTCATCCCCCAATCCTGGTATGCATGGCACCCCTCATTCCCAATCCTAGTATGCATGGCACCCCTCATCCCCAATCCTTGTATGGATGGCACCCCATCTCTCATCCTGGTATGCATGGCACCCCTCATTCCAAATCTGCTATATATGGCACCCCTCATCCCAATCCTGGTATGTATGGCACCCCTCATCCCAATCCTGGCATGTATTGTACCTCTCATCCCTATTCTGGTATGTATAGCACCCCTCATCCTCCAATCCTGGTATGTATGGCCTCCTCATCCCCCAATCCTGGTATTCCAGGCACCCCATCCCTCATCCTGGTATGCATGGTACCCCACATCCCCCAATCTTGGTATGTATGGTACCCCTCATCCCCCAATCCTGGTATGTGTGGCCCCCTCACCCCCCAATCCTGGTATGTATGGCACCTCTCATTACTTTCTCGCTGCATACATACAAAAAAATAAACACTTATACTCACCTTTCTTCCCTGTGCTCCAGCACTGCTGTGTACTGTTCTGCCAGAGGCCGGGGGAGGAGTGCGGCGCCGGAGTATGCGCGTATCAATACCGCGCTGTCCGGCGCCATTTTGCTGAAAACACACTGCAAATGTGTCTTCAGTAAAATGGCGCCGGATAGCGCTATGTGCATGCGCCGATTCCAAAGCCTCACTCCTGCCCCGGTCTCCGGCGAAGAGAGGCGCCATACACACTCCTCTTACCTGTAACGGCTCCATGCGTGCTCTGTCTGGAGCCAGACTGCGCAGGCATGTCGCGCTTGCGCAGCCTATAAAGGTTTCAGACAGAGACACGCATCTACCGTTATATTACAGATGTATATGTATATATTTATATATAAACCTCACAAGTTTGGTATGACTGTGATTGTTCTATTATGAAAAATCATATTCTCTAGTCATTTTTGCTGCAAAATGCCGTAACAACAGAACCAAAAAATCAATGGCGGAAATGCGTTTTATTCACCATTTCCTTCCAAATGGAATCTTTCAAAACTACATCTCGCTCTCTGAATAAAAAACATCCTCATATAGCTACATTAATGGAAAAAATAAAAAAGTAATGGCTCTTTGAACAAGGAGAGGAAATAGCGAAAACGCAAAAGTGTAAAATGTCCATATCCTTAAAGGGTTATGTGCAAGCCCAAAACTGAACAATACAATGAACTGACATAAAAGCCTATTAGACAGAGTGCATTTCATTTGTATGGTGTAATGCAAGCCTTTGATTGACCATGGATGGGTTCAGAATAGATCTTTTTAGAATATCTGCCTGAAGGCTTTGTTATTCTTATTTTTCTCATTGTGTCCAGATTTTTATTTAATAAAGTGACCGATTTTATATCAAAAAAAGTTATGTGCCAATTTCTTAGGTGGTCTAAACTTGAGTTTTCTTTTTCATGGTAATGTTACATATTTCCAAAAGATGAAAAACATGCATTTAGAAATTATATATTCAGTAGTTATTCATAGCACTCTGGTACAAAATGTTATAATGCTGCAGAAATAACATTGAACATTGTTAAAAAATGTAAACGTAGAAAAAATATAAAAGGACACATAAAAAGCACAGTAATAAGCCTGCATGTACATGTTTATGCCTTTGTGACCATACAAAATGTGTATACATAAGTATTGTGATGGAATTCCGATGGAGATTCAAAATTCAGATGTCAAAAAGACCAATCAGTAAATGCTGCAGAGTTTTTTGTCCGTGTAAGAGGTGTAGAATGAATTCAGTGGTCATCCAAAATGAAAAAAAAGAAAGAAAGTTGCATTCAATTTAAAATTTGGGACAGATAAAATGAAATATTCAGCTTGGGGTCAATTATTACTCAGTCAACCTTTCAACTATATATATATATATATAAAAAGTGGCTCATCTTGTTTAAAGGGCTTGTCGACTTATTTTAAAAAATGTGCTGGGAACTTGATTTTGTGGCACTTACTCATATAGCAAGAAAAAGTGAGAGTGCATTGTTTTTCAATTAAAGGAGACTGATTGACAGGTCTGGTCACATGCCCCTGCTGTTGACAAGTGGAGCTATATGAAGTTTGTAAAGAAGGGTGCATTTACAAGCAGGCGGCATTTCATAAGAGATGATATTGAAAGTAAATGTATAATAATATTATTTCGATTATATATAAGTGCTACAAAATCACATTCCTAACACAATTGTGGACAATCCCTTCGGTTAAGTGGTAGGGAAAATTTTAAATAGATTTACAATGCTTCCAGTTCTCCTCTCTCACATAAACTAAAGCTACAGTCAGCATTTGACAAACACAGGGATTAACTGTATAAAGAGAATGGAATTTTATGGTAAAGATTAGTGATGAGCGAGCATGCTCGCTACTGCTCGGTGCTCGCTGAGTATTTCCAGGTTGCTCGGGCAGGAACTCGGATCCCCTCCCTGCATGTTTGGCGCTCTTTAAAGAGCCAATGAACATGCAGCGATTGCCTGCCATGCACTGTAATGCCGTGGCCGTGTTGGTAGTGGGCATTACAGTGATTGGCTGGCCACACAGCGTCATCAGGTCTATATCAGACCTGGCGCCGCCATGCTCGTCACAGTCACTCCGGATCAGACAGTGTAGGGAAAGCTGCGGCTGTGTCAGGGAGAGATTTGATCGTGTATTAGGTAGTGTAGGGAGAAAAAACATACATTACACATATCCATCTTAACAAACAGTCCTTCTGAGGACTAATCCATCTGCAGAGATATCAGGCTGGCAGGGTATATAGGCAGGCAGTGTATATAGCAGACTGCAGTGCATATAGCACAAGAGGCTCCATTCCAATTCTGCCTTCTGCTGTTGTTAGATATTTCTATACAAAGGCCCAGGTCTCAGGGGCCAGGAATACTTTTCTTTGAATCTTAATCCAAATTATTTGCTTAAAAAGCAATCCAGAGAACACCATTTTTTCTGCACCATTTGCTTGCTGGCACTGCAGAATAAAGTCAGGTCCTTTCCATATTAGAGCACTAGAAATCCAGCTATTTAAAACTATGTTTTCTCCGTCAAACGGATCACATATATGTTGTCAGAAAATACTGCCATTTCTGGCCTCCATTAAAAATTTCCTTTAGTGTGTCAGTGAAGCAATTCACAGCAGTTTGCTGTTCAAACTACTTACCTACAGGCCAGGTATTTAAAACTGTGTTTTCTATGTCAAGCGGATCACATATAAGTTCGCTCCAAAGTCAGACATTTGTAGTGAGCGTGGAAGATACTGTCCTCCATTTAAAATGGGCAAGGCACGTGGCAAGGGATGGGGAACTGGACGTGATGGTAATGGTGCATGCAGAGGCCGAGGACAAGGCCGTGGGCAAGCCGAAATTGTGCCACAACAAACACCCACATCTTCTCGCCTGACCTTCCGTCCCAATTTCTAGGAAACCGCAGCACACCACTATTGAACCCAGAGCAGTGTCAAAAGGTGGTTGGTTGGATAGCGGATAATGCTTCCAGTCACTTAGCCACCACCCTGTCTTCCACACGGTCAAGTCTCAGTAGCCGTGAGTCTGGACCGCATATTCCTCACCCTGATCCTCCTTCCTCCCACCATGCCGAGTACCTAGAGACAACTGATCCCACACTTGGACACTCTGAAGAGCTGTTCACTTTTCCATTTATAGATTCAGGCCTCTCGTCCAGTCCACTTGAAGCGGGGAAAGAGGAGATCACGTGTAGCGATGCCCAAATATTTGAGCAGCCACGGTCACACGAAGGCGACGGTGGGAAAGTGTCACAAGAGGTGGACGATGAAGAGACACAATTGCCAGAAAGTCAGGAGGAGGACCAGGGTGTGGAAGTGGAAGACGAGGTGGTGGATGATATAGTAACTGACCCAACCTGGCAGGAGGACATGCAGAGCGAGGACAGCAGCACACAGGGGGAGGGAGGCAGAGCACCCCAAAAGGCATGAAGAAGCAGTGTGGTGGCCACAGACAGAAGGCAGGCAATTGTTTCCCGTATCACCAACACGAAGGAAGTTGCCAGTACAACTGTTAGGTCTTCCCGAGTCTGGCTGTTTTTTAAAGACTCTGCCGATAACCCCAAAAAGGCCATTTGCACCACTTGCCAGGCCAGCATCAGCAGGGATGGCAAAATGACCAGCCTGACCACCACCAGCATGATCAGGCACATGGCAGCAAAGCACCCCACTTTGTGGGCCGAACCCCAGGGTCCAGGAAGAGTGTCTGCGGGTGGCACCATTGCTTCTTCCGCTGTTGTGCATACAAGCCAATCCCCTGTCCATGGTTCATGCGAAGACGCCTCCCGCCCTGCACATGTCGTTGCACACTCTCAAGTAGCAGCATCAGGAAGCACGTCCATGTCCTTGTCCCAGCGCAGCGTTCAGTTGTCCATACCCCAGTCCTTGGAACGCAAGCGCAAATATGCAGCCAACGCCCCACAGGCCACACTACTAAATTCTCACATTTCACGACTGCTTGTGCTCGAAATGTTGCCTTTTAGGCTCGTGGAGACGGAAGAATTCTGCAACCTGATGGCGGCGGCCGTCCCTCGGTACTCGGTCCTCAGCCGCCACTATTTCTCCTGGTGTGCCGTCCCCGCATTACACAAGCACGTGTCCCAAAACATTAGCCGTGCTCTCAACAATGCAGTTACCGGTAAAGTCTACCTAACCACGGACACGTGGACAAGTGCTTGTGGGCAGGGACGGTACATCTCACTGACGGCACACTGGGTTAACATAGTGGAAACCGGGACCCAGTCGGACCTTGGGACGGAACACGTCCTCCCGACGCCAAGGATTGCGGGCCCTAGGTCAATCAGGGTTGCCCCCACAGTCTACAGATCCTGCACCTCATCCTCCTCAGCCTCCTCCTCCTCTTCAGCCTCCATCTCCGAAATGACCACATCAGTCACAAGCTGGAAGCACTGCAGCACTGCCTCGGCCAAACGGCAACAGGCTGTGCTGAAGCTAATATGCTTAGGTGAAGAACCGCACAATGCTGAAGAGTTGTGAACAGCTCTGAAAGAGCAGGCAGATCTGTGGCTCACACCGCTGAACCTACAGGCAGGCATGGTTGTGTGTGACAATGGCCGGATCCTAGTGGCGGCTCTGAGGCGAGGCGAGCTCACACACGTACCATGCCTGGCCCATGTGCTTAACCTCGTGGTTCAGCGGTTTATCAAATCCTACCCGGAGCTGCCGGATCTGCTTGTTAAAGTACGCTGCCTGTTTGCCCATTTTAGAAAGTCAGCTACAGCTTCCGCCGCCCTTGCAGTGTTTCAACAGCGTTTGCAGCTTCCGGCTCACAGACTGGTGTGTGATGTCCCCACGCGTTGGAACTCTACACTGCAGATGTTGGGAAGGATTTGTGAGCAGAAGAGTGCAGTTGTTGAGTACCAGCATCAACAAGGCCGTCGGTATTCAGTTCAGACTCCACACATAAGACCTCAGGAGTGGACATGGATGTCAGACATATGTACCATCCTCCACAACTTTGAGGACTCCACCAAGATGGTGAGCGGTGTAGACGCTATAATTAGTGTCACTATCCCACTTTTCTGTCTTCTGAAACGCTCTCTGCTCACAATCAAAGAGGATGCATTGCAGACAGATCACGATGAGATGGAGCAAGGAACCATAAGGGTGATTACACACAGCCAAGCCTCATCTCATCCCAACGTGGATTGGGTGACAATGAGGAAGAGGAGGAGGAGGAGGAAGGACAGGAGCTTGTTTCATGCACTATAGACGGTACTACCTGCTCAGCTGTCATACCGTCTGTTCAGCGTGGATGGCCAGAGGACAGAGAGGAGGAGGAGGAGAGTATGGTAAGTCATACTCTTGGTGAGGACACGGAAGTCTTGCCTGTTAGTAGTCTGGCATGCATGGCTGAGTTTATGTTACTGTAGCATCGGCATCTCTGCCTCCTGCCCGGCAGAGACGCCGTCCTCCTTACCGCCGTGTTCCTGCTTTGGCGTCTTCTGGCCTCCCTGCAGCTGCTGCTGGTGCATGCAGCTTCCCCGGCTCTGTGCTTAGGGCGCGCGCGTGCTCCCTCCCTCTTAAAGGGGCCGTGCGCGCCGTCCTAAAAAGTCCCCGGCAAATGGCCGGAGGACTTCCCCTATAAAAGGCACCTCCTCCAATATGAAGGTGCCCATGCAAGGTTGTAGCTTTGTGTGTTAAACTCTGCTTCAGCCCTCAGGTCCCACTGCTAAGCCTGACTACAAGTCCTGCCTGCCTGCCAGCCTGACTACCAGTCCTGCCCGCCAGCCTGACTTCAAGTCCAGCCCGCCAGCCTGACTACAAGTCCAGCCCGCCAGCCTGACTACAAGTCCAGCCCGTCTGCTTGTCTACCCTCCAGCCCGACAGTCTGTCTACAGTCCAGTCCGCCAGTCTGTCTATGGGCTCTGTCCGTCTGCTTACTTGGAGGCTTCTGCCTGTCACTTGCCGTGAACACCTGACAGCCTACCTAGAGGCTCCTACCTGTCACTTGCCATGACCACCTGACAGCCTACCTAGAGGCTCCTGCCTGTCACTTGCCGTGACCACCTGACAGCCTACCCAGAGGCTCCTGCCTGTCACTTGCCGTGACCACCTGACTGCCTACCTAGAGGCTCCTGCTCGTTACTTGCCTTGCCTGCCCGACAGCCTACCTAGAGGCTCCCGCCTGTTACCTGCCTTGCCTACCTGTCAGCCTACTTGGAGGCTCCTGCTTATTCCAGCCGTGTCTGCCAGTCCGTCTGTCCGGACCACCCGTCAGCCTGCTTGCTGTGCTCATCTGCTGAACCGGTCAGTCCTTGCCATCTGACCCATGGGAGTTATTGCTTTCTTACAAGGTCGTCCCCAGAGTAGCACCTGTTCCCTCTGCTCGGTCCCTCCCTGGTCACGGAGTCGACTAAGCCGCCGTACGACCCTGGTCAGTCCGAGTTGATACCTAGCTATGCCCCTCTGGGTCCCTCCTTGCACCGCAGCACAGAGGTTCCACCACCCGGATCCGTAAGAGTTTGCACGGGCCATGGAACCCGGTGGCCCCCAGGCCTCTTCGCTTGCTGACCTGTACCAGGAGGTTTCTCATCAGAGATCCCAACAGGAAACCATCCTGACCTTCCTGCGGTCTGTCAACTCTCTCCTGGACACACTGCCTGTCCCACCTGTGTCCGCCTCAAGTCGAGCGACACCCGCTCCGGCAGCGCCACTGCCTACCAGTACCACGGCATCCAGCCTAGGACCCCGGCTTTCTGCGCCTCCTTGTTTTAGAGGTGACCCCGTCCTATGTCGGGGCTTTCTGAACCAGTGCACGCTGCACTTTGAACTTCTGCCACATCAGTTTCCCTCCGACCGGGCCATGGTGGCGTTCATCATGTCTCACCTCACCGGGGATGCATTGGCATGGCTTAACTCTCTATGGGAGAGAGGGGACTCCCTGGTGTCCGATCTTCCGGCTTTCTTCACTGCCTTCCGGAAGGTCTTCGATGAACCCGGACGTAGGAGCTCTACTGCCTCCTCATTGCTCCGTCTCCGCCAAGGGAGTCACACCGTGGCCCAGTATGCCTTACGTTTCCATACCCTCGCTTCTGAGCTTGCCTGGGACAACGAGGCCCTGGTGTCCACCTTCTGGGAGGGTCTTTCCGGTCGGATTAAGGGCGAGTTAGCCGGCCGGGACATTCCTACCACGCTGGATGACCTGGTGTCACTAGCAACCCGGATTGACTTCCGTTTCCTGGAACGTGCGAAGGAGACTACCCGGGAGAGAAGATTTCCTTGTCTTGCTCTTGCTTTCCAGAACCCTGCTTCCCAACCTGCAACTCCCCGGGCACGCTCGCCCGAACCTATGCAGATCAACCAGACCAAGATGGTCAAATCTCGCCGAGAGATACGCCGAGCCGAGGGGAGCTGTTTCTACAGTGGTAGTAAGGAGCACCTGATTCGTTCCTGCCCGGTGAAGCCCAGAAACTCCAGTGTCTAGGACCGCTCGGAGAGGTTGTCCTAGGCAAAAGTAAATCCTCTCTGTTCTTGACTTTATCCATCTCCATTTCCTGTGGAGAGAACCGCTTCTTTGAAACTGCACATCTGGATTCCGGAGCCCCTGGGAATCTCATATCCCAGTCCCTTGTAGAGAAGTTTCAGATTCTGGCCGAACCATTGGCAGTCGCTTCCGTGCATGGAAGACTCCTTCCGGTGACCATCTTGCTCGGCACCCTCATAGCCCGTAACCCTGCAGGTGGGAATGCTGCACTCTGAGAGGATTTCCTTCCATGTGCTTTCCGGACTCTCTCACCTCCTTTTGCTAGGTCTACCCTGGCTACAGAAACATGAACCCATTCTGAATTGGCAATCCGGTGAGGTGCTCCGTTGGAGGCAGGATTGCCATGAGACCTGCCTGGTTCCGCTTCGCCCGGCTCGACCCCCATCTACTTCGACTAATTTACCCGGTCTACCGGCACCCTACTGGTCCTATGCTGATGTGTTCGACAAGAAGGAGGCAGAGACTCTGCCACCCCATTGGCCATATGTTTGCCCTATCGACCTGATACCCAGTGCCACTCCACCCCGTGAGCGTATCTACCCGTTGTCGTCGGCCGAAACCCGGGCCATGTCGGAGTACATCGAAGAAAATCTGGCTAGGGGATTCATCCGGAAATCTTCCTCCCCTGCTGGAGCCGGATTCTTCTTTGTTAAAAAGAAAGACGGTTCACTACGTCCATGTATCGATTATAGAGGACTCAACCAAATCACTGTCAAAAACAAATACTCCCTGCCGCTCATCTCTGAGCTGTTCGACCGCCTTAAAGGCGCGAAGATCTTCACCAAGCTCGATCTTCGTGGGGCGTATAACCTGGTCCGGATCCGCCAAGGATACGAGTGGAAGACGGCATTCAATACCTGGGACGGTCAATATGAATACCTTGCGATGCCCTTCGGCCTCTGTAATGCTCCCGCCGTCTTCCAAGAATTGGTTAATGACATCTTCCGTGACCTCTTATATTCTTGCGTGGTGGTGTACCTGGACGACATCTTGGTCTTCTCCCCGGATCCTCCCTCACATCGGAGGGATGTTCGTCAGGTCCTTCTTAGGCTCAGGCAGAATCGCCTATATGCAAAGTTTGAGAAATGCCTCTTCGAGCAGTCCTCTCTTCCGTTCCTGGGCTATATTATCTCTAAGACAGGTCTACGCATGGACATCGAGAAGGTCTCTGCCGTCTTAAATAGGCCCCGTCTGGAGGGGTTGAAGACGTCTCTTCATCCCGCATTTCTCTTCCCGGACTGCTCCTATCTCTGCGCTCACCCGTAAGGGAGCAAATCCTAAGGAATGGTCGTCCGAAGCGGAGGAGGCCTTCCCCTCCTTAAAACAAGCCTTCTCTTCTGCCCCCCTTGTGCACCGTCCGGATAGCAACAAGCAGTTCTTTCTGGAGGTTGATGTTTCCGCTTCCGGAGCCGGAGCGGTGCTCACCCAGAAACCTCCATCTGGGAGAATGGTAACCTGCAGCTTCTTCTTCAAGCTCTTCTCCTTGTCCGAGCGCAACTACTCCATAGGAGACCGAGAACTGCTAGCCATCAAATTGTCGCTGGAGGAGTGACGTTACCTGCTCGAGGGGACTCTGCACCCGGTGGTCATCTATACTGACCACAAAAACTTGGCTTATCTTCAGAACGCCCAAAGACTCAATCCGCGTCAGGCCCGGTGGTCTTTGTTCTTTGCCCGCTTTAACTTTACCCTACATTACCGCCCGGCGGACAAGAACGTTAAAGCTGACGCCTTGTCCCGATCCTTTCTGTCTTCCAATCAAGAGGAGGAGCCTATGCATATCATCGATCCCTGCAAAGTGATGAATGTGGCCCGCTTGGATCTGTCTCGTCTCCCACCCAGTAAGACGTTTGTAGCGGTTCCGGATCGTAAGAAGGTTCTTCACTGGGGTCATTCATCCAAATTAGCCGGCCATGCTGGCCAGAAGAAGACCTTCCTGCTCATTACCCGGCATTACTGGTGGCCTACTCTGTGCCAGGATGTGGTAGACTTCGTCACGGCCTGTTCATCCTGTGCCCGCAACAAGGTTCCAAGACATCTTCCTGCCAGCCGCCTCCTGCCTCTTCCCGTACCTGCTGCCCCGTGGCAACACATTGCTATGGACTTTATTACGGATCTCCCTGTTTCTGCCGGTTGTACGGTCATTTGGGTGGTCTCTGACCGCTTTTCTAAAATGGCTCACTTTATCCCTCTGCCTGGTCTCCCATCTGCATCTGTGCTGGCTAAGGACTTCATCCATCACATCTTTCGTCTCCACGGCCTACCCCTCCACATTGTGTCTGATCGAGGGGTCCAGTTCACTTCGCGCTTCTGGAGAGCTATTTGTAAGCTGCTGGATGTCACCCTGGATTTCTCCTCCGCTTATTATCCACAGTCCAATGGCTAAGTGGAGCGTATCAACCAGATCCTTACCAGCTACCTCCGGCACTTTGTCAACGCTCACCATACCGATTGGGTGGAGCACCTACCATGGGCCGAGTTCTCCTACAACAATCAAGAGAGCGAATCTTCTTCCAAGGCCCCGTTCTTTGTGGTCTACGGACAACATCCCCGGATTCCATTTCCAGTCTCCACTTCGGTGGACAACCCGGCCGCGGAATCTCTGGTCAGCGAATTTTCCACCATTTGGGAGGACACTAGATCCGCACTTCTTCAATCCTCCAAGCGGATGAAAAAGCATGCTGATAAGAGACGTCTGGATCCACCTCTATTCCGTCCGGGAGACAAGGTTTGGCTCTCCTCCTAACATGTTCGTCTCAAAATACCCTCCTATAAGCTGGGTCCACGGTTCATCGGCCCGTTTGAAGTCCTCAAGCAAATCAACCCAGTAGCCTACAAGTTAAAACTCCCGGCCACCTTACGGATTCCCAACTCCTTCCACGTATCTCTCCTCAAACCAGTTGTGCTTAATTCTTTTTCCGACAATCCAGGTACCTCCCCAGCTCCGGTCTCCACTGAGAACGTCTATGAGGTAGAGAGCATTCTGGTCACCAAGAGGGTAAGAGGAAAAACCTTTTTTCTGATGGATTGGAAGGGGTTTGGCCCAGAGGAAAGAACTTGGTTACCCAGGGAGAACATCCACGCCCCTCTTCTCCTTAAAAAATTTCTTGCTGGCCTGAAAAAGAGGGGGCGTAAAGGGGAGAGTTCTGTAGCAGGGCAGGAGGCAGAGACGCCGTCCTACTTACCGCCGTGTTCCTGCTCCGGCGTCTTCTGGCCTCCCTGCAGCTGCTGCTGGTGCATGCAGCTTCCCCGACTCTGTGCTTAGGGCGCGCGCGCGCTCCCTCCCTCTTAAAGGGGCCGTGCGCGCCATCCTAAAAAGTCCCCGGCCAGTGGCCGGAGGACTTCCCCTATAAAAGGCACCTCCTCCAACATGGAGGTGCCCGTGCAAGGTTGTAGCT
The DNA here is from genome assembly GCF_046119375.1 of Phyllobates terribilis. NCBI lineage: Eukaryota > Metazoa > Chordata > Amphibia > Anura > Dendrobatidae > Phyllobates > Phyllobates terribilis. The sequence goes on along the minus strand of NW_027362761.1, from coordinate 293,557,999 downwards.
TTGTGTGTCCCGCTGCTAAGCCTGACTACAAGTCCTGCCTGCCTGCCAGCCTGACTACCAGTCCTGCCTGCCAGCCTGACTTCAAGTCCAGCCCGCCAGCCTGATTGCAAGTCCAGCCCGTCTGCTTGTCTACCCTCCAGCCCAACAGTCTGTCTACAGTCCAGTTTGCCAGTCTGTCTATGGGCTCTGTCCGCCTGCATACCTGGAGGCTTCCGCCTGTCACTTGCCGTGACTACCTGACAGCCTACCTAGAGGCTCCTGCCTGTCACTTGCCGTGACCACCTGACAACTTACTTAGAGGCTCCTGCCTGTCACTTGCCGTGACCACCTGACTGCCTACCTAGAGGCTCCTGCTCGTTACTTGCCTTGCCTGCCTGAAGCCTACCTAGAGGCTCCCGCCTGTTACCTGCCATGCCTACCTGTCAGCCTACCTGGAGGCTCCTGCTTGTTCCAGCCGTGTCTGCCAATCCGTCTGTCTGGACCACCCGTCAGCCTGCTTGCCGTGCTCATCTGCTGAACCGGTCAGTCCTTGCCATCTGACCCGTGGGAGTCACCTGCTCTCTTACAAGGTCATCCCCAGAGTAGCACCTGGTCCCTCTGCTCGGTCCCTCCCTGGTCACGGAGTCGATTGAGCCGCCGTACAACCCTGGTCGGTCTGAGTTGATACCTAGTTACGCCCCTCTGGGTCCCTCCTTGCACCGCAGCACAGAGGTTCCACCACCCGGATCCGTAACATTTACGTTGCCTTTCCCATGACCCTCACGTTCTCAAAATTTGGGGTCACAGTCATTACTGGTTGGTGACACTTCTAGACCCACGCTACAAGGAGAACTTTATATCTCTTATTTCTGAGGTGGACAGGTCTACAAAAATGGGGCAGTACCAGAAGGCCCTCGTTGCGGAACTATTAAAAAAATTCTCATCTGAAAACGCTGGCGGCAGAGAGCACACTTCGTTGGACAACCAAGGAGTACAGGCGAGAGAGACACAACTTCAATCCAGCAGAGGCAGGGGAACACTGTCAAAGTTCTGGGAGAGTTTTCTCAGACCCTCCCATCGCACAGTCCCTGAGGCACGGGGTACTCTCAAAAGGAGTGCAAAGTTTGGGAAGATGCTGAGGGAGTACCTTGCAGACCGTACCAACGTCCTTCGTGATTCCTCTGTGCCTTATAATTATTGGGTATCCAAGCTGGATACGTGGAATGAACTGGCTCTCTATGCCTTGGAGGTCCTGGCCTGCCCTGCCACCAGCGTTTTATCAGAGCGGGTTTTTAGTGCCACTGGTGGAATTATAACTGATAAGCGCATCCACCTGTCAACTGAAAATGCTGACAGGCTGACTCTTATAAAAATGAACAAGGGCTGGATTGGGCCAGACTTCTCAACACCACCAAATGATAGCAGTGTAACATAAACTCAAATCCAGTGTCTTTTCTTGGGAGGTGTATTCCCATGCACCTTTTCACACCCACACATGGGTATACGTTTCCTGATTTTGTCTATTTGCTCTTGTCCTTCTCCTTCTCCTCATCCTCCACCACCTTATCACCAGGGTGACCGTGGTCGGTGATGCAACACCCACATAATTTTTTTAAAGGGTGTTTATGATGCCCGTGAAAATTTTTTTTTATACAGTTTGTTCATGTATACCCCCCAGGGGTAAATGTTTGTCAGCCCATACACTTAGTGCATGGGCATTACAAGTATAGGAGGCCCGCTCCTTTGTAATGGGAACATTTTTTTATGAGGCCCTCTTCCACGTCTCTTCCAAGGGGCATTGAAGTGCCTCCAAATTTTTGGCAGTTCTTGCATTCACTGAATAGGCCAACACTATGGAAGACTCTCTCCTTTCTAATGGGAATTTGTCATTACTGTGGCCCTGCTCTGTGTGTCTTTAAATTCTTAGTGGGGTTTTTCCTAAACTTGGTCAGCCATTGGACTCACTGCATACCCTATAACTGTATAGCAGACCCTCTCCTTTCTAATGGGAACATGTCGTACCTTGTTACTGTGGCCCTGCTCTATGTGTCTATAAATTCTTAGTGGGGTTTTTCCTAAAATTGGTCAGCCGTTGGACTCACTGCATACCCTATAACTGTATAGCAGACCCTCTCCTTTCTAATGGGAACATGTCGTACTTGTTACTGTGACCCTGCTCTGTGGGTCTTTAAATTCTTAGTGGGGTTTTTCCTAAAATTTGTCAGCCGTTGGACTCACTGCATACCCTATAACTGTATAGCAGACCCTCTCCTTTCTAATGGGAACATGTCATACCTTGTTACTGTGGCCCTGCTCCGTGTGTCTTTAAATTCTTAGTGGGGTTTTTCCCAAAATTGGTCAGCCGTTGTACTCACTGCATACCCTATAACTGTATAGCAGACTCTCTCCTTTCTAATGGGAACATGTCGTACTTGTTACTGTGGCCCTGCTCTGTGTGTCTTTAAATTCGTAGTGGGGTTTTTCCTAAAATTGGTCTGCCGTTGAACTCACTGCATACCCTATAACTGTATAGCAGACCCTCTTCTTTCCAATGGAAACATGTCGTACCTTGTTACTGTGGCCCTGCTCTATGTGTCTTTAAATTCTTAGTGGGGTTTTTCCCAAATTTTGGCAGCCCTTGCAGTCACAGCATGGGCATTACCACTATAGGAGACCCGCTCCTATATAATGGGAACATTTTTTTTTACTGAGACCCTCCTCTATTTCTCTTCAAAGGGGTATTGGGTTGCGTCCAAATTTTTGGCAGCCCTTGCAGTCACTGGATATGCAATAACAGTATAGGAGACCCACTTGTTAATAATGGGAACAACAAAGCATAGCCTGCTGATGGCTCTCTAACAATAGCTACGGCCGACTGCTGGCTTTTTAAGAATAGTAAGGGCCTTCTGATGTCCCTGTAAAAATAGGCTTTATGACTTTCAGAGTCCCTCCATCATAAATAAAAAAGGATGTGTCTGATGATGTGTCACACACCACATTGCCAGATAACGTTGTAAAATGTTAAAATGACATTTCCCGGTGAATGCATTTGTCTTAAAAAATAACGTAAAAAAAAACAAAACAATAGGATCTTTCTTTAGTATAAAAAACATCGTCACCAATTTAACCGCAATGTAATCACATTGTTCAGCTCATGCACCTCCTCCTCCATCTCCGAAATGATCACATCAGTCACAAGCTGACAGCACTGCAGCACTGTCTTGGCCAAGCGGCAACAGGCTGTGCTGAAGATAACATGCTTAATGATTAATTGACAAACCGCCCAGCGCTGCAGAGTTGTTGAAAGCTGTAACACAGCAGCCTGATCTGTGGCTCTCACCGCTGAACATACAGCCAGACATGGTCGTGTGTGACAATGGGCGGAACCTGGTGACAGAGAAATGACAGCCGGGGTAGATACGGTTTCCCTCTATGCCAGTCCTTTCACCGAGATAAGAATATGGCTGTTGTGAAATACAACTCCCACTGAGAAGCTGTTTCAGATTGAAAAACATTGTGCCCACCAGAGGATTTGATTCTGAGGGCTAACCTTTCTCACCCACTCAAGAGCCCCATAAGAGTGGCAAAGTTAGCTCTATCATGTACTCTCCTGAGCTAGAAGCCAAGGCACACCAGAGGATTCTCTGGTGGGACCGTCCAACCCTGCTGAGAAGCAGTCCTGGCTAAGAAAAGTGTGTGGGAAGGTTGCCGGACACTCTGTGGCTGCTTTTTTGCTGAGCAGGAAACACACGCAAACACGGGGAGAACATACAAAGTCCTTGTGGATGTTGTCCTTGCTGGGATTTGAACCCAGGATCCCAGCACTGCAAGGCTTCAGTGCTAACCACTGATCCAATGTACTGCCGTTCACCCTCTAATATCTAGCAGGCTGGAGAAAGTTGCACCTACTGCCACTCTATCTTCAGCTCCTTTGTGAGAAAATGTATTTGGGCAGCCACTCAGTCTACCAAATAAAATTCCTGAGAAGGAAATTGGGGATGGCTTCACTACTGGTACTGGGGGCAGTGCTAATACCATGGCGTTGTACCATAGTTTGCTGGAAATATTCCAGGCTGGTAGGAGGCAAGCAAATTCCCACAGAAAAGTACCAGCAGTAATGTTCAGACCACATTTCAAGTGCAAGCAGCTTTAGAGGACTTCCTGGGAGAAATGACACGCAGGGCAGATACGGTTAACCTCTATGCCTGTCCTTTCACCGAGCAAAATATAACTCTCAGCCAAAAAAGTTGTGGACTGGCTCCGTACCGTCCCTGGCCACATTCACCTGTCCACGTGTTTGTGGTTAGGCAGTCCTTCCCAGTAAGTGCACTGGGAAGGGCACGGGTAATGTTGTGGGACCCGTGCTTGTGGAAGGCAGAGGCGATACCGGGAAATATAGTGGCGGCTGGGGACCGAGTATGGACACCCGGCCGCCGCTGGCATGAGGTTGTGAAAAGCTTCCGCCTCCACAAGCTTAAAAGGCCATATTTCAAGTGCAAAGAGCTGCCCAGAAATCTGGCAGTTTAGTGTTGCAGCCTGTGGGCTGCATACTTCCACTTGCATTCCAAGTAACAGAAAGCTAAGCAGATGGTGGCCTCTATCATCATCATGGCCTCACCTCGGCACTATGAACTCTCCTGAAGGAGAAGCCAGGGCCCGCCGGAGGAGTCTTCGGTTCTCTGGTGAGCCCGTCCAACCCTGCCGAAAAGCAGCCCTGGCTAAGAAAAATGTGGGGGAAGGTTCCCGGACACTTTATGGCTGCTTTATTAATGTGGATCAGCCATGCTTATGCATGTTATTTCTCAAAACGCATTACAGATCAGGCCATTGTCCAACTCTGTATTCAAGAATTTAAATGCGCAAAGAAAGATGTGTGTGTGTGTCAAAGCACCACCGACAAGTGCGAGTTGATGTTGGACGGGCTGCCATTGCTTCTGCCACAAGCTCAATTACAGGACTTCCTGGGAGAAATGACACGCAGGGTAGATACGGTTTCCCTCTCTGCCAGTCCTTTCACCGAGCTAAATACAACTCTTAGCAAAAAAAGTTGTGGACTGGCTCCGTACCGTCCCTGGCCACATTCACCTGTCCCGGAGGTGATACCGGGAAATATAGTGGTGGCTGGGGACCGAGTATGGACACTCGGCCGCCGCCAGCATGAGGTTGTGAAAATCTTCTGCCTCCACGAGCCTAAAAGGCCACATTTCAAGTGCAAGCAGCTGTCAAAAATTTGGCAGTATAGTATTGCAGCCTGTGGGTGGGTGGGTGGCTGCCTACATACTTGCGCTTGCATTCCAAGGAATGGGGTAAGGACAACTGAACGCTGCATTGGGACAAGGATGTGGATGGTGATTGTTGCAAGTCTGCAACGACAGGTGAATGGCGGGAGGCATCTTCGCATGCGCCAAGGATCACTTATGGCTTATCACTTTTAAGCAGTGACCTGGGAGTCAGAGATGCTTCCAGAGGTCTTCCCCATGCTGTTCCCATGTCTTTTCAGCACTGTATGCATGTGTCTGATGATGTGTCACACACCACATGGCCAGATAAGGTTGTAAAATGTTAAAATGACATTTCCTGTTGAATGCATTTGTCTTAGTTGAAAGCAATGCAGAAGTGCAAAAACGCATCAAAAATGCTACGTGTGAACATAGCACAAGTAAGAGTATTTTTGTTTTGGGTTATTTATTTTGCCTTATACTCAAGTCATTACCCTCGAAAGGATGTTCCTTAACATATTTCCCAGGAAAATCCATTTTGGTTTCCTTTTTGTATGTTTTATTGTGAGTCCGTAAAAGTGGTGTAATACTCTGACCATGTTGCTGACAGCAGTGATCTGGGAGTCAGAGATGCTTCCAGGGGTCTTCCCCATGCTGTTCCCATGTCATTTGAGCACTGTTCCCATCGATTTGGGCAATTTTTAGGCCCTCTGCAGACTGCCGGGGGGAGCCGCCAGAAAAATGCTCGAGTTTCCCATAGGCTTACATTGGGCTCGTTGCTCGGGTCGAGCACCCGAGTATTCCAATTTGCTCGACCGAGCAACGAGTACCCGAGCATTTTAGTGCTCGCTCATCACTAGATATGACTTGATAGAAATGGATATGATAAAGTGCTATAATAAATAAGTAAATATATAAGCAAATAAATAAGTGAATAAATACATAAATATATTCATGTAGCCATAGTCACATATAACAGTTAATAGTCATATAGTAATTACATCACATAAATAGAGTGACATGTCCTGCAAAAAAATAAAAGTTAACTGTTAACTCTTACTTAATTATTTACTTAATTATTTAGACTTCCATTCACATTTTCTATATACTTCAGTGGTACACCACACTCTAATTTAGGCCTTTTTATCCTCATCAGTAATGATAAACTGTGTGCCCTGACTTCCTATTCTTAGGCTGTAAAATCCTAAAAAGGCCACTGCTTTCCCTGCCTTCATATTTTATAGTGCCTTTGGTAGTCCCTTCTGATTGGCTGATAGCTTCAAGGCATGATGGGTAAGTCTGCTTGACTGTACCTCTTGTCATGTGCGCCCACTCTCCGACTGATACAAAACTTTAGCAATGTATACAATTTTTCTTGTTTTACTTTTTTTTTGCTATCTGCATGAATTGAATTGCACATTTTTCGAATTCAGGACCTGAGAATTTTGTGAAATTCAACTTGATTTGTAGCTGGTCTATTTGATCATCTCTAAATGCATACAAAATATTATTTTACATGGGGCTTATTCAGATTCAGTGGCTTATTGTGTAATGGTGAGAAAGGCTTGATTTCACCTGTAGGGAAGCAGCTTAGACAATAAAATATATAGTAACAGAAATTGTGACTTGACCCACCAAGCCATTCATCCATGTTTACTGAATTCATATACTATGTTATTCATGGATGTTGATAAATAATTCACTGTTTTTAAGCTTATGGTGTTGTGTTGATACCTCTGTAGATGTCTAATGTTCTTATTCCATCTTTGCAGTAAAAGAACATTTTTCATTGAATAGGTAATGTTTCCTTGGAGGTTTGACTCTCCGTTGGGAAGTAGAGTCACTATCTCCTTAGCAGTTGGTTAGACAAGAAAGTGTTTCTCCCACTCCCTTAGTGTCACCTTAGATCAGCAGCATTATCTTTACTGCCGGAGCATAAGCATGAGACTTCTGCAATTATTTTTAGGCTGTTGGCTTTCCCAACACAAAATCAGATTAGAAGCCCCAGTGTTGACATGATGACAGGTCAGGGCTCTGTCTTCGGTATCAGGTTAAGTATGTGATTTATCAGATCATGATTTCACTTCTATGTTTTTGTCAAGCAATGGCAGAAATCATTCAACGTATTAAATTATGATTTAGTGTTTTATTTGCAAAAATGTGATTTCAAAACTATAAATACTGTGTTCTTATCATGTTACAGCTTCCTTCATTGCACACTGCAGCAATATCTTTTTATTCTTGGCTTCTTTTGTTCCTAAACCAGATGCATTGCACAGATATCTTGAGAGAAAATAATGTTCAGCTTGACTATTATGTGACTAGAGGTCATGACAAATTATATGTTCTCATATAATCCATCTTGTCATGATGTCCCTAATTTCCAGCAGTTCAAGTATATAAAAATCTATCCCTGGATATTTTTGTTGCCCTTTGTATTTTAGTAGTGGACAAATACAAAGCGGTATTTATCGCGTATCTTTGTTTTATCTTGCTTTATGTCTTTGTCAACACTAAAGTAAAACATAATGTAATGTAATGTGGTTATAATGGCAGCATCTAAGTGATTTATTGAAGAAGATATCGAGGAATATGAAAAAGTAAGGAAACCTTATGTAAAAAATATTTTTTTCATCTACATTTTTATTTTATTACACCACTTAATATAGGTATAGAACAATTTGTAAAAGTAACACTATAAAATGTGTATATTACAGTAATAACTAAATATAGGTCTATCACATTCAACCTTTCTCAATCAATTATACATTATCTATTGTTAGATTATCTATAACACACAATGCCATTGGTTATTAGAAAAGAAAACAGTATAGTTGAAATGCCTCATAATAATAACCCTATTATTATGTGATGACTTTTTCATTTCTTACAGCATTTCACCCTCTGCCTATTCAGTTATTTTAGGAGGCTTACAGAAAACTCTAATTGAAGAAGCACTCCCATTAAGTTTTATATTCATTAAAATAGAGTATGTGCATATAATGTAGTGTGAGTGTATTAATTTACTCACCTACAGCTGTTCTCTCTTCTCAGTGATGTCACCACAGTTGCGACTATCCGGTCTATGTTCGGTGCGTGAGCTGGAAGTCTATTTTGCAATGAAAGTCTATGGAGTCTCATACGGACGCTCCGTAGACTTACATCGTAAAAGCCACATCCGGGTCACACAGAGCGCAGCATGACCTGGGTAGCCTGCAGAGCGGTGACGTCACTGAGAAGAGAAGAACGGCGCTGGATCCCAGAGAAAGCGGCAAGAGGTGAGTATATTAATACACTCCCACTACATTACATGCATATTTACACACAGTTAAAGGGGTATTCCCATCTCAAAGATCTTATCCCAATATGTAGTAGGTGTAATAATAATAATATTAGTAAATACCTTCAATTAGAAATGTAGTATAGTTTTTCTGATTCGCTATGTCTCTTTCCTCATGTGCAGGCATTGCAAGACCTTAGGTATCCATGGTTACGACCACTAGAAACTAGCTAACTGTCACTATATCAGTGGTCGTAACCATCGATACCTAAGGTCCTGCAATGCCTGCACATGAGAAAAGAGAATCACAATTCAGGAAAAATATACTACATTTTTAATTGGATGTATTTGGTAATATTATTATTATTATTATTATTATTATTATTACACCTACTATATATTGGGATAGGATTTTGGAGATGGGAATACTCCTTTAATAAATAAAAAAGTTAATAGGAGTGCTTCTTTAATAGCTTACTATTATTGTCAGCCCCATGGATATTTACCCATACTGACTCTACACTGCCACAGATTCCCCCTATGTTATCATTGTGAACAATTCTTAAAAAGTACCTATCGCCAATCTGGGGCTGCGCTTTTTATTCTGTCCATAAAATGGCTGCTTGTGGAGGAGCATGTGGCCAGACCTGTCCATCAGATTCCCCCATAGAAAAGCAGCTTTCCCATGTGAGGTGTTTTACAATTGGAGGAGGCTGATGGACTGGTATGGTGACATGCCACTCTATCACTAGCCATTTTATGAACACTTATATGGACAGTTTGAGAGGAAAGCTACACTAACAAGAAAAAGTAACCATCTCCTTTAACCGGTTCCTGACCGCCCACTGTAGATAAACGTCCGCGCTGCCTGGGCTCTGTGCAGCGCCGACGTTTAAAAACGGTGGGTGGTCTCGCAGTGCTCAGGACCCCTAGGGTCCTGCAAGCACTGCGATTCCGGTGCAGAGCGTTAGCTCTGACAGGGTACATCATCGGGACCTGATTAGATCAGGTCCCAGTGATGTTAACCCTTTGCTGTCTTCTATATGCTGCGATCTATAGTGATCGCGGCTTATAGGAGACAGCAGGAAGAGAGGGGGTCGTCTTACTTACCTCCGAAGACCTCCGTTTCATTTGAGGACCTGGGGTTGCTATGGCAGCTGGAGGTCACATGACCGCCTCCAGCTCTGCCATATATGGTGTCCTTCCTGTCTGGCTTCAGCCTGTATGTAGCTGATGCCAGACAGGAGACTGACTGAAACAGTCAGTGAAGATCTCATGTAATGTAATATATGTCTATTACATTACATGAGATCAGTGATCAGAAAAATAAAAATTAATGTCCCATACAGGGACTAAGTAAAAATGTAAAAAAAAGTAAAAAAAAAGTTTTTAAACTATTAGAAAAAAAAAATCACAAAATAAATAAAAATAAATAAATAAAATATTAAACCAATAAATCTGTATATTATTACAAAACCAAAAAAAGTACACATATTTGGTATCGCCGCGTCCGAAACAACCCGAGCTATAAAACTGTTACACTAATTAACTCCTTCTGTGCACACCGTAATAAAAATAAATAAAAAACGGAGCAAAAAAATATGCTTTTTCATCATATCGCCAAACAAAAAGTGGAAAAAAATGCGATCAAAAAGCAGAATAGAAATAAAAATGGTACCACTGAAAACTTCATCTTGTTCCGCAAAAAAAAACCGCCATACAGCTCCATCAGCTGAAAAATAAAAAAGTTATAGCGCTCAGAATAAAGCAATGCAAAAAAAATATTTTTTTTTCTATAAAATTGTTTTATTGTGTAAAAGCGCCAAAACATAAAAAAAATACAGTAAGTGTAGTATCGCTGTAAACGTACTGACCCGAAGAATAACGCTGCCTGATCACTTTTACCATACGCAGAACGGCATAAAAAAACCCTCAAAAAACAATTCCTGAAGTGTTTGTTTTTGTTAACTTTACCTCCCAAAAAACAGAATAGAAAGCGATCAAAAAAGTCACGTACCCAAAAATGGTTCCAATAAAAATGTCAACTCGTCCCGCAAAAAACAAGCCATCACATGACTCTATCGGCCGAAATATGGAAAAATTATAGCTCTCAAAATATGGTGATGCAAAAACTAGATTTTGCAAAAAAAGCGTATTTTAGTGTGTGACAGCTGTCAGTCATAAAAACCCGATATAAATCTGGTATCTCTGTAATCGCACCGACCCGAAGAATAAAGTAATCTAATCAGTTATATCACGCTAGGAACGGCATAAAAAATAAATAAAACAAATATTATTCACCTGCTACTGATTTGTTTATTATGTCTCCCAAAGATCCCAGTAAGGCTCTGCTCACATTTATCCTGTGCTCTGCGCTGAGCACTTACACCAGAGTTTCCGTGTAAATCTCTGAAATACGTGATTCAGCCAGAACCCATGATGGAAGATTCCCTGTAATGAGGCAGATATAGGCCACTGTGGACGCCGTCTAGCCTGGGATCCCACGGTGTCATTTGTTTTAGGCGTGCATAAAAGTGCGGTTGGCCACAGTTTTGTGCACTTCTGAAAAAAAGGACACCACTAAACAGAGGCCAGACGGAGTCCAGAGTAACTCTGCTGCCTCATTATAGTGAATGGATCCTGCAGGGGTTTCATCTGAATTACATCACTTGGAAATTTAAATGGAAACCTCGATGTAAGTGCTCAGCCTAGAGTGCCGGATAAATGTTACGTAAAATGTTCCCAATAAAAGCTTCAACTCAGTCCTCAAAAAAAGCAAGTCCCCACTCAGGTCCATCATCTGTTAAAAATATAAGGGACTTCCAAGTTACTGGTAGCAGAAAGGCTCTGGAAAAGCAAAATGGTCCTTGCCCCCCAAAAGAAATTCAGAAAATTTTGTGCTCCCAAATCCAAATGCCTATTCTACAATAATTTGTTCTCCAATTGTCAAATAGCACTCCTTCCCCCTCAAATCTCACCGTATGGCTAAGTGGTACGATACAGCCACATATGGGGTATTAACACTTTTAGAAGAAATTGTGTGACACATTTCGGCACCATTTTTACCCATTGCCCTGTGTGAAAATGTAAAATCTGAAGGTAAAACATTTTTTTGTGGTAAAAATATAATTATTGCTTTTTTCACTGCCCAATGGTATAAATTTAAAAATTAAAAAATGCTCACTACTTCCCTAGATGAATTCCTTGAGAGGTGTAGTTTACAAAATGGGGTCACTTGTGGGGGTTTCTGCTGTTTTGGCATGTCAGCGACTCTTCAAATGTGACATGGTGTCTGCTGCCTATCCCAGCCAACATAGCGCTTCTTTCTCTTCCGAACCCTGCCGTACACCAAAGCAGTGGTTTTCCCCCACATATGGGGTATCGGCGTACTCAGGAGAAATTGTACAACAAATTTCATGGTGCAATTTATCCTGTTACCCTTATGATAATGCAAAATTAGGGAATGAAAAACATTTTTTATGGGAAAAATGTGAAAATTTTATTTTTACGGCTCAATATTATAAACTTCTGTGAAGCAGCTGGGGGTGCAAGGTGCTCACTACACATCTAGATAAGTTCCCTAAGGGGTATAGTTTCCAAAATGGTGGCACTTGTGGGGGGTTACCACTGTTTAGGCACATTAGGGGCTCCCCAAATGTGACATGGCGTCCGCTAATTATTCAAACAAATTTTACATTCAAAAAGTCAAATGGCGCTCCTTCCCTTTCAAACCCTGCCATGTGCCCAAACAGTAATTTGCCTCCACATATGGGGTATCAGCGTGTTCAGGAGAAATTGCATAACAAATTTCATGGTGCAATTTATCCTATTACCCTTATGATAATGCAAAATTAAGGGATGAAAAACGGTTTTGTGGGAAAAATGTGAAAATTTTATTTTTACAGCTCAATATTATAAACTTCTGTGAAGCACCTTGGGGTTCAAGGTGCTCACCACACATCTAGATAAGTTCCCTAAGGGGTCTAGTTTCCAAAATGGTGTCACTTGTGGGGGGTTTCCACTGTTTAGGCACATCAGGAGCTCTCCAAACGCAACATAGCGTCTGCTAATTATTCAGACAAATTTTACATTCAAAAAGTCTAATGGCGCTCCTTCCCTTCCAAACCCTGCCGTGCGCCCAAACAGTGGTTTTCCCTCACATATGGGGTATCAGCGCGCTCAAGAGAAATTGCACAAAAAAATTTGGGGTCCATTTTTTCATGTTACCCCTGTGAAAATAAAAAAAATTGGGTCTAAAGTAACATTTTTGTGAAAAAAGTTAAATGTTAATTTTTTTCTTCCACATTCCAAAAATTCCTGTGAAGCACCTGAAGGGTTAATAAAGTTCTTGAATGTGGTTTTGAGCACCTTGAGGGGTGCAGTTTTTAGAATGGTGTCACTTTTGGGTATTTTCTGTCATAAAGACCCCTCAAAGTGACTTCAAATATGATGTGGTCCCTAAAAAAATGTTTTTGTAAATTTTTTTGGAAAAATGAGATATCGCTGGTCAACTTTTAACCCTTATAGCTCCCTAACAAAAAAAAATTTTGGTTCCAAAATTGTGCTGATGTAAAGTAGACATGTGGGAAATGTTATTTATTAACTATTTTGTGTGACATATCTCTCTGATTTAAGGGCATGAAAATTCAAAGTTTGAAAATTGCAAAATTTTCAAAATTTTTGCCAAATTTCCGATTTTTTCACAAATAAACACAAGTTATATCGAAGAAATTTTACCACTGTCATGAAGTACAATATGTCACGAAAAACAGTCTCAGAATCAGGGGAATACGTTGAAGCGTTCCAGAGTAATTACTTCATAAACTGGCAGTGGTCAGAATTGAAAAAATTGGCCCGGTCACGAAGGCAAAAACAGGCTCTGGCGCGAAGTGGTTAAGTCTACTACTGCTCTTTTGGTTGGCATCATAAGGGCCTATTGACAACAATTATTTATAGATCGATAAATGTTTTGTTGGTGAGGGTTGAAGTAATGACAAAAAAAGAGTTACCATGTCCTCTGTTGAATGGAGCAGTGGTCAGGAAGTGCACTGCCATTCCATTGCATATTATTTATGTATTATGCATTTCTTATATAGCGCCATCATATTCCGCAGCACTTTACAGACATTACCATCACTGTACCCATTGGGGCTCACAGTCTAAATTCCCTCAGTATGTCTATAGAGTGTGGGAGGAAACTGGAGAACCCAGAGGAAACCCAACAAACACAGGGAGAACATAAACTTCTTGCAGATGTTGTCCACACCACAGCACTGCAAAGCAAAAGCACTGACCACTGTGCTACCGTGCTGGCAGGTATATGGCACTAACTGATATAGCTGAGTGCTGTTTTCTATCTATGTATGTCTTGAACACCGCCTACTTGCTGCATGCATGACTCAGATGTGACTCGTCCACTCAACTATGGCAATAGGCTGACAATTAGCTAAGCACACCCAACAGCCAGATCACACATCCATATCACACTCCTTGCTGCCACCACTCGCTGTTTTGATAGACTAGTTAGAAGTATGCATTGGTTGACACTTTAGTACACACATACCCAACTTTTCAAAGCACCTGATAGAAACTCTTCTTGCACTCTGGCATTAACAAGGTAACTCAGCCAGGCTAAACTTTCCCTCTTCGAGGTTATTGGTATGTTTAGAGCAGCAAGAAATAAATGTATTCAATTTTAGATTTAATATACAAATAATGTTTATTATTATTATTTAATATGCAGCGTTTTTAAGAGTTACAATAAAAGGTGAAATAACAAAAATATATACACACAAGGAAAAAATGGTATGAAACAAAAAGGGCCAAATAAAGAAGGCTCTTATGATTAGATCAGGGAGCTATTATTTGCAGAGAAGGTCACATCATAAATTTAGGCAGATCTACAATTCATGTCTCTCCTGAATCTGACAAATGAGTTTTTCTGGATGATATATTTTAAAGAAAACAGAGGGGAATGGGGTAAATGAATAGTCAGCTCACCACACGTTGATTAGCAGTCATCATCGGTTAGGCAGCGCACAGAGCCGCCCCAGTCTTCGACGTAGAGACAAATGTTTATTGGATCTCATTTGGTGACCTTCTACAACAGTTTTTAATGTGATCAATAAACTTAACTTTTTTATATTTTTGGCTACCGCTGGAGGATTTTCTTGTTTTTCTGCGATATATTTTAAAGGGTCTCATCATTCCCCTCACACCTTCTTCTGAGAAGATAATGACTAATTGTATGCAAGGAAATATGGGTGCAAAGAGATCAATTTAATATTTTCCCACAGGAACCTCTTAGTAGAGTAATATAACCATCATATTTTGAAGTATACTTTCATCATTGTAGCACACCAAACATTGCTATGATTTATTCATAATTGGGGTTAATATTACATGTCTGCACTTTCCCAAAGCCAAAAATCCTGGCGTTTGCACTCACAGAAGCAACTATGTCCCTCGATCACAAATATACCTGTGGATGGTGTTGATATCAGATTATTATAAGTATGGCATTAAAATATTGGATTTCCATTGCGATGTGATGTCCCAGTCCAGGTAAGCTAGAGACGTACCGTTTACCTTAGGGGCCATTATTTTCTCCCACATTTTTAGCACACCTTTCTAGTGAGAAAAATACACAGAGAAAGTGTTTCCTTCCACTGTTGGCTCTCTGAGAATTGAATTATTTCATCACTGAATATGTTTCCAGGTGTCTAGTAATATTGGATTTATCTCTCTATTCCATAACTCCTCTATGACACCATATATTTTAACATTCAAATAGAATACACAAGACCCTCGTGATTATATTGTGTCCCAGCCGTGGTACCTCTAGTGATCATCCATTTGTCATCTCTCCTATGGATAGATGGTAATTGTTTCCCATCCTGTGATTGTTTCTCCATAGTAATGAATATTGTAAATATCCAAAATAACAATAACTTTGGCAACATTATTGATCTTTTTTTCACACTGGCAAATTATCTCTATAATTGGTTATAGATGAGTAATTAGTAATAATTATTGGCCAATGTGAGAAGTCCTTAACTCCCATTTATGTATTATATATAGATTGGTGAGTGATTCAAGTTAACTATCAAAGGAATCCAACATCATAAGACATTTTTCAGGGAAGTCACTTTGAAAAAAAAAAGATCATGTCACATCATGTCATGCCACCACCCAGGAGAAAAGAGACGTAGTTACAAAATACTCTCAAAGAAGTGTCATCTTCCCATGTAGTTCACCGCATACGGAGACAATGCATAACGAGATATGCCGGATGACAACAAAGTATTTAGAGATACTTTTGATGAAATGGTGTCTGATATCATCAAAGAACTTATGTCACTTACTACCAAGAGGGACAAACTGTCAGGACTCTTCTCTTCAACCTTATTCTTTCTATAGCAAATTAAACTAGTGTAGACATAAAATGAGTTTATTAAAGAGGTATTAGTTGGCTGGTGGTATAATATATCTCAGCTTCATTTAGAAGCTTGTGAACCCAATTAAGCAAATCAAGCTGAAGAGGTATTTTCTATTAAAAATTTCTCTGGAAAATAGTGTAGGAAGAGATTGAGCTTGAAAAATCTATGCCTACATGTTCAATCTTAGTAAAAAAGCTTTCAAAACTATCTCATGCTATTTATATAATCAGTCAGAGAGAGAAGCTTTGTGTCCCCTTTAGGCTCCAATGCCTAGGTGAAAAGACCAATTTTACCCTGACATATGCACCATTGGGGGTATATGTCAACTTTCTGCTTTTCATTTTATTTGACTGAACTGCAGAACATTGTTGGAATAAAATGATATGGAAATATAGTGAAATGTTTAGGCTCAAGCAATGGCTTCTGAGTTGTAACTAAGCCTATATGACTACGATTTGAAGCAATTTTTTGTAAAGTTTTAAATATTGTTTTTCTTTAAATTTGATCCTCACACAAAGGGCAGTGCAGATCTGCTATTTTTTTCTCATGCCGTTTCGGTTAGATTCAATATCCGAAAATAGTCTATGGGTGCATTTGAAACATCTTACTACACTCTGATATCATTCAAGTGCAGTCCGATTTACACAGACACAGACAATGGAGAAGATGGAAAAATTAAGCTCTCCGTCTTCTCCACACCTGTGCTGCAATTCTCTGATGTGAGAAAATCGAATCACACTAAGATGACACTCGGCTCAAATTCTGCCAGTGTTTGAGCCAAGTGTCATTAAAATAATTGTCCCGATTCTTTCGCATGAGAGAACATTTGGCCATGTGACTCAGAATCTAGGTCAGAATCTGATCCTAGTAAGTTGCTACTTACAAGGTGGCCAGAAAGGGCTAGAAATATAGTAAACATTTAGATTACTCAGTGGTTGATACCTTTTTCATGGAAAATGGAAAAGATGATAGCAGAAAGCTTTTGAGATTACTAAGGTCTCTTAATCAGACAAAGTGTAATGTTGGCAGGGTTGGTTGTCGTGGGCGAAGTGACCAACATCTGTGTCCCCCCAAGCTACAGGAAAATGGGGGTCCTGGCTCTGTGTGTTGCTGTTACCTTGGCGATACATCTCTGCAGATTGCATGCTGCCACTCGGCATGACAGACCAGGACCAGATGAGGTAGTTGTGAATAAGGGAGACCAAAGTCCAAAAATAAACTTTTCTTTACTTAACAACTTGATAAAAAGTATATACATCACATAGCAGGCACAACACTTTATGAATACTTCTTCACAATCCAGAGACATGAACTTTATGGAGGTACATAACTTCTGTTAGATGTCGAGCAAACCATTATGGAAAACTCCATATTTCCCTGTGAGGACCGCACGGGTCCAGGTGTGTTGCAACGGCCCATCACAGCTAATCTGAACTCCCAGTTGATTTGTGAGGACTTCACTGTCTGAAGTGCATCACTAAAACTCCTCACTAGTACTTTCAAAGTCTTTTCGATGAGGGACACATGGTGTTTGCTGTGCCAGTGCATCTTCAGCTCGCCATAGAACTTGTGACCCAGTATAGTGACACTCTAGCCTCATCTCTAATATAGATAATTGTTTGATTGAGACCCGCTTGCCTGAGATAAGGAATCCTTCCTTCAGCTTAGTCCTTGCTTTAGGCCTTTTGCGCTGAGATAAGCAACTCATCCTCCCTTTTGTCTTTGCTATGCCCCCTGCCTGAGATCCAGAATCTTGCTGCCACTTAATCCTTGCTTTCCTTCAGAACGCACAATGTGATATATAGTAGTCTCCCCTCTTTGCACATGAACACCCGTTACAATGCAGGTCAGTGAGCAACCAGACCACAGGTCTGTTCACTTCTCAATACTTTCCCTATCTAACTAATCAACAGTAAACTGCCTTCCCTTGTGCCCACATAACTCCTCCCATCCTGGGATGGTCCCCATTCATTAACCCTGTCTGCTGCTAACTCACTGTTGCTGGGCACAAAATAGATAAAACAACATTTCAAAAAGACCAATGCATTATATAACCATAAGATCTTCAATGGGACGTGTGGGCAACTTCTCCACTTTATTAAAATAGTATAACACAAAATCTGAAGAGTCACTTATTTATAGACAACAGTACAGTAGCAGGTAAATAAGAGTGATGTGAAGCTAAACTATGAATGAGGGAAAGGGAGACACATTTACTACACTTTTTCTATGCCTGGTTATGTATAAATATGTGACTCTAGATACTTTGTTAGATAATGATTAAGATACCTGAGTAAATCTCAAAAACTTGCTATTTGTCATCACTAGTGATGAGCGGACCTGTTAAGGTTATGATCCGTCGAGTTCGGCCGAACTGTAAAAAAAAAGTTTGATTCAGTTACCAGAATGGTACCCGAACTCAAACCCGAACCCGGATCCCATTTAAATGAATGGGAGGCCCAAACATCCAGCATTTCCCACACTGTCATCTGTATGACAGCGTGGGAAACACCAGCTCTGATCGCCGGTAAGTTTGTTTCCACTGGTCAATGTGCTGTGGTTCCCACACTGTCACACAGATGACAGCGTGTGAGCCAGCAGCTGTGACCGGCAGTAAAAAGGTTACCGCCAGTCACAGGCGTCAGCTGATGAGAGTATTACTAAACATCGTATGCCTGGTCTTGCTAGTAGCAGCAAGAGCAGGCATACATGGATGAGAGTTTTCACCAGCCGATGTCTGTGCAATAAATAAATAAAAGGAAAAAATGCCATGGGGTCCTCTCTGTTCTTGATAAACAGTGCAGGTAAAGCTGACAGCTGCAGGCTGCAGTCCTCAGCTGTCAGCTTTATCTTGGTTGGTTATCAAAAATAGAGGGGTCCCCATGCTGTTTTTTTTAATTATTTAAATAAGTAATTATAAACGGCGTGTGGTCTCTCCCCATTTTTGACAACCAGCCAAGCTAAAGCAGACAGTTGAGGGCTGATATTCTCAGACTGGGAAGGGGCCATGGATATTGGCCCTCCCCAGCCTAAAAATAGCAGGCCGCAGCCGCCCCAGAAAAGGTGCATCCATTAGATAAGTCACTTCTGGCACTTTGCCCGGCTCTTCCCACTTGCCCTGGTGCAGTGGCAAGTGGGGTAATAGTATTGGGGTTGATGTAACTTTGTAATGTCAACTTACATCAAGCCCCGGGGTTATTAATGGAGAGGCATCTTTCAGATGCCACATTACTAACACTGTAAGTTTAAGTTAAAAAACACACACACAGAGTAAAGTCCTTTATTTTAAACAAAAACTCCCCACCCCTCTTTTACCCATTTATTATTATCCAAATAAAAACCCCCCACAGTATTCCTTACCTGTCCACCGATAATCCATATGTCCCACAAAGAGCCCAACTCAGTTACATCTGGATGCATTGCTGAGCAGAGGCATGATGCGACCGCTCAGTCCTGCATCCAGAATACACTGAGTTGAATGTGAGAACACAGCTTCAGTGTTGAGCGGTGACGTCAATAAGGTGAGCTGAGTTCATAGCCAATGAACTCCGGTCACCTTACTGAAGTCAGTGCTCACTGCGTGAGAACTTTCTCACGAGCGCTGACATCAGTAAGATGAGCGAAGTTCATCGGCTATAAACTCCGCTAACCTTATTGACGTAACCGCTTGGCCGAAAGTTCTCACATCATGCCACTGCTCAGCAATGCATCCAAATGTAGCAGTCGATTATCAGTGGACAGGTGAGGAATACTGTAATTTTTTACTTTTAATTTTTGGTTAATAAATGGGTAAAAGAGGGTTATTGTGGGGGAATGTTTTTTTTCAATTTAAGGACTTTTCTCTGCATGTGTCTTTATTAGTTTTCACTATGGGGTTAGTAATGGGGGTGTCTTATAGATGCCTCTCCTTTACTAACCCCTTGGCTTGATGTCAGCTGACATTATAAAGCTGACATCAAACTTTGTTTGGGCTGTCGTACCCAAACAGTAACACGGACCTCCTGGAGAAGTCCATGTTCGGGGTCCGTGCACAGACTCTAGGTGTCCGGTATTCACCCCGAACTTTACCCTCCGGATTCGCCCATCCCTAGTTATCACCTATTCAGTTCGTCATTAAAAGGTATCAACCACTGAGGATTCTCAGCTTTGACTATTTTTCTATGGGCTGGCAAACACGGTACAAATAAATATTTTTCCTGTTTCAGAAATGTCTAAATATTTTGAACAGCCATAAAGGTAATTTTAGACAATTTTATGATGACTATTGGTGCCTGTTTTAATATGGATGCATATTACTGAGGAAAAATTAATGTTGTGTTGCATTTTTTCAGCTGTATCATATGTTATGGTTGGAAAGTCATTTATGGCAACCTTTTAGCTTTGTGTTTAAAATATCAACTTTAAGATGCCAACCATGAATGACATAGTGTTCAGGAAATGGTCGTCTAAAATCCTTAATGTATCGCATCTTAAGAAGACCTAAGAGGAAACCATAGTCAGTCAAGGACTGTGACCCTGCTTCCCATGTTATCTTGCAGCCCCTTCTCAATCTGATTGTTAGGCCCCGTTAAAATAAAATACTCACCTCCCGTGCCGACGCCATTCTAGAACTGGCTCTCCCACAGTATTACCATGACAAACTGTGGCAAGACAACTTTGACAATGCCTATCTATCAGCAAAATATACGTTTATAAAAGTTGAAACTAAGTTGCTTTATCTGTGTTTCCCTAGACATTATGTAACAGAAATATGGCACGCCTATTACAGGCTAATGCTCAGGTAGTGTCCCATCCCACATAATAGCATTGAAAAACTTGGCACTCTTAGAAATTTGCAAATTATTGTGTTTTATTTACATGTGCAATACACAGTTTAATGCATAACGTTTTGATCAGATCCCTTGCCTTCATAAGATGCACAAATTTGTTTTAGACAGTGGTGAAGAAAATGTAAACCTTATGCTCAGAGAATAGCGTGTCACCACTGGAGAAATGGAGGTGTCATGGAGGTCACAGCACTATTTCTAATGCTGTGACTCGCTATTCTCTGATCACATGGTTTACATTCTCTTCAATCTTGTCTAAAAGCAATCCGTGCATGTTTTGAAGGTCAGGGATCTCACCGAAACGTTATGCATTAAACTGTGGATTGCACATAAATAGTTCCCACCCTTTTGGGTTAACTAAAAAAGACATCTAGTTACAATACTTACAGTAGCATACCTACTGGGGGTGCAGAAAGTGCGGTCACCCTGGGCCCAGTGCCACCCTTAACTCTCTCAGTGTGGGCAGCACAACGATACAGTTAAGCCCCTAGGTAGAGCAGAGAGACATGAAGACCCTATCCACAGTCTAAACCCACAGGTCTGCCCCGCTGCATACAGACCAAAACTTCTACAGATGATTTCATAAAAGCCAGTGTGGTAAAGAGACTTGCTCTCCTTTCCCAGAGGCAGACACAGGACACACATCTCAGTTAACTTCCTGCTGCTTTATTTAGATGGCATAAGCTCCAGCAGGGTCTTACAAAAAATAAACAGGCCCTCTCCGGGATAACGGAAAAACAAAAGATAAAGTATAACAGAGTCCATTAGCAAGCGAGGCTTCGCCCGCTCTGGGTAGCACAGTGAAGTCTCAGCAAACACCAGTCCTTCTGTATTGCTCTCTGGCTTCACCAAGCACAGTCTGGAAACTTCACTCTCCAGACCACAAACTACAGAGAAAAAAAACAGTGACTGAACATTTAAACTTGCTCAGCTACACCCTGAGAGGAGGTAGTATGATTGGCTTCCCACCCTCTTTGCCATTCACAAAAAAACACACCCTTTAAGTGAGTTAACTCCCAGTATATAACATGCTGGCAGAAAATTTCTAGGTTTCAGTTCACACAGGCTAGCAGCCGGAGTGACACATACCTCCCCTCATATATAACACCAGTGACTCTGTCACATATCCCTCCCCCCCTGCCCAAAGCTGGGGGTTTGGGCACCTTCAGATACCAGACAGGTAATTCAAGAGAGGGCATCAGCATTCCCGTGTAACTTTCCTGGCCTATTCTCCACGTAAAAGTTAAAGTCCTGAAGACATAGGAACCATCTACAGTAGTTACCCTGGCATTTTAACCCCTCTTTTCCATCAACCATCTCAAAGGGGCATGGTCTGACACCAATTTAAACTTCCAGCCTAGTAGGTAATATTTTAGTGTACCTACGGCCCACTTTATGACTAAACACTCTTCCTACTATTACGTAGTTCTTCTCGCAGGGCGAAAGCTTACGGCTCAGATAGAGAATGGGATGTTCTTCCCAATTTATCTCTTGAGAGAGTACGGCTCCTAGACCAACCTCTGAAGCATCTGTCTGGACCACGAACTCTTTCTTAAAGTCTGGTGCAACCAGGACCGGCTGCTTACACGGTGCAAGCTTCAACTGTTGAAACGCAGGCTCTGTTTCCTCCGTCCACTGCACCATGGTTGATCTGGTACCTTTCAGGAGATCCATCAGTGGCGAGACCATCATGGCAAAATTTGGGATAAACCACAGGTAATATCAAACCATTCCCAGGAACACTCTCACCTGCGTCTTGGAGAGCGGTTGCAGCCAGGTCTGGATTGCCTCCACTTTATTGACTTGCGGCTTTATTTTGCCTCTCCTAATGACATAGCCCAAGTACTTGGCCTCCTCTTTTCCAACGGCACATTTTCTCAGAATTATAGTAAATCCTGCCTTCCTCAGAGAATCCAGAATGGCCTGTAGTTTAGGTAGATGACTTGCCCAGTCTGGGTTAAAGGCTACAATGTCGTCAAGATAGGCTGTGGCATACTTCTTATGTGAGGCTAGGATCCAATCCATAGCCCTCTGGAAGGTGGCTGGGGCCCCCCTGTAGTCTGAACGGCATCCGAGAGTATTGAAAGCACCCATCAGGTGTTGAGAAAGCCATCTTCTCCTTGGCCGTCTGGGACATGGGGATCTGCCAATAGCCCTTCGTCAGGTCAAGGGTGGTGAATTACCTCCCTGGTTCCAGCCTCTCTATGAGCTTGTTGACTCGAGGCATCGGGTATGCGTCGCACTTGGACACCTCATTCAGCCTTCGGTAGTCGTTACAAAACCTCCACTCTCCGTTGGGTTTTGGCAACAGGACGATTGGGCTCAACCAGCCACTCTTTGACTCCTGTATCACACTTCCCGGCGTGCTTTGGGAATCTGGTATGGCTTCAGATTCACTCTTACATTTGGCTCTGTTAGCATGTCATGCTCTACCACCTGAGCATGCCCCCGCAACTCTGAGAACAGGTCACGATTCTGCTGTAGCAGTTCTCGACACTGTTGCTTCTGGGCCGGCGATAGAGTCTCTGCTATAGTGACCTCTTCTACCTTGCCTTCGGGAGCTGCTCCCAGTCAAGGAGTTTCCACAGGTTCCCGGTCCCGCCACGGCTTGAGCAAGTTCACATGGTACACTTGGTGTGGCTTTCTTCGGCCAGGCTGGTGGACTTTATAATTAACTTCGCTGACTTTCTCCTCCACCTAGTACGGACCTTGCCATTTGGCCAGGAACTTGCTCTCAACCGTGGGGATTAGCACCAACATATGGTCCCCGGGTTGAGATTGCCTCAGCCTCACCGATCGGTTATAGACCCTTGCCTGGGCTTCCAGCGCCTGGAGGAGATGTGCCTTCATGATCGGCTTCACTTTCGCTATTCTTTCCTGCATCTAGGCGACATGTTCAATGATGCTCCGGTGTGGCGGAACTTTGGCTTCCCATGTTTCCTTAGCGATATCCAGGAGCCATCGCGCGTGTCGTCCATACATGAGCTCAAACAGAGAAAAGCCAGTAGAGGCTTGTGGAAACTCCCTTATCGAGAAGAGCAGAAATGGAAGCAGGTAGTCCCAGTCACGTCTATCCTTCTCTATGACTTTCTTGAGCATCGCTTTCAGGGTCTTATTAAAGTGCTCTACTAGGCCGTCTGTTTGCGGATTGTAAACAGAGGTTCGCAGCTGGGTAATCTGGAGGACCTTGCACAGCTCCTTCATTACCTTGCTCATGAGGATTTCCTTCGGCAGACCGTTCCAGGCAAATATATGGACAAGTTCCCAGGCTATGCATTTGCTCGATGAGTTCCTTAGCAGTAACGCTTCTGGGTACCGGGTTGCATAGTCCATGATCATCAGAATGTATTGGTGGCCTCAGACTGAGTTGTCTAAGGGCCCTACTAGGTCCATAGCAATCCTCTCAAAGGGGACCTCTATCACCGGTAGTGGAAATAATGGACTGCGGAAGTGGAAATAAAGAGGCCCTCTCCGGGGTAACGGATAAATAAAAGATAAAGTATAGCAGAGTCCATTAGTGAGCGAGGCTTCGACCGCTCCGGTTAGCACATTGAAGTCTCACCAAACACCAGTCCTTCGGTGTTGCTCTCTGGATTCGCCAAACACAGCCTAGAGACTTCACTCTCCAGACCACACACTACAGAAAAAAAAACTGTGACTGAGCACTTGAACTTGCTCAGCCACACCCTGAGCGGAGGTAGTGTGAATGGCTTCCCACTCTCTTAACCATTCACAAAAAACACACCCTTTATGTGAGTTAACCCCTAGCATATAACATGCTGGCAGAAAGTTTGTAGGTTTCAGTTCACACAGGCTAGCAGCCGGAGTGACACATACTTCCCCTCGTATATAACACCAGTGACTATGCCACACAAGGCTACATATTTCTACACTGAAAGTAAGTATTAAATCAGTATACCAGTGCCATTTTTGCAATGCTTTTTGTTTAATATGTATAATCTTGATGACAAGTTCTCTTTAAGGCAGTGCCATTTATACAGTTTTGGGACTAATGTGAGGGCCATTTTACAGTTTGGTGCTTACTGTGAGGACCATTATACAGTGTGGGTTGTACTGTGGGAGCCATTATACAGTGTGAGGGCTTCTGTAGGGGTCATTATATTGTGTTTTGGGGGAGCAGTGGGGACATCAATCATACTATCTATAGAGGAGATGTGGGGGTATCATACTGTGTATAGTGAAGCTGTGGGCCCACCATACTGTGTATAGGGGAACTGTGGGGAGATCATAGTCTGTATAAAGGAGCTGTGGGTCCATCATACTGTATATGGAGGAGCTGT
Organism: Phyllobates terribilis; assembly: GCF_046119375.1. NCBI lineage: Eukaryota > Metazoa > Chordata > Amphibia > Anura > Dendrobatidae > Phyllobates > Phyllobates terribilis. The sequence continues at coordinate 293,532,955 of NW_027362761.1, read as the reverse complement.
ACATTGAGGGACACAGTGGACGTCAATAAATGTTAAGTGGGCACTTAAGAAACATTATTGTTATAGGGGCATTGTATATAGTATTATGGCCATCAAAGGGGCATAATGTGGACAGTGTTTTTTAGGGCATTTGCACAGGGCAGTAATATTTTCTAGGGGGAGATTTTACCATCCAGAGGGCACAAAGGAGGCATTATTATTATGTAAGGGGCACAGTGGTTGGCATTACTATATGGGGCAGTAAGAGAAGCACTGTTATTGTGCCAAAACAGCAGTTGCAGTAATAGGGACACATATAGCAGCAGTGGCTCAGTATTGGGTTATCGGCAGGATGAGGCATTTGTGCAGATTGGGAATAGATGAGGACGGTGCTGGAAATGTGAGAAGTCAAATATGTCTTTTTTGTAATGTCTGCAGATGAGTCGTGGCTGGAGAAGTTGTCATGTCGGTCTGGGCCAGATGGAAAAGACGGGAACAGTGAACGACTCAATCAGAAAGAGCGTCAGCTGTAAGTTACTATATATAACTTTGGTAATCACTTGTATGTTTTACAGGACTGGTATCTACCACTATTTTTACTTCAATGAATCAGTACATAAAGCAAATAAATATGCTCACACATGTCTAAAAGTATAGGTGTCATCTGTACATGTGACAGCGAAAACAGTATCAGTATACAGTGTCTCTGTAACCTCTAGTTATGAGCTCACGTTATCACGGAAATTTATATTTTAATCTTGCTGTGGAAAGAGCTTTCACAAAAAGGGATTTATTATGTTATAGTTTAATGTTAAACATATTTGGATTCGACATTCAAACTCTCATTTCATTATAATTGATGCTGTACGATACCACCTTAGAGGCTACAAATGCCTTTCTATCATTATGAGATTAACAGGTATAAAATTACAGTTTAACTTTTTCAAAAACAAATGTTAAAATCATAAAGTTTCAATGCAAGAAAATCACAATGTAATAAAACTTTCTCCCCATCACTGCTGACTGATGCTTTATGTAATTCCAAATGACCCTGAATAACATTATTTTTTACCATTAAGATTACCTGCACCAATAAAGGCAACGTAAACATAATTTTATTACTTCTTTCTTTCTAATTGAATTTTAGTGTATAGATAACTAACACTTACTGCGTCCAAATCGTACAGAAAGAAATGTCTTTTTTAGGCTTTTTCATTGGCCAGTGTCAAATAGAAGAAAACATATGGATATTTTCTTGTTTCCAAAGAAAATGGATCCTACGTGCACCTGGGAACGTGATATGTTTATGCCTAAGCCATCTGTGAACATGAAAGGGCATTGTAGGATTGCTCTTTTTACTTTATTTTTGTAACAGTATCCTATAAATGAAACTCCCTGCCATAACTACTTTTATTTTCCTATACATTTAATTTACTTTCATAAGGCTCTGATGTTTTGAGCCAAAATGTTGCCAAAATTGTATGCTAATAAAATCCTTTTTTCCCATCTTTTCTGGATATATATTTGAAGAGGTTTTCTTTTTTATTTTAAACCTGGTAGATTTGAACAATAATTGCGTAGAACTGTTGCTTTTTCAATTCTTATTCTTATGTATTTTTGGCCAGACGCTGAAGTTTTTTTTATCGAATGCGGTATATAGGCTATACAAAAAGACATGATTGCCCAATTCTAGAGCAATCCCAGGCTAAGAAACATTATCATTTAAACCAAAACAAATAATGGAGAATATTATTTATTGAAAATACTCTGCCATTGTCCAGCTAAAATTGCTATCTCTTAATCACTGAAACCCAAGAGCCTATCTAAATAAGATGTACAGCAGTAGCAGAGTGAATCACATGTAGCACTTTTTTTTTAAATATAACTTTTTTTTAGATTTTCTTTTATTATTTTGTCACATTATTTTGTTCCCATCTAAGTCATCGTTTTCATTCAAAACAGAAACCACAATATAGTGCTGATCAGTTACACCTCCTACCCCAACAGCTTCAAAGTGTCTGTCATTTTGCAGTGTTACTCTTTCCATTAGAGAGTGACTGTTTTTTGAATTTTTATTTCTTAAATCAATAGCATACATAAAAATAAGCAACTTTGTAATATATCATACATCATATGATATACAGTATCATATATGTAGCAACTGCCATCTCCTATCTCAGTAATGGGACTACTGGTCTTCACTGAATACAGATTTGACCTCAGAATTGAGAATTTTCATAGTGATTAATGACTGATCAAGTTTGCCAGGTAAAGAAGCAGATTTTTCTAATAAGATACATTACAAAGTTGCTTATTTTCATGTGTACTATTGATTTATGAAATAAAAATTAAAATAACGGTTAGGCTGCGTGCACACGATGCGTTTTTCGTGCGTTTCCGCTGCGGAATTTCCACAGCGGAAACGCTTCAAAAACGCATGGTAATCCGCACCCCATGGTCCCCAATGGCATTCCGCAATGTCAATGCACATGCTGCGGATTTTTCCGCAGCGTTTCTGCAGCACTCATAAATCCGCAGCATGTTCATTAATTTTGCGGGAGCGCAGCGGAAGTGCCGCCATTGACTTGCATTGAGACGCATAATATCCGCGTCTGTACATTTGTACAAGCGGATATCATACGTCTGAATGTGCGGATGGTACCCAGTTCTGGAGGAGAGGAGACTCTCATCCAGACCTGGGTACCATTGTACCTGTAAAAAAAAGAATAAAATAATAAATAAAGTTTATATTCACCTGTCCGGCGGCTTCTCTCTGCTTGTCGGCAGCGCTTCTCCTTCCAGGACCTGAGATGACGTCGCGGTCATGTGAGCGCAAGCTGTCTCGCGATGTGCCGGCAACCCGGAAGAAGCCAGGACGAGCGCGATAGCACACGCCGGGGCATCGGGGGTGAGTATAGCTTTATTTTTTTTATTTTTACGGTCACACTGTATAAATCTATGCTGTTTGCATGGATTTATACAGTGTGACCTAGTTGTCAAGCACTTTCCAAGTGATACTATCGCCTGGAAAGTGCTTGTCAGTCCGCATGCGGAAACACATGCGTTAACGCAAGTGGGTACGCATGTGAATCTGCATGTATTCTGCAGGAAAAATGCATGCACAATCTGCATGCGTTTTTTCTGCCAGGGAGATGCAGAAATGCTGCAGAAATTTTCTGCTTCATTTCTGCATCGTGGGCACATAGCCTAACGCTTTAAATTTGATAGATTCAGAGACAGAAGGTCTTGACAAATTCTCAAATGCAGATGTGAACACAGCATAAAAAAAATTGTAACAGTAACTGGAGTAAAGTCAATTTGGTATTTTTTAAAACAAATGAATCCAAATTGTCAAATTTAGCTAACCATTATCTTTAATTGTAAAGGGAACCTCACATCTTCCTTAGGCCTCCCAAACAGCTTCTTTTTATTGTCTTATTGATTACTTCATATGCCAGAAAACAATTTTAGAACTGCATTGGCGATATGCTAGTTAGTTGGTGTCTAGTAGCGGGGCTGTTATTTTCTCCAGACTAGTCATCAAACTAATCATGTTATCATGCCCGCGTGGCCATGAGAGTAACGTGATTTGCAAGAGGGGCATCACCACTAGCTCATTGCAAATCTCTGCCTCCCTGGCAATGTGCAATAAGTTGGGTGTATACACCCCAGCTTCATCGGTGTACTGCGCGTGCTCATGAAGGCAACAGTGACGCTAGACTTAGTCATCTTTCCTGTTACTGTAGGCTCTGGGAATCTTGCTGCTGACTTTGTCCCACTGTCCCACATTACCATGACCTCCCTGGGAAAATCAGAGATTTTCAAAGAGTGGGTGGTGACACTTGTCTTGCAAATCAAGTAACTGCCTACAGGGACATCATAACATGATTAGTGGAATGAAAACAATGCCCCCCACAACTAGTCACTTACTGGTATAACAGCACTGGAGTTATAAAATAGTTTTTGGAATATGCAAAAATCAATAAACCAATTAAAAAGGGCTTTTGAACAAGGATATAAAGATAGCAATAAATACTAGATGGAGGTTTGGGGGACTTGGAAAAACTGTAAGGTTCCCTTTTAAGTTTGAAAAAAGAAAATTAAGACTGAGTTCACATTGCCATTTTTACATTCCGTTTTTCTCTTCCATTTCAGAAGCAAAAAAAACAAAACACGAAATGTAATTGACCAATTCAACAATCCATTGAATTGGCAGCTTCTTAAGGCCCCGTCACACTAAGCGACGCTACAGCGATCCCGACAACGATACGACCTGGCAGGGATCGTTGCTGCGTCGCTATGTGGTCGCTGGTGAGCTGTCAAACAGTCAGATCTTCCCAACAATGCAGCAACGATGCGGCGACCCTTAACGATCTGTATAACGATGCACGCCTATGTGTTTCTTTGTCTGAGTCGTCAACAAGGTCGTTGGTAAGGTGTCAAACACACCGATGCATGCTACCTGTAGCGCCGGCGTCCCTGCCTTCTGCTAGGCAGGGACGCTGTTCCCCTCACCTCTCTGCTCCGTGCCCGGCGTCCTCCTCCCGCTCTGCTGGCAGCGCGCGCTCCTTCCCGGCCACTGTGCTTAGGGCGCGCGCGCTCTCCCTCCCTCTTAAAGGGGCCACGCGCGCCGTCCTAAGGAGTCCCCGGCCAATGGCCGGAGGACTTCACCATATATAAGGCACCTCCTCCAAAATGGAGGTGCCCGAGCAATGTTGTTGCACTGTTCACTACTCTGCTTCAGCCCTCAGGTCCCGTTGCCAGTTACCTGCCAGATACCTGCCAGATTCCTGCCAGCTTGCTGTCTTATTCCTGCCTGATTATCTGCTACCTGCCTGCTAGTCTGAGGTCCGACGGTCTGCCTTACTACTCCTGTCAGTCTGTCTAAGGACCAGCCTGTCCGCTCACCTGGGAGCGCACTTCAGCCACCTGCCTGCTTGCCTGAGGTCCGACGGTCTGCCTTCCAACTCCTGTCAGTCTGTCTATGGACCAGCTTGCCTGCTCACCTGGGAGCACACATCTGCTACCTGCCTGCTAGCCTACCTAGAGGCTCCGCCGTCACGTGCTGTGACCACCCGCCTGTCCAGAGACTTCTGCCCGCTCACCTGGGAGTGCTCATCTGCCGCCTGTCTGTTGGTCTTCCTGGAGGCTCCGCCGTCACATGCTGTGACCACCCGTTCATCCAGAGACTCTCGCCTGCTCACCTGGGAGCTCACGTCTATCATCAGCCGCCACAGGTCGTACCAACCCTTTACCCAGAGACTGCCCCGGTCACTTGCCGTGACCATCTGCCCGTTCATTCAGAGACTGCCCCGGTCACTTGCCGTGACCATCTGCCCGTTCATTCAGAGACTGCCCCGGTCACTTGCCGTGACCATCTGCCCGTTCATCCAGAGACTGCCCCGGTCACTTGCCGTGACCTCCAGCCTGTTCACTCAGAGACTGTCCCGGTCACCTGCTGTGACTTCCTGCCCGTCTTCCCTGGTCACCACCCGCTCCCTTACAAGGACCGCCCCCTTGTATAGTAGCTCAGAGGTTCCGCCTCCCAGACCCGTTACACTACCCAGCGGGACCTCAACGATCAAAGAAATGTCCAGACCATTCCGACATGACCAGCGATCTCACAGCAGGGGCCTGGTCGCTGCTAAGTGTCAAACGTAGCCAGATCGCTACTGAGGTCGCTGTTGCGTCACAAAACTTGTGACTCAGCAGCGATCTCGCTAGCGATCTCGCTTAGTGTGACAGGGCCTTTACACTCTTGTCTCCATGAAATAAGCAAAAACTTAATGGAAAGGACAGTTTTGTTTTGTTTTTTTTAGCATTGTACTCTATGGGACATGGATTTCAATTGATAGCTTTCTGTCTATATCAGTTTGCATCAGTCATTGCTTCCATTTTACCATAAAGAAATACCAAATATGGCCAAAAAGTAATAGGAAATATTATATACAGTATATGAAAAGTAAAATGTTCCAGTATAGAATAAAGAAAAATAAAAAAAGAAAAAGCCTTTCTTTTGCCATGAATTTCGCATTTTCTCAATGTACAGAAATGACATCTTTTTAATCTAGTGGATTATCTTTACGTAAAAAAAAGCCCATAGGCAAAAACCATGATTAGAAAAGGTCATCCATTGATGAAAATTGAATACAAGTTTGTACAAGGCTTTAACTTTTTTTTCGTTCAGACAGTAAAAATGTTTAGACACGCACATTAAATTTTCAATACATGACTGAATAACAGTGAAACCGTTCTGTAAATAGACACCTTTACAATATTCTTTTGTTAATAGTGACAGTGTTAACATGTTGAATAAAATTGTGGAAATTTTGCAGAATGTGATTTATACTTTGTAATGGAATATGTTGTAAAATGTGTTCTTACTGAATTAAAATCAACACACCGGAAAAGGGGCTTAGTGCAGAGAGCCCTATAAAACACACTTATTTTAATTCTGAAGTCAAACATTGTATATAAGAAAATAATATCTGCTATAAATTCAACAGTAATATAGCCAGTGATTTGGAAGATAATATGCTGATAATAAAATGTTACATAAGTTTCGCAAATCAACAAGGCAATGATAAAATAAAGACTTAAGTTTGCTCAAATTTGCATTTTTAAACAATATATTTTGATGAAATAAAGGCCTGTGTTCTTTAATGCTCTAGAATCCCACTAAGAATTTTGGTTGCTCAATGGTTGTCGTTCTGACCATGCCAAAGTAAAATGGACCACAATCATTACATTCCTGTTGCATGAACCACGGGCAGTATTAATTCGGGCTTGGCTGCACAGTTGCAACCAGGAATTTCTTTCTCTAAATGCTGTGATGTTTCAGAGAAAACAAAGTGTAAAAAAACAAAGGGGAACTACAGGGAAAGACCTTAAGGCTATGTGCCCACGATGCAGAAATGCTGCAGATTTTTTCCTGAGCATTTCTGCATCTCCCTGGCAGAAAAAACGCATGCAGATTGTACATGCGGATTGTACATGCGGATTGTACAAGCGTTTTTCCTGCCAGGGACAAGCAGATGTGAAGCGTTCTTCACATGCATTTCCGCATGCGGGTTGTCAAGCGCTTTCCAAGCGATTTTAGCATCACTTGGAAAGTGCTTGTCAACTTGGTCACACTATATAAATCCCTGAAAACGGCATGGATTTATATAGTGTGACCGAAAGAATGTTAAAAAATAAAAAATAAATATTATACTTACCTTCTGATGGCCCCCGGTGTCTTTATTCGATGTGTCTCGGCTTGCCGGCAGCTTGCGGTACACTAAAAGACTTGCCGATGTCAGCGGTCGCGTGACCCGTCACATGACTAAATGACGTCATGGCAGGTCCTTGAGTCCACCGCGATCTGCTGGCAAGCCAAGACAAAGACACCGGGGGCCATCAGAAGGTAAGTATAATATTTATTTTTTATTTTACTCTTTTTTTTACCGGTTCTATGGTACCGGGGTCCGGAAGAGAGTCTCCACTCCTCCAGACCTGGGTACCATCCACACATTGAAACGCATGGATTCCGCATGTACAGATGCAGTGATGCGTAATCCATGTATTCCAATGCAAGTCAATAGCGGTGAAAACGCAGCGCTTCCGCAAAGTAATTGGTAGTGCTGCGTATTTTTCCGCAATGATAACCCACAGCGGAAAATTCCCAGCATGTGCACAGCACATGCGGATTATCATTGGGGAACATGGCAGGCCTTCTACCATGCATTTTTTAAGTGTTTCTGCAGCAGAATTGCCGCTGCGGAAACGCTTAAAAAACGCATCATGGGCACACAGCCTAAAAGTTTAGCAACACACAAAAAACAAAAAGGTAGCTGTACAAACCTGGTCATACTCACCGAATAGCAATTCATATAATTTACACTGTGTTCCAAATTATTATGCACATAATATTTTCTCAGATTTTCCCAAATTACCTATATGAATTGCAGTCATTGTAATTTTCCAGTCAAATAACTATTAGAGTACAATTGAAAGGTTTTTGTACAAACTGCCTATGATAACAGTATATTTTAAAAATAAAAAACTCAAACTGCACTCAAAATGCATGTTCCAAATTATTATGCACAGCAGAGTTTTCAACCTTTTCATTTTAATAAAGAACAAAAAATAGTCATTTTTGAAATTATAAGCATTAGCAGGTTATTACAAACTGAAATCAAACAGTTTTCAACTCAAAACTTTATTCTAGGTGATGTTACATTTGCACATAGGACTGCTTGTTCGAAAGGAGCTTCTGAACTCTCTCGTCCATTGAATTTGTCAGGTTTTGGATGGTTTCTGCTTCAATTGTTTTGCATGTGGACAGAATACCCTCCCAGAGCTGTTGCTTAGATGTGAACTGCCTCCCGCCATCATAGACACTCCTTTTGATGATGCTCCAGAGGTTCTCAATGGGGTTGAGGTCAGGGGAGCATTGGTGCCACACCATAAGTTTGTCCCCTTTTATGCCCATATCAGCCAGAGATGCAGATGTGTTTTGTGCAGCATGAGACGGGGCATTATCATGCATGAAAATGATCTTGCTGCGGAATGCACGATTCTTCTTCTTAAACCATGGAAGGAAGTGCTGTTTGAGAAACTCAACATACATTATGGAGTTCATCTTTACCCCTTCAGGGATCCTAAAAGGGCCGACAATCTCTCTCCCCATGATTCCAGCCCAAAACATTACTCCACCTCCTCCTTGTTAGCGCTGTAGCCGTGTTTGCATGTGGTGTCCATCAACCAGCCATCCTCCACTCCATCCATCTTGACCATCGAGATCATTTCATGTATGATAATGCCCCGTCTCATGCTGCACATAACACATCTGCATCTCTGGCTGCTATGGGCATAAAAGGGGACAAACTTATGGTGTGGCACCCATGCTCCCCTGACCTCAACTCCATTGAGAACCTCTGGAGCATCATCAAAAGGAGTGTCTATGATGGCGGGAGGCAGTTCACATCTAAGCAACAGCTCTGGGAGGGTATTCTGTCCTCATGCAAAACAATTGAAGCAGAAACCATCCAAAACCTGACAAATTCAATGGCCGAGAGAGTTCAGAAGCTCCTTTCGAACAAGCGGTCCTATGTGCAAATGTAACATCACCTAGAATAAAGTTTTGAGTTGAAAACTGTTTGATTTCAGTTTGTAATAACCTGCTAATGCTTATAATTTCAAAAATGACAATTTTTTTGTTCTTTATTAAAATGAAAAGGTTGAAAACTCTGCTGTGCATAATAATTTGGAACATGCATTTTGAGTGCAGTTTGAGTTTTTTTTTTTTTTAAATATACTGTTATCATAGGCAGTTTGTACAAAAACCTTTCAATTGTACTCTAATAGTTATTTGACTGGAAAATTACAATGACTGCAATTCATATACAGTACAGACCAAAAGTTTGGACACACCTTCTCATTTAAAGATTTTTCTGTATTTTCATGACTATGAAAATTGTACATTCACACTGAAGGCATCAAAACTATGAATTAACACATGTGGAGTTATATACTTAACAAAAAAGTGTGAAACAACTAAAAATATGTCTTATATTCTAAGTTCTTCAAAGTAGCCACCTTTTGCTTTGATGACTGCTTTGCACACTCTTAGCATTCTCTTGATGAGCTTCAAGAGGTAATCACCGGAAATGGTCTTCACTTCACAGGTGTGCCCTGTCAGGTTTAATAAGTGGGATTTCTTGCCTTATAAATGGGGTTGGGACCATCAGTTGTGTTGTGCAGTAGTCTGGTGGATACACAGCTGATAGTCCTATTGAATAGACTGTTAGAAATTGTATTATAGAAAGAAAAAAGCAGATAAGTAAAGAAAAACGAGTGGCCATCATTACTTTAAGAAATGAAGGTGGGTCAGTGCGAAAAATTGGGAAAACTTTGAAAGTGTCCCCAAGTGCAGTTGCAGAAACCATCAAGCGCTACAAAGAAACTGGCTCACATGAGGACCTCCCCAGGAAAGCAAGACCAAGAGTCACCTCTGCTTCTGAGGATAAGTTTATCTGAGTCACCAGCCTCAGAAATCGAAGTTAACAGCAGCTCAGATTAGAGACCAGGTCAATACCACGCAGAGTTCTAGCAGCAGACACATCTCTACAACAACTGTTAAGAGGAGACTTTGTGCAGCAGGCCTTCATGGTAAAAAAGCTGCTAGGAAACCACTGCTAAGGACAGGCAACAAGCAGAAGAGACTTGTTTGGGCTAAATAACACAAGGAATGGACATTAGACCAGTGGAAATCTGTGCTTTGGTCTGATGAGTCCAAATTTGAGATCATTGGTTCCAGCCACCGTGTCTTTGTACGACGCAGAAAAGGTGAACGGATAGACTCTATATGTCTGGTTCCCACCATGAAGCATGGAGGAGGAGGTGTGATGGTGTTGGGGTGCTTTGCTGGTGACACTGTTGGGGATTTATTCAAAATTGAAGGCATACTGAACCAGCATGGCTACCACAGCATCTTGCAGCAACATGCTATTCCATCCGACTTGCGTTTAGTTGGACCATCATTTATTTTTCAACAGGACAATGACCCCAAACATACCTCCAGGCTGTGTAAGGGCTATTTGATCAAGAAGGAGAGTAATGGGGTGCTACGCCAGATGACCTGGCCTCCACAGTCACCAGACCTGAACCGAATCGAGATGGTTTGCGGTGAGCTGGACCGCAGAGTGAAGGCAAAAGGGCCAACAAGTGCTAAGCATCTCTGGGAACTCCTTCAAGATTGTTGGAAGACCATTTCTGGTGACTACCTCTTGAACCTCATCAAGACAATGCCAAGAGCGTGCAAAGCAGTCATCAAAGCAAAAGGTGGCTACTTTGAAGAACCTATAATATAAGACATATTTTCAGTTGTGTCACACTTTTTTGTTAAGTATATAACTCCACATGTGTTAATCCATATTTTTGATGCCATCAGTGTGAATGTACAATGTTCATAGTCATGAAAATACAGAAAAAAACTTTAAATGAGAAGGTGTGTCCAAACTTTTGGTCTGTACTGTACGTAATTTGGGAAAATCTGAGAAAATATTATTTGCATAATAATTTGGAACACAGTGTATTAGGTAAATCAGTACAATTAATCCATCTGGTGACAATCCTTTAAAAAGATTTAGAAAGTGTGTAACAACACAAAACTATAGTCAAAAACACCAAAAACACCCTTATGTCATCATATACTACATATCACATGTTATGCAGCCTGCCAAGTGCAAACAAAAGTCTCGGCAATACATAAATGCACACTTCTTACCTTTTTCTAGATCTTGACAGTTTGGCGCAGTTCCTGGCCTGCTTCTCCCCACCCTGATCCAGTTGATTGACAGGTCTCCTTCATGTATGTATCATGTGTATGAGACCTAATATTCAACTAGAGTGAGGCAGCAAGAAGCTATTCGGGGGCCACACCAGACTAGTCAAGCTGGCTTTTCACACTATATTTTCTCTGAAACGCTACCGCAATTTATTGGCGCCCCTATGATTCTTCTTTTGATTGGACAGCATGAATCAATCTAAGGACAGTTTATTTTATTGTAATTGTTACTACATTTTCCACCATTGAAAGACATTTCAGTTCCATGACAGATGTGGCTACCCACGTCCTTACTGAGTCTGTCAGCAACAATAAGTCAGTCTCCTTCAAGTATAAATAGATGACTATATATACTTTACTGACTGTGCACCATTCTCATTCTATTGCTTCCCACTAACCCTATTCCTTCTTGTGTACAAATTAAATGTAATGATGTGATGTCCAAATGGCTTTAAGGGGAAACTATGATGACATGTAGGTAATTTTTAATGTATGCTTCCACAAAGCTATGAGGTGGTGATTAACCCACAAAGTGATTTAACATACAGATATACGATTTAGAATCAAGTAGACTTAGGAGCGGTAATGTCATATTCCAATTATTTCAGTTATTTTACATTCTTAGCATAATAAATTAATTATACTGTATATACTCTAAAACCCATTTCTTTTAGAATTGTATTTACTCATATAACATAAAATTTTAAATAATAAAAATAAAAAGTTGCATGGTAATTTATATAGCATGAGAAAAAAAACACTGAGGCAGATTTATTATCAGTCTAAGGGTACTCTCACACTGGCATATGTTCTCTCATGCAAGAGAATCTGCTTGATTAAGCAAATGAAACTCGGCTCAAACTCTGATCAGAGTGTCATCTTACTGTGATCAGATTCTCTCGCATTAGAGAATCGCAGCACAGGTGCGGAGAGGGCGGAGATCCTAATGTCTACATCTTCTCCATTGTCTCTGTGCGCGTACATCGCACTGCACTCAGATGACTCCTGATCACGCACTAGGCTTTTGAACAATGTTTAGATCAGCAGCCTGGAGAGCACAGCTCCTGCTTGTGCACTCACACAGAGAGGAATACAGAGTCAATAGGAAGCATAGGATACTAAACCTATGCTTTCTATTGAATCAATATCCTGCTCTATGTGTGCACTCGGACAGGCGTTATACTGTTCGGGGGTCTATTAAACAATTGTTGGAGGTCTCAGAACCCGGAACCCCACTGATCTGCATATGAAAAAACATATTTAGTTGCTGTTCAAGCAGCTAGGGCAGCACGGTGGCTCAGTGGTTAGCACTGCAGCCTTGCAGCGCTGGGGTCCTGGGTTCAAATCCCAGCACAGACAACATCTGCAAAGAGTTTGTATGCTCTCCTTGTGTTTGCATGGGCTTCCTCTGGGTACTCCAGTTTCCTCACACATTCCAAAGACATGCTGATAGGGAATTTAGATTGTGAGCACCAATGGAGACAGTGCCCATAATGTCTGTAAAGCACTGTGGAATTAATGGCACTATATAAGTGAGTAAAGTAAATATCATTGATGAGGACTAATCAAGGACCTTCACTGATTTTTGCCTCTGCTTATAGATTTCTGTTTCAAAATCATTTTATTCACTCCTTCAATCTGCAAATGAGCAGCAATTCAGTATTATAGATATTACCAAAATTATACTCTCACAAGTATTTATGACATTATAAAAGATCATTTTAACTTGATTTTCATCTTAAATAGAAGCATCATGAGTCATGACATAGCTGGGACCTTACAATGTGCATGTGCAGAGATATCCCAGGCCTAGTCTCGCACTATAGTCTAGGACTTCTGTTGCAACTATACCTGTTTCTGCATATGCGCATTGTAAAGTCGCGGTAACATTGTGCCCTCACAAAAAGCACCACATTCATACGACACTCACTCTAAATTGAGATTTTCATTCATGCACATGTGCACAGTGGTTCCAGGCCTAATCATGGCTGGAATTTCCACTCGGCAGTGATAAGAAAATGCGCCAAGGAAGATACGGTATGAGCAAGCAGTGGAGGTTCCAGAGTGGTGAGTGGTGGTTGGTGAGGTGAGTATTAGTTTTTGCTTTTAAGCTTTTTCCGGCTGACCACAATTTTTCTGAATTCACGCAGAACGAATTACAAAAAATTTGCATTCTGCAGAATAGGGATTTTTTGAAAAAATTTGAGTGGAATTAAATTCCACTCAAATAAACTTGCTCAACTGTGCGGAACACATAAAATTACTATCAAATAACTCTTACTGCATTTAACTCAAATTCTACCAAAAATGTATTTTTCATTTTGCTGTGCATTTGATATGATAGTGTAGCAACTCACTTGGGAAAATAAGTAACACACTAAAAACTGCAACTGACCCTGCTGATTCCTCTACAGACTAGAGATCCTGACGCCGCAGTCCATAGTGGCTCCTGAGTGAGCTGAGATAGCCCTAACCACATACTAAACAATGGCAACTTGGACCTATGCAGCCTAAAAGGCCATCAAGCGCTTCACGTTCTTCCTAAAGAACCAGAGAGCAGAGCAGAGTGCAAATTACCTACAGAGCTGTAAGTGTGCTGAAATAGAAAGAGATCCCAAAGTGAGTAAAACAAACAATGAAATACAAATTAAAGGATTAAGTACGTACTATTAGAGAATATGCCAACTACTTCCTAGAAAGAAATAGAAGATAGGTGCAGGGTAAAGAACAAAAATAGCAGCGAGATAAACTCTAACTGGTCTTTCACTGACTGGCTAAAATTACAGCATTATTCCTGGACATCCAAATGAGACCATCTCAAGCAGGAAATATCAGCAGAGAGAAAGTATATAAAGCCGCACCTGAAAGGTGATAGGGCAGATAAATGAGTAAACAAAAACACCTTAAACCCTAAAAAGACTGAAGCAAGGATAGCAGAAACTAAACACCTGGAAAAAAGGTGTATCTGCTGTGGCTCAGTGGACAGAGAAGCCGACCGCAAAGAACAGGCTCAAGGGTTTGAACCCAGGCGCATGGCACCATTAAAAAGGTTGATCCTTTTTAGTTAATAATATTAAACCCTGGCTGCAATTTAAAGAAACAAAACCTGCTGCACTCTCCTTCCCAGGGTCCACTGATGGAATACCCCGCTTGGAGCCACTAAGCTCACTGATTGGCTGCCATGCTTTTAACGTGGGAAATGAGTGCTGCAGCGAAAGCCAAACACTAGGAGCAGCGGCAAGACTCATCAGTGGACTCAATGAAGGGAAATACAGTTTGGTTAGTTTTCTTACAATAATCTGCAAAAAGGGTTTAACATTTACTGAAAGGGAGCAACCCTGTCATTCTTAAGAGCCATGATGTCACATCTTGCTATATGATTTGTATATCTTTAGTAGCTTTATTAAAACTTTTCTGTATAGACTTCTCTTTCATGTTTATTTGTCAAGTTCATATTTTTATATTAAAGTCTATTTCTAATGAATGAAAAAAAATAACTGACAGATAATTACTGTGATTTTTGCATTATGGAGATTCTCAGTAAGGCTTCTTCCATATAGCATTCTTGCTCACGTTCAGTGGTCCCAAAGGGACTGGCGTCCGAACCCCCTGCAAATTGGGATTTGGGCATTTGCACTGAAGGAGCTGTAGGCTATAATGGTGCGTCTGGTTGTCAGCCTCCAGTAGGTGTATACACCCAAAAATCTGAATTCCGTTTTTGTGGGTGTTTGAACGCAAGCTCCGACGGGACCACTGAACGAGGGAAAGAACATAATGAGAAAGCAATTATATATGACACCACATGGAGCTGCAAGGACACAGTTCCATGTGATTTTAATCCTCATATGAGGCTGACCCACAGATGTAAAATTTTGCAATATTTAATTCTTCATGATTTACATAAGATCAAATATATAACTAAGTATTGAAGAAGATTTCAGTGCAATAGGCACTTCTCCACAGCAATGCCATTTGGAATTATAACACTCAAACTTGAAAAAGTTGCTCAAGCAAATTGTTCTTATCTTTCACATTTCAGCAGCCACATAGGAAATGACTAATGGTGACTAATGAGAAATAATTGTGACTTAGGAACAGGCATCTTGATGTTTTGCTCTTTGATGTAAAGTTACTGTTTACCTACTGTGTTGTTTCCCTCTCATTCTATGGCATCATGTGTAACAAATTCATTTACGTGTGCATAAAACTGTCACATTATATATCCTAAAGTACCATTTTATTAGCTAAACATAGGGTTTTGGCTGTGGAAACAAGCCACTGTTTTACTTGCCCGCAAAGTTTAGACATGTTAAATGCTTTAGGAAGTTCAGTCAAGAAGAGATTACTCTGTTATCTTTCCAAGGCTTAGCTCACACAAAACGACTGGATAGATGTGCAGCGGGCTGTGTTATTATTAGAAGCTACAAAGTGACATGTTTTCTTTTTGTGTTATTTGAAATAAAACAATTATGTTTTAACGGACAGAAGATTTCCATTTGACGGCATTGGCTTTAACAAAGGTGTGAAGTGTTAATGGACTGTGTAAAGTTAAGCAGCTTGAAAAAAATTATTATATATTAAAATACAACTGTTAAATGAATACATTGTAAGCACTATAGTTATGTGAGTAGCATTTATTGATTGGTTGCAGAAGTAAAGGCCAATTGAACAATTACACCCTTTTTAGTTATGAGACAATTAGCAGGAGGCACTTGGCACCAGAATTTGAATTTCCTTTAACTCTTGCACTGCTAATTATGAAAAATCTGTTTTTTTTTTTGTTTTTTTTTAATTCACAAATGAGAAAAGGAAATCTTTCATGAAATAATATGTTTTACATCAATAAACCTTATTTTTTTTATTTTTGCTACATGTCAAAATAATGAAAAAAACAGTAATGTTAAAGACATGCATTGTCAAAGCCACAGCTAAAAAATGAAAAGGATTTTCAAAACTAAATAAGCTCTTATAAAGTAGCTTATACTATAAAATACAGTAATTTCATTGCTAACATGTCATTGTGAATATGCTAAATTAAATGCAAAATGTCTTACGCTTTCACATTCTAACCAACTTATCTCTTGCAGTAACTTTTTTCTTTTTTTACTTTCCATGGAATTACTAAGTGAATGATGTTGAATTTCTTTCAGTCTACCGTAGATCAAAAAGGGCTCTCCTTACAAGAAAATAAAGAAATGCTGTGACTTTTCAGGACATGTGTGCATAAGGTTTGGTCCAGTTTTTGATGCACCATTTTTAGCCACTATCATATGGGCATCCTAATGAGAAAAGAGATTTGAGATGGTTACACCTACTAGATTAAAAGGGAATCTGTCAGTAGGATCAACCCTCCTAAGCCATCTATATGAGCATGTAGGTTACAGGAAGCCGAATAAAATGATAACTTGATATGTGTGATCTGATGTATTATTCCAGAAAAAAATCCACATTTTTCTTATATGTAAATGAGTTGATCTATGGGCTGGACATAGATCTCCCTGAGAATCTACCTGCAGAGTTTATTTTAAATTAAAAAGTATGAGACATGTAACTAACACAGAGCAGTAAAACTAAACCATGTCTTCTTACAAACACATTAGCAGCTGCAGCTCTCACAGCTCTGCTGTATTGCAGATATTACACCCTGTCTGCCTGGGAGATGGAAGCTGAAGCTGAGAGGAGCCTGCAGATATGTCAGGTATAATCACACACAGCTCTGCAGTGAGATCAGGAGAGCAGAGAGCAGCCATTACATCTCTCCCTGGTAATGAGCCCTTTTACTAAAAAAATCTCTGGAGGCAGATTCTCATGCACATCAGTGTCCATCCCATAGCCCTGAACAACTCATTTACATATAAGAAAAATGTGTATGTCTCTGGAATAAGACGTTGGATCACAGATAACAAAGTATCATTTTATTCAGCTTTCTATGACCTACATGCCCATATAGACGGCTTAGGAGGGTTGATCCTACTAAAAGATTCCCTTTATTATGAATAGGTTGATGATGAGCATCTGACACCCTAAATATCTCCCAACAGGAGCTGGTTCCTGATATGCCTAGCAATGAATTATTTTATTTGCCCCATTGAAATAAAAATGAACTAAGACAAACTAACATCTTCATTCAGGAGTGAGGTGAGATAGCTGACAGCTCAACAAGCTTCAGCAATGTAATGTTTATGAATCTTTCAACTCCATGATTTGACTATAAAAGATACACATGAGGGATTCTTTCTTCTAATAGACAAACATTACATTTGAGTAAAGTGACCGAAAGGACAATATACAGTGGCGACCAAAAGTTTTGCATTTTTTTTAAAGTGTGATTACTTCTCTCTGGTTGTTGTGATGCAATTTTCCTGGTGATTTTAGTAAATGGGAAGCAAATGGTTGTCAGCTATAAGGACAAAAATTGTGTTTGATATTATTTTATCCCTTTATGTGCTGGTTTTCAACATTTGCTGGGCCAAAAGTTTTGCGTATTTAGTCATGGGTAGTCGAATTTTACCTACATTTTTTTTTTAATGTGTGTGTTTTTAGGGTAAACCATGGCAAAAACAAAGCCACATTTATCACCAGATTTCAGGAAGCTTATTATTCTGAGAGTGAAGTCAGGCAAAAGCCAAAAAGAGGTAGCTATGAAATTCAACTGTTCTCAGAGTCAAGTGTCACGGATATTAAAAAAAGAAAAAGAAGGTTATGGAACAGCTGACAAACCTAGAAGCAGACAACCACAGAAAACTTCCTCCAGAGTTGATCACATTATTAAGAAAAAGTCAGTATCTGATGTCTATAAAAGTGCTGTACAGATTTCGCATGAAGAATATGGGGTCAAAATGAGTCGTCAAACTGTGGTGCGACGGCTAAGAGCAGTGGGATTGAATGCACGAGTTCCAGTCAAGAAGCCTTTCATCTCTGCAAAGTACCAGAAGGTCAGACTTGAGTTTGCCAAAGAACACAGCCAATGGAAAGAGACCGATTGGTCTAAGGCGTCATGGGTGGATGAATCCAAGTTCAATCTGTTTGATAGTGATGGCAAGCACTATATACACCACCCAATTTGAAAACGTAATGATGTAAGTTACCAAACACCTACAGTGAAACATGGTGGTGGCAATGTCATGGTTTGGGGCTGCTTTTCTGCATCTGCCATTGGCCCTCTGCATAGAATTGATGGAAATATGAATGCTACCATGTACAAGGATATACTGGAGAATGTAATGCCGCCACATGGTAAAACCCAAGTAGACAGATGATGGAAATTCCAGCAAGACAATGATCCTAAGCACACATACAATTTAGTCAAAAATTGGTTAGGAAAGAAAAATGTTCGCCTGTTGCAATGGCCAAGCCAATCACCTGATTTAAACCCTATAGAGAACCTTTGGGATGAGTTAGGGTGAGGAGTTGGGGCCCGTACCTATAGCAATAAAGATGAATTGTTTGCAGATTTGCAAATGGAATGGAGCAAGATCCCTCAAGATGTCTTGAATACCCTAGTGACTTCAATGCCCTGTCGGTGTGGTGCAGTAATTAAAGCAAGAGGTTATGCTACAAAAGTTAAGGCATTGTAAACAATGAATTACTCTCTATGTTGTGATCAATAAATAGTATATGCAAAACTTTTGGCCATCGGCTTTCTTTAATTAAATGACCATACCTATATTCAAAAGCATTTTGGTTAAAATTAAGGTCTTGCATGATGACAACTCCATGCACTTCCAATTCATCACCAGTGAAATGGCATCACAACAACCAGACAGAAGTAATCACACTGTTAAAAAAAAATGCAAAACTTTGGGTCGCCACTGTATGTTCATGTAATATAACACATGCATAAGTACAAAATTATACCAAATCCACCAGCAATCAAGAAAATAACAGCAGGCATGTCAGATCTTCAATTAAAATGTATTTATAATGCAATATCTATATCAAGATCTTCAAAAACTAAAACTTAAAGCAAATCTCCCTGCAATTCCATCTTTACAGTGTCAAGAATAATTTAGTATTATTATTATTATCATTAAAATTAATAGTATGTTAGTGAATGCCTTATATAAGATGTACAAAACTACATGGTCAACAAAAAGGGTAAAGCATAAAGAAGGATGCTTCAAGGTAGGTAACATGGGGGGGCTTGTAAATAGTATGTGGCTGTAGACTTCTGTATCATTACACGCTATCAGGATTCTGCAGTATTGCCAGAGAGAGTGTACAGTCATATAACAGCAAGTTTGTGATTTGCATACCTGCAGTCATTTGCCAATTAGACATACTCAGCATCACTCAATACAAGTGAATTAGCATATTTGTGGTCATGTGACCACTTGCTTTCACTGGCAACACCAGAAAATCCTGACAGTGTTTGGTGTGCATGATGTAAGGATTTAGAAATCTGCAATCACAAAGAGGGACTGTAGACTTTCATCAAAAGCTCAAACATACCCTTTAAAGGGAATCTGTTGGCATGTTTTTGCTATTTATTCTGAAGACAGTATAATGTAGAGGCTTAAACGCAGATTTCAGTGATGTGTCACTTATTAGGCTGTGTGTTATTGTTTCCATACAATGAAGATTTTATCACCAGGAGATTATTACTGCTCAGAGCACACTGCACATGATCCCTAGTCCGAGCACGCCCCCTCTTCTGATAAGCTGCTCACTGTCAATAGACAATATACATAGAAAGCTGTAGTGTGGGTGAGGTAGCTTTCTGAGCTCTGCTATATGCTACATCTAAAAACTCTGCTTGTATCACAACTGCTGCAGTAAACCAAGTGATACATAGTTGGAATAAGGGTATCTGTTCCTACATTTCCTACATGAAGGAGGAAAATCACACAAAATAACAACGTATAAACTCCATGCAGATGTTTTTTTCTGTTGGATTTGAACACTGTTACCCTGCCGTGAAGAATAAAAGGTCTAACCACCGGGCCACTGATAAAAAGTGAGTGTCTACCTAACGATTTATAAACATTCCAATAGAAAGGTAATAAAAAATAAATTATGTGCCAATATAAAGAGAAAACCACAGACTGTATATGGAAGAAACTAGATGGGAAAGAAGACCACTTCATACTTTACATAAAACAATGCACTAAAAATAATCACAATGCACATACCAACCAAAGAATTTTTTTTTGTAGAGCATGGCACAATATTGACTTTGTAATGCAGCATCATAATAAGCATACCATATTTTTTTTTCTTACAGATATAATATGGATTCCTACAGAATCCATGAGAAAAACCATCATGGGCATTCAGTATATTATTCTTTTATTATTTTAGTATTATATTGAGTTAACATTTGAGAACTTGAGTAGAACTGAGCTTGAACTTGGGTTATGGAAATATGTAGAAAAGGGATCATTCAATGAGAGTATCAATTATGTTTGTCTTGCAGTATATTTTGGAAACCAAACATGTTCCTTACAGTTGAGCGAGCCGTTTATCTACTGGTATAATATTAAAATGTTTGAAGCGAAAAAAAAATAGTTCACATTTGAACATGGTTTCAGGAGACATATTTGGAAAGGGTCAGAAAACATTTGTTTCCCCTGGAGGGTTTCTAGTTGTGGATTGGAGATTCCATAGATTTTTTTTTAGTTCTCCTCATGAACAATACAGAAATAGGGCATGACTTCTACCTTTAACCTTAAGTACTTAGTTAATCTTGTTATTTATCAAAGCTGGCCTACTTGACCCCTGAGGATTTGATTCTGTACTGACTGACATTCTTTATTCTGGAAAGTATTATGTTAGAGGCAAAAATACCCCTTTTGTGGTGTGAGTGTACAAATAGAGGCCATGCTATGTCCCTGCTAAGTCCCTCTACAGTAAGTGTGTGATAACCTCATCATTGTGCTCTTTCCACTCTTATATGCTAATCAACAGGTTCCTCTGGTTTCCTGTCTTGGGGAAAGGAAGACACAAAGTATCACTAAAGATAACATTCTTCTAAGTGTAAATAAACAAACAAACCAACAGGAAGCCTATCCAATATGGCAACAAAGGCATAGCTTAGAAACAGCCACTGGGTACAGTTTTACTCCACTGCACCTCAGAAGCCATTAAATTGGTGCCCCCAGGCTCCTGCACGTGGCCATCAAAATCTGATGGCTCACTTTTTTTGATTCTTTATAAAATATTCAGATCAATGAATTTTAGAATGCGATACAGCATACAGGTCATTTTCATCACATAGGTGTTTCATAACCAAGAATCACGCACAGATATTGGTGGAAATTATTCTTTCTCGCATTCAGGAGTTATTTAATCATCATTACTTAAATTCACTTAATATCCTCTGATAAAAATAAGAATATTTTTATACAGTCTGAGATTTACCAAACTAGTGCAAGTGAAAAGTGTTGGATTTGCCATATAAACCAATCAGATTCAAATTCTTTGTAAAGTGAAAAATGGAACCATGCTGCCTTACACAAAATTTTATGTCTCCCCCCAAATGTTTGGACATATTTTATTCACTTTTGGGTGCAAGATGCATTCTTTTTTTCTCACATAAGATACAGTATATTGTACTTTAGCTTTTACATACATGCTCAAGGCTCATGCAGACGACTGTATTTTCTGTCCGAACAGATCCGACAAAACATTGGATTGCACTCGGGCCAATGTTATGTGCTTGTACATCTCCAATTTTTTTCCTCCGACCAAGTCTGTTGGAGGAAGAAAATTGCAGCATGCACTATTTGCATCCAATGTTTGGATTGCACTCAGCCACTCAAGTGAATCAGTCTGTGGAAAAAATTGGACTGCACTCGGATGATATCTGAGTGCAGTCTTGTTTTCATGGACCGACAGAGTGGAGAAGATGGAAATTTTTTTTTCCATTTTCCCCTCATCTGAGAAAATCAAAGCACACTATGAGCACACTCAGATCAAGCTGTGATCAAAGTGTGATTAGCATAATCACACCAATTTTCTTGGATGAGAGAAAATATATGGTCATGTAACCCTAGCCTTACTACAACTAATACCATGTCCGCACTTCGTTTGCTATAGAACATTTTAGAAAATTGATAATTCAATAAATGTAACTTATACTGTAATCAGATCTTAATTTGCACAGTGATGTAAATTTTGTTACCAGTTGAATCATACAGTGGTGAGAAAACGATTTCTTATTCTATTGCAAACTAAAATGTTTCAGATCACAAAACCAATTTAAATATTAGACATAGATAACACAAGTAACACAGAATGCAGTTTTTAAATGAAGGTCTTTATTATTAAGGGAAAATGAAATCCGAACCTACAGGGCCGTGTGTGAAAAAGTGATTGCCTCCACCCCCACGCTTAAAACATAAATTAACTGTGGTGTATCACATCTTTAGGAAGCGGAGTTCAATTTCCCTAGCCAAACACAGGCCTGATTAATGCCACCCCTGTTCTCAATCAAGAAATCACTTAAAAAGGACCTGACTGACAAAGTGAAGTAGACCAAAAGATCCTCAAAGCTAGACATCATGCTGTGATAGTATTTTGTAGCACATCACCAGTCCACCCAATTGCCCTTTTTTAAACTTTGCAACTATTTGAGATAAAACATTATTATACAGTTTCATTACTTAAAAGGAATCTATCAAGTCATTTTTGTGTAGTATCCTAATGATATACTGAAATATGGCTTGGGCAGCCTTTTCAGGATGTGTAACTTTAATTTCTCTATGTTGCCCCATTGCCTAACTGTAAGCCTCGGACAAATTTATTGTAAAGCACACTGTATGTAAATGATAAATGAATATTCAACCCTTCCCACACTCAGAATCCCATCCATCTCTCTGCACTGGTGTCACTGATTTTGTCAGACAGCCATATGTCCCAGGATCGCTTTGCAATCCTCTGACTGGCCGTCTACTCTCCTGACCTAAGAGTGACAGCTGCATAGAAATCCATGTTGTCACACTCATGTTAGGAGAGCAGATTGCTATTCTGAGGATTGCAATGCGATCCTCAGGTGAGTAACACAGCAGTCTGACTGCATCTAATCAGTGAAGCTGGCAGGGGGGGAGGGTGGGATTATGGTTGGGAATGCATGAATATTCATTTGCCATTTATATATGCTTGACTCGCCAATGCGCATGTAAATGCAAAATGAATATTCACCCCTTTCCCCACTCAATCCCACCCCTCTGGTGCCGGGTAATTTTTTATTTTTTTTTGCGAACTGCAAATCGAATCTCAAAATATTCAAATTCACATGAAACTGCGAATTTCAGGAAATTTGACTCAAACGTCTGTAATATAAAGGATGATAGAACAAATTAAATATGAAATAATCAAATTTCATATGATACTGTATATCAAATTTTCCTTCTCTACTCCCCTTTTATCTCCTCTTCCCACAATCGCATACAAGATTTCTCCCATGCATCCCCCCTACTCTGGAACTCTCTACCCCAACATATTAGAATCTCGCCTACCATGGAAACCTTCAAAAGGAACCTGAAGACCCACCTCTTTTGATAAGCATACAACATGCAGTAACCCTCACTGCACCATTCCTCTGCACGACCAGCTGTACCCTCACCTACTGTATCTTCCCCCATCCCTTGTAGATTGTGAGCCCTAAAGATGCAGACGGAGCGAGCGTTCCAGAGAGCTCCTGTTAGTGGGATTCTGGAAGCAGGGGCTGAACGGATGTGTATGAAACTAGAAGGATAGTGAGAGTTTGTGATAGATCGTGGATAGGAGATGGAAGTGACTGTGGGGATGTGGTGAGGAGGGCTAGGATTTGGGGAGATATCGCCAGCAGTGAGGAGGAGCAGAGACAGTGTTAGTAGGTGGGAGCAAGAGAGAGCATGAGGTGGCTGTCTGTGCTTAGAGACACAGGATTGAATGTTGAGGAATAGTTCAGAGGAAGAGGTGAGATGAATGGGGAGGATGGAGGGAGAAATGAAGAGTTCCTTGCTACGTGTAGGGATTAGGGGTGGTTGTAAGAAGTGAAGGATTAAGGGGGTGAGAGAGAAGACAAACACAAACATTGTTTACAGTGTCCAATTAAGTATAACCTTTTTCACATATAAAGTGCCATGGAATAAATGGCACTATAATAATAAATAATAATATATGAAATAGTTACAGCCTGCTGCATATTATAATAATATGAGACATCAACAAGCTTTTTTGTGACTACATGAAAGCACAATCCCGCATGCTAAGTATATATATGTATATATAAATATATATACACATACTCTTCGACATTGAAATTGCAACACCAAGAAGGGAAAGTAGTGGAGATATGAAATTGACAGGAAAACATCTTGATTTATTCAGAATGTATTGAGCATGAATGCCAGAAAAAAACATTCATGCACTTACACACCGTTGCATGCCATCAATTAGGTTATTAATGGTTATCTGAAGAATGCACTTTGGCTAAATCATCAAAATCTGCTGTTAACAGCCTATTTGTAACTGTCAACCAGGTTGTCCCAAAAGTGCTTGATAGGTGACTATTTTGAAGCTGCAGGCCATGGTAGCACATTTAGGTAATGCAAGTTGCACTCAGTAGCAAGAGCAACATACAATCTGACAGCTCCTAGGAACTTTGCACTAGAGAGGCTCGGCTACCAGACATTATGCCACCCCACACCATAATTCTATAAGTAGGACTGGGGTTACGTTTCCTTCTGAAGGTCTCTTAATGGTGTTGCCCATGTGGTCTCGTCAGATTCGAAAAAGGCGCTTAGTGATTCTTCTATACAGCAAGTAAAATTGGACTTCACATACCAAGCCTAAGGTGCCAAACAGTTTCTAAACAAACCTTTAAAGGAGTTTGCATCAAATTGGGAAATGAGATAGATGTCCAGCTACGGATGCTCCTTTGACCTCATGTCACTGCTCTCAAAGGCTATCATTGTGCAGAGCAAAAAAAAATGGGGGCTGAAATGGAAAGTCTATCCTCTTCAGTGATGAGTCGCTCTTTGGTCTTGGATGCTGAAGATTGGTATGGAGACCACATGGGTAATACCATGAAGAGGCCTTCACGAAGGAATGTCACACTGGTACTACCCCCAGAATTATAATGTGACAATCTATGGAAGCCTGACTGCTCTATTCTTTATCCAGGTACACTAACAGCTCGGTGTTACATTGATTTGGTAATGGAACCACTGTTATGGCGAAATGTATATGAAAAATCCAAGGTGGCTACTGATAATCTTAATACTTTATATTGATTTTTATAAAATAAAAAATAAAATAAAAAAAGAATGGAGTTTTCTATCCAACATTGATCAATATGAAACTCCTTCATCCTCTTCAGAAAGAAGTTCTGTGGCATCTGAGGTGTGAACTATGGTGTGGTGCAGACGAAACTCAGAATTGTAGATTACACACAAAGCTGATAAAAATCCTTTTCTTAAGAGAGAGATGGAGGTTTCTATGTTAGAAGAAGGAGCTTCGGGTAAATGCTACCTGTGGCAGACTGCTTCTGCAGGAAGAGATAAGCCGTGCCTATGTAGCGCCACTCATCTCTGTATGATCATCAGGTTTTAACATCAGAAAGTGATATAAAGTTTGTACTACAAATAATATGTATGTTATTTATTTATTTACAGTAGAAACCTATAAACAATTTATCACTGAGTTTTATACAAAATGATACAAAATTATTGTCTTGTTAGATTCTTTCACTGGGACATGGTTTGTGTAAAATGCTCTGTTTTGCTATTGGAACAACTTCTTGTTTCAGCTGCCGCCATATTTTTCCTGGATGTCTCTCAGTTTCCTGTTCAGTGTAGCAAAATCTATGACACGACCACAGGCTTTATGGGAAAGGCACGGCCTTACGGAAGCTGCACTATTTATTACTTGTATTTTGTGTGATGTTAGATGCTGGCAAGAAGTGTGGAACATAAAGAATATTTCCTTTTCCCCAGCCCTATACCTTCAAGATAGGATTTATCAGACACAAGAATGATCAGAAAACTGGCTATGATAGCACACATGTAGGGCCTAATTCATCAAAACTTTTTATGCCACCAGGGAGGTCACAGTTATTTCACATGAACATCAGTTTTGGACATTTTAAAATGTTTTTATCTTTCTTCTTCCCCTTATTTTCTTTTCAATAGTATTAATAAAATCTGGTATATTTTGCTACATAGTGGTGTGCACTTAATTTCTCAGTGTGTCGTCATGAATGGTCAATTGCTTCTACTGCACTCTAGCAGCATCCAATTGTTTTTATATTGAATCATGCTACCCATCCTTTATTTTCTTATTAAAACGTCCAAGACATCAGTATGTCATCATTATGGTGTCGATATTGCCAATCAGTAACACTCATAGGCTCTTTTAGGGAGTAATTTAAAGCCATAAGACAGTCCCAGTAAAATACAGTTACTGATGTAATACATATTGTATGTGGAAAACATACAAGTATACCTGTATTTTTAGCACTGTGTGTTTTCTGTCTGAAAAACAACTAAAAGCAGTATTTAAAATAGATGAACATTTTATATGGTATATGTCAATGCTTCTCTCCCACTACCCCAGGCTTTGCTGACAGGCTGCAGCACTGATGCCACAATTATAATGCATGTAACCACTGCAACCAATCGCTGGGTTCAGTGGCTCTGCCCACGTACATGGCATAAACCATTGAGCCCAGTGATTGTTTTCAACAGTCACGTGTGTCTTGATTAAAAATCTATTGGAGTTGGAAACGCATAGACCATGCGCACTAAACTTACTGAATATCGCATGGCCACCAAAGATCAATGAAACGCTACGCTGATTTATTTTTTTTTGCCACAATTATAGTGTATGTAACCCCTGCAGCCAATCACTGGCCTCAGTGGCTCTGCCCAGATATATGGCATAAACCATTGAGCCCAGTGATTGGCTTCAACAGTCTTGTGTGCTGTAGTCGTGATATCACTGCTACATCTTGACTAAGAAGCTACTAGGGTTTGAAATGTATAGGCTTTGTGGTTCCCTGTCATTTTAATACTTTTTTTTATCCACCACGTGATTTTATTGAACATGAAATAAAGTGCAATTTTATCATATTTTCGAACTTCTGGAGCTGAATCTTCTATTAACTGTTTTCCTTCTGTTTCTGCTTGTGGCACCCAGCCCACAGATCCGTGCATCAAACTTACTGAATATCCCATGGCCACCAAAAATCAATGAAACGGTAGGCTGTTCTTTTTTAGCCACAATTATAGTGCATGTAACCTCTGCAGCCTATCACTGGGCTCAGTGGCACTGCTGGGTACATGGCATGAACCATTAAGTTCAGTAATTGGCTGTGACGGTCACGTATGCAATGGTCGTGATGCCACTGCTACATCTAGTTAAAAAAAGACCAAGATACTGGTGAAGGGGGAGCGCTGAACCGGTGTAGAGTGAGTATCAGCTGTAATTATTGCGCTAGCCCTTTGCAACCCTAGAATGAAAACATGAATATCACGCACGACTCTTTAACGTTATGTAGCACATCTTACAGTGATAAAAAATAGATAGAAAAGCAGATCTGAAAAAAACAGAACAAAATGTAAGTCTCATCAATTGTGAAGCTCTCATTAGACTGATGAATTTCATTAATTTCAATTTAATTAATTAATCACCATATTGGAAAGAAAGTATCTGCAGTAGAAAAGAGCTTCTATGGAGCCTAATAATATTGGTATTACTGGTGTCAATTATTAGATACATGCAGCTGCATAAAAAATGGCTACAAGAACATCAACATGTTAATTAAAGTCAGTTAACACATTTTGGGGGGTGTCATTTTTCTTTAACAACCACAAAAAAAATCAGTGTTTTAAGAGTCATGAGCAGCAAGTAATAAAATATTTAGTTAATTAGTTTAAAAGAAGAGGGGGTGGGGGGGCTTTGGAGAA
Source organism: Phyllobates terribilis (assembly GCF_046119375.1). Lineage (NCBI taxonomy): Eukaryota > Metazoa > Chordata > Amphibia > Anura > Dendrobatidae > Phyllobates > Phyllobates terribilis. Next base: position 293,504,755 of record NW_027362761.1, on the reverse strand, counting down.
TTTACGTCCCCTCAAGAGATTTCAAAAATGTTGTACTCTTCATAGGGGTTGATTGGATCTCTTTACAATGAAGTACTTGTTCTAGAAGGGAAGAAATTCTACAGCTGCTCTATATATTTGGTCCTTTCAGCTGTTGCAACAGAATAGTTAAGGCTAAAAAAACAATCCACTAGACTGGATTTGATAGGATAACACTGCAAGAGGCTCTAGCTTGACCCTATTGTGTCTAAGTTTATATGTACTAGTCTGTGGGAAATGAGGTATTTCCTTCTTTGCTTGAATTTAACTTTAGGTGTCTGGGAAAACGTGACCTCTGGTCATTTTGGTGAAATTGTAATAATTCCTGATAAGGAATAAGAATTATTTTTCCATATTTGTACGTTGGCTCAGAAAGAACACGTTAAGCATAACATTTCTGGTAATGCCCAATAAAACATTTAAAATCAAAATGATTTCATTTATTTTTAAAAAGAACATAGTCTTGAGCAACAAATGGAAAACTATTCAGCTGAAAGGGCAAGTAAGCACATGAATTATTTACTAAGGTGGTGTATTTTCAGTAACCCATTTACTTCTGTTACTTGCTATAGTGGGTCAATCCGGCATCAATAGATTGTCTGCCCCAGTCATATGTCCCTCATTAGGAGGACATAAATCAGTCGTATTAAAGGGGTTTTCCACTATGCACAGTGGCTGAGCTCAGTGATTGGCGACAGTGGTGATGCATGCTATCGACGTAATGTCACAACTGCAGCCAAAACACTTAGACCAGAGCAGCAGTACCGTACTGGCGCTGAACCCGGGGCGGGTGAGCACCTGAAAGTGGCAAACTCCTTTAACAGGACTGTGAATGCATGCAAATGCTTCTGAATGTCCTTATGGATTAGAAGTCTTTAAATTATATTTTCACTTATCCTTCACAATTAGGATAAATGTACAAGATACAAATTGTATGTGCTGATTTGTATATGCGGAAATCTGCAGCTAAAAAAAATTAGTTAAAAAAAACCTAAACTTTTCCTTGATGATCTTTTTCACAAGTGACCTGTTATATAGATTTAACACATACAGAATTTGCTACTGATACACTACAGATACAAATCGAACTCGCTACAAAAAGTGAGCATATACACACCATATACATTACTCTTAAAGGGGTTGTCCAGTAAAAAGTGACTGCAGGAGTTTTCACTCTGTGTGACTACAGACTCATGAATCCCCCCAGTGCAATTACTGTGCACTGCAGGGATTCGCCGGTTTCAGACCCGGTAACAGAGGGTATGTATGAGTTATACATACCCCTGGCTAGTGAGCGTAGCCTCGCTCTCCATACGCTTGTATTGAGCGAGACTGCGCCTTCTAGTTGGACGCGCCCACTGGCCGTCCACGTCACTAAATGGGGTGTGGCCTCGTTCTATACAAGCTTATGGAGCAAGGCGGCGATGAATGGCCGGGGGTATGTATAATATATAGGGTTGGGGAAATAATTATTTGATCCCTTGCTTTTCTTGTAAGTTTGCCCACTGACAAAGACATGAACAGTCTATAATTTTAAGGGTAGGTTAATTTTAACATTGAGAGATAGAATATCCCCCAAAAAATCAAGAAAATCACATTGTATAAATTAGATAAATTTATTAGCATTTTGCAGTGAGAAATAAGTATTTGATCCCCTACAAACCATTATGAGTTCTGGCTCCTACAGACCAGTTAGACACTCCTAATCAACTTGTTACCTGCATTAAAGACAGCTGTCTTACATAGTCTCCTGTATAAAAGACTCCTGTCCACAGACTTAATTAATCAGTCAGACTCTAACCTCTACAACATGGGCAAGACCAAAGAGCTTTCTAAGGATGTCAAGAGACAAGATCATAGACCTGCACAAAGCTGGAATGGGCTACAAAACCATAAGTAAGATGCTGGGAGAGAAGGAGACAACTGTTGGTGCAATAGTAAGAAAATGGAAGAAATACAAAATGACTGTCAATCGACATCGATCTGGGGCACCATGCAAAATCTCACCTCGTGGGGTATCCTTGAACATGAGGAAGGTGAGAGATCAGCCTAAAATTACACGGGGGGGGGGGACTTGTTAATGATCTCAAGGCAGCTGGGATCACAGTCACCAAGAAAACCATTGGTAACACATTACGCCTTAAAGGTTTAAAATCCTGCAGTGCCCGCAAGATCCCCCTGCTCAAGAAGGCACATGTGCAGGCCCGTCTGAAGTTTGCTAATGAGCACCTGGATGATTCTGTGAGTTATTGGGAGAAGGTGCTGTGGTCAGATGAGACAAAAATTGAGCTCTTTGGCATTATCTCAACTCATCGAGTTTGGATGAAGAAGAAGGATGAATACAACCCTAAGAATATCATCCAAACCGTGAAGCATGGTGGGGGAAACATTATACTTTGGGGGTGCTTTTCTGCAAAGGGGACATGACGACTGCACCATACTGAAGGGAAGATGGATGGGGTCTTGTTTCACAAGATTTTGGCCAACAACATCCTTCCCTCAGCAAGAGCATTGAAGATGGGTCGTGGCTGGGTCTTCCAACAAGACAATGACCCAAAACATACAGCTAAGGCAACAAAGAAGTGGCTCAAAAAGAAGCACAGTAAGGTCATGGAGAGGCCTAGCCAGTCTCCAGACCTTAATCCCATAGAAAACTTATGGAGGGAGTTGAAGCTCCGAGTTGCCAAGCGACAGCCTCAAAATCTTAATGATTTAGAGATGATCTGTAAAGAGGAGTGGACCAAAATTCCTCTTGACATGTGCACAAACCTCATCATCAACTACAAAAAACGTCTGACTGCTGTGCTTGCCAACAAGTGTTTTGCCACCAAGTATTAAGTGTTGTTTGCCAGAGGGATCAAATAATTATTTCTCACTTTAAAATGCAAAAAAAAATTATCTAATTTATACAATGTGATTTTCTTGATTTTTTGGGGGGATATTCTTTCTCTCAATGTTAAAATTAACCTACCCTTAAAATTATAGACTGTTCATGTCTTTGTCAGTGGGTAAACTTACAAAAACAGCAAGGGATCAAATACTTATTTCCCCCACTGTATATAGCCTCCAGTCCTGGGTCTCATACTGGCGAATCCCTGCAGCGCACAGTGTCTGCGCTGGGGGGATTCACAGAGTGACTGCAGACTTATCACTTTTGACCGGGCAACCCCTTTAAGGATATTTGAGTATTCTGACATTAATACATGGGTTATTCATAAATTACTGCTTTGCTTCTTTTACTGATGTGTAGAGATGAGCGTTGTTCTACTCGAACTGTTCGCCAATCTCAAATTCGAGCTGTTTTGGGCGGTGTTCGAGCCGTTCGGCGAACACGAACAATTTGAGAAAAATTCGGCTGTTCGAGGTTATGTTCGATAACTGTTCGTGCACCAAAATCATAACTGGATTTTTTCTCAGTAATGATGGAAATTAATGTTAATACGCAGTTTGAGTGTACAGCGGGGTGGGGGGAGGGGCAGGGGATGGATCTCTGCAGGAATAATGAAGAACTCCATTTTTTTTTCTCTTTCCCGCATTTACAGTGGGGAGGTGCAATCTGTCAGCCTATCAGCAGCGCACACACGGAGCGAAGTGCTTTTTTTCACACAAGCAAGGGCATGTGTCATTGGCAGTGTATGTCACATGTCCTTGCCCTATAAGACCCAGCCATTTTCCCTGTCGCCACCATTTTCTCACTGCTGCAGCTGCGTGTTAGACGGCACCGCTGTTGCTGTGTGCGCTATACCTTGTTAATTTCAAGCCAATTTTCGCACAAATCTACAGATAGCTTGGGAGTAGGGAATAGTTGTGATTGCAGTCCTTTTAAGGACTAGGTTACAGCATTTCCTACGACTTTTATCAGGCAGGTCTGTGCTCTTAAATAGATAGATTGTGGGAGTAAAGACTAATTGTAATTGCAGTCCTTTTCAGGACTAGGTTACATCAGTTCCTATCAGTTTTTGCCAAGCGGGTCTGTGCCAGTGCTGTGCAAGTTTTTTTCACAGCATTTGGCTGAATCTAGCAAAGCTAATCCTTTTTGGCCTATTGCAGAGTGTGTTAGTCAGTGGAGTTGCCTATCTGTGTTGCAAGACATACCACCTGTGTATAGAATACCAATTTTTTTACTGCACCTAGTGAAGTAAAATCTTTTGGGCATAGCATCATTCTATTAGTCCATCTATACTGACCTCCATCAGGTTGCAAATTGAATATAATTTTTTTCTGCATCTAGCTCTGAAAAAATATTTGGGCTTCTAGCAGTGTGTGGGACTTGTTCTATTAGTCCATCTATACTGACCTCCATCAGGTTGCAAACTGAATATAATTGTTTTCTGCATCTAGCTCTGAAAAAATATTTGGCCTTCTAGCAGTGTGTGGGACTTTCTCTATTAGTCCATATATACTGACCTCCATCACGTAGCAAATTCAAAATAATTTTTTGTCTGCATCTAGCTCTGAAAAAATATTTGGCCTTCTAGCAGTGTGTGGGACTTTCTCTATTAGTCCATCTATACTGACCTCCATCAGGTTGCAAATTAAAAATAATTTTTATCTGCATCTACCTCTGAAAAAATATTTGGCCTTCTAGCTGTGTGTGGGACTTGTTCTATTAGTCCATCTATACTGACCTCCATCAGGTTGCAAACTGAATATAATTTTTTTCTGCATCTAGCTCTGAAAAAATATTTGGCTTTCTAGCAGTGTGTGGGACTTTCTCTATTAGTCCATCTATACTGACCTCCATCAGGTTGCAAATTAAAAATAATTTATATCTGCATCTAGCTCTGAAAAAATATTTGGCCTTCTAGCAGTGTGTGGGACTTTCTCTATTAGTCCATCTATACTGACCTCCATCAGGTTGCAAATTGAATATCATTTTTTTCTGCATCTACTTCTGAAAAAATGTTTGGGCTTCTAGCAGTGTGTGGGACTTGGTCTATTAGTCCATCTATACTGATCTCCATCAGGTTGCAAATTAAAAATAATTTTTATCTGCATCTAGCTCTGAAAAAATATTTGGCCTTCTAGCAGTGTGTGGGACTTGTTCTATTAGTCCATCTATACTGACCTCCATCAGGTTGCAAATTGAATATCATTTTTTTCTGCATCTACTTCTGAAAAAATGTTTGGGCTTCTAGCAGTGTGTGGGACTTGGTCTATTAGTCCATCTATACTGATCTCCATCAGGTTGCAAATTAAAAATAATTTTTATCTGCATCTAGCTCTGAAAAAATATTTGGGCTTCTAGCTGTGTGTGGGACTTGTTCTATTAGTCCATCTATACTGACCTCCATCAGGTTGCAAACTGAATATAATTTTTTTCTGCATCTACCTCAGAAAAAAAATTTGGGCTTCTAGCAGTGTGTGGGACTTGTTCTATTAGTCCATCTATACTGACCTCCATCAGGTTGCAAATTGAATATAATTTTTTTCTGCATCTACTTCTGAAAAAATATTTGGGCTTCTAGCAGTGTGTGGGACTTGGTCTATTAGTCCATCTACACTGACCTCCATCAGGTTGCAAATTAAAAATATTTTTTATCTGCATCTAGCTCTGAAAAAATATTTGGGCTTCTAGCAGTGTGTGGGACTTGGTCTATTAGTCCATCTATACTGATCTCCATCAGGTTGCAAATTAAAAATAATTTTTATCTGCATCTAGCTCTGAAAAAGTATTTGGGCTTCTAGCAGTGTGTGGGACTTGGTCTATTAGTCCATCTATACTGACCTCCATCAGGTTGCAAATTGAATATCATTTTTTTCTACATCTAGCTCTGAAAAAATATTTGGGCTTCTAGCAGTGTGTGGGACTTGTTCTATTAGTCCATCTATACTAACCTACACCAGGTTGCAAATTCAATATAATTTTATTCTGCATCTAGCTCTGAAAAAATATTTGGGCTTCTAGCAGTGTGTGGGACTTGTTCTATTAGTGCATCTATACTGACCTCCATCAGGTTGCAAATTGAATATCATTTTTTTCTGAATCTACTTCTGAAAAAATGTTTGGGCTTCTAGCAGTGTGTGGGACTTGGTCTATTAGTCCATCTATACTGATCTCCATCAGGTTGCAAATTAAAAATAATTTTTATCTGCATCTAGCTCTGAAAAAATATTTGGGCTTCTAGCTGTGTGTGGGACTTGTTCTATTAGTCCATCTATACTGACCTCCATCAGGTTGCAAACTGAATATCATTTTTTTCTGCATCTACCTCAGAAAAAAAATTTGGGCTTCTAGCAGTGTGTGGGACTTGTTCTATTAGTCCATCTATACTGACCTACATCAGGTTGCAAATTGAATATAATTTTTTTCTGCATCTACTTCTGAAAAATATTTGGGCTTCTAGCAGTGTGTGGGACTTGGTCTATTAGTCCATCTACACTGACCTCCATCAGGTTGCAAATTAAAAATAATTTTTATCTGCATCTAGCTCTGAAAAAATATTTGGGCTTCTAGCAGTGTGTGGGACTTGGTCTATTAGTCCATCTATACTGATCTCCATCAGGTTGCAAATTAAAAATAATTTTTATCTGCATCTAGCTCTGAAAAAGTATTTGGGCTTCTACCAGTGTGTGGGACTTGGTCTATTAGTCCATCTATACTGACCTCCATCAGGTTGCAAATTGAATATCATTTTTTTCTGCATCTAGCTCTGAAAAAATATTTGGGCTTCTAGCAGTGTGTGGGACTGGGTCTATTAGTTCATCTATACTGACCTCCATCAGGTTGCAAATTAAAAATAATTTTTATCTGCATCTAGCTCTGAAAAAATATTTGGGCTTCTAGCAGTGTGTGGGACTCATTGTATTAGGCCATCTATACCAAGCTCCACCACCTTTGAAATTAATAATAATTTTTAGCTGCATCTAGCCCTGAAAATAATTTTTCCCAATAGTGGTAGCAATAGAAATATGGGGCGCGCGCCTGGCTAACAAAAATATACGCTTCATAACACAAAACACCAGCCTAGCGCACTGCATTAATAAGATGGCATCATCGTCTCTCCCAGTGCTAGGCCTATTACGCAGGCTAGCATTCCTGTGCCTAAAACACAATGTATGGGTCCGCGCTAGCCACTATGCTGAGGGGTATAAAGCTGCTGCTAACGCTTTATAACAATTCAATTGGCAGATTTTCACAGAGCTCTTCCACAACGCCCACCCATCAGGCAACAGTTGCCCACCCTCCCTATGGGATCTAGTGGCGAATAGCTGATGCCATTAATCAGAGCGTCAGTTGCCCCGTCAACGTGGCAAGCATACGCTAAGGCATGGGAAGAGTGGACACGACTAGTAGCAGGCAGACGGGTTGACCAATGTGAACAAGCCAGATCACAAGTCACCATAGAATTTCTCCACCAGCTAATGATGAGGGGCAAATCAGGAGCGTCAGCGCAGCGGTGTCTGACCGGAGTAGCATTTCACTTCCAACTACTGAATTGGGGAGATGTGACAAAGATTCATCATCAGACAATCCATAAAAGGGTGGAAAAGGGGTCAGCCAAGTCAGGAATGTAGACGTCCTGTCCCGTGTCACTAAAACTGATTTCTCACATCATATCCCTAACACCATTAACATGACACTCACAATTTGAAGCAACACTAATGTCTACTGCATTTGTGATCGCCTTCTTCGGGGCGCTATGTATAAGCGAATTAGTCCCTCAATCCAAAATTACCACCAGTGGAGGCTTATTACACCAGGACGTAGTCATAGCCAATAATGGAATACGTCTACGCATACACCAATCGAAAACGGTTCCAGCGGGCAGGGGTACTTGGGTACTTCTACAACCCACAAACGGTACACTGAGTCGGGTAACAATAGTAAAAACATATCTAACCATCAGATCACAAAGTAATTTCTTCCTATCACACATTGATGGAACGCCATTATCAAGATACCTGTTCCAAGCTATATTTAATAAATGCATAACATCGGCAGGGAACCACCCCAAAGATTACGGGACACACTCATTCTGCATAGGTGCGGCCACGGAAGCAGCAAGAGCAGGACTGTCAGAAACGGAAGTTCAGAGGATAGGGAGATGGCGATCCACGTGTTTGGCGAGATACATAAGACCGGACTTGTTATCCTAACGTGGTTTGTTTCTTTTACAGGTGACGCTAAGCCAACAGTGTGAGTGATAGGCCACTCGTATATATATTGGGCACAAAAAAGGGTGACAGTCCGCCCAGGCGGGAGGAAATTAGAGTTTCATAACACATATTTCAACTGGAGAGGTATTAGAGGCCTGCTATGGCCACAGGTACTAATGGAGGTAATCAAGGTAGGGAGAGAGGCAAGAGGTCCGGTCATCTTAGTTATACAGGCCGGGGGAAACAACCTAGGTCATCACAAGAGCGCATAACTAATGGCAATAATGAAACTAGACACTGAGCGCTTCAGAGAATTTTTCACAAAATTAGCTATAGTATGGTCAGAGATTGTGCCGATAGCGGTATGGCAAGGTGCGCAAGACATCACGGCCATCGAATGGACAAGGCGGGTAATAAATATTCGGATGGCAAAATTTAGAAGAGACAGAGGCGGTGTAGTGATACGACACCGACAACTGGAAGGAGATAAAGCAGGCCTCATACGGCCCGACGGTGTTCACTTAATAGATATTGGACTGGACATATTCCTGTCAGGACTCCAGGACGGAGTGGAACAAGCGTTAAGAGTGATGGGTGGGGGTCAGAGTCCTGCATACGAGTACGCTGGATCCTCCGTGGCCTGGAAATAGAAAGGACATGTTGGAGAGTTACACTTGTTGGCCAACTTGCCGGAGTGGGGACCCATGGCATGCTGCAACAAGCTGAATTATTTTAGAAATAAAATGCCTTTCTAATGGAATGAGTATAAAGAGTTAATAAAGCTGTGACCGATCCTCACCCATCCAGTTGTAAGAGTTACATTATTGTATTGTCCATGAAAGGGGGGCGGTAGGGGGGCTGAGCGTCTGGGTTTGGTTGGGGGTCCCCACAGTCTGCCTAGGCTAGATTCATTTAAAAATTCTTATTAGATATACAGGCGGTGCAGCTTGCTTCGCAGCTGGGCTACTACTCCCAAAGTATTGCCTAGGCTAGATGCAGTTAAAAATTCTACGCTGACTAGCAGACACTGAAGATTTGGAGCAGACCTCTGAGTAAACAGCTCTTCAGACTCAACCATCTGTGTTACCCCAAGCCATAGTGTATGTAGTTTCTTACAGTTAAAAGGGGGGGGTGCGACCCAACCCACCTGGAATTGACGATGCCAACGTCACGTAAGACACAGCAAGGGGACTCCCAAAATTGTGGCACAGACACCACTTAACCCTAGAACGCATACCTGTGGCCTTGCAGGCCCGCCCAGTTAATTGTTTTCTATTTTCTGCAAGATTACTTTAGTTAGAATTTTGAAACTCTAGGTATTCTTCATGTATATAGTTGTTTGTCATTTGAGTTTGAGTTATTCCAAGTTATTTGCACACGGGCCTAAAGGGCCCCAGGTATGTGAAAGTGTAGATTTTTATGGTCATGCGTTCTAGGGTTAAGTGGCATCAATTGCCCCACTGTTGCTTAAAACGGTTGGTGAGGTGATTTTACCAAATCCCCAAGCTTTTAGTCTCCCAAGGATGACACAGGGGTAGAAATGTCCTTGCGAATCCATGATTTGTTCATCTTTATGAACGTGAGTCTGTCTACATTCTCAGTGGACAGCCGCGTGCGCTTATCTGTCAGCACACCACCAGCAGCGCTGAACACACGTTCAGAGAGAACGCTGGCTGCATGGCATGACAAGATCTCCAAGGCGTGAGTGGCGAGCTCCGGCGATTATTCCAGATTGGAATACCAAAATGAGCAAGGGTCCAGTGACACAGTCATGGCTTCGATGTTCACTTGGAGATTCTCCTATACCATCCTCTCTAGGCATTGACTATGTGTCAGACTTCTTGTCTCCTGTGGCCTTGCAAAGGATGGTCTAAAAAAGTGGTGAAACGATTCCACAAAATTGCTGTTACCAGCAGATAATGTGTTACTGTTACTGTTTGAGTGATGAAGACTCGACAGTCCCACCGTTGGCAAGTTAGAACTGTGAGATTCACTACGTGCACCACTGGTGTTTTGTGGAAAAGCACAAGTAAGATTCTGCAACAGCGTCTGCAGATACTCCTGCATTCGTCAATACCTTTTTATGGCAGGAATTATTTCGGCAAATATACTTTTGTACCAGGGATCTAAGAGTGTGGCAACCCAGTAGTCGGGATTACTTTGAATTCTGACAATCCGGGGGTCATGTTGCAGGTAGTGCAGCAAGAAGGCACTCATGTGTCTTGCGCATCCAGAAGTACCAAGTCCTTGTTGTGTTGGTAGCGAGGTAAGAATCATGCTTCCTTCCTCTGCCCTCTCCCTCCAACCTCGCACAACAGAAATGTGATCAAGGTCTCCCTCATCTGATGAGTCTTCCATGCCCGTCGCCAGTTCGTCCTCCACTTCTTCCTCGGCTCCTGCACCTTCCTCAACAGTTTGGCTGCTACCATGCGCCCTGGTTAATCCCTCTCCCCCACCCTCCCATGCCTGCCGCCTTGGTGCTGCCAACCATCTGGACCTTGGAGATGTTATCCCTTCCGCATACGACTCCTCCTCTACTTCCTCCACCTCCTCTTGTCCCACCACCTGACTCTGAATTCTGTGTGCTCCAGCATGTAAATCACTGGAATAGTCATGCTGATAATGGCATCGTCGTCAGCACTAAACATCTTCGTCGTCATTTCAAAACTGTGCAGAAGGGTGTGTGGCGCCCCTGAGGGTTCAGTCGCCACAGAGTTACTGCATCTCACCCAGAGGTGTGGTTTCTCACCCTCAGGTAAGGAAGGCGTATGGCTCGGGACCCTGACTCCTGCATCCAACACATACCCGCAGTGGGGGTAGGGCGAGATTGCTCCTAAGGGAGAGCACAGTCCCAGGTCCCTAGCTGGTTTGAGGGTCCTATGTAGTGGGTGCTTAGGGGAGCAGCTTAGGGGAGCACATGACAAGGAGAGTATAAATAGGAAGCCATCTTAGAAAGAGCAAGCCAGACAGAGGAGGAAAAGTGACAGGAGCAGAGACTAGGCATGAGCTCTGCTCCGGAGGCGGGCCTAGCCTGGGAGGCCCAGGACTGAAGGAGAGAAGAGAGGAGTGGGAGCTGGAAGGCTCCAGGAACCGAAGGGACCCTACTGCTACGGCCCGTGCAGAAGGCCACCCGTACTCCCGCTGCTACCAGGAGGTAGAGGGGTCAGGCCTGATAAGGGGAACCGGTCCCTCAACTAGCGGAGAAACAGCAAGGCTCAACTAGAAACCGGAGGCTGCTGCATTTCATGTACTGCAGGCCAAAGTCCACACCAGTCTCACTAAGAAGGTAGCCACATAGGACCCAGGGGACGGAACACACGTCACCCGCCAAGGCCCGAGGATACCGGATAGAAGTGTCACTGGGTGTGAGGTGCAGGGAGAAGGCCAGAGAAAGGACACACAGAAGGGGGTCCTGCTAAGTACTCCGGAGCTATCTGGGGGTGGACTGAGCCCCTCACTGAGTATGCACAGCATGACAGGGGAGATTGCTCTGGTACCTGTAATCTGGACTACAACAACTGTGAGTAATATCTTGAGACGGCATCACACGGACTCTGTGTTCATTACTGACTCCCTGCACTACAACCACCATCATCCACCCACACTGCCCTGAAGCTACACTCTTCCTGTGGTGAGTAATAATACCGTTGCTGCAAAACCACCAGCTTCAGAGGACTGTTCCGCAGCGACGGCCCCTTTGGCCGCACTCCACAGGTGGCGTAGTCAGACATTATAAAATCCATATATACAAATTACCCTTGGATTGACCGCCCTGGGTCACGGACTGGGTCACCGCCACAGTGACTACAACCCCCAGCGTCTACTGGCACGGCTCAGGGTACCCCATGGCCCAGGGGGCGCGTCAACTTCATAGGTCCCTGATCTGAGACCACTCCTGCAGCGTGATTTGCCCCACCTCTGGATCTCGTTGGCCCAGGCTATACGTCAGAATGTATTGCACCAGGGCTTGTCGGTGCTGCCACAGTCGCTGCAACATGTGCAGAGTTGAATTCCACCGTGTCGGCACATCGCATTTCAGCCGGTGAACTGGCAGGCCCAACGACTTCTGTAGAGATGTAAGTCGTTGAACTGCGGGATGCGAATGGCGGAAGTGAGCACACAGCGACCGTGCCCTCTGCAGAAGGCCATCTAGTCCGGGATAGTGGGCTAAAAATTGCTGGACAACCAGGTTCAACACGTGAGCCATACAAGGCACGTGTGTGACATTGCCCCGGCGAAGTGCCGCACCCAGGTTTGCAGCATTGTCGCACACGGCCTTCCCTGGTTGCAGGTCCAGTGGAGACAACCTTTCATGAAACTGGGTCTCCAGAGCTGACCACAACTCCTCAGCTGTGTGACTCACATTTCCCAGACATTTCAAAGTAAACACTGATGCCGTTGAGCCCTGCTGCCAGCATAGTAAGGAGGTGTGCAGGATTCCTTCTGCGCAGTTAGAAAGCAGGTGGCATTACCAGACAGGCTTTGGGTGCAGGTGGAGGTCCGAGAGGAGGTTGAGGAGGCAGAAGCAGTGGAGGAACTTCGAGATAAAGAGGATTGACGTACAACTCGTGGGGACGGTAAGACTTGGACAGCAGCCCCTTGTCCTGCTGTCACCATAGTTACCCAGTGCCCAGTCAGCGACATGTAATGCCCCTGTCCATGCCTTCTCGTCCAAGTGTCTGTGGTGAAGTGCACCCTGTCACACACAGAGTTTCTCAAAGAAGCTGTGATGTTGTGTGCGACATGCTAGTGGAGCGCAGGCACACCTTTCTTTGAGAAGTAGTGCCGACTGGGCATCTGGTACTGGGGCACTGTGACGGACATAAGGTCTTGAAAATCCTCTGTGTCCTCCAGGTGGAAAGGCAGCATTTCTGTAGCCAACAGCTTGCAGATGGTGAAATTCAACCTCTTAGCTTTCTCATGGCTAGTAGGAAATGGTCTTTTACTTTTCCACATCTGAGGGACCGAGGGCTGGCTGTTGTGCTTAGACGGTGTTGAGTAGGGTGTCCCCGGCAAACTGCCGGTCTGTGAGGAAGATGCAGGCGGACATGTTAGGTTGCCTTGATCCAAAGGTGGTGCTCTCGATGTCGGAGAGCGCTCAACACTAGCAGGTGTTTCCACTTCCCAATGAACTGACGACCTGCCAATCACACTGGCTGTTGCGGGTTAAGAGGTGGCAGGTCTGCGTCCAAAAACATGTGTGACTGCTGTCCCCCCAGTCACAGAGGATGAAGAGGCTGCGGATGCACAAGATGGGGCAGACGGTGGTTGGCCCAGCCGGCTAGGCCGCATTGTAGCACAGTGAGCTTCCCACTGCAACTTATGCTTCATATCCATGTGACGGTACATGCATGAAGTACTCAAACTATGTATTTTTTGGCCTCTACTTAGCTTTTGCTGACAAATATTACAGATAACACGAGTTGGGTCATCCTTATCGATCTGAATAAATGCCCAGGTTATGCAAGGCTTAGAGCCCATGTGACCTGAAGAGCCACTACGACTTGTGGTCAGAGGCAGAGTTGTGGTTGAGGATGCAGTTGTTGACGTGCTTCCAGTACTCCGTCTCTGTTCAGGAAGGCGCAACCTAACCTCGTCGTCAATAGCATCTGTGATGCCCCGCTGCGCTTGGTATCACAGATCCTAGAAGAGTGCATTGATGGAATTCTCCACAAGAGGCCCCCATAAACATTCACACATCTCCACCTTCCACCTCAGACCAGCAGAGGGAGCCCGTCAGGGATATAAATAGGGAAGGTGGAGCTAGGCAGTTCAGTTCCTCTGAAGAGTTCCTGCAGTAGAGAAGCCTAAGAGAGGTCAGTCTGCAGTGGAGCTCAGTCTAGTCTAGAGAACGCAGTTAATAGTTCAGCAGTGGAGCACAAGGCTCCTGCTTGCTAGATTCAGGGAGCCCAGATAGAGCTTAAGGTGTGCCGGTGCCGTAAGATCAGTGTAGCGCGGCAAGCTGCCATTAGTGTGTATAGCCTAGTGAGGGCCCGAGTAGGCCGAAGGCGAGTGGCGAGTTAGTACATAAGGGGCAGAGGAGCTTAACCAGCTCACCCCGAAGCATTTACCGGACACAGGATCCGAGCTTACCGGTATCTCTATGACCCAGTAAGGCATAACCAGAATCCCTGGAGAACTACAAGTCCCAGGATCGCTAAGGTGCTGATATGTAACAGAGCCAGGAGACGCTTAGGCCCCGCATACTGGGAGCGTGAACTCCAAGAGAAGGCCCTACCACAAGGTCAGCCAGCGCAGGACAGAGACAAAGTTAGGCCTAGCTCCAGGCAGGTCAGAAACTTACTATGCAGAGGCAAGAAACAGGAGGCCCTACACCCGCTCATTGGGGAGGATCCTGATATGCACCCTTCACCCTACAGTGCTCCAGGATGTGCCTGAATTTCCACCAGTAAAAGGTACTGAAGTGACTACCGTGTCCGTTCCCGTTCTTGCTCTGACCCAGCTGGGTCTCGCCTGTCCTGCATTCCCCCTGCATACGCTGCCCTGAGACCTAGGTCCACCTGTGGGGAGCTATACCATCGAGCTGTCTTATCACCGGCCTCAGTGGACTGCTGCAGCGCTGGTGCTTGTCACCAGATGCCACAGGTGTCATGAACTCTTATAAAATTAACAATTATCCACCCTTTTAAAGAGAGACTCCAGGGTACGGGCCAGGGAGCCGACCACCGCGACATCCCCAAGGCCAGGCAAATGCCCGGGTACCGAGTCATCCCCATCCCCAGGGCTAGTCACATCCTCCTCCACCTCCTCTGCTGACCTCATCGACTGGCTGACTGTGGGTTGACAGTAAGTGGGATCTCCAACCTCGTCATCATCACCCTGTGTGTTATCACACCCGTCGTCCTCAGAGCCAACCTCTTCCTGCCCTGACCGAAAAGTCAAGTTGTCGCTCCAATCAGGTATTTGAGTCTCATCATCGTCTTCATCATTGTCTCCACCAACAGGAATTACAGTTTGGGAACAAGGGTCTACATTATGCTCAGAACCTTCTTCATCTGGTCCTGGATCCGACTTATAAAGATTCTGGGCATCAGATCAGATCTGGAGCGGACCTCCGTTTCCCAGGCTATAGTATGAGTAAACAGCTGTGCAGACTCAACCATCTGTGCTACCCCATACTCAGACGGGCAGCTGGAGACTTGGGAGCTGTGAGGAAGCAAGTGCGATTGGGGTGACACCTCTGAGGACTGGAGTATTTGTGATGTTGAAATTGAGGTGATGGA
The DNA here is from genome assembly GCF_046119375.1 of Phyllobates terribilis. Lineage (NCBI taxonomy): Eukaryota > Metazoa > Chordata > Amphibia > Anura > Dendrobatidae > Phyllobates > Phyllobates terribilis. The sequence continues at coordinate 293,489,393 of NW_027362761.1, read as the reverse complement.
GAGCCCACTTGAAGGCGCACTTGATATCCGTTGAAGCACCTGCTGTTTTTGTGCCTCATTTAGAATTTGTAGCGATGGGCGTGTCCGTAAGAATGGGATCGTATCACATTGTCCACGAAAAGAAGTCGACATCTTAGTTTGGCTGGAAGATGGTCTTTCTTCTGCAGATGTTACTCCCCCCCCACCGTGGGGGGCCTCGACCCACCGGCGGACAGGCACCAGTATTGGGATAGGGGGGCTGGCCGTCAGGGTCCACCGCGGCTCTGGCACAAACCCGGCGACACAGAGGTGGCACGGGCAGGAACGGACTGGCCGTGTCGGCTTCTCACTTTTTGGATTTTAGAAGGGCATGACATGCCTATATCTGTGTCTCCCCCTCCTTTTACTCCTCCACCTCTTTTCTTTTCGCATGACTATATGTACTTGTCACTTTTCCATGTGTTAGTTGTGTCTTCTGAGCAGTTTGTCAGCTTTTGGACACCTTTGAAGGTGTTTTCTATGTGTTTCTATGTGTTTTTGTTTGCCTGCCATTGGTTTTAACGGTGTTCGAAGGTGTTCGACGAACAGTTCGACGAACAGTTCGGCGAACACACGGGTGTTCGACGAACCGAACCGAACTCGAACACTACGGGGGTGGCTCAACACTACTGATGTGCACATATAGTGCAAACAAACAGTGAATAATTAGACCTAAGGTAACACATAGGCATTGAAACATCATCCGGGGTCATCTGGCACCCTGCCTGATAATATGGTTTATCACTTGCTCATTTTCTCTGAGAACTCATGTTGTAACACGCCCCACAATTGACAAGACGTAAAGCTGGAAAACAGTCAATAAATGTCAATATATAGGGAATCACACTTTGTATGTAACCAAGTTCTTTCTTTCTAACACACCTATCTCAGGTCAACATATTTTACATCTATCTATCTATCTATCTATCTATCTATCTATCTATCTAATTATCTATCTAATTGTCTGCATGTCCATAAATTAGGACTTCTATTGATTAGCTATAAAAATTCTCTGTACAAGCACATTTGGTCCAGATGTATTCTTCCTTACCTTTTCCTCTTGGCCTCTTGGAGTCTGTTTTGTGGAGCAGTTAGAAGATCTTTTTTTTAAACAAAAAAATATGATTTCATAATACTCTGTCATGAAATATTTACGCTATTTGTTTCTATATATGGCCACCCAGTGGATGCAATGTGAGTTGCAGCTCATATTTTGCTATAGATTGAATTTGCTTTGTGAGAAATTGAAGACTTTAACCAAATTAAAGAAAAAATAAAGGCCCCAAATTAAATGAAAAATAAAGACCCC